>NC_091848.1:41387800-42012800 GCF_037783145.1 Equus przewalskii
TTGATATACAACATTATATTAGTTTCAGGTGTACAATATAATTCAATATTTGTATATATTTCAAAATGATCACCACAGTGCGTCTAATTAACATCCGTCACCATACATCGTTACAAAGTTTTTTTTTCTTATGATGAGAACTTTTAAGATTTATTCTCTTAGCAACTTTCAAATATGCAATACAGTGTTATTTACAGTAGTCACCATACTGTACATTCCATCCCCATGACTTACTTATTTAATAACTGGAAGTTATTTTTGACCCCCTTCACCCATTTCACCCACCCCTCACCTCCTGCCGCTGGCAACTACTAATCTGTTCTCTGTATCTATGAGCTTGGATTTTTGTTATTTTGGTTTTCTTTGGATTTTTTGGTTTGTTTTTTAGATTCCTCATATAGGAGAGGTCATATAGTATTTGTCTTTCTCTGTCTGACTTATTTTGCTTAGCATAATGCCCTCGAGCTTTATCCATGTTGTTGCAAATGGCAAGATTTCCTTCTTTTTTATGGCTGAATAATATTCCATTGTGTACCTTTACCACATTTTCTTTGTCCATTCATCTGTCGGTGGACACTTAGGTTGTTTCCATATCTTGGCTATTGTAAGTAGTGCTGCAATGAACATGGGGGTGCATATGTCTTTTTAAGTTAGTGTTTTTGTTTTCTTCAGATAAATACCCAGAAATGGAATTGTTGGATCATATGGTACTTCTATTTTTAATTTTTTGAGGAATATTTATACTGTTTTCCATTGTGACTGTGCCAATTTTCATTCCCACCAACAGTGTACAAGGGTTCCCTTTTCTACACATCTTCACCACTTCTCTTGTTTTTTTGATAATAGCCATTCTTGACAGATCTGAGGTGATATCTCATTATGGTTTTGATTTGCATTTTCCTGATGTTTAGTGATATTGAGCACCTTTTCATGTACCTGTTGGCCTTCTGTATGTCTTCTTTGGAAAAATGTCTATTCAGATCCTCTCCCCATTTTTTAATTGGATTGTTTGTTTGTTTGCTATTGAGTTGTATGAGTTCTTTATATATTTGGATATTAACCCCTTATCAGATATATGATTTGCAAATGTTTTCTCCCATTCAGTAGGTTGCCTTTTTGTTTTGTTGATGGTTTCCTTTGCTATGCGAAAGTTTTTTAGTTTGATGTAGTCCTTCCTGTTTAGTTTTGCTTTTTTCGCCTTTGCTTTTTGGCGTCAAATTCAAAACATCATTGCTAAAACCAGTGTCAAGGAGCTTACCCTCTATGTTTTCTTCTAGGAGTTTTATGGTTACAGTGAAGTTTACATTCAAGTTTTTAATCCATTTTGAGGTAATTTTTGGGTATGGTGTAAGATAGTGGTCAAGTGTCATTCTTTTGCATGTGGCTGTTCAGTTTTCCCCACACCATTTATTGAAGAGACTGTCCTTTCCCCATTGTGTATTCCTGGCTCCTTGGTCGTAAATTAATTGACCATATATGCTTGGGTTTATTTCTGGGCTCTGTTCTGTTCCATTGTTCTATGTATCTGTTTTTACAAGGAATTTTATTAACCTTTGGTCCAAAAATGGTTTTCAGAGAAGTCACAGGAATTTTATGCAAAATTTAGTGCTGTATGCATTTGATATTTTTCTTTTTTATGGGGAGAGTATCTCAACTTTTTACAGTATTCTCTTTCATTTCCTAATAAACAATTAAGAGATCTACTTTCTGTATGTCCCTGTACTTGGCCCTGTGGGTCATACAGAGTATTCACTGTGGTGCCTGGTCATAAGGAACTTAATACATGTGTAACTATAGTTAGAATTGTAAGCAGTTACAATTTGGAGACTTATGTGAATCAGAAAAGAAGTAATTGTGGAACCCACTTGTGGTCAGAATCATGTGAGGGGACAGAGCAGGTGACGTAGTAGTTAGAGTGTCAGGCGGAAGATGACGTAGCCAGATAGTTAATAGCCTTCTGCACTGCCTGTCTGGTCTTCCTCTCAGCCCATGAGGCAAAACACCTTTCCTTCTTCTGTATTCAGCAGTTTTTAAGGGGGAAAACCCCAAAAACAAAATGGAGGGTTTATTATGCTCTAGGCATCTGGGGATAGCACGATGAGGAAAGTGTAGGCTCCAGTCTTCGGGATCCATGGTTTAGTCTAAAAGACAAATGTGATTCAGCTCATTGTGATACAATGTGTTACATTAATGGTTTAATCAGCGTTGTCTCCCGTTCAGTTCTCATTCTTGTTTTGACCAAGCCATGCTATTTTCCTAGGTGGTATTGGTTCCTGGGGTCTGCAAGCTCTGCAGGTGCTGTTTTCAGTGTGTGCTAGGGGGATGGCATGGAGGCAGTGGCAGAAAGCAGGTGGAGTCGGAGGCAGTGCTCCTGGTTCCTCAGGGCCCACCTGAAGGGTGTGAGAGCCCTGGTAGTGCTTGTGTATCCTTGGGAGGGGACTGATGGAGGCCTGAGGTTAGAATGAAGTCTGTGTGTGCAGGAATTTCAAGATCAGAGGCAAATGGCCAGGCCCACGTACGAGGATGAAAACTGGCACATACCCTGCATTATTCCCCAGTCAGCAGCAGCACCACCACCGGAAAGGCCACCCCCACAGAGGACCTTACTGGTTACCAGGCTGGGAGCAGCCGGTGAAGATGCTTACAGCAGAGGCCAGTGCAGACCCAGAGAACTTTGTGTGGATAGGAGGCTCCCCTCTCTTCTCCTCTGCCTTGGGGTAGTTTGAGGACTTTCTTCTTCATGCAGTCAGATCCCCTCTTGAGAAAAACAGGACCAGGGGAAAGAAATCTGAAAGACTGAGCATTTGTTGGAGGCATTGATAAGAGACATCTGTAAGGTTCCTTAAAGAGGCTGTTCACGTTATTGGCTCAACCTTGGATGACCAGATTGGATTGAATTCCGTTACCCTCCTTGTCCCCACCACCCATCTGGTTTTGGGGTGGGTTGATGGGAAGGGGTTAGAAACAGTAAGAAGATCCTATCAGTTTGAGAAAAATAGACTCTGCTTCTTTGCATATGCTTATTTATTAACAAAGGAATGTAAATTTACTTAGTGCTGTCCTCTTGAAAACATTTGGTTGAGACACATGGCCAGTCCCACGGAGTCCAGGGTCCTCATCTGGCCAGATGCGCCAACCTTGAGCTCTGTCCTAGTTTTTAATTTAAGCTGATGTGCCAACACGGCAGCCAATGTGTAAGCAGCCGCGAGAACCATACTACAGTGGTTTATTGAATCGCAATAAATGATCTTTTCTTTCAAGAAAATCCTCTTTATTCGCTTGATCACTTGGAGTGTTTTTTTTAAATACTTGGATTTGGCAGGCTTTTTCGATCCTGAGGTGCCCACAGTGAACTGAATGTGGTTAAACAGCTTGGAACACTGGAGTTGAATAGGCTCTGGCCACATGTGCCAAGGGGTGGCAAGCCAAGTCATCCTGCCTCCTGTGCCAGCTCTGACGCGCTTCAGTTCTGCTGCCGTCACTTCTGGATCCCTAAGTCACACACATTTCTTCTTCTTTTAGTGTCACGAGTTTTCAGTCTGGATGTCCAATTTCCATTAAGATCGTAGCTGCCATTGTTGGCTCTCTACCACGTGCCGTGCATCGCCTAGGCATTTTAGTATGTTTACTTATTAATCCTTAAGACAACCTGTGAGATAGATGAGTGTGAGCCCTATTTCCAAGTGAAGAAATCAATTGTGCAGTTGGAGAGTAGAATGAATTTCGGTACCTGGAGTTAAGTGCCTGGAAGATCAATACTATGTAAGTGCCTAGTACTCGTCAGGCTCCGACAGTCAGTCAGTGGGTTGCATTTTCTCTTTGTAGCTCTGTTGGGCCTTCTGGTGGTTTTGTCTCCATTCTGGGATCCACCTGGAGAGGAATGTGGGAAACATTTGTATGAGTTGTGAGCAGAGCTTGTAAAGGCCTTTAAATGCTAGGCGGGAAAGATTATGGGGCCCCTTCCTGTGGAACTCAAAATGAGACACTAAACTGTAGAGTGAGGATGATTCCAACACAGTTGTGTTTTTTCCTTCTAAAAGACTATTTTAATCTTTGTTCTGAAGTATCAGGAATTGACCTTAAAATGATTTCTTCCCTCTGTCTCTCTCTTTCTCTCTGTGTTCCTGCCTTGCTGGTGCCTTAAGTATTTGTTTGGTGTGCCCGTTGGGTAGTATAGCACTCACCATTATAGAGTTTAAAATTTTATTTTTATTTATATCAGATAAGTAGGTATGGTACAAGATTTATATGTTATTAAATTCAAAAGGGAATGATTAAAAACTTATTATATTTATCTCTTTTGGAGATTATGAGTCAAGAATAAATTGTGCCTGGCAGTTATGTTCCACACTGCAGGTGACAGAGAAGAAGTCCCAAACTCCGTTCCTGCCTGCCTGGAGTTTACGGCTGGCGAGGAGGGAAGGGAGGAAACAGGTTTTGAATGCTTCCTAGGTGCTAGTCCTCGGTATACGTTATATAATTAATCGTCACCACACACTTCCATTATTCCCATTTTATAATCAAGGAAACTGATGTTCAGAAAGGTTAAATAAAGTCACAGTTCATGTCTTTTGGTTTCCACACCTACCTTCCTCCTGCTTCAGGAAAAAGAGAACGAGAAAATACTGTTGTATCAACTTGAAATGCCCCTTCCTTCTCTTTTTTCTGAGCCTGGAAAATAAGACTTGTGCTTCCAGATGCAGGTTGATGTCACCTCCCGTGTGGTCTCCCTGAGGTGGCCTTTTCCTTTCCTGTCTCCGTATAACTTTGTTCAGACTGTAGCCAGCCCTGTTTTCTGTAATCTCTACACTCACTTCTTTGTGCAACCCCCCTCCCCTACCTGGCTTACCCTTTGCACGGTGCCTAGTACACAACCAGTGCTCAATAAATGCTTGTTTCATAAATAATAAGTGATGATTGTATAGTTCAGGCTGTAAGTGCAACTGGAGTTTGAAGAGCGTTTAGGGAACAGGGGTGCACTAAGAGTCCTGCAGGATCTGAGCAGGACTTAGACCAGCACAGAGGAGGCCAGGCGCACCAGATTGGGGAGGGAGGGGCGCGGAAGACACGGGACTTGGTCACATGGAAGGAGCATCACTGGTTCCTGTTAGGAAGTAATGCGAGTTAAATTTGGATGCCATGTTTATTATTTCAACTCTTTGAGAACTGCCCCTAATGATATCTCTTTTCTTTTGTTTCCTCAAAATTAATTATCTTTTTGTAGCTATGGTAACTCATTTGAAGCTCTATTATGCATGTAATCTGCACACACTGACTATTTGCTTCAGCATTCTAAACATTTTCCTGCATAGTCAATAATTCTGTATTTACAATGTCCTCTTCCTTCTGGTGAAAATTGGCTTTTCCCTTTAGATTTTTAAAGATGGCTTAAGAAAGAATTAGGAATGACAGCTTGACTAGTAAATTACCATAAATGACCATCATCTTTGTCACAAACGTTCATGCCATTATTTGCTTGTACTGACAGTTGTTCCTTTGAGAAACTTTAAACACATGACACACACCGCCCTGGTTTCCCCACTTTCCTCGCTCCAGGGGCCCCTCCACCCTCACTCTTGAGAGCTCCCGACCCCCTGCCCCTCTTCTGGGACTCCCGCAGCCCTTCGGGGCACCCTTTGTGCCTCTGGTCAGCTCTGGTCCAGCCAGTTACACTTCTGTGTGTGCGCCTGTTCTTTCCCCCTGCTGTTTCCTATCCTGTCGCTAACCTTCCTGGCTCAGCCTCTCTGCCTGGGCTCAGACCGCTCATCTCTTATGTCCCCCGTCTCTCTCCAGGAGGAGTTCTGCACCTGCACCCCAGCTCACCTAGGCAGACCATCCAGTCCCATGCTTTCTTCTCTTCTTTGCTCAGAGTACGGTCTAACCTCTGAATCTTTTTCCTCATCTGGAAGGTCAGGCAAGCAACACCCCGCACTGAGTGGCTGGATTGGATGGAGAGATGCCCTAACACGTGGGCCGTAGTGAGTAAGCTGTACCTCTGCCTCTCCCTCAGCCCTCGACATTATGAAACTTCTGTTTCTTCCTTTATTCACTAAATGTTTAATGAGTTCCCGCTTTGTGCTAGGCACTGGGATATAGCAGAGGCAAAAATAGACTAAAACCAGACTAACAACATCTAAGGCAGTAAATAAAAATGAGATAGCACTAAAATTTCTTTTTCAAGTCCCTGCTTCTTAAAATGTTGGTTCATCTATGAAATAGTGGCAGGTTAAGAACAATGTAGCTGATACAGAAAGAAATTCTGTTAAGAACCTAAGTCCCCTTACGTCACAGTAAACATGCTTTTTAAAGCTTCCACAACCTTTTGATTTTGTTTGTGTTCTCCAGGTCCCTAATGGTTTCCTTAGTGAAGTGGCAGGGTCGTGCGGTTGCAGCCTGTGCTGCTGGGCCCCCGTCTCTGAAATGCTTGCAGTTGGTTATGTTAGGCGAGCTGGATGTTACACAGACATTGGAACCGACTCTTGTTAGTTAGTATGCTTTTTATCTCTAATTAAGTGATTTCCTATTGCTAAGAGCAGTAATAAAAACTTTCACAATTTCCTCTGAGACAGTCATTGCTCAATATTGCTTAAACCACGGTGCTTTACGTGGGGAAGATACTCAGGAAAGGTTTATGGGCCCCGAAAATGTTTGTTTCTCTAAATGAGCTTTTATGCTTCTCTTTTTGGGGCTTCGTCAACAATTACATTTGATGTTTATCGCCAGTAATCAGCATCATCCTAGATAATGTCTGTGTCTCTTTTTCTTTTAACTGATTTTTGTACTTTAGAAATGTAAAATTGTTCTGTTTGAATTGTGTTTATTTTTAAAGTACTTCTAAGCTGTTTTAGTATTTACTAAATATTTATTAAGCATACAGTATATGTGACTCATACACTTTAGAGGTATGTGAATAAATATTGATTGGTTTGCTTCTGAGTCTAATGTTGATAATTTCAAACCAGAAGGGGAAAACATCTTGCACTTCGAGTGGCTTTCTTGTGAAAATCTCTGCAGCTGTCTACGGTCCCAGTATTGAGATCTGGGAAGCACCTTCTATCTTCTTCTTTGCTCAGCTCTTTCCTCCTTCCCCTCCTGCCTCTATTCTTTGCTGTTATATAATAAGAAACTCAGCGAGGTAAAGTAATCTTTTCAAAACTACACAGCATGTAAGTGGCAAGGTTGGGACCAGAAACCAGGTTAATGCTCTTTCCAATAACATGAGGGAAATAAACAGCTAAGCAAAATTTCAGTTTCTTTTTCTGTCTTTTTCAAACTAATTTTAACCTCTTTAGGGTCAAACATTGTCTTTGCCTAGGGTCTTTCTGCCTCTGTCACTCCAACACCCCAAAAAAATATTATACAAGAAAAATGTACATATACCACGAGTGTGCACAGACGTGTGTAAATAGTCCATGTGCTTGTGTAATTGTGGTAGGGTTCTTTAGGCCCAGTGGAGGTGTTATGTTCACCAAAAAAAAAAATAAAAATACGTATCAGATACCTGCCCTTAGTTCCTTTATGCTTCTGTGATGTCGTTGTATTCCAGACTGGGTAAGATGAAACAGATGAGAAAATACTCAAATTTCATTTCAGAATCTGCAGCAGCTGGAGTGAACATCAAACAGATGGGCTTTTCCACCCTGATTATCCTAACTTCCTAAATTTAGAAATACATGCTTTAAAAAAATGTAAATTACCCGAGGGGGTGGTGTAGCACATGCCAGGCAGTGCTAACGAGTGCAAATAGATGTCATCTGCTGACTTAGATGGAGCTCAGCTCCCACTCCTGGGTCTGTGTCATTTTGTTCCCTTTAGACTTGTTTATGTCACTGCTCTCCTTTCTGAAAATGTAGTGTCAAGCCTCTTTTCACACATAGACTAATATTATTTTAAAATGTTGAGATTTATATGGTATCTCCAAACCAAAATAGTGTTTAATCTGCCTTATTACTCAAAATACCTTCAAGCTGGTGGAAAAGGATAGGGAAGAGATGTTAGATGAGAAGTCTCTTGTATTTTACCAGCTGGGGGAATTTGGGCAAGATGCTTCCTCTGCCATAAAGTAGGGGGACTGGACTTGGTCTCTCATGGGCCTCTCAGTTATAAAGTTCTTTGTTTCTATAAATTATCTCTATCTCTACATTATTTTTGTACTGTGTTGTGTCATTAGAATCTGACACAATGTCTGGCACATAGTAGGTGTTTAATAAACATTGTCGAAAGAATTAATACAGTCTTATATTTTCAGTTAACAAAATTCGTTGGGCCACTTGTGTAGGAACTACGTGTTTTATGGCCACTCTGCCCCTATTAGAATACAGCATTTCTCTCCTGTATCTTATAGTTAAGGCGAGGAGATCAACAGTGATCTAAGGACATAAAAAAGCAATATCCAAAAAAGTGAGAAGATTTGAATATACACATCACCTCCCATTGGAGTGTGATTGGTGTGGGGAATCACATTTTATATAAATGAATATGTTGATGGAACTACCTTTATTCCAAAGTTACAAGAGGGGAAGCAGAAAATGATCCATAAGCCCATCACGAAAGGAAGTGGAATGATCAGGTGTGCAAGATGAGGGCAGAAGCAGCGAGTCCAGGGCCTGAGTGAGAGTTGAGGAAGCAAGCGGGTAATGTGGAAGGGGGAGGCATGAGAGATCCAGCCTTTCTGGGCAAAAAGAATAGATAAGCAGAGTTACAGAGGCATAAAACAGTCTGGGAGCTACAAGACCTCTGCCTGACCAGAGGGTGTAGGGTTCGAGGGGAGCAGAGGCTAGAGTTGGGGTCAGAAGGACAGGCAAGCGCCGGGGATCTGGACTTGATCTCGTGAGCGGTGGGAAGCCTTCCAAGGGCTGAAAGAGGAATGGCTTGCTCAGCTTTGCTCTGTTAGCAGTTTGACTTCAGCAGCAGTGTAGAGGATGGACTGGAGGTGGGTGGAGAGGGAGGCAGGGGCATCAATTAAGAGGCTGTTGTGCTAGTTCAAGATCATGTGAGATTTCTCGCAAATGTTGATAAACTAACTTTAAAGTCCAACAAGAGAGACGTATTCTCAATGAACCTTTAAAAACCTTGGCATAATTACTGCTTCAAAGCTCCCATCCCCCCAAAAATGAAGACTTGTAAAGAGAGTATTTTCTTCTCCGAATAGGGGAAATGTAAGAAGGAAAAAAGTGTTAAATTCATGGGAGCTTTATTCATATATGGATATATGTGAATAATCGAAAAGTTATTAATGTTGTATTGAGACAAATCTGGCCATTTGTATCTATTTTCTATTTCTAGTGTTGGCGACCAGGCCAGACCTTGGAACTCTAGATAGCATGGTAAAAGACGAAATTGAATTTCAGCTAAACGGTACCCATCTGAGCACAAACTAAACTAAACCACCTTTTTGGAGGGGATATAAATTATGAATACATTGAATAAAGCATGTGAAATTATAGTGTAGCACTTATTTGGGAGTTTCATTAAGGTCTGGGAAATGTCATAATTCTGGGAATGGCAGACCTTGGCAGTTTCTCTTTTCTCGAATTTGCTTGAGAGAATAATCACTGATGGTTTGCCAGTTTCTCCATATTTCTCAGAGGTCCCCAAGACTCTCTGACAATCTCTTGGCCTCAAGGCTCTTTTCAGAGATTGAATTTAATGAAGTTGTATCTCACCCTTGCTGGGAATGGATCCTCTCCACTGTCCCGGGGGGAGGGCCAGCACCATTACTCCCCTCCTCTCTCCTCTCACCCTCCACTCCCCAGAGGAATTAGGTTAACTAAGTTAGCCCTTCTGAACTATAGCTTCCTTCCCACCCCCGACATGGAAATAGTTTTTCAAAATTAATGTTCCATTTATTTGGGATAATTTTAGTATGGAAATAAAACGTGATTTATTTTTTAGTTTGGTTGATGTAATAACAGCTTTTGCTGACTCCATGATTTTGTGGAAGGTGGTAAGATGGTGAGTTTCCTGTGACTAGTCCACTCCTCATACCACAAGCACAAAGGGCCCTCCTGTGGGCACTGATGATTTTTAAAAATCCAATTTGATAAGGTTCAGTTTAAGTACAAAATTCTGCATCTATTTAAAGTGTACAATTTGATGACAGTTGTATATATCCATGAATTTGCCATGTCAGTGAAGATACAGAACATTTCTACTGCTGCTTAAAGATGACCTGTCTCATTTTGCATCCATCCCTCCCTCTGCCCCCAGGCTCAGGCAGCCACTGATCTGCTTGCTGCTACTTGGTGTTAGTTTGCGTTTTACAGAATTTTTGTAAATGGAATGATACAATATGTAATCTTTTTGTTTCTAGCTTCTTTCACTCAGCATAATGATTTTTTTTTTTTGAGGAAGATTAGCCCTAAGCTAACATCTGCTGCCAATCTTCCTCTTTTTTGCTGAAGAAGACTGGCCCTGAGCTAACATCTGTGCCCATCTTCCTCTACTTTATATGTGAGACATCACCTCAGCATGGCTTGACAAGCAGTGCATAGGTCTGCACCCAGGATCCGAACTGGTGAACCATGTGAACTTAACTGCTGCACCACCCGGGCGGTCCCTCAGCATAATGATTTTGAGATTCAGCCATGTTGCTGTGTATATCAGTAGTTTGTTGCTTTTTTTGCTGAGTGGAACCCTTTATCCGGATGTACTACAACTTGTTTTTCCATTCTCCTATTGAGAAAAATTTGAGTTCTTTCCAGTTTTGGGACTATTGTTCTATGAATCTTTGAACACATTTTCAATTTTTGGGGAGTAAATAGTTATGAGTGGAATGGTTGGTGTTTAACTTTCTAAGATACTGACAAATTGTTTTCCAAAGTAGTTGTACCATTTTTCTTTGCACCACCGCTATCGGTGTCTAAGAGTTTTAATTGTTTCACTTCATCACCAAGACTTAGTATCATCAATATTTAAAATTTTTAGCCATTCTATTGGGTGTGTAGTGATTTTTTGTGGTTGTAGGTTTGTGTTTCCTGATGACTAGTGATGTTGGGCATCTTTGCATGAGTGTAGTGGCCATTCACATAATTTCTTTGGTGGAGTGTTTGTTCAAACTCTTTTTGCCCATTTATAAAAAATGGGCTGTTTGTCTTCTTATTGAGTTGTAAGAGTTATTCTATATTCTGGATACCATTTCTTTGTCAGATATGTTTTGTGAGTATTTTCTACCATTCTGTGGGTTGCCTTTTCACTTTATTAATGGTGTGCTTTGAAGAGCAAATGTTTTTAATGTTGAAAAGTCCACTATAATTTTTTCTTTTATGATTTGTACTTTTTGTGTCTTATCTAAGAAATGCCTATCCAAAAGCTGCAGATATTTTCTCATATGTTTTCTCTAGGAGATTTATATTTTTAGCTTTTACATTTAGGTCTATGATCCATTTTGAATTAATTTTTGTATATGTTGTGAGGTAAGAGTAGATGTTCATTTTTTTAAAATGCAAAATCCAGTTGTTCCAGTACTTTTTAAAAGATGTTCTTTTCCCCATAAATTACTTCTTATCTTTATTGTTTCTGTTTAATTTGTCTTTGTTCATCTTTTTCTGGCTTCTTTTGATGGAATCTTAAGTCACTGATTTTAGACCTTTTTCCTCCAACATAAGCATGTACAGCTGTAATATTCCCTATTAACACTGTTTTTCCTGCATCTCACACATTTTGATATGTTGTGTTTTTCATTTGAATTCAGTTCAAAATGTTTTCTAATTTCCGTGGTGATTTCTTCTTTGATCCATTGGGGTTTTTTTTTGATTGGCCCTAAGCTAACATCTGTTGCCAATCTTTTTTTTCCTTCTTCCCAAAGCCCCCAGTACACAGTTATGTATTCTAGTTGTAGGTCCTTCTGGTTATGCCGTGTGGGACGTCGCCTCAGCACGGCTTGATGAGCGGTGCTAGGTCCACACCCAGGATGCAAAATGGTGAAACCCTGGGCCGCCAAAGTGGAGCGTGCAAACTTAACCACTCTGCCACGGGGATGGCCACCATGGATTTCTTGAAAGTATCTTATTTAATTTCCAAGCACTTGGGAGTTTCCCTGGATATCTTATTGTTATTGATTTCAAGTTTATCCTTTTTGATCAGAGAACTTACTCGTGTGACATCATTCCTTTTAAATTGATTGGAACTTGTTTTATGAGAAAACACGTGCAGTCTCTCAGTGAATGTACCATGTGTACTTGAAAATAATGTGTATTCTGCAGTTATGGGAGGACAAGGTGGTTGATAGTGTTGTTCTGATCCTCTTTTTTCAGTATTAATTTTCTGTCCAGTGTTTCTATCAGTTGCCGAGAGAGGGATGTTAAAATCTTTTATGATTGTGGAATTGTCTCCTTTTAGTTCTGTCAACTTTTGGTTCATGAGCTTTGAGAGTCTGTTAGTAGGTTCATATGCATTTATGATTGTAATGTCTTCCTGATGAATTAACTCTTTTATCATTATGAATAGTCCCTCTGTATATCGTTAGTTATGCTTTTTGTTTTTAAGTCTATTTATATGATACTAATGTAACTCTTTCTTATACTTACCTTTTGCGTGGTATATCTTTTCCCATCCATTTATTTTCAATCTATCTGTGTCTATATATGTGACACACATCTCTTGTAGATAGCGTATAGGTGCATCTTGCTTTTTAATATATTCTGATAATTTTATGTTGTCTTGTAAGCTATTCCTCTTTACATTATTTTGTTTTGTGATTGCTCCAGAGATTATAATATACATTCTTAACTTGTTTGGTATACTTAGATTTAATATTGTACCATTTGACACAAAATAGAGAAACTTTGCAAACCTAGAAGTCCATTTACCATAACTGCCACTGTCCTTTATGTGACTGTTGTCATATGTCTGACATCTACGTTTTATAAACCCAAAAGGCCCTTTATGTGTTAGATAGTCATATTCATTTTAAACAAATTAAGAGAAAGGTATTATTTTATATTTACCTGGATAATAACTATTTCTGATGCTTTTCATTCATTCGTGAAGTTTCATGTTTTCCTCTAGTATAATTTCCCTTCAGCCTGAAGAACTTTCTTTAACAAGTCTTATGGTGCAGGTCTGCTCATGACAAATTTTCTTATGTTCCTTTATCTGGAAGTGTCCTTGTTTCTCTTTCGCTCTTCAAGGGTATTTTTGCTGAATATAGTATTTCTAGGTTGGTAGTTTTTTTAAAGCTGTTCAGCTGTCTTCTGGCTTCTGTGGTGTGGGATAAGGAGTCTGCAGTCATTGGAATCATTTCTCCTGTGTGTGTGTGTTTCTTTTTCTATGACTGTTTTTAAGATTTTCCTCTTAGTTTTTTAAAACATTTGACTATGACATTCCTAGGTGTAGTTTTCTTTGAATTTATCCTGTTTGGGTTTTGCTGAGCTTCTTGAATCTATAAATTTATGCTATTGACCAAATTTGGGGAGTTTTTGGTCATTATTTCTTCAAATATTTTTCTCTGCCCCATTTGTTTTCCTCTTTCTTTGGATAGAATTGTTGTATCCTAACATTTTGAAATTGGTACACATATCCCTTAGATTCTATTTATGTTTTTTAAATCTTTTATTTCTCTCTTCTTCAGTTTGGATGATTTCTGTTACTCTGCCCTCAAGGTCATTGATTTTTTTTTCCTTTTTTTTCTATTCTACTGTTAAGCTTACCCAGTGAGTTTTTAAACTCCACGTTTTTTTCCAGTTCTAAAATTTTCATCTTGTTCTTTTTTCCCTATCTTTTTTACTGAGATTCCCTAAATTTTCACTCATTACCAGGGTACATTCTTTTTCTTTATTGAACATAGTTATTATAGCTAATTTAAAATCCTTGTCTGTTAATTCCAGGATCTGCTTCATATTGAGACTAGCATCTGTTGATTGTCTTTTTCTTTGAGAATGGATCAAATTTTCTTAGCCTTTTTAATATGGAGTAATTTTTGATTATATTCTTGACATTGTGAGTGTTATGTTGTGGAGACTCTGTTTCTGTTTTCTTTCTCTGAGGTTCGTTGGTTTTTTTCCCTTGTAAACAGGGCTTTAACTAGGTTAGGGTCAAACTACGAACTCTGTCAGGCCGGTGGGGGAGGTGGCTCCCACCTCATGCAGGCTGTTTTGGGTCTGCCCTGTACATACGTGGTTCGGGGTCAGCCAGGGAATTGTGCAGTATTTATGCAAAATTTTGGGTTCTCTGCTTCTCTTCTTTTCAGGGTCTCTGTCTTACTTTCTGGTGACCTTTGTTTCTTTGGACCCTGATTCTTTCTGCCAGAAAGGTGGCTGGGTTTTCTATTGGAGTTTTAGTCTCCAGATGCCATGGCCATGGTGCGTTGTGGCTCATATTCCAGATTAGACTAATATCGGTTTGTCCCACGCATGCCTTCTTCAGGGGTCTGCCAGAGACGTGGACGGAGTTTTTCTACAGAATTTGATGCTCTCCTTCTCTGGTTCATTCCTCTCTGGGGTTTTCCCTCACTGTCTGGGAGCTCTGGTGTCCCTGAGCTCCTTTCCCTGGTTCTTCTGGTTGTTAAGAGGATGGATTTTTTAATGGGGCTTTAGCACCATTGCCACCACTGTGGACCTTGAAACGCACCCCACCCGCTCACTTCTTCCAAGTTTAGACTTCCCTTCCAAACATGTCAACTTTTGTGCACCTGCCAGAGCCCTCAGGCAGTTGCTTTTATATGTCGTCCAGAGATTATAGTTGGTATTTTTGGGAGGATTGATTTGCTGGAAGCCTTGTCTTCCATACCACAAGTAGACCCTGCAGTGATTTCTTTTCCCAAGTACCTACTTAACCTGTAAGAAGGGAGGTAGACTGACTGACTTGTTGGTTCCTTGAGTTTAAAGTTATGTTTACTTAACGTGCCCAGGCGGCTTGGTTTTGACTCCCATGCTCGAGTAGGGAGGAGTTCAGAGCAGCACCCTGCCATGTGCCGACATAGGAATGGCTCCCATCTTTCCCTTTCCTGATGTGTTTCTCTCTTTTATTCCTTTTAAAGAAGGCTGCTGGGGAATCCCAGCCGAGTCTCTGACCTCACGCATGCCACTTTGCCAGAGGCACCCTATTCTTGGGCACACTCTGTGCTCTGTGCGGGGATGTCCCCCGGCTCTGTGTCCAGCTGGCTCTGAAATAGGAGTCTGAAGGAAAGGAAAACAAGCTGACGCCCACAGAGCCCCAGAGGGCAGCCCATAAGATGACACTTCTCTTCAGACTGCCTCTACTCACCCTTCAGTGTCCGCATCCGTCTTCTCTCTCCTTTTGTTTGCTCCTCACTCTTCCTCCTCAACTCCTCATTCTGCTTATTAATTTTATTAAATTAATACTCAAAATCATATCAAAATAGTATCTTGTGTTTCCTACACAGTAAAATATTATTTTTACCTTTTTTTTTTTTTTTTTTGCTGAGGAAGATTCACCCTGAGCTAACATCTGTTGCCGATCCTTCTCTTTCTGTATGTGAGTCACCGCCACAGCATGGCCGCTGACTGATGAGTGGTGTAGGTCTGTGCCTGGGAACTGAACCCTGGCTGCCGAAGCAGGACGTGCTGAACTTAACCACTAGGCCACTGGGGCTGGCCCCACATTATTTTACCCACATTATTTTACTTTTTGAATTATCTGTTTAACTTGAAATCTAGGTATCATTTATTTCAAGGTAGATCTTAGATCTCTTGTACTACTTTGCTTTCCTCAGTTTGTTGGGTAGCTGAAAACAATGTGGCAAAACAGTTAAAAGTAAAGCAAAAAAGTCTATGAAACTTCCCAATTATTTGGGAATGGAAACACCTGGAGAGGCTAAGAGTGTAAATGAAATAATCTTTTTTTTTTTTTTGGCTGAGGAAGATTCACCCTGAGCTAACATCCATGCCAGTCTTCCTGTATTTTTCAGTATGTGGGCTCCAGCACAGCATGGCCACTAACAGAGCAGTGTAGGTCCATGCCTGGGATTGGACCCTAGGCAGCGGAAGTGAAGCACGCCGAACTGAACTGCTAGGTCCCTGGGGCTGGCTCAAATTAATCTTTTTTATTTTTTCTTCTTCTCCCCAAAGCCCCTCAGTACATAGTTGTATATTCCAGTTGTAGGTCCTTCTGGCTCTGCTATGTGAGACGCCACCTCGGTGTGGCTTGATGAGTGGTGTGTGGGTCCGTAACCAGGATCCAAACCAGTGAAACCCTGGGCCACCAAAGTGGAGCATGCAAACTTGACCACTTGGCCACGGGGCCGGCCCCTCTTTTTTTAAATCTGTTAATGCCTATTGGTTCTTTGTTTAAAGTCTTCATTTATTATTATTATTATTTTTGGTAATTATATGGATGTTTCAAAGGGTATTATGGAAGAAGATGTTGGATGGGGAGAAAGCTTCAGTAGTAGAATTTCAAATATTTTACTCCAAGACGGTTGGTTGGCCTCTGGAATTTGCAGTCTGAGAGACTGAGCACAAGTAGACTAAAGAAAGTATATTCTTCGTGCTCAGATGGGCATGTTTATTTGTAAAAGAGGTAACCTCTAATTCAGGAAACCTTCAGGGACTGATTTAGGATGACCAAAAATGTCTGAAAAGAAGTCTCCACAGGGAAGTGTGTGTACAATTAGCATTCAGCACTGTTGCCTGCTTCCTTCTCCTAGAAACTCCTTGCTTCTTCTTTGCCTGTTTCTCTTTCTCCTTCTCTGATTACTCCTTCAGTTTCTAGGAGGACCTTTCCACACTCAGATTCAGACTGTGTACTACAGACAAGTGCGTGGCAGAGGTTGGGGTGGAGGAAAAGAAGAGGAAAATTCACTTTCCTGAACATATTTCACAGCAGAACTTTATTTGATTTCGACGTTTAGGAATTCATAAAGTGCAAGGCCACATTCCAAAGCCAACTGAAATGGGCTGTATTTGTATTGACCTTCATTTCAGATGATAAGTGTGGCTCTTCACTTTTGTTTTGTGGAGATACCTGAAATAGTTTTGAGTAGGGTTCATCTTGGTCTTCTTGGTTCTTTTTTTTTTAACCAAGAAGTGTGTATTCTTCTGGATGGGAGGCTGTCGAGAGTCCACACCAGTTCACTGTATAATGTTGGTCAAATTAATCTCTCACAGGTCTCAGCTTCCCTCTCCACCCGAAAAGCTAAATGGGGTGGATGAGCTTGAAGGTCCCCTTCACTTTTGATTCAATGATTAGGAGGACATTAGGGAACTTCGATAAGGCTATTTTAGTAGAAGATTTGAAACCGAAGCATCCCTTTCCTGAGGGAAGGAAGAAGCAGTCATAGATGTGGCTTCCGTACTTGGGCAGCTTGACCAGGAAAAGGAGAGAAGTAGCACAATAGTTAGAGGAGGCAGCTGGGTCAAGAGAAACTTGTCAAAATAACAGAAGATCTTTGCTTTTTTAGAGGCACAAAGGAAGGGGTGGAACAAATGGGAGAAGTTGAAACGTGAAGCGGTCGGATGATCGCGCTAACAAGATGTTGGGGGAAGCGGAGAGATGATTTAAGGCAAGGAGGGAGTCAGCCTACTTCTTGTGAGGTGGGAGAGACAGGTGAAAGGATAGGTACAAGGGTGGACACTCCCATGTGGTCGGGACAGAATTCCTTCAGTTTCTTCTAGGAAAGGTGACAAGTGGGGTGTTTGCCAGGAGTTGGAAGGGTAGGTTGGGAGAAGAGTTTAAGGAAGACGAATCTTTGGAGGAGCTTTTAAGTGGGTCTACTGGGAGCTCAGTGGGAAGACCCATTTGCAGTTGAAGGGTGAATCAAAAAGCCAACATTTTCATATTTTTAAATATCTGATTTTTGTTCCCCAACAACTCTGGGTGTCAGTTGTCACTGGTACTGTAGGCGCCTTGCTTTCTGCTCACCTTATTTTGACCTGAGACCCTATTTCTCAAGAACCTCCTTATGAATTAATTTTTAGAAGACATTCTGTCATTTGGGGGCTGTAAAAGAAAATGTGATTAGAATAAAATTGTTCTTGAATGAATATTCTACTATTAAGTACTATGTTATAAAGTTTATATTTAATATATGATTTAATGTAGCATTATACATGAAGAAACATTTTGACTTTTTCATTTAGCAGGTGATGCACAGTGCGATTAGAAGAATTGAACATTTTCCAAACATTTTTGCTCCGTCACTTCTTATGGGGTTTTGTCAAGAAGCTTATGTTTGTATTGCCTTTTCCTTATAGTCTTGAGGAAATGAAGGAGCCCATTGTAGCTGCTGTTTTAACCATTGGTGGAACGTGGAAAGGATTTGAGATGAAATTAACTCTAAGATTGCTATGGTCCATGTGATTCAAGGGGGCACACAGAATCACGTGAGCAGTTTTACGATTACAGACGTAATTGTGATAGGTCCTTTACAAAATGGTTTTATCTCTGTAATTATATATAACCTAGTCATTGAGTCCTACATTTTTTTTTGTGGGGAATCATTTTTTAAAATTTTATTTTATTGAGATCCTGATAGTTTATAACTGTGAAATTTCAGGTTTACATAACTATTTGTCAGTCACATATATATGTGCCCCTTTACCCCTTATGCCTACCTCCAACCCCCTTCCCTTCTGGTAACCACTAATCTGTTCTTTTTGTCCATGTGTTTGTTTATCTTCTACATATGAGTGAAGTCATATGGTGTTTGACTTTGTGTTTTTTTTATGGCTGAGTAGTATTCCATTGTGTGTGTGTGTGTATTCACCTTATCTTCTTTATCCAATCATCAGTTTGATGGGCATTTGGGTTGCTTCCACATCTTGGCTATTGTGAATAATGCTGCAGTGAACATAGAGGTGCATAAGTCTCTTTGAATTGCTGATTTCAAGTTCTTTGGCTAGATACCCAGTAGTTGGACAGCTGGGTCATATGGTATTTCTATTTTTAATTTTTTGGGAAACATCTATACTGTTTTCCGTAGTGGCTGCACCAGTTTGCATTCCCATCAGCAGTGTATGAAGGTTCCCTTTTCTCCACATCCTCTCCAACGTTTGTTATTTTTTGGGGGGGCGGTAATTAAAACCATTCTGACAGGTGTAAGGTGATACCTCATTATAGTTTTGGGGTTTTTTTTTGTGAGGAAGATTCACCCTGAGCTAACGTCCATTGTCAACTCTCCTCATTTTTTTTTGTTTGAGGAAGCTTAGCCCTGAGCTAACATCTCTGCCAGTCTTCCTCTACTTTGTATGTAGGATGCCTCCACAGCACGGCTGATGAGTGGAGTAGGTCCACACCTGGGATCTGAACCCACGGACCCTGCCCGCCAAAGTGGAGCGTATGGAACTTTAACCACTTGGCCACGGGGCTAGCCCCTTCATTGTAGTTTTGGTTTGCATTTCCCTATTGATTAGAGATGTTGAACATCTTTTCATTTGCCTGTTGGCCATCTGTCTGTCTTCTTTGGAAAAATGTCTATTCATATCCTCTGCCCATTTTTTGATCTGGTGTTTGTTTTTTTGGTGGTTGAGTTGTATGAGTTCTTTATGTATTTTGGGGATTAACCCTTTGTCAGGTATATGATTTGCAAATATTTTCTCCCACTTGGTGGGTTGTCTTTTTGTTTTGTTCTTGGTTTCCTTTGCTTTGCAGAAGCTTGTCAGTCTGATGTAGTCCTGTTTGTTTACTTTTTCTTTTGTTTCCCTTGCCTGAGTAGACATAGTATTCAAAAAGATGCTTCTAAGACCGATATCAAAGAGTGCACTGCCTGTATTTTCTTCTAGGAGTTTTATGGTTTCACATCTTAACTTCAAGTCTTTAATCCATTTTGAGTTAATTTTTATGTATGGCAAAAGATAATGGCCTACTTTCATACTTTTGCACGTAGCTGTCCAGTTTTCCCAACACCATTTACTGAAGAGACGTTCCTTTCTCAATTTGTGTGCTCTTGGCTCCTTTGTCGAAGATTAGCTGTCTGTGGATATGTGGTTTTATTTCTGCTCTTTCAATTCTGTTCCATTGATCTGTGTGCCTGGTTTTGTGGAGTCCTACATTTTTGAAAGTATTCATTTCTTTTAAAATAATTTTATACATGGTTTACTTTTTAAAAATGTCATTTATTTTAACCATTTCTTTCTTGGAATAGGTTATACATTCACATGGCTCAAATTTCAAAAAAATATAAAAGAATACCTTTTGAAAAGTTTTCCTTGGCTGCATTCCTTCAATTTGTCTCCTGCATAGGCAGCCAGTGTTGTTAGTTTTTGAAAAAATATTCTAGAGTTATTTTAAGCATATATAATCAAATACATTTATAACCCACCCCCATTTCCTACACAAGTAGCAGTACACTATATACCTGTATGTTTCCTTATTCTTTTTTTATCCCTGCATAAAATTTCAGTGTGTTGATGTACTATAACTTGTACCCCCTTCTGATGGATTTCCATTCGTGGATGATTTCCATTCTTTTTTTTCTTAAACATTGAGATCTGAGCTAACATCTGTGGCCAATCTGTTTTTTTTCCTTCTTCTCCACAAAGCCCCACAGTACGTAGTTGTATATTCTAGTTGTGGGTCCTTCTGGTTCTGCTGTGTGGGACGCCGCCTCAGTGTGGCTTGATGAGTGGTGCCATGTCCACACCCAGGATCTGAACCAGCAAAACCCTGGGACACTGAAGTGGAGCTCGCAAACTTAACCACTCTGCCACAGGGCTGGCCCCTCCATCCTTTACTATTATGAACAATGCTAAAATGAATAGCTTTATACATACATTATTTTGCATGTGTAATAAGATTGCTTAATTTACTTTAAATTAGTCACCTAAAATAAAGCAGCACTTGTCACATTTTAAAATGATGTATTTTGGGGAATGAATATAGATTAAAGTGCAGATTGAAATTTAAGGTTGTGTCCAGGCATCAAGAAGAAATAAAAAGCTTTCTTTGTCACTTAATGGTTGAAAGTCTAGTATTTTGTCTTATTTTTAAGAAATTATTTTATGGGCTTTCTTTTTAAATACAATAATAAAATACTTTAAACTGCTATTTGTAAGTACTTTCCTGGCAAATAACACATTGTGGGGGCAGACAATCTTAATTCCTCATAAATGAAAAGACAGTTTTGATGCTATATTTCCTGTAATTTTCTTTTTTTTATTTGATTTTGAAGTATTGGAAACATTTTGTTGTAAGAGATAAGAAATCTGATCAGATAACGTAATACCAAGTTGGCAAAGATCATCTTGAGTTGAAGTTGTAGGATTTAATGTTTGTATTCTTTATTGACTAATATTCCAATAATTCTTATGTTTCCTGTATTTAGCCAGTGGGCTTTTATAGATACAAAATAAATGACATACAACCAAACATGAATCAGTTTAAAGCCTTAGGACTGTCAGAGTCACCAGGCTGTTGCCTGTGATCAACTGAATAATAAACCAAATGACTAGGTCATAAGCCGACTCATCTTACAGTTGCTAACTGTGCCCGGATGTGTAGACAGAGGTTCTCAAAACATTCTCTTTTAAAAGTTAAAATAGAGGCTGGCCCAGTGGTGTAGTGATTAAGTTCACGTGCTCCTCTTTGGTGGCCTGGGGTTCACGGGTTTGGATCCCAGGTGCAGACATAGCACCTCTCATCAAGCCATGCTGTGGTGGTGTCCCACATAAAATAGAGGAAGAGTAGTATGGATGTTAGCTCAGTGACAGTCTTCCTCAGTCAAAAAGAGGAAGATTGGCAACACATGTTAGCTCAGGGCCCATGTTCCTCACACACGAAAAAGTTAAAATATGTAAACAATTATTTTATATGTTGACCTAAAAATTGAAATAAAGATAGATGCCGTAACCATCTTACTGAACTTGAAAGATTTGTGTACAGTAATTAAGAAACACTGATACTGGGGAAAGTTAAGGAGAAAAAAGGATATTGGAGATTATAATCAGTGTCTCTTATGCAAATCTGCATTTGGAAGAGTAATTGTTACTTGTTAGAAATTCTGTGGAAGCTCTTAGCATTTGTTTATCGTGTATAGTACTTTATATTAAATGCTTTGCACAATACCATAGGAAGCCCACAGTGAATCGTAATTTAATTATTATTGTCTGAAAATCCTAATAGCAGCCACATCCTGAGGCAGCTCTCTAGGGTCAGTAGGAGAGAGGAAGGAAGATAACTTTTGCACCTGTTCCCTAAACTGTTAGCTGAGTGGTGTCCCCAGGCTGAGAAATTGCCTGGTGTGGTTGTCAGGATACAGACTTCCAGGCACCACCCCAGATGTGCTGCCTGAGAGTGGGGGATGATTTATGATTAACTAATAGAGAAGTCATTTGGAAATGGGTGAGGACATCAGGGAGCAAAGGGGCAGAGGTGCTGCAAGAATAGTTGGAAAGTAGTGGTCAAATCCTAGGCTTTGCTACCAAATTGATCCTTGTAAAGATCCCACCACAAATCTGGTGCTGGGTCACTGGTTTCTTTTGTCCTTGAAATGCTAACCTAGACCTGACCCAGAGCTGCAAAAGTTCAGATTAGAGAGACACTTTAATCTTTTCTAAGAAGCTGAGCTTGCTTCAAGCTTTATTAACTTAGTTCATGATTATCTAAAATAGTCTTAGTCCTGTTTACCATAGATAACTCTTCTTATGTTAGACCTGAAATAGTGAAGCCAAATGTCACTTAGGATCCAGGCCCATATTGCTGGTTGCCAGTGGGGTGCCTCTACTTGGACGTCACACAGACACCTCAAACCCAAACGTCTGTAGCTGGACTCACCATCTTACTCCAAAGCTGATCTTTTCTCTTTCATTCTTGTAATGTACTGGACCTGGGCACTGAGTGAATAAAACAAGACATGTTCCCTGTCTTGAGACTTCAAGGGCAATGGGAATATCTTGAAGGGTTTTACACTTTAAAAAGATCATTCTTGTGTTTAGAATAGATTGAAGTGAGTCCAAGGATAGTGGGGCAAGGAGACTGAGTGAGAGGCTATTGGAGAAATCAAGGAGTGGATGATAATGGCGTAAACTAGCGTGGTGGCAGTGGTGATAGAGAGAAGTGATGGACAGGTGAAACAATTTCCAAATTAGAGTTTGAAATTCACTGGCACTTGGTAATGGACTGAGTGTGGGGGCTGGTGGGAACAGAGGTCAAAGGTGACTCCCAGGTTTCTGGCTCAAGTACCAGCATCAGTCTGGTGCCATATTCTGAGATGATGAAACCCCGCACGCACTGGGAAACAGGTTTGAGAGTGAAGGGGCAAGAGTTCAGTTTTGGGAACTTTTAGGTTGAAATATCTTTACGAAAGTCAAGTGTCCTTTGTACATTTCCTTTTATCAGTGAAGTCATTCCTCTTCCCTAGGCCAGAAGCCCGGAAGTTATCCTTGATTCTTTCTTCTTCTTCACTCTCTACATCTAGTCAGTCATAAAGTCTTGTCGATTCTATATCTCTTTAGAGCTGTCTGGACCCTTTTCTCCCCTTTCTCCGTCATTTACGCCTACTTTAGGTACTGATCATTTTTCGCCTGGATTACTACACTCGTTTCCTAATTAATCTCCAGTCTTCCGTTATTACCTCTCTTTAGTCCAGAGTTTTCCACACCATCTTCTGCAGAGCACCAAGGGTTCTTCCGTGGTGGGGGTTAAAGGAGCATTGTCCAGACAGGGCACCAGGCCCTCCACCTCTGTTTCAACCAGAAGAGATTTGGTTTTTCACATCTTGGCTTTCTGTGTAAAATTTCATTTGAAAGCAGATTGAAAATAATTACATAGGTAAAGAAAAGCTGGGGAACTCTTGCCCTAGTGAATCTTGATCCTGCAGACGATGGCTAGGGTGATATTTCTAAAATAAATCTGATTATTTCATTCACCCACTTAATAACCTTCAATGGCTCACTGTTGCTTTTAGGATAAGGTTTAAAATTTGTAGCATATCCACGAGACCTTTCATGATCTGGCTTAATTACCCTAACTCATCTTCTAACAGTCTTGTCTCATCCCCCTCCTTTTTTTTGGGGTGAAGAAGATTGGCCCTGAGCTAACATCTGTTGCCAGTCTTCCTCTGTTTTGTATGTGGGATGCCTCCACAGCATGGCTTGATTAGCAGTGTGTAGGTCTGCACCTGGGATCCAAAACCGTGAACCCTGGGCTTCTGAAGCAGAGTGTGCAAACTTAACCACTACGCCACTAGGCCGGCCTCTTGTCTCACCTTTTTGATTCCCAAATTTCTTTTGGTCCCCTAAGCCTCTTTGCTTTTACATCCACCTTTTCATTGCCTTGACTGTGGTTTGCTTTCCTTTCTCCATCTCTTTTTGTAGACCGTTTCCCTCTACCAACCCTTTAAAGCCGTTGTCATTCCTGTGAAACCTGTGTGAGTCATCTCCAGACAAGATTCATTACTCCTTTCTCTGTATTTCTCTGCCCCCATACTTTTCCCTGTAGTTTGCACATAGAGCACTGAACTTGAATCATGTGCATACATATCTATCTCAGACCTAACAGGCTGTGAACTCCTTGGGCATTGGGCCTACTCTATCTTTTGTCTTCATAGTCTGAACATAGTCGTTGGCCTATGGTGGCTTCAGTCAGTGTTGAAGCAAATGGAACCAAAATTGGCAGTCAGTGCTGCTAGGCTTTGGTATCCTTAGACATTGCAAGTGTTTGGAATGCATCTGTTTGGTTCTTTGGTGCCCCCAGAGCCAGTCCAGTTCTAGAGCAATGCCTGGGATATAGACGCAGGTGGATGCGAATATAATTGCTCTACTTCAAATAGGCCTGGCTCCATCTGGTATCAGGGAGCTTTAGGGTCGGCTTTTAGAAATGTGTAAGGGTTTGCACTTTGGCACACACACAAAAAACAACTTTATTGAGATAATAATTTACACAGCATAAAATTTACCCATTTAAAGTGTACAGGTTGATGGTTTTCAGTATATTTACAGATTTGTGTAACCATCACCATAATCTAATTTTAGAACATTTTCATCACTCCAGAAAGAAAACTTATACCTACTAGCAGTCTCTCCGCACTCTTTCCCACCCCCTCCTAGTGCTGGGCAACCTCTAATCTACTTTCTGTGTCTATAGAGTTGCCTATTCTGGTCAATTCATACCGATGGGATCATACATTATGTGGTCATTTGTGACTGGCTTCTTTCACTTAGCATAGTGTTTTCGAGATTCATCCACATTTTAGCATGTATCAGTACTTCATTCTTTATTATTGCTGAATGATATTACATGTATGGATATACACATTTCTATTTATTCAGTCATAAGTTGGTGGACATTTGGATTGTTTCCACTTTTTGGCTATCATGAATACTGGTGTGAATATTTATGTACAAGTTTTTGTGTGGACATACATTTTCATTTTTCTTTTCCACCCTGGAGTAATTATTGGGTCCTGGGGTAACTCTCTGTTTAACTGCCAAACTATTTTCCAAAGTGGCTGTACATTTCCCCAGCAGTGTATGAGGGTCTCAATTTGTCTACATCCTCACCAACACTTATTATGTTTCTATTGTAGCCATTCTAGTGGGTTTGAAGTGGTATCTCATTGTGATTTTGCATCTTCCTAATAACTAATAATACTAAGCATCTTTTCATGTGCTGATTGGTCAGTCGTATGTTTTCTGTGGAGAAATGTCTTATTCACACACTTTGCCCATTTTTTAATTGGGTTATTTGTCTTTTTGTTGGTAGATGCTGGAGACAAGTCCCCTGTCAGACATATAATTTACAACTGTTTTCTCTCATTCTGTTGATTGTCTGTTCACTTTCTTGGTGGTGTCATCTGAAGCACCAACATTTTTAGTTTTGATCAAGTTTAAGTTATCAAGTTTTTCTTTTGTTGCTTGTGCTTTTGGTATATCTAAGAAATCATTGCTTAGCTCTGGTGCAATTCCTTGACCTCTTTTTTCCTTGAACATTTTTCTTCCATCCCAAGGTGGCCAAGGCATCGTTGTAACTTATTTGAGAGCCTGTAGACATGTTATAGCCCCAGGATCAGACTAGAAAGCCAGATCCATAGGACAGATAGAGCAAAATTGAGTGTGTGCTTGGAGATGGGGGTGAGCATGGTGACTATTTGTCCTGCCAGTTTTGGAGAAGTATTTGTTAGAATCTGTTAATTTGGTGAATGCGGGCTTTTTAAATGTAGATTCAAAGGATGTATTAAAGAGGCTTTGCACTTTATTACTAAATGTTCAAGGAACACCATCTAAATCAACCATGTGCTGGAATCTTAGACTACGGTTTACATTTGTGTGTAATAAAAGATTTAGTAAAGGGGCGTGTTTGGGTGAAATCTACCAGTGTGGGTTGATAACTGGGAGACCCATAACATCCAGACTTATGTCTGCTGTATGAATTTTTCAAAATGCTAGTAGTCTTTCTTATTTATTTCACATTTTGGAATATAGGTTGTTTGTGATCGTTTCTGGTACATTTCCCTGCTCTTCCTCTTAGTGCCAGTTTAAGGAGTTGCTAATTGTCCATTCTTGCTGGAAAGTACTGATTTCCATTTGAATATAACAGTCTTTTTGCTAAAACTTTCCTATGGTTGATTCGAGCAAATACAAGAAGCCTTCTGTTTGTGGACTGAATGTTCAGCCAGCCGTGACGTAGTCACTATAATCAATGCAGCTTATTCATCACTTTCCATGCTGGTGCATTGTACGGGACTTGCAGAGGATCTTGGAGCCTCTGAATGGAGAGCTTCTCCTCTGCTTACCTCCATACATGATTGGTATTAAGCGATTCTGTTCTCTATCTTTTCCAGCCCTCGTGGATAATTCGATTTTTGTGTTTTCCGTTGGTTCCCAATAGTGTCTTACAGATTGGTAGGCCCTGATTGAGACTTTGTTCATTCTAATGATAAAATGGCAATTAATAATCTTAGGAGGTAGTTTTATGTTCTCTTTTCTTGTATGTGAACATTTATATTATATCCAATGTCATTTTAAAAAGACATAGTGGCAGTTGATGATCTTAGATTAAAAGCATATTACGTGTTAGGTAAATTAAACTTTTTAATGCTGAATCTGGTATACTTGTTGAATAATTAAATTAAATTCACAGGTTAATTACTGAATTTCACTTGTATAGATACAGCTGTGATACAAAGATACCAGTGGGGTTATTTGACCCAGTTTGTGACCAGAATGCTGCAGTGGAAGTTGTTATGAAACCAAGCCTATTATATACTTTGGTAAAATCATGTGCCCTGAAATATAGCTGATACTTATTAGGAGAGCCTGATAAAACATAATCGGGCCACCACAATGTGGGCATTGGACCTGTCCCACAACGGTATTGTTATGATAAGTGGTGTTCCCTGTGTGTCTGTGGCTAACAGGGGTATAAATATCCATGATAGAACAATATTTGAATTGTTTCTGACCCCATCTAAATATATTCAAAATATTCCATGAAAAATGGTATGTGCTTGCCTTACCTTCCCCACCCCTGCTGCTTTCTCTCAAGAGGCACTGAGTTTCAGGGACTCACTTAGCCTGTGGCCGCTATTCTAAGGAGAAGCATGTCTCCTGACCTCTGTGGAGTTTCCTTGGGTTTGGGAGGGCTATCCTTCCCCTGGAGACTGGGTGATTCCAGAAGAGCTGGTTGACTCAACACTTTTCATTCGAGAGACTCAAATTTTTCCTGGGGACATTTCAGGGAACTATTCATTTCTTGCAGCCAAGAAGCCCTCCCTCCCTGCCCACCAACACTATACACACACACACCCACCTGCCCTTTAGAGATTCCCAGAACCCGTAGGCTTCTCTGATTGAAAATGAGTCTTGGTTTGATACTTGTTGAAGTAAGTACCTCAGGCCTGCTGTGGTACATCGCTAACTTCTAGGGCGTCTGGGAGACCCGGAGTTGCCCTGGGGCTAGTAGTGAAAGGACTATTCTCACACCCCTTTTATCTCCCACAGTGTCTGTGTCCCACTGCTCTCTATGTAGAACGTGAAAAGTAATGTGCTGGCTACAGCTCCTTACCCATTCCTCTTCTCCACTTACATATATGTGAATCTGTTTAGATTGTTAAAGCCCAGTATTCTAGAATTTCACATTTTGCCCCACATACCTCTCCTATCTCTCAGTAATACTCTTTTCATATTTGTATCTACTGAACTTCCACATTTTCATTCTAGAATTTCACATTTCATTCCATTCTCTCTCTTCTTAGTAACCCACTCACCATCCTTATACTTAACTGATCCCTTCTTATATAACCAGGCCCCGTATTGAATTAAGTGAACAACTGTCTGATTACAGATTCTGATCCATATTGATAAGTAGGGAATGTTATACATTCCTACCCTTAAAACATTTTCCTAAGCCATCTCTCCTGCCTGTTTTCCTTGGCATAAGGTAGGCTCTGTTCACTTCCCACCTAGATTATTCCAGTATTTTCATGACTGGTCTCTGTCCCTCCGTCTGTTCTCCCCGCCTTCAAATCTATCTATCACACTGATGCCAGAATAACTTTAATGAAAATATTAACACATCCTTCTTCTGATTATAAAAATATTCGGTGGTTCCCTCTTGTGTTTTGGGTAAAGCCCAAAGCGTAAACCGTAAAGTCATGCAAGTCTCTCAGAATCACCTTGTAGATTAACTTTCTGCACTTGTACTGTTATTACTGTGCCTCAAAGTTGATGCTGTAAACATCCCATCCCCTTTTCTGACCCCCAAGCTTTTGCAGATGCTCCTCCACCTGTGGTACCTTGCGCTTCTGCCTGTCTCCGACTTATCCTTGCAGCTCAAAGGCTGTCTCTTCTCTGGAGCGTCTCTTAAATCTCCCAGGCCGTTTCTCATCCGTGCTCTTACTGGATAGCATAATATAGTGTAGTATAGTATATATTACTTCTGTTATATCACTTTATTGCATTGCTTCTCAAACCGTTTGTGGACCAGTAATTTTGTAAAATGTAATAAAAGTGAAATACTGGAAAAATGAAGTGTAATAGATACACTAAAATACAAAATAGAAAGCTCATTTTAAAATTATTAGATTCAACAGACCTAAAATTACTATTAAATTGCTATAAAGGTTTCTAAATGTTTACCCTCAATTTCTAAAGTTAACTATTTCTTGTAGACCAACAATAAACCATTCACGGCGGCATTGGTCCTTGGGCCACATTTTGAGCAGCACTGCTTTGTAACGTTGATCAAACAGTTTTACCGTTATTTGCATGTCTATTTGCTTTTCTTACTAGACAGGGGCTGTGTCTTATTTATCTTACCTTCCTTTGGCTTCTCATCCTTTGTCCCCTGTCCCCCCGAAAATCAGGTCGTAAAATAGTGCATGACCCAGAATTAATCAGTAAATGTTTGTTGAATGAATTAGTGTAGCATTGCTCTCATTACCTTATAATCACAACTGATTTGCATTTCAGTTTGCGAAGTGACTTGGGTAGAGCTTTTTATTAGTTTATGAGGGTATGGCTTTGAACTTCATTCTGCCATAGCAAAGTTCTGCTGGGGAAAGGGCTCGCTAACTCAGTCCGAAGTAGACACAATCATGTTGTAATATGCCTTCGTTTCAGTGGTCTCTAAGAAATCTTGCATGCAAGACATCGCCCCATTCTTAGCACAGGCGACAAAATAGCTCTCTGCCAGGGGAGGGCTATAGAACTAGTAATACCACCGAGGCAACCTTTTAGCAAATAGTTGCTGTGAGGAGAATGGTTGCTGCCAGTTACAAAAGAAATGCTCTGAATTTTTCTGGTTATTGACATGACACGCAGATGCCATTCTGTTTTCTGGGTCTCCCACCCTTGAGGACATCCAGCCCTCATACCCCTCCCTCCATCCCCGTTCATATTTCCTTAGTCAGTGTGTCTTTTGCACCTACTTTTGAAGGTTGTATTCTCTCAGCTTCAGAAGCCTAGAAATTGCCCCATTTTCTGTGATTTTGGGACAGTATTCTGCCATGGTGGAAAGTGCTGGAGATCTGAGTTCTAGCCCAGGCTTTGCTGCTGATTGACTGCATGACTCTGGGTAAGTCATACCCCTTTCTAACTTGTGTCCTCATTAAAAAATCCAGACAAGGTGATTTCTAGGGTTGTTTTTTTAACTCTTCCCTTTGGTCCTCACAGGGGTTGATGTTTGCTTACCCTGCTTTCGGTCTTTTGACTCTGGCTGGTGATCTTCATACACTGTCATATACATACTATGTGACTACCATATTATATTGACGTTCTCTGTGCTTTCATTTCCTCCCCGGTAGACTGTAGCTTCCTCAAAGACATCTTACCCATCTTTGTATTAGCTGCTCTTTGTCCAGTGTCTCAATTCACGCCCCATTAATATTGGTTGACTTGTTAAGCTGGACTCTGTTCTTTGTTGTTGCTTCAGAGTTTTGTTGAGCAATCTGCCTACCAGGTGAGAAACCTTGCATTGGTTGCATATTTGATAGCCAATTAATATATTACAGAACTTTCAGGTTGTAGAAGTCGTACAGCCCAGTTAGCGTCATGCTGATAAGTCACATGTGTGTGTAAAAGAGATGAGAGTCATGGTTATTCATTCATTGTTCCCCTCGGGGAGATCTCATTGATTATTAGCTTGATGAAGGATCTGAGTTGGTATTCCTCTGTCTGGGCCTTCTTGGCCTCTGGCAGCAGAGAAGATGATGTGAATTCTCTGCCCACAGGCTGTCCAGCCCCGCAAGGCAGGCTGCCAAGAGTCTCAAGTCACATGTCCAGTGAGTTGCTGCTACATTTTTTCTTCTTTGTCTTTTTCAAGGCTGCTGTTGTTGGGCTCTCTGCCTGGTGTCCCTGAATTGTAGCTCTTTTAGTTTCCTGGGTGATGAACTCCAAATGTTGTTTAGCAGCCAATGCAATCTTTATTGGGGCTGGATTACCTCCACCGAGTGGGCCAAACGTAGTTTTATGAGGCCATGTTACCAGGCAGGACTTGTGGAAGTGGAAGTCCAGGGCCATTGGACTTGTTCTAGTCCTTTCCCCTGAGCTTGCAGCCATGACTCATATACTGAGCCCATAGTCCTCAGTACCCACAGCTTGCCCCAGAACGTCCCAAACCTAGGGTGTATGGGTATGGTGTGAGAGGTAGCTTGTCCTCACCCCTTTCCTGAAGGAGGGGAATCCTCATCCTCTGGGACAAGCACATGAAATAACCCTCACACTCAGCTTTTCCCAGTAGGTGTTCCATTGTGTGTTCTGTTTGCAGAGCAGAGCCTTGAGCGTCTTTGTAATATCTGTCATACACCAAAATGTGCAAGTGCCGTTAGGAAGGTTAGTTCTCTGAGCTGTATTTAGAACAGCCTCTACACGTGTTTTCCTGGTCCACATGTTTGTGAGATGGTTCGCAAGGTTAGAAATTTAGTAGATGGATATCTAGAGGAATGACACTAATTAATACTTAAGTTTATTGAACCTGCTAACCTGAACTTTTATTGACATGGTGTAGTAAGTAACAGCCATGATCTTAGAATGACTCCATTACCCAGAGTCCCCTATTCTGCTGAGAAATGTGGAGAAAACTGTGAGAATGGAGGAGAATGTAGAAAAATTTCTCTTCTTTTATTCTTTGTATTGCCTTTTCTTTCCATTTAATTTCTGTGTTCTCTCTCTTATGTGAGAAGCACTATTGAGTTCGCATAGACCCTGTCGTTCAATATTGATGTATCCACTTCCCAGCTATATAACCTTGGGAGAATTTATTATCCTCTCTGAGCTGGTGTTTCCTTCTCTGCAGAAACAGGATACTGCCACTACTTAACTTACCTGGCTGTTTTAGACATTAAATATCATGTGAAAGTGATGGCGTGGTGCTCTGCTGACCTGGGGAAGATGTCAGTAAAGGCTCCTTGCCATTTTCCTGTTAAATCGAGCATACAAAATCTTACTTATCGTAAACCCCTCACTTGTACCTGTATTGAAAACTAGAAGAAAATGTTACAAATAGCATCAAGTAGAAATTGAGGCACTTAATGAAGAAAATGTCGTTGGGCACCGGGCACTGTGAGTGGAGGAGAGGACCACAGCCGTGAGCTGTCACAGTCCAGTGAGTAACGCAGACACACAGACATTTCCCTAGAGCTTGATGGTGCTGGAGAGGCAGGGCTGCTGTGCTGTGCAAGTAGAGAAGGAGGGCACTCCATCCTGAAGGGAGAGGAGAAGGGGCGGCAAAGAGCCAGGGAAGAGTTCCTGAAGGAATGGAGTTTTGAACTGTGGCTTGTTGAAGAGGGAAAGGACATTCCAGGCACAGGAAAGACAAAAAAGTGTAAAGCAGCATGGGGATTGCAACTTCGAGTTGTTCATGTTGCTTAATTGGAGCGATTGTGTGATGTGGCCGTTGGTGGAAAGTGACGCTATTAATGGCTGACTTATGGAAGCGTTTTTGCCATGCTAAGAAACTTGGTTTAGACCTCACAGAGAATGGAGTCTAATCATCGTAAGGCTGTGTTGTGGGGTGTGGCATGAGCACATTTGCGCTTTAGAAGCATCCCTCTGGGGCTAGTGCGCAGAATGGCTTGTCAGGAGACAGGATGAGAAGGGGAGAGATGTGCCAGGAGGCTGGTGCGGGGGGTTCAGAGGAGAGACGACGGTGGCCTGAACTGATAGAGCAGGTGGAGGAAGGGATAAAGACGAGGAGACCAACTGAGTAATTTAGGAGGTAAAATCTGTGATTCTTTCATCTTAAAGGATGAAGTGTGTCCAGGATGAATCTCCTAGATTCTTGTCTTGGGTGCATTGGGATGGAGAATAAAAGAAGAACATCAGATTTGGGGAAAAGTTTTGGACAAATTGAATTTGTTCTGCTTGTGGAATGTGATCCAAGGGGAGGGAAAACCAGCAAGCAATTCGATGTATACGCCTAGGGCTTAAGGGAGGTCAGAGCCAGAAATGTAGCTTTTCATCTTAATTTTAACTGATAGTAATAATGTAGGAAACAACAAAGAAATGGTCCTTTGTCCTTGCATTGTGACAGAGGGACAGAAATTTATAATGTATCACAAATGAAGCTGTTATTACAGATGTTCAATAGACCCACCCCCCACCTCAATTCTCCCCTTAATAGAGGTAGAATATTGTTATCTCCCTTTTCTCTCTCAATTCCCTTAGTGCCTTCTGGTTTGAAATACTGCTTTGAAATTAAATAAGATTGAATGTTGAAGGGTCTTAAATTTTCATGTGATACTTTACATAACTCCAAGCTGCATTTTAATGTGGCTCAGCATATCTTCTGAAGTCTCTGGGGGTACTTCAAAGTAATTTATTATTATTATTGTTATTATTTTATCATTAGCTCTCAGACAAAAGTTGAGAGAAAATTATGAGAAAAGTCAGGATGTATTTCCTAGGCTGTAAAACGGGTGAATGTTGACGTCTGGGCTCCAGCGGCTTTCTGTCTTCTTGCTCGGCATGCCCTGCCTTCTCTCTCCTGGAGGCTCCGGGGGTTTAGAGCAGAATCAGGGTGTCACTGAGGGGCGGTGACAGAGTTCTTGCAGCTCAGAATTTTTTGGATAATCTTCCACACCTTCACCTTTTCCCTACCATTCCCTCCTCTTTCTCAGCAAGGAGGACAAACTTGATCTCATTTCAGAGGATCTTAGGAAATCCTGTTCTTAGGTGTTCTCATTCTATTCCTTTATGATCTGTACATATTTTCCTTAATTATCCTCTTGTCAGTATTGAGATTTATGGTAACCTGTCCCTTCCTACCCTCTTCCAGTTGAAAATGGGTAGAAAATCAGCCATTCTGTTCTGGCTTCCTTGACGTGATAGGTTTGTCTGTTTTTTTGTTTTTCTTTCTTTTGTTCTTCTATCCATTAAGATAAAACATTCTTGGCCCATTCAGTCCCTGCCCCTTCCAAATAGACCCGTTAAACCTCTATATTTGGCTCCGTGAATACTTCTTGAACCAGCTGCCTCATGCAGCTTATTTCATTCTCAGCAGCTTTATTGTCAGAAGACGTCCTTTACGTACAGGTGATATAGTGATGTATTAACCAGTGTGCTTTCCGTTCTGGTACTTCCTGCTGCCCTCTGACAGTTTCCCTTTGCTAGTTATCAGGGGAGGGAAGAGACACCTCAGCAGAATGCAGAGAAGAGGCAAGTGTCTGGTTTTTGAATTTCAGAAATTTGAAGTCTGGGTCTGTCTATAAAACCAAATTTGGGAAAGTCAGGAAAAAAGATTTTGTAGACTAGCTGAGGAAGGACAGTCCGAAAGGGAGTCGAGAGGGCCTAGCGGTTGGCATTGGGCTCAAAAGAAACCCCTGGGAAGGTTTGGTGAAGCTTCTCCGAGAGGAGAGTGGATTTCTCCCTAAGACCTCAGAGCAAAAATGCAAAGATTAAGTTTCTGCCTCCCAGCCAAATAGGGCTCACAACCAAAATTAAGTTTAGTCCCAGAAAAAAATGAAAAGATCGAAATGACATTTCTTGCCCGTGTGATTTGTAGACAGAGATTTGTACCCGCACTCTCTAAATTGACTAGCAGTGAGGTGCAGTGGAAGATTGCTTAGGCTCCGAGGCCAGATTGCTTTGGGTTTAAATCCTGCCTGTACATAATATCCTCGTCAACTTACTTAATCTCTCTGAGTCTGTTTTTCACTTAAATTTTTCTCTCATTACTACCTCTTATTTTATCCTCTCAAGACTTATAGAACACATCCAAATCCTTTTTTCATGTGACAGCCCTACAGATATTTGAAGCCCGATATCCTCAACAGTGCCCAGCGCCATGTTCTGCACATTTGCGAAGCAAAATGATGTAATATATTCTGGAGCCCATTGCTTGCATGTGAATCCCAGCTAGGCCACTTCCTAGTTTAGGTAAGTTACTTAACTTCTTTGGACCTCAGTTTCCTTGTTTTTAAAATGGGATAATAATTATAATACCTATCTTATGGAGTGGCCGTGGATATTAAAGATGTTAATATATATAAAGACTTCCAGGTGCATGGTAGTTAATTAGGTATATAGTCAGCACCTCGCTGTGACAGAGACAAGGCTACGTGTTCACCTAGTCCTGTTTTATTTCCCTCTTCAGAGCCAGGCCGAGGCTGTGTTTTCCTGCCTTCCTTGCACTTAGGTTGGGGCCACGTGCTTATTCTGACTGATAGACTATAAGTGGAGGTGATAGGTAGGTGTCATTTATGAGCCGAAGCTCTCTGCCATGTGGATGGTGGAGACCCACGTGTTGAGATGACAGAATCACAAGATGTACTAGAGTGGGTCCATGAGTCACCATTTGGAAGAAAGCTTCTGGATCCATAGAGGACATTGTGCCCAAAAGAGCAAGAAACACACTTTGTGTAAAGCTGCTGAAATTTCAGAGTTAATTTGCTATCAAGGCATAACCTCGCCTATGTGGATTAATATAATATGGCTATTATTATGGGTTGGTTGAATAACAAATGAAGGAAGCTGTTGAGTCATCTTCAGCAGAGGCTTTTCAATGAAGATATTAAGAAGGTGAGACAAGGGGCTTTTATCAGGGAAACAAACTGAGTTAATAGAGGGTCGTTAATTTTTCTTTTGGAAAGAGTTTTTGTGTAAATTCATGTCTGGATGATAAAAATCTTTGCTCTTCTTTTCCTTGTCCCATATCCTTTAAGAGAAATTTATTTGTCATAAAGCTTTATATATCTTGTTAAACTTCAAACCGTTGTGTTCTGCGAATGTTAATTGATAATTTTGTTAGTGAATGAGCTTATCAGTTCCCATATTGGGGAGTGGGCTTTATCAAAAGGAGTGGAAGAGAGAACATAAGAGCTCCAGTTAGGTTTGTGAGAAGGGAGAGGACATGACATGGGGGCCAAGGGTGAAGCACGGGCCGTCTGTAAACAGGGTCAAATGATCCTTGAGGTGACAATGTTGCCTACCATTGTCCTGATAGTTTTTCTGCTTCCCCCACATGCCACAAAAAATGGGAAATGGATTTGATTCTTGGAAAACAAGTTTTCAGCTACCTTTAAACACTTAACTCAAGAAAATAGGGCATTTCAAAATGTTTTCTGTATCATTTTTCTCTTTTCAGTGTTTAATTCTTCATGTGTTTCTCAGATTGAGTCATTATGAAGATGGACAAAGAAATATCAGAATAAAGTGTAACAAAAATACAAGTCAAGTATTAAGGTGACTGACTTAGAGGTCTAAGCAGACCGACTTCATTTATTAACAGAAATTGATATGTGAAAGAATATTCGACCCTTAACAGTACTGGAGCGGTGGTCACATACCCCATATATTCACTTCATGTTACCCAAATGTCTGCTTTTGAGAAATAGGAGCATGAAGACAAACGTTCCTTAATTTTTCTTTTAACAGTTAGGGGCTGTGCAGTGATACATCAGAGCAGCTGTGGAAATTCAGTAACTGTTGTTTTTTTCTACAGAGAATAGAAATTTCTGATACTGACATTGGAGTGTTACAACTGTAGGAAAAAAAAAGTATGGACTCTCCTACGATTTTCACATCCCTCCTGGTCCAGCATGGACTGCCCTGGCAGTGGGAACTTTGAGACACATTAATGATCTGGATAGAACTGATTGTAGAAATGAAGCGAGAGACTCGCAACTTTGGGAAAGGGCTGTTGCCTATATCTAGCTTTCAGAATCTCCTCCATCTTCAGACTAGAGGGAAAAGTTTGTTTCTGTCTCTAGTTTCACCAGTAGCGGTTCTGTCCCCCTTTCTTGCTCTCAGTGTAGGGGTACGGGGACTTCCTTGGAGCCCAGATTATGGCAGCAGTGGTAGATGTCTCCTTTGAGGTATTGGGAGGTAGGTGATGGAGATTTTGCGGCTTCCTGTATACAAGACTTTCTTTATGCAAGATACTATTTGATAGTACAGACAATAGCATGAGGAGTTTGAAAAGACAGCTCCAAGGTTTGAGCCTGATGTTACCACTAGCCAGAAAAAAAAGAAGTTGAGAGAAACTTTTTTTTTTTTAAAGTTTGAGGAGCACCATTCTTTGTTTTGTTTTGTTTTTTGGTGAGGAAGACTGGCCCTAAGCTAACATCTGTTGCCAATCTTCCTATTTTGCTTGAAGATGATCATCGCTGAGCTAACATGTGTGCCAGTCTTCCTCTATTTTGTATGTGGAATGCTGCCACAGCATGGCTTGATGAGTGGTGTGTAGGTCTGCACCCAGGATCTGAACCCGCGAACCCCAGGCTGCCAAAGTGGAGCTGGCGAACTTAACAATATGCCACTGTGCCAGCCCCAGAAAACCACCTTATTTTTAAGGGGAAGATATCGACTTCGTTTTTGGACCTTGAGTTAGAGACAATGAGTATTAATATAGTGGTTGGAAGGTCAACACTCCATCCCTTGTGAAAAGCTGGGGCTAACGATGGTTTGAATAGAGGCTTTTTGTTGTTACGCCCAAATTAAAGACACCCCCCCAATTCTATATTTGGTAGAGCATGTCTTTGAGATTATAGAGCGCATTTGTGGCAGTATATGATGTATTATGTAAGCTCCTGACAAACAGCTTTCTATGAGCACAGCTTTTGTTCAGCAGGGGTACAAATTTATCTCTGTTATATATAGTAACAGAAACCTACATGAAATGAGTGAATTTTCTGTTTTTAAGGAAAGGTGCTATTGAAGAAGATTGAAAAGTGGGATAGCATTTTTAAAAACATATATTTGGTTTTGTGAACAAAATGATTTAATTTTCCTTTTGCAAGGCAAACTTTCTTCAGTGAGAGAGAGAGGAGAATTTCTTCTCCGTCAAATTTAATCTGTAGCCATCTGCTGCTGTATCCCATTATGTTCTTCATGTAATTAGAGCAATTAGGATGAGGCTTGGGCTATATATTGGTCTTGGAAGGAGGGCTGAGCTATTTGCAGGCTTATTTTGGGAGACTGGAGATTAATGGCCTAATCTTTTAGGTAAACTGATGGAAAGTGAGAAATCTTTAAGCTAGTAAAAGAAGAGGGCTATTTTTTCTCCTGTCTGTAATGTTGCCTTCTTATCACCATGGTAACGAGGTATCTTGATAAATATGTTTCTAATGAGGTTAACTCAAAAGGTGATAGAGAAGAAAGATTGTGAAACGAACGAGAGGAGATGGGCTCTGTGGTGTGGTGGTTGTGGTGGAAACCTCTCTCAGACTTTTGACACTGAGCTGGGTGGAAGGAAGGAATGGGGAAAAGGAGGAAGAGAGTTTAAAGGAGAAGGCGTTAATCAGAGATGCGCAAACCTCTCTTTTCGGAGGCCAGTCACACGAATGTGGTTTGGGTATTGAAGAAGGGATTAGGTACCGTCACCACGATGTGCTGACCCATTGTGAGACCCCTCGGATAGAACTGCCATGCCCCCCACACACCCACTTGGGATGAGGGTGTCAGTCCACATCCCGGGAGGGGCTTCCCTTGAGGGCTGACAGTTCTTCCTGTTCTGTCTGCCTCTCTGCCCTCTTGTGTTCATTGCAATTGCCAATATACTAGTAGTGATTCTCATTACCAATAACTCAACTACTGCATTATTTTTCCAACTGATCTTTCTAAAGTCATTCTCTACTCGAATTCAACCTACCTGTGGCCACCAGATACATTTTAATGAAATATCACTTCTCTGTCTCTTTTTTATTCAGATGCTTTTTGTAAAGGCTCAGCCTCACCCACAATGCCCAAACTTCTTATCCTGGCATTCAAGGTCCCCTGATGGGAGACTGACCCACATTGTCATCTGTAGCTCTAGTGCATGAGCCCTATTTAGGTAGTCTAGGGTCTTTCCTGTCTCAACAGTGTGCCGTGTTCATCTCTGCTATTACTTCTCTGTGCATGCCATTGCTCTTGTCTGAAAACCCCCTTGATTCTCAATCTAAGTCCTAAATCCTTCAAGGTCCAACTCAATCCTTCACTCTCCTAATTATTTTCTACAGCTGTTGTCTCTTATATTTTTATCAATAGTCCTTACAGTGCTCAGCATATTTTTTCTATAATATAGTGGATGCTGAAAAGTTGGTGGTAATTGAACCACAGGCCTTTAGAAGTGGAAGAAACTTTAGAGATCGCGATGGCCCATCCTGTTTCGAATGTCGGATTGTGTGGCACCAGTTCTTTGGGAACCCAGACAGACGAGCCTGCTTAAAGGAATGAGTTGGGTCTTTATTTCATTCCTTTGTTTCATCTTCTGTCAGGGCCCTGGTATCGCTGAATTCCACCAGGCTCAGGCAGTTGACAGACAAAATCGTTTTCTCCAGTTTCGAGGGGATTTATGCTGGAGGCATTGAATGTGTTCAGCTTCTGGGTGCGTGCCCGGTGCTGTATACAGGGAACAGTTAATTCTAGGGGCTGTCCGTGCTCTACTCTATTCAGATCAGGACTCATTTATGGATGCCAGGCCACTGCTGAGCTTGGCACTTGCTGGTGGGCAGGAGAGGACTGCTTGTCTCTCTGCATGTGACAAGTTCTGCTCCTGCCGGGTGGAGCATATGCCTGGGAGAGAGGTCCTGCGTGAGACAGCAGCAGGGAGAACAAAGCACGGGAATGAGAGACTGAGAGTGAGCAGTAAGAGCAGAAAGAAAAGGAGAAATTAAAATGGAGGGAATTGGTATCCACATTCCCAGTGGAAACAGCCAGGGAGAGCAGATCGTGATGTCTTTCTCAGGGTCGTGCGTCATTACCTAGGTCCTAGCATCACCTCAAGGTCACTGACCCCAGCTCTTTATTCATTTGTGGCATGACCTATGCCTCTTCCCAAGTCTGCTTTAAGAAGGTGTTAATTTTTTATTAAAGGTGTCCATATTTTAGTTCTCCAGTGGTTACTGAACTCTTTAATTTGCTTTTAGTTGATGACAGTGACACCCTGGTCTACATATCTGAAATTGTTCCATTTGTCTTTGAATTATACCTCCCAAGCATTAAGGTATAGGTTTTACAGATTCAGTAATGGTATCTGCCCAGGATGACCAGGATATAGCTGTCCAGCCCTGGACCTGTATTTTGTTTCTGGCACAAGGATTTTGTTGCTTCAAAATGACAAGTTTATAGGATGTCAAGATTTTCACAGGCTATGCAAATCCATCCATTCAGCAGCTATTTATTGAGTGAATATTCTTTGATATAAAAAATTTGAGGGGCTGGCCTGGTGGTATAATAATTAAGTTTGTGCACTCTGCCTTGGCGGCCTGGGGTTCACCAGTTCAGATCCTGGGTGTGGACCTATGCACCGCTTGTCAAGCCATGCTGTGGCAGGCGTCCCACATATAAAATAGAGGAAGATGGGCACAGATGTTAGCTCAGGGCCAATCTTCCTCAGCAAAATGAGGAGGATTGGTGGCAGATGTTAGCTCAGGGCTAATCTTCCTCACCAAAAAAAAAAAAAAAAAGAAGAAGAAGAAGATCCTTGTCCTCACAGACCCTCCATTTCAACAGGGAGAGACAGACAGTAAACATTAAGTATAATAAGTATAATGTATAGTATGTTAGGGAAACAGAAAAAGTACAGAATGGTAAGGGGGTAATGTGATATGTGAATGAGAGTAAATATAGTTTACTGTTTTCGATTTGGATACATTTAAACCTTATATTTTAGCAAATATGTAATTAAAGAGATTGTGCCTTTTTCCTGGGTTTTTAGATTACAGGACCATGAGGAGTCAGGCATTCAGATCCTTGTTTCTAGACTCTACAGGAATAATGGGCCATTTAGTCCTAGCCATTTGGGACTGGAGAGAAGGATAGGCATAACCCCAAAAGTCTCAAGGCAAGATCACAATTTAGTGGGAAGAAACCCTAAAACAAAGCAGACACTGAATTCCCTCTTCCTGCTCCCATGGACTGGGGAGTTTCTCCTTAAAGATAGAAGTGCTTTGTGTTCTAATATTTGTCTTCACTGTACAGGAATAGTAATTTGAGTTTTAGGTGGTTTTGATTAAATATCTTCTTATTGAATAGATTTAAATATAATTTGGGGACTATGTTATCTTAAACCTGCCATTCTTCATTCTTTGTTTATACACTAAAATGTTCAAGTGCGAGGGAAGGCTTGAAAAGGTTGTGAGTGGGGAAGGAATACGTTTCTTTCATCCACCAATTATACTTTCACATCTTTTAATTTCCATTTTTATTCCAGTCACTTATTTATTTATTTGGTGAGGAAGATTGGCCCTGAGCTAACATCTGTTGCTAGTCTTCATCTTTTTGCTTGAGGAAGATTGTACCTGAGCTGATATCTGTGCCAACCTTCCTCTATTTTATGTGGGATGCCGACATAGCGTGGTGATGCCGACACAGCGTGGCTTGACGAGCAGTGCTAGGTCCACATCCAGGATCCAAACCTGCGAACCCCGGGCCACCAAACAGAGCATGTGAACTTAACCACTATGCCACCAGGCTAGCCCCTACAATCACTTCTTTTTAGGATAATCAGTGTTATTGAAATGAGGAAATATATCTCCGAATTAAGATCAATCACGTGGCCCGGCATGATCCTGAATTTTTAACGTTCTAGTTTTCACATACACACATAACCCTAAAGTGTTTTCCTTTAGGTATTTATTTTCTGTTACTGGATTTTCACTCCCTGAAGTGTGCTAATCTGACTGACGCTGACCTAATCGTTTGTGACGTGAAATCTCTCTGCCCTCTGCCCCTGTTGATACCGTATGCCAGGAGTGCCTGTCGTAGGCTTCAGTCATCCCATTGCCTTTTGCTCTTCAGTGCTATAATGGACTCTTCCTTGTTTCTTCAGGTTATTGTCTGGGCCGAGAGTGAGCGAGTGAGGTGGCAGCAGGTACATCTATCAGTCCCAGGACCGCCAGAGTTCGCCCCAGGCCTTGGTAGGGTGCAAGCAGCTGGGACTGGTGTTCATTTTGTCAGCTTTATTGTGACCCATTCTGCTTCAGCCGCCCAAATCCTGCAGAGACACCACAGCATTATTCTTGGTCTCTTTTTCAGCTCGATATTTTTTTTTCAGAGAATGAGTAACCTCTGTACCTATTCCTACAAAAGAAGAGGCCATTTAGTAGAGAAGTGTGAATGGAAAGGCAGATTATAGTGGTTGAAGATTTTGAAAACTTGTAAAAGATCAGTTGTGCTTTCTCTTTAAACTGTATAGTTATTTGAAATCTGATACTATCAGAAAACTGTAATAATGAATATATTGAGAAACAACTGAGCAGTCCCAACTCCTAGAGTAAGTCTCGCATCCTTCTGCTGGTATTTTCGATCGTCACCTTGAACCAGAAGAGCCTGTGTGAATGTAATTCAAAACCAAATTCAGAACCTTTCCACTCTGAACTGGCTTCTGTTTTGAGAATGCCATCACTTTCCTAATCTCAAAGGCTGGAAACCCTGGTGTGATTTTATTTCCTCTCCTAGTTGGTATCCTCGGCTTCTGTCAGGCATTCCTGCCAGCTTTTCCTTTTCATATCAATAAACTTACTTATTTATCCTCTTTTCCCCAAGATCCCCTGGTTCAGGTCTTCTTTTCCTCCTCCTTGGTTTGATGTGATAACGTTTGAGACATTAACCAGTATCCCTCCCTATTGTTTCCTATTGTACTTGCCCTTTTTAAAATTTTTTTCCAATTTGGCAATCCAGCTTATTTTTTAAGGAAAAGATAAACCCAGCATATCCCATACCACAAAAGAGTCAAGTGCCTGACTTTTCAAGTTTAGGAGTCAAGTTCTAGGCGTAAAGGGAATTGATCTGGAAGATTCCAAATCAGTTCTTCCTGTCCTCAGAAAAGTAGGGAGTGGAGCTGGAGAAGAGTAGAGATGGCTTCTAGTTAGACGGACCTGAGATAGCTTTGCCAATTGTTATGGCAAGGAGAACTTAGGGGGCAGCCAGGAGATGCCTGTGTGCCCAGAGGGGCAGAATGTAGCCCAGAGCGCCGGACTAGGAGCAGGCTTGACGGGGAGGAGGAGGACGAGGGAAGGCTCTGGGGAGACCAGCTGCTGAAAGAGCTTCCGATGTTTGCAGGGGTAAGGGCGAGTGATGACCTCCACCCGTCCTGTCCCCGCACCCCCACCCCAGGCTAGCGTTTTGTGATCCTCTGGAAGCAGCCCTTGAGAAAGAGGAACCCAGAACTTGATTGAGGTTTTCCTGAACTGACTGAAATTTAGTTTTCGTCCTTCAGTAGAATGGGCGCCTCAAAACGGAAATTCAGTTCAGTCACACAGATGTCAACTCCAGTTCCTTGCCCACCTGGGTGTGTGCTTTGCAGTGGTACCTGTCACACTAGCTCCTTTCCGGCACTGCCTCTCGAATCTTGGTGCTTTCAGTGGGGATGTCTCTCATGGCTGTTTGCAGTACGCGGCCTGGACATCCAGATTCTTCAGAGCCTGGTTCCACCCCGTGTTTTCACTGGTCTCCAGCCTGAGCCTCTCAGGAGACCGGCCAGTCTCCTCAGCCTCACGTCTGCCAGATGCCTTCTCAGCCTCCCACCCAACCGCTGGCTCTTTGCTTCTGTCTCTCCTCCTCACCTTCAGACGTGGACTGTCCCCCTCCTCTTTTTTGCCAGTCTAAATCCTATCCATTTTCAGGGTTCAGCCCAGATCGTGTAAATGCCTTGTAAAAACCTTTCTTTATTTTCAAATTCAAAATGGTCTTGGTTTAAAAAAACTTACCTTACCATTTAGTGTTTAGTTACATAGTGCTGTTTGTTCCTTCATTTTTGTTCTATGGCCAGTAGTTTTTTTTTCTTCAACTAGATGATAAGCTTCTTAGAAGTATGGGCCATGCACCCCATATTTTTCTTGCTTTCTCTTGAATTCTAGCCCATGATGGGCACAGAGTAAATAATGAAAAATTACTCATTAATCAGTAGGGTAGAAGCCATTGCTATTTGCATCGTGTGCGTGAGATGAATTGTCTCTGTATCAGTTTTATTCTCTATTTATTTCTATACCTCTACCACTCTAGCAGTTAAAGAAGCAAGCAGTGGGTGGATGCTCTGTGCCTGCTCTGACAAGTAAAACAAAGCTGATTTGCTCTATTTTTGGAAAGCGTGATGGTGTTCGTTTTTCAAGTGTCACTTAAAAGCGGGTAGCTAAATAAGTACTCTGGGCGGTTTTGACGCGATGGTGTAGTTTGGTAAGAAGCCCTTTGGAATATGGGCAGCACAGGTTTAGCACCTTTACTTAATACCTCCTGAAGTTATTGAGGGGTAAGAAAAGCTAATGCTCTGCTTTGTTTAAATTTTTTTAATTATGAAAAATTATCTAACATTAATTAGAGTCCCTTCTTGACACAACCTCAAAAGCATAATTTTGTTGCAGATTTTTGTTCTGTGTTTCATTCATTTCCTTGAAAGAAACTCAGCTGGCTTCCTGCCCCATCTGTACTCTCTTTTTTATTCAATATTAGGAGCCTCTTCATAGAAGGGTCCTCTTCCATTAGGTTTTCAGGCAGCTGGATCTTCTTTTCCCATGTTGCTTCTCTGGCTGTGACAATCCCTGGAGGCCCGGGGCAGGCAGAAGACCTGGGGAAGGAAGGAGTAGAAACCTGAGAGGCTGCAGGCGCACAGGGATGTTATCCTGTCCCCCGCCACCCTCCCCCGACAGGGCATCAGCTTTCCCCAGTCCCACAGGAGAAGGCAAAACCCATTTTGCAGAAGTAGGTCATATGCCCCTCTTTAGGGATGCCCTATTCAACATGTATCCTTTTCCACGTGTAAAAATATATAGTGCATCTAATATTTTTTAAATCCTCAATTGACCCATTGCAAATAATTTGAGTTTTGTAATATTCTGCTTGTAAGGCAATGTTATCTGTGGTGCTTTTTTGTTAGGAAGCTCGCTCTGTCTCTCTCTCCATATATATATATGTATATGCACAGACACACACACACACACACACACACACACACACACACAAGCATTTTCTTACTGGTAATGACCCTGGTAATAGCCCGAGTCACGGTAAAGTTATTGGAGAGTGTCCTTATTGTGAGAATAAGTAAGAACATGCATTCAGTTTGGGGGGAATCCTTGCCAATCGTTGCCTGGCTCTGCTTGCCAACGCATAGTAAAAATAAAGTAAAATGAACAGAAAAGCTTCTACAAAGAGAATGCAGTACAACTATATTTATTCACTTGTTTGTTCATTTGCTTATCTATTTAACATGTTTCAATCAGTGCTGAGAAGCACCGCTTACTATGAGAAAGACACAGTGGGGGCGCCTTTCTCATAAGGGTTCTCTAAGGAAGTGGTAGCTAAGCTGACACCTGGACGGTAAATAGGAATTAGGGAAAGACTTGAAGAAGAGGCTGTTTCCTTGAAGTTGGAAACGGTTGGGTACGTGGGAGGACCTCAAGGCTGGACGGTGTGGCACAGCGACTGAGGAGGAGAGTGGCAGGAGAGGAAGGGAGCTGCATTTAGAAATGCTTATTTTAACTTTTAATAGATGATTCTGAGGTTAATGATTGCCAAATAGCTGTGGAAAGTATTTTTGGAGAGTCAATTTGCTGGAACAGCAGATTCTTGTAAAGTTGTATCTAACTCAGTCAAGAACGTAAAGAAAAACTAGAGGAGAGATTTGACACAGATCGTACTATGATCAGTGGCTTTTATAAACTTTTTCCTCTTTTACTTTAAAATAATGAATGGAGTACCTGGCTATTAACTTGACAGATTTCATATATATATATATAAATTAACTGGTCTTTTAGTTTTATGTTTTTGGCCTTAATTCGTGAAACAGTCGATTTGGTACCCTGTATGTTCGGTGCCTTTTAGAACTTCTGCGGTCTTGCTGAGAACATAGCAGTAGGGTTGAGTTGCAGCCCTCCTTCAAAATCCTGAGTTAACTTTGCAAAGTGCGTCTTTGTTTTTTCCGTTCTGTTCCCTCCCTCAGCTTATCTGTTAGGTGGAATTGCAGGTGGTGGGAGCAGTTGTCTCCTCTGTGAGGTGCTGTGTTCCCACCTCCTGTGCAGGCAGAGCCCTGCGCGGGCCAGAGACGTCCTGGGAATGGAAACCAGATGCAGGCAGAGGAGGACTGGGCTGGCTCGGTTAAACTGTGGCGTGTTTGTTGATGAAAAGATCAACTGGACGTAAAGAATAGGAAGGGGGAGATCTTGTCAAGATGGTGGCGTGAGCAGACTGAACTCATCTCCTCCCACAAACACAATTAGGTTACAACTATTTTTGGATAAATTACCGTGGAGAGAAAACTGAAAACTGGATAAAAAGAACCCCCACAACAAGGGACAGTCCTGACTAAGGCGGAAGAGGCAGAAATTCCTGCCAGAGAGGAAAAAAGCCACCTTTGGGAGCAGCGGAGCTTCTCAGCTGGCCAGGCGGGAGCCACCCTAAGGTACTCAGCCCTCCCTGGAGGAGTGAGGTCCAGAGCGGGGGTGATACTGCCGTAAGCGTCCTTCGGACTCAGCCCAACTGAGAGGGGGGGTCTTACTGTCTGGCTTTGCTGGCTATTACTGCAGCGAGGATACCCCCAGAAAAGCTATCGGCCGAAAGCCGAAAAGACCCGGGTCTTAAAAGGCCCATGCACAAACTCACTCATTGCAGCAACCTAAAATCACCAGAGAGAAGGCTGACAGTCCTTAGGTGAAAAGAGACTCACCTGGTGGGTTCTGGGGGCATCTTGGTGAGAGGAGGGACCTACCTCTCTGGAGACTCAGACGTTGGTGGGGGCCAATGTTCTGAGCTGGCCCAGGCGCGCTGACACGGACCCTGGTGGGTGCCATTGAGGTTCATCCCTTGGCATGGTAGCCCAGGGGTCTGCCACGCCCACTGGAGCACAAATTTAATCCAGTTCAATCAGGGCAGGCAGCCTGCCCTAGGGACTGGCCCCACCTAATAGCAAGCCCTCAGGCTACTTTTCAACCTGTATTGACTGGGTGCCTTGATCATCTACAGGCAGGCAAGGGGGTCTGCCTCTGTGGGGTGGGGTGGGGCCTGTGTGAGGACCAGGTGAACTGTAGGGGGCATTGGTGGAGAAGTGGGGGCCCCTGCAGTGTGGCATCAGAGTGTGCTCCAGGGGGTTGAGAAGTGTGCATAGACCAGGACTGTGTTGATGTATATGTGGTCTTGTTGGGGGTGAGGCTTATCAGCGGCAGAAGACCTCTGCTTCATAAATAGCCATAAAAAGGATCAGCCTCACCTTCCAAACCCTGAAACAATTGAGTGCCCTGTGTCTAGGGCCAGCCCCACTCACCTGCACTCCTAAGAGGTCTGACAACAGCCTTGTAGGCCTGAGGCCTATCACAACTGTAAGCCCCTGAGACTAGCAACCAGCTACACTGGGTACCAACCCAATTAAGAGGAAAACTGTAATAGGAGTGTGCTGTTAGACTTTGTAGCCAACAGTGCTGAGGCTCCCCAAACCAGATTTACAAACAGCTGGCCAGGGAAGGAAAGACTAGACTCCCTGGGTACCTGCAGTGGGAGCAGCCCTGCCGCAGCAGAAGGACACGAGTAGTCCACAAAGGGGTCACTCCTGGTTCTTATGGACTGGTGACGAGAGGGAAGCACACTGCTGGGCCTCATAAGGCATCTCATACATAAGGCCACTTCTCCAAGATTGGGAGACATAGCCAACTTACCTAATACATAGAAATAAGCACAGAGAAAGAGGCATAATGAGGAGGCAAAGGAATACTTTCCAAACAAGGGAACAGTACAAAACCCCGAAAAAGGACTAAATGAAATAGAACCAAGCAACCTACTCGACAAAGAGTTCAAACAAAATATCATGCGGGTGCTCACAGATATGGGGAGAAGAATGGATGAACACAGTGAGCACAACAGCGAAGAACTGGAAGATATAAAAAAAATCAAAAATGAAGAATACAATACTGGAAATGAGAAATTCACTAGAGGGACTCAATAGCAGAGTAGAGGATGCAGAAGAATGGATCAACAAGCTAGACGAAAGACTAGAGGAAATCACCCAAGCAGAACAGAAAAGAGAAAAAAGAATTAGACAGAATGAGAACAGTCTAAGGGAAATCTGGGACAATACCAAGCATGCTAACATTTGGATTATAGGTGTCCTAGAAGGAGAAGAGAGAGACAAAGGGGCAGAAAATTTATTTGTAGAAATAATAGATGAAAATTTTCCTAATCTGAGGAAGGAAACAGACATCCAAGTTCAGGAAGCACAGAGAGCTCCAAACAAGATAAGCCCAAAGAGGCCCATACCAAGACATATTAGAATTAAAATGTCCGAAACTAAAGACAGAGAGAATCCTAAAAGCAGCAAGAGAAAGACTACAAGTGACATATAAAAGGAACCCCATTAGGCTATCAGCAGACTTCTTAGCCGAGACCCTACAGGCAAGAAGAGAATGGCACGACGTATTTAAAGTGCTAAAAGGAGAAAATCTACAGCCAAGAATACTCTATCCATCAAGGTTGTCATTCAGAACAGAAGGAGAGATAAAGCAAAGAGCTTCCTAGACAAGCAAGAATTAAAGGAGTTTATCGCCAAGAAACCAGTTCTACAGGAAATGCTGAAGGGACTTATTTAAGTGGGAAAGCAATGACCACAAATAGACATAAAAGAAAATCAACAAAACAAAACAACAACAAAAAACAGGCAATAAAATCACTTGTAAAGTAAAAATATAGTAAAGGCAGCAGATCCACTACCTGTGAAGATAATATGAAGGTGAAAAGACAAATGTACTAAAATCACCTATTTCAGTGATAAGAGGGTAATGGATAGACACACACTAAACAAGAGACTATATATGATTTGAAAAACATAATGTAGGAGGAGGGGAGTGAAAAAGTAGAGCTTTTAGAAAGAGGTCAAGCTAAAGAGTCTATCAACTCAATATAGACTGTTATATGCATAGTATATTAAATAGGATCCTCATGGTAATCACAAATCAGAAACCTATAACAAGCAAGAAAAAAAGTAAGACAAAAGAAATCAAACATATTACTAAAGATAGCCATCAGATCACAAGGGAAGAGAGCAAGAGAAAAAGAAGGGAACAGAGAAGAACTACTAAAACACCCAGAAAAAAAAGTAACAAAATGGCAATAAGTACATATTTATCAATAGCTACTTTAAATGTCAATGGACTAAATGTTCCAATCAAATGCCATAGGGCGGCCAATTGGATAAAAAAATAAGACCTATGTATGTGCTGCATACAAGAGAAACACTTCAGACCTAAAGACACTCACAAACTGAAAGTGAAAGGATGGAAAAAGATATTCCATGCAAATGGCAAAGAAAAGAAAGCAGGGGTAGCAATACTTATATCAGACAAAATAGACTTTAAAACAAAAACTGTAGCAAGAGACAAAGATGGGCACTACATAATGATAAAGGGAACAATCCAACAAGAAAATATAACACTTGTAAATATCTATGCACCCAACATAGGAGCACCTAAATATGTAAAACAATTTTCAACAGACATAAAAGGAGAAATAGGCAGTAACACAATAATAGTAGGGGACTTTAACACTCCACTTACACCAATGGATAGATCATCCAAACAGAAGATCAATAAGGAAACACTGGCCTTAAAGGACACATTGGACCAGATGGACTTAGTAGATACATACAGAACATTCCATCCAAAAACCACGGACTACACATTCTTTTCAAATGCCCATGGAACATTCTCCAGGCTTGATCACATATTAGGCCACAAAACAGGTCTCACTAAATTTAAGAAGATCGAAATAATACCATGCATCTTTTCTCACCACAAAGGTATGAAACTAGAAATCAACTACAGAAAGAAAAAAACCCAGAAAACCCACAAAAATGTGGAGATTAAACAAAATGCTACCGAACAACGATTGGGTCAAGGAAGAATCAAAGGAGAAATCAAAAAATTCCTGGAGACAAATGAAAATGAGAATACGACACGCCAAAATCTGTGGGATACAGCAAAACTGGTTCTAAAAGGGAAACTTACAGCAATTCAGGCCTACCTCAACAAAGAAGAAAAATCCCAAATAGACAATCTAAAAGCACATCTAAAGGTACTGGGAAAAGAACAACGAAGCCCAAAATCAGCAGAAGGAAGGAAATAATAAAAATCAGAGCAGAAATAAACGAAATAGAGACTAAAAAAACAATAGAAAAAATTAGTGAAACCAAGAGCTGGTTCTTTGAAAAGATAAACAAAATTGACAAACCCTTGGCTAGACTCACCAAGAGAAAAAGAGAGAAGGCTCAAATAAATAAAATCAGAGATGAAAGAGGAGAGATTACAACAGTCACCTCAGAAATACAAAAAAAAAATAAGAGGATACTATGAAAAGCTATACGCCAACAAATTGGATAATCTAGAAGAAATGGATAAATTCTTAGAAACACACAACATTCCAAAACTGAACCGAGAAGAAGTAGAAAATTTGAATGGACTGATCACCAGTAAGGAGATCGAAACAGCAATCAAAAAGCTCCCAAAAAGTAAAAGCCCAGGACCAGATGGCTTCCCTGGTGAATTCTACCAAACGTTCAAAGAAGACTTAATACCTATCCTTCTCAAACTCTTCCAAAATCAAAGAGGAGGGGAAGCTTCCTAACTCGTTCTACAAAGCCAACATTATCCTGATACCAAAACCAGACAAGGACAACAAAAAGAAAGAAAATTACAGGCCAATATCACTGATGAACATCGATGCAAAAATCCTCAACAAAATACTAGCAAATCGAATTCAATAATATGTTGAAAAGATCATACATCATGATCAAGTGGGTTTCATTCCAGGGATGCAGGGATGGTTCAACATCCACAAATCTATCAACATGATACACCACATTAACAAAATGAAGAATAAAAATCACACGATCATCTCAATAGATTCAGAGAAAGCATTTGACAAGATACAGCATCCATTTATGATAAAAAATCTAAATAAAATGGGTATAGAAGGAAAATACCTCAACCTAATAAAGGCCATATATGAGAAACCCATAGCAAATATCATTCTCAATGGAGAAAAACTGAAAGCTATCCCTTTAAGAACAGGAACCAGACAAGGGTGCCCACTGTCACCACTCTTATTTAACATAGTATTGGAAGTCCTAGCCAGAGCAATCAGGCAAGAAAAAGAAAGAAAAGGGGTCCACATTGGAAAAGAAGAAGTGAAACTGTCACTCTTTGCAGACATGATTTTATATCTAGAAAACCCTAAAGATTCCACTAAAAAACTTTTAGAAACAATAAAGGAATACAGTCAAGTCGCGGGATACAAAATCAACGTACAAAAATTGGTTGCATTTCTATATACTAGCAATGAAGTAGCAGAGAGAGAAATTAAGAATACATTCCCATTTACAATTGCAACAAAAAGAATAAAATACCTAGGAATAAACTTAACCAAAGAGGTGAAAGATCTGTACACCAAAAACTATAAAACATTGTTGAAAGAAATTGAAGAAGACACAAAGAAATGGAAAGATATTCCATGCTCTTGGATTGGAAGAATTAACATCGTTAAAATGTTCATACTTCCTAAAGCAATATATGGATTCAATGCAATCCCTGTCAAAGTTCCAACAACCTTTTTCACAGAAATAGAACAAAGAATCCTAAAATTTATATGGAACAACAAAAGACCCCGAATAGACGAAGGATTCCTGAGAAAAAAGAACAAAGCTGGGGGTATCACACTCCCTGATTTCAAAATATTCTACAAAGCCGTAGTGACCAAAACAGCATGGTACTGGCACAAAAACAGACACACAGATCAATGGAACAGAATCGAGAGCCCAGAAATAAACCCACCATTTATGGACAGCTAATATTTGACAAGGGAGCCAAGAGCATACAATGGAGAAAGGAGAGTCTCTTCAATAAATGGTGTTGGGAAAACTGGACAGCCACATGCAAAAGAATAAAAGTAGACCATTCCCTTACACCATGCACAAAAACCAACTCAAAATGGATTAAAGACTTGAATGTAAGACCCAAAACCATGAAACTTCTAGAAGAAAACATAGGCAGTACGCTCTTTGACATCGGTCTTAGCAGCATATTTTCAAGTACCATGTCTGACCGGGCAAGGGAAACAAAAGAAAAAATAAACAAATGGGACAACATCAAACTAAAAAGCTTCTGCACAGCAAAGGAAACCATCAACAAAACGAAAAGACAATCTAACAATTGGGAGAAGATATTTGCAAACCATATATCAGATAAGGGATTAATATCCAAAATATACGAAGAACTCATACAGCTCAACAACAAAAAAACTAACAACCAAATTAAAAAATGGGCAAAAGATCTGAACAGAGATTTCTCCAAAGAAGAAATACGGATGGCCAATGGGCATATGAACAGATGCTCAACATCGTTAGCTATCAGGGAAATGCAAATCAAAACTACAATGAGGTATCACCTCACTCCAGTCAGAATGGCTATAATTAACAAGACAGGAAACAACAAATGTTGGAGAGGATGTGGAGAGATGGGAACCCTTGTACACTGCTGGTGGGGGAGTGCAAACTGGTGCAGCCACTATGGAAAGCAATATGGAGTTTCCTCAGAAAATTAAGAATGGATCTACCATATGATCCAGCTATCCCACTGCTGGGTGTTTATCCAAAGAACTTGATAACCCAAAGACATAAAGATATCTGCACCATTATGTTCATTGCAGCATTATACACAATAGCCAAGACTTGGAAGCAACCTAGGTGCCCATCAAGGGACGAATGGATAAAGAAGATGTGGTATTTATACACAATGGACTACTACTCAGCCATAAGAAATGATGGAAATCTGGCCATTTGTGACAACATGGATGGACCTTGAGGGTATTATGCTGAGTGAAATTAGTCAGAGGGAGAAAGTCAAATACCATATGATCTCACTCATAAGTACAAGATGAAAACAACGACAATCAAACACATAGCAACGGAGAATGGATTGGTGGTTACCGTGGTGGGGGAGGGAAAAAGGGGTGACTAGGCTCACATGTGAGGGGATGGACTATAACTAGTTTTTGGGGGGTGAACGTGAATAATATACACAGAATTCGGAATATATTATGATGTATATCCAAAAGCTATATAATGTTATAATCCAATGTTACTGCAATTAAAAAAAAAAAGCTTTCTTGTTAACCTAACTGGGTCAAGTAGTTGAAATCCTAAAAATAAGACTTCTAATTAAAATTTTAATTTCTGATAAGCCGAAAAAAGGAAGGGGCAAAAAGTTTTTCACTTGACTATCTTAAATTTAAATCTAAAGCTGGCCCTTATTAATGTAAACTGGCTGCTTTTTATTTGGATAAGTATATTATCTTTGATACACTGTCTCAGTGCTGCCTTTGTGCTCGCCTGAGCCTGGAAATCCTTATATATGTCATTGGGATACGCAACATGGAGGCGAAAGTTGCCTTTTTAATTCTGCTCCCTAGTAAGCACATTGTCAAATACTTGATAAAGAAATTGGAAAGAAATCAGAAAGGTTAGAGGTCTTTTGGTAGACTGACCACACAATTTCTGACTTTTAACCTGTGAAGAATATAATTACGAAAAACCAAATAACTCAGTCAAGCTTGTAAAGGATCTGAGGTGTAGGGAAAAGCAACATGGAGTGAGGGTCCTGTTAACACCCCTGCTTTGCCACAAATTAACCATGTGATTTTGAACTGAGTACTTAGCCTTTCTGAGCTGTTTCCTCGTCTGTAAAATGGAGATGACAATACCTACTTCATTAGGGTCATTGGTGAGGATAATACATGTGGCAGTGCCCAACATAGGGCTGAGTGGACCCTAACTGTCAAATGAATTGAATGAAATCGTATTGGGGCACACATGTGTGCAAGGTTAGGCATGGTAGGGCACACATGCGTGCAAGGTGAGGTATGGTAGGCAGGACATCCCTGGCCCCTGCCTTTCAGCAATTTACAGTCCAGTAGCTGTGGAACCTGAATCTCTTATCATTACTGTTTGTTGTTTGAAAAGCATCTGCACTGCCATTTCTGAACATGCTTTGATTCAGTGGCAGCAGTGGTCACACACAGGGTCCTGCAGCACTCAGTGGACCACATGACAGGAAGCTCACTGTGTCACTACCCTGCTGGACCTCACGTGATCAGGGGTGGAAGAATCATCCTGATTTGGCTGCTACCCAGGTTGATGATGTGGGAGTGAGTCCACCAGACTCAGGATGGTTGGAGGAGAGCCTGCAGGTCCCATGGAACGATGCTGGGAACCAGCAGTCAGAGTCAGCACGTAGACATCGTTTGATGGAAACGTGGTGAGCTCTGAACATGAGGACTGGCGAGTGGGTGGTAAGGTAAAACTGGCCAAGAGGGGAGGCACCTGATATTGATTCTGTGTTACTCTATGCATTTTGTATAAAAAGAGACTATTTTTGTGCCCCGAAATGGGTTCTGGTTATGTTTGTATCACACTCGTTTCTTTGGTCTGCTGCTGTGGTTCTGTCCACGCAGTTCTTCTTCCTTTTCTATTTTACTCTCCTTCCTGTGGGCTTTTTCTTACCCTTTCTTAATATTCTTGTCTGGTCTTTTCTGAACACTATGAGCTGTTCCACTCCCAGAACTCATCCACCCAGCTGCTGAGTGTAAAACAAGTTGGCCATCCTTCATCTTTCTTTCATCTCTGAAATGACACATGGCTAGGCAGTAAACACATTTTAATACATGCTTCCCTAATTCTAAACATTATATACATTTTTGCAGGAATTTTAGTAGATATAGGAAAGTATAAAGCAGAAAATTAAAATTAGCCACAATGCTTTAGCACCCAGAGGTCACATCTGTTAAAATTTTGGCATATCCTTTCTATCTTTTAAAAAATTATGTAGTAAACATTTGGATTTTCCATGCAACACACATGGACATGTTACATTTAGAAAACAACACTGCCACATTTATGTATGATCTCTGATAACTTCAAACTTTTTTTCCTAAAGAATTATGATCACTTCTACAGGAAAGTGTTTTGTTGTTTTTTTTTTAAAAGCACATCTTGTGTAAGATTACTATGATTACTGACCTCGACTCATTTTTGAGCCAAAAAAGAAACAATAAAATGGAAATTAGGAGAGAGAAGAGCTCTTTGATTTACTAATTTATGACACAGATGCTTATCAAATAGTTGATTTTCCTTTTCTTTTCTCTTTCCTTTCCCTCCTTTTACTTCCTTACACCCCTTTCAGCCCACAAATTTAGCTGAGGAATGGAGCCCAGTAGCTCTCTTTGGGGTCCTTGTGACGCCTGTTGGGTTCTGAGTATGGCCCCCAAGAAGATACACTGATTCCTCTATGTTGGAGGCTCCTGACTTGGGGTATTGATGTTCTCTAAAAGTGTACGCCAAAATATATTTATGTGTGCACTTTTCTGGGAAGAGGATTGGTCCATGAGTTTCATCAGATTTTCAAATGATTCTGTGACCAGGAAAAACATTCAGAATTTGAATCTAAGATCTGGTTGTGGCCTAGCCCTTGAATTGTTGCCAGCTCTGGGCAAGGCACGTAACCTCTCTGAAAAGAGGAAGAGTTCCTTGTGCATAGTGTACATGGAAATTGTAAAAAAAAAAAATAATAAAATTTATGACAAATTGGGTTTGTTGGTAAGGGAAAAAAGTCAAGGGACAGTTTACTGCCAACCTGAACAGTGTAAACTATTGTTACCATTTTCTGAGGCTAGCTATGAGCTATGGGATTTGGGGCACAAAACAGATGCAGGCTTCACACGCTAATATGAGAGATCTGAGTGGACTGTAAGGAGACCTGTCCTACAAGGGTTTCAAACAGGAGAATGAGTTTGTATAATCTTCTCTTCAACAAGCCCTCATAAATTGGATAAAATTTTTATTTGCATCAGGTGGCTTAGATGTGTTCTTATTTGGAGTTAAAATAGGTTAGATTACCTATTAATGAGCCCATATGCTCAGAGTCTGAAAAAACAAACTAATAATTAAAAGTATAAAATGACCTCCCTTCTTTCTATTCGCACCTCCTCCCTTCCCCTGCAAGTGTATTTGCTGTCCTGTGTGTACTTACCTTAAGCTGATGTTTTCAACCCTCTTCTCAGCCTGTGACAGGTTGGGAAGTCTTCTACCCTGACCCCTTCCTCTCCTCTGTAGTTCTGCCCATTTGTCAGCTCATCCTCTGAATTGCACTCATTATCCACGTGTATGTTAACTATCCTATGAGACGCTGTGGTTAAAACACAATCGTGGACAAAACTTGTCAACTTTCTGACTTCTTTTCCACTTACTTGCTATTTTACTGAAAAGTCTGCAAAGCAAATTTGCAGACCCGGAATGTCATGACGCTCTAAGACATCTTTCCCAAGCTCATCTAATGCATGGAATACTGCAAGAGGAAATAACAAGGACTCAAGCGAAATGAACAGATCCTTTAGACTTTGTGGGGCGAGGGATGGGGAGGTGTTGGAATGATTTTATAAAACAATGTGCACAAGGCTGAACTAGATGGATCTCCAGGATCTTTCTGGCTCCAATATTCTGAGCCTGAACAGCATTGCCTAGTTGGAGACCACTGAAAACAAAAGGGTTCTGTGCATAATGGAGCTCATTGTGCTCCTGACCCAGGAAGCTTGGCAGAGAGGCCCATCACAAGACTGTCATCGGTCAATTAAAATCAATACCAATTAGGGAATATTAATTAAAATTGCAGTTTCCCTAAGGAGAAAAACATTGATTCTCTGTCTCTATACATAGATAAAAACATTGACTCTCTATTTCTATATATAAATAAATAGAAATATTGTTTTTTTCCCCCAAAACCAAAAGAAAGATAATAACGCAGAATATCTTTTGAGCGCATCCGATTTAGAAATCTGGTGCTCTTAGGTTGCATGACTTCTGTTTAGCACCCCGGGACCACCAAACAGAACTTTTCCTTTTTCATTCTGGTTTTGCATGGTTCCCCTGGCCCACAACCTCCATCTGCATGGTCTCCTAGCTCCCCATGAACGCAACTCTCCCCCACGGCTGTAGCACTTCTCAACCCTCATCAGAATGGTGGCACCACATAATTGAAATGGATTGATGTAAATGAAAAGCAAAAGTATTATTTCTGCCCTGAGTACTTCTGATTATTGTACGTTTATCAAGTACTTTCTATCTTCTGGGTGGATTTTAGTGATCATTGCTTTAGCACTCTGTTTCCAGAGAGACAAACAATTGAACTATCCCATGTCAGGTCGGATGGACCGCGAAGAGCATGTAGTCTGGTGATCCTCAGATTTTAGCATGCCTAGGAGTTACCTGGGGAGCTTATTAAAGACACCTAGTCTTGAGTTTCTGCCGCCTGTGATACTGACTCGAATATCTGAAGTAGGGTCCTGGAATGAGCATTTTAATCAATTCCTCAGACAGTCCTGATGCGTGTGGTTCAGGGACCCCTTCTGTAGGTCACCGAAGCCCAGGGCATCCCTCTCTGGCTCCCCCAGGGTTGGGAATGCGGGCTTCTAATTCTGCAGTCCTATGTCTCAGCAAAATGGCCAGATCTACTCCCCTTTGGGAACTTCTTTTGTAAAGACCACCAAAGACCCCCTGATGGCCAAATCCAGTGGGGTTGGCTTTCAGGTTTCATGATAAGTTGACTTAAACATACAAACTGATTTTATAGCTTTTTAGGCCTGTGATGACTCCTTTTCCTCCAGGTACTTGGCTCAGTCCTCCAGTCATACATTCTTGTTCCCTTTCCATACTTCTCCTTCCTCAGCCCACCCCAGAGTGGGGGTGCCATGAAGGGCTGGCTTTTATTTTTATCTTTTACTTGAATGATTTTTTTTTCAGTTTCATGACTGCAGTGGCCTGTCGGTTTGTCTGTGAGTTCTGAATCTTGCTCTTTGCTTGTATTTCTAGCTACCTACTGGGCATTTTCATCTGTTTGTCCCCCAGAACCTTTAAACTCAGTGTCTAAAATTGAACTCCAAATAATTTTCCCCTGAATACTTCCTCCAGCTGTATTTCCTATTTTAGTAAATGATCCCATCTATGGCCTACCCAGAGTACTTGATAACCAGAATAGATTTTTTTTTTTTCTGAGGAAGATTCACCCTGAGCTAACATCTGTGCCAGTCTTCCTCTGTTTTGTACATGGGATGACACCAGAGCATGGCCACTGACAGACAAGAAGTGGTAGGTCCAGGCCTGGGAACCGAAGTGGAGTGCACTGAACTTAACCCCTGGACTGCTAGGTCCTGCTCAATAGATTATTTTTTAACACCCTCCTTTTCTATATGACAAAATTATTTTCAATAATAATCGTGAAATGAAAGAATAATAATGGACAGAAAGTTTTCCGTGTTGAAATTTGTGTACTCATACACATAATCGTGCCAGTAACAAAATAAACATTAGTATACAAAAAGGAAAACTTGTAAATTATAGTAATGTGATTATATTGATATAATAGTTGAAACAAGAGAGGTAAACGTGAAGAAACACAAGAGTGAACTCTGCAAGGTTCAGAGAATGATTTGCAGGTAGAAGGACAGAATGGAAATAACTCAAGTTGTGTTTCTTCTGTTGCAGTCACTGTGCTAACCATTGTTACTTAGAATCTACTCCCTGCTCTGCAAGCACAGGCTTACGTAGTTGGAGGTGTATGTGGATTGGAGACAGGAATTGTGCCCGAAGTGAGCTCCAGTTCTTTCAGACAGACATGTATCAGAGGCCAGGCCATATCATCACATACGTGGAAATCCCATAAAATTAGCGATTTCTATGAAATAACGTCCACGTGAAATACAGTGTTTATTAAAGGATAAGTAATAAAAATGTGCTAATTCGAAGTTTACATATATATTATATTACCAACAGTAATGTAATTAACAGTTATTTAACAGTTATATTAACAGGAACCGTGGCAATTGTTTAGAACTTAGAACAACACATTTTTTCAGGGAGTAACTTATCAGTGACATTATTTAGAATTGCTGGTTCCTGGTGACAATAAGAAGCAAACTGACTTTTAGTCAGCTTTATTAATACTTTGAAATTGGCTGCAAACAGAGCCCCTCAGCATCATCAGACTCGCTCCTGGGGGTCAGAGTGTCACCGGATCCCACCATTCACACGTTTACCTCAAGCCAGAAGCCTTAGAATCATTTTCTAAAACTCCGTTTCTCTGTGTTCTTTGGAATTTATTTTGTTATTGTTTTCCTGACCTTCATTGTATGGTTAATTCATTAATTTTGAGATTTTTCTTTTTGCTATTGTGAACATTTTTGGCAAATTTCCCTTTGCTGCTTTAAAAAAGTAGGTTTTTTTTTTTTTTGAGGTATAACTTATATACAGTAAAATTCACCCCTTTTCTGGTGCGCAGAGCTGTGAGTCTTGAGAAATGAATATGGTGTGGGAGTGTGAAAGAGCCTGGGTCCTGCGGAAGCCTGGCGTTCGAGTCAAGAGGTCTCTGTGCAGAGCGTCATGACCGGAGCCCGCTGTCTGGGCCCCCAGGCCCCAGAGTGAGTGCCAGCAAGTCTTTCCACAAAAGCCCGGGACCAGCCACGTTTCAGCAGGAACCAGTCCAAGGAAGAGCGCCATCCTGTAGCTGACAGCAGCGTGATGTCCAGGGGCATCACCTGGACCAAGGCCCTCTACGCCCCCTGCCAGAAGGATCTTATGAGCCCCCTTGTATGTTGTCTCCTTTAGCCTTCCGGGCTGAGGAAGGGGTGGCGTAGAACTCTGAAACAGTGCTAAAGACACTGAGTCCTCCGAAGGGGACCGTTGAAACCAGCAGTTTTGGCAAGTCGGATTTTGAGTAGATAAATATTTAAGCTGAAGGATTGTTTAAACTGGAAAAGATTGAAGTATTGCTGATTAGCGAGCCTGTCGTCCCACTTTCCACTAGAATGGGGCTCCTACAGATGCCTAAGTCAGCTGTACAAAGGAACGGCTGCATTTTCTTTGCACAGCTGAAAGTTGCAAAAATAAATTTATAATATTTTACCACAAAAAGTAACCCTTGCCAAAAATAGATCTATAGCCTCACTGTGTGATAATAGGAGTTGTATAATAAATGCGTGAGAAAAAGATCAGAAATATGTACACCAACAGTATTCATCTCTGAGTAGTGACATTCAGGTGGTTTTTTCTCTTTTTTTCCCCCTCACTTGTCTGAAATAAACTGTATACTTTATAGTAGGAGAAACAAATGCTATTAAAGAATAAGAAATTAATCAAACAGCAAAAGCTAAGTTTTTTCTTGGGTAAATATACGTTGTTACACAGCCTTATAGTACACATTGCACGTCTGCATATTCGATACAGTACTTTTTATAGAATTTTATATCCTGCTTTTTGTCACCTATTGTTATACCATGATCATTTTTCCTGTCTCATATTGATGTTCAAAAACATTAAAAAATGTCTGTACAATAGTTTGTTGATGAACAATTTCTCTATTGCTGTAAATCTAGGCTTTTTAAAAATTTCACCATTTAAGTAAGCCTGTAATATACATATTTCTTTGTCAGTCTTGCATCTTTGATTGTTTCCTTGGGATACATTCCTTGAAATGGTGTTACTGGGCCAGATAATAGCAACGTTTCCAATATACTAGATAATAGTTTTAATTTCAATGATCTTTTGGGAGCCTTGACTGAGGCCAAGCTATATTACGTGGATATAACCTTTGCATTCTACACATTTGTCATTTCTTAACAACAGCAACAATTAAAACACTCACTTGCATTTGTGCAGGTGCACACACATGTACACGTACATATACACACACAGCTGTTGCATCTATCTAATCAAGACTTCCTCAGACCATACATAACTTGTCCTAAAAATTTGCGACGCCTCTTGTCTGTCTGTTCTCTTTGAGGGGAGGCCTCTCGATACTCATAGCAGTTACTCTTCTGTGAATTCAACAGGGCCAACCAGCTAAGAATGGCTTTGCTGGTCGCTTCTTGGGCAGGGTCACGTTATCCTGGGATGTTATTCCTTACCTATTGTTCCATCAGGAGTAACTGTTGACGTGTTACTCTGAGGAATTCGTTGCTGTTTCCTCTGTCTGGAGTATGGGCCTACCTCCTTGCTGTTTAATTATTCTTCTCCCTGTCAAGACTCAGATGGTTTGCAGTCTTTCCCTTTTGAGTCAAGCCATGTCAGTCTCTTCCTTTGCTGGCGTCCAGCAGCATATATATTTCGAATCAGGAATCTTACTGAGGGGCTTGGATCTTCTCTATGCAGAGACCTGTTCCCTTCATGATAGGAACATCAAAATTGACTCCCTGTTTAATGAAAGAAAAATCTCCCATACCTGTTGGAGGGCAGGTAGCCTGTCCTTACTTTTTGCCTAATCTGAATGTACCTCCAAAGTGCGGTCTTGAGTGGAATCTGCCTGTCCAACTTTATTTTTTGGTAAAATGGCCTTCTCTTCCCCACACATATTTTGCAGGTGCCTCTGTAGCAGAAGTAAAATTACTGCTGGGAGGAAGGAGGGGAGTTGGCACTTGGCAAGTATGAAATGGGATGATGACTCCTATGAATGTAGGGGATTTCATTTGCTGCTTTTGTGTTCCTCACAATGCTTAACTCAATGCTAAGGACAAAACTCGCCCTGAATAAATGTCTGTTCTCAGTCCATCTGTACTTCTGTTTTGTTTTATTATTGTTATAATGCCTTTGATGATGATAAAGTGTTGAAGAACATCTCTTATAAAATATACTTATTAATCCTTCAGGTCACTGGCTGACCTTGTCATTATCTCAGCTTTTTACTCACTGCTGTTGAATCTAATCCTTCATTTTTGAATTCATTCCAGTGGCAGAAGCACTGGAATGAATTGTAACTATCCAGTGTTTATATTTCTTGATGTTCCCATAGTGAATATGCATGTATCCCTTTGTAATAATTTTCTTTATCTTGCTACTTATAGCATCATCCTTGTTTTTTTCTACTGACTAGGGAAAGTTGGAGACTAATGAAATGCATGACTGCAAGATTCCTGGGCAGAGTCCTCAAATAAGTCATCTCTGAGTACATTGGGATAAAGTAAGGAAAGGGAAAAATTAAACTACAAACTTAGTCACAGAATATGCCTGTGTTCCCCCTTGCTTTTCTCTCTAAAGCATGAATGATGGTCACAGTGATGGTAATTGTGGTGGTTTGTGGATTCTGGTTCACTGCCCCATTTGTTAACTTTGATTTATTTCTCTTCTTTCTTTATAAAAGAACAACAATGGCATCCATCATTGGCAAGTTTAATTGTGAACTTTAACTCTTCCTTCAATGAGACTTTGAATTTTTTAAAAGTCCCATCTCCTGTGAATATTATAGAGAGCTCTTCGGTAATGTCTGTGACTCTGAGAAATACAAGGAAAGAGGTGATTTACAAGTGATCCTAGAATAAGCAGTGTTAAGTTTAGAATTTCTTTTTTCTTCTGAATTTCTACTTTTGGATTTTAGCCCCTTTGATTTTAGCAGGAGGGCTGTGCGGCTGCTGTAAAGCTCGCTCATTTTGCTAATGTCTTCCTAACCAAATCGGAAATGTGTCAAAGGCTCAGCAGCCCAGAGAAAGTAGGAAAGATGAGGAAATTCAGAGGGTGATGTGGTTTCTTGGAGGTAAAGAAAGGGATGCTGGTTATGTGACCCCCCGCTCAAGTCAGTAGCAAAATCAGCTGGTCCGTTACTTTAGCCTACAAACAAAGCACTTTCCACTGAAGCCTCTGCTAGCAATTGGCTGTTATTTCAGAATAGAAGTTACTTTTACTCCTTAGAACAGGGTGAAGTGGGGACTAGTAATTGCTTTGAAAAATTATGTTTGGAATATGTTGCTTGTGAAACGAGCAGTGATTAGAAGAAATAAGCTAGCCTGCGAGGAGTGGAAATCATGGTGGTTAAGAACATGGATGGACTCTGGAATCAAACTTCTTGTATTCAAAATTTGGCTTTGTCATTTATTAGCAGTCAGTTGACAAATTAATCCCTCTCTGTCACACTTTTCTTATTTGTGAAATAGGGATAATAGCATATAATAATAGTGCCTATCTAACATAAAGGTTGTAAAGATTGGGCTAATATGTGTGAAGAACTTAGACTCAAGAAATGTCAGATGTAGTGGCCAACTGGGGGAGTACCCTGTCTAGAAGTATTTAATTTACACTAAAAGCAAAATTGCCATGATCACCAAACCAAACTCATTTGTCAGCCAAGTTTTGTCCATGGATCACCAGTTTGCAATCCCTGGTATGGGGGATACATACATGATAAATAGTTTAGCTGTATAAAAAGACTAAGAAGCTAAAACTGTGCTATCCAGTATGCTAGCTATTAGCCACATGTGGATATTTAAATTTAATTAAAACTAAAATTCAATTCCTCAGTCACACCAGCTACAGTTCAGGTGCTCAACAGCCACGTGTGGCTAGTGGCTACCATATTGGATAGTGCAGATATAGGACATTTCCATCGTTACAGAAAATTCTATCAGATAGACTTGATGTCGTGGTTTATAAAAATACTCACTCATTACTCTCTACCAACTGAAGTGTCCCTCGGTGAAATGGCCAGGCCTGAGGCAGTAGACACCAGTACACAGCAGTGTGGGGTTGGGAGTTGTTTCCTCTGTGATTGTACACCACAGCTGGTAATCCACTCCCTAGCAGCAGCTTCTAAGTTTGTTTTTGAAGTTTTTTTTTTTTTTAACAGCTTTTTGTTTGGTGACTGTAGGCTTCTGGCGCTAGGAGAATCTCCAGTTTGAGAAAATTCTATAGGGGAATGGAAAGGCTGGTTTCCCCCTTGAATTTCACGGGATACATTATTAGTGCCTTTCTAGGCATGAAGGAAAAATTGAGTTGGTATATATGTGTTAGCGTGTGTATTTTTTCCCCATTAAGAAAAGTACGTCAGTGAGAAACTTTAACCTTTGCATATTCTGTATAAAATGTATAAAATGCATATTGCCTTAGAAGTTCTTTTACTGTGTCCTAACAATGCTGTGTCTCGTGGTGGCAATCAATACTTGCTGTTGCTGGAATACTGCTTCATCATATATTGGGAAATAGCACACTTTTAATTGTTTAATGGTGATTTGAAGAATTTTCAGGATGTTAAAACTTCACTGGAGGAAGCATGAGCTGGTGGTGGGGGGATACAACAGATCAGATCCCATAGAGCTATTTACGTTAGTAGATGGAATTATATGGCTATTGCCATTAATAATAGGGTCCATGTGTTACTCCTTAACAGAGAAAGCATAGAACACAGAGGGAGCCAGTGTATGCACTATGGTTTCTTATTATATGTGTCTTGGGGAATTATCTGTTTTCCCTGAGCAAATCTCTACTTCCATTCCTGTCTCAATGAGAGTCATCAGAGAAAAGGTGATTATTCCTTCTCTTTCTCCATTTAACAGCACAATTTGACCTGTTCCTGAACTTAGAAAGAATGAATGGTGCCTCACAGTGGATTACCATAACCTTTATGCCATGATCCTACCCATTAAGGCCGCCATTCCCAGAATTATTGAAATTACTGATTCCATCTAATCAGCTACTGGATAGTACTTTGCACTCATAGATTTGGCTAATATGTTCTGCTCAGAGCCTATTTCAGCAGCCTCTCAGCTGCAGTTTGCCTTCATCTTTGAAGGGACACAGTACACCTCTACCTAGCTGTCCTTGTGGCACCTTAATAGCCCTATTATTCTATACAGTCTTGGCAGGTAAGATCTTAACCACATCCGGCTTTCTCCAGAAGCACAAATATGACATCACACTGATGACAGTCTCCTCCAGGGAGAGTCCTTTAACACACTCATTCAGGATACTAATACTTGCAAAGGACATGAGCCCTTGTCCCACACATAGTGGAGGGCCCTACTACTTTTGTTAAATTCCTGAAAATTGTTTGGTAAGCTGAGACCCACTCCATCCCTGACACTGTCAAGAAATAGCTGATGGCCTGTTCAGCACCCACAAATGTTAAAATAGGCACAACATCTTTCAGATCTCTTTGGGTTTTGGAGACAACATATTTGTCATTAATGAATTTTCCTTAAGCCAGTTTATGCCATTATTTGTGAAACAGCCCATCTTGAATGGGACTCCCCACAGCAAAAGGCTCTAGAATCTGTCCAAATTGCAATACAATGGCACTCCCTTTAGTGCCCCTCTTCCCACTCCAAGACTCGTTTACTACGGAGGCTTTAGCAAACCTCCTTGAATCTCTGGACCACCCACCCGTAATCAGCACAAGTTTTGTGCGCTGAACTGCCCTCTTGGCTCCATGCTTTGCCACTAGATACTGAGATCTCCTGGTATTAGAGGCCCCGAGCCCGTGACCCTCTGCAGTGTCTCAACTTGCAGTATCTCTGTTCAGCTTCCCAATAGTCTTCTCTGTTGAGCTGCATAGAATCATGCCTTTTGCATATGCAGCTAAGTCTTCAGCCAAGGACTTAAGGGGAAGTCTGTATAGTTATCTGGAACTCTTTCTTTTTACAGCTCCTACTCTGGTAAGCTACTCCACAGAGTCCATGTACCTCAGTAGCCCCAAGGTTGAACCTCTGCTTCTCAGCTTAGTGCATGTGCTGTGCTCTGCTTTGCTTCCACCTGTCTACACTAAGTCTGGAACTTGCTCAAGGCAGAAGGCTGGGTTGATCATGGTGACCACCCCATTACCGTCCTGTATGCTTCTTTTCCAGCTTCTGGAAACAATTGCTTCATATATTTTGCTCAGTTTTTTACTTATTTATACACAATTGGAGGGATAGTATGGTACCATTTAGTTTTTTTGTGGCTGTAGTAGAAATTAAAATATACTTTTTATTATATTTAGTGGGAACTTTCTTATCCTAACCATTTCAATAATATCATCAGCCTTATTCATTGATATGCTTTGCCTTAACAGTACATTATTCTTTGCTTCTTTTATGTAATCTAGAACTATACCTATGATCATATTTTTATTTCTAATTATTAAATAGCGGTTGAGTTACTTGTAGGTTTTCTGCAGAACTTGTACTTAATGTTACCAGCTTCAGTTGGATAGTGTATGTATACAAGCTATGGTATGTGACTTGTATATTTTATGCTTTACATTTTTATCTAATTAAATTCTCACAACATCTCACTAACTTTTTAAAAATATATTTGAGGTTTTTTTTTTACTGCAGTGCAATCAGATTATCCTAAGTAGGATATCCTGGCAATAGTTGTAGTCAAATATCTTTTAAGTATTTTCCTGTGACAGAGTAAGTTTTCAAAACTCTATTTTGAAACAAACTCTATTTGTATTTAGTTTGAGCTCATGCAGAAACACCAATGTTTAATTTTCTAATTTAGAGAACATTTATTGAGTTTTCATGGGGATTATGGCCTAATATATTAGAAGGTGAGGAGACATGAAACATAGATGATTGAAATTATTTAAAACACCAATTGCAATTTTTCCTCAATAATTTCAACCTGTTTTCATCCAAAAACTTTAAAACAATTAAGTTCTAGAAATTATTCGAATGGATGAATTTCAGAGTCATTTTCTTTCTCTCCATCATCCACTACTCGGTAAATGTCCAAGTGAGTAATGGAATAAGTAACAGTGACAAAGATAGAAAGAAGCAGAAATTTCAGACTTCCTATTCATAAATACTTGAGATTTGTTCGTGGATATTTGAGTTTCTGTCCTTGGAGCAACAAACCCAATACAGTGGAAATCATAGTCAGCTGGGAATTAAAGACGGACACTAACTGTGATTTCAGACAATGACTTCCCTGTTAAGGGGGTGAGTTTTTTTCATTTATGAAACAGAGGGATTGGATTAGATGATATATAAGGTCACTGTCAACATTCTGAAAAGCTTCAAATAATAATAAAAAAACCCAAACACTAAAATGACATCTGATGTCTAAGATTTACCATAAACCTTTATTTTAACACGAAAAGTGAAAGAATCTGTAAGCTCTATAGGGAATCTGAAGGGTGGGACATAAAACCATCCAAAATAAATACTTGCAAAGAGACGTTTACTGAAAGTGGAGCAGGAGAGCAACAATGGAGATGCCGTCTGGGTGCTGACTTGATTTCTGAACACAGTTGGGTAACTGATACGCTTAGGAATAGGAAACTCACTGGAGGTGGAAACGCTGATTGCAAGGTACCTAAGCTAAATGCAACTGGAAAATGAAAACTTACAAGTAAAGTAAGATTGAAAGACTCTGTATAGTTTAAATGCTTTTTTTCTTTAAGCTCTAGTCTATTAAACTGAGAAACGAAACAGTGCTAGACCACTGTTTGTTTAAAAGCTAACTCACTAAATGTACCACCTGACCATTGGAGGGTATCGCTTTTGTTTTTGTCAAAACTCATGTATATTGTCCGAGTTAGTTGTGTTTTTTTCAGACCATGCTCCCGTCTCAGTTACAGAGCCAGCACAGATACAGTCTAACAGCGCTTGCCACTAGATACCAGTGTCTGAGCATCTAAAGAAGGCTACTCCTGTCAGCTCCTAATTAAAAAATAGGAAATGATTGAAAGATGGGAATGATTAAGTAGAACAACTAGTGAATTTTATTTTATTATTATTTTTTTTGATGAGGAAGATTGGCCCTAAGTTAACGTCTGTGCCAATCTTCCTCCATTTTGCCTGTGGGATGCTGCTACAGCATGGCTTGACCAGTAGTGTGTAGATCCACACCCGGAATCCAAACCCATGAACCCTGGGCTGCCGAGGCAGAGCGTGCAAACTTAACCACTATGCCACTGGGCCAGCCCCATCAGTGGATTTTAAATTGAGCTGCTTATCTGATTCAACTCTCATTCCTCAGGCATGTCTGTTTATTCTTAGTGTTTTATGCATACACACACGCGCCAACACATGCACACACATCTTGAGATGTAGTGTTAGAGTGATCATAAAGGCTATAGGAGATGCCTCACAGTTGAGGAGTAGATTACTCCATTTGTGGATTGTTTAGACCTGTGGCCTCAATGTCATTTTCCTCTTTATAGATCACTTCTGTAGAAGATGAAGTGGTGGTCCCCACTGGAGTCCGGCTTCTAGGGGAGAAGTGGGTTGAGGGAAGCAGATTGTTACTCTGAGGATATCTCACATCCTCTTTAGGAAACTGTGTTGAGAAGGACGGACCTGTGACCTCTCATTTCTCCTTTCGTGTCATAAAAAAAATGCTTAACCCTTTGAAAACTGTAGATAATATGGTAGTCTTACCGTTCTCGTAATCTTCAGCTCAACAGCAACTTTCGTCACAAAACTTTATTAATACTGTTCCTTTGTTGGTATCCAACCTGGGTAATTGATTGTATCTCCAAATTCTGAGATCGTACTCATATTGTACGTTTGTTGGAGGCTCCTCTGATTGTTAATTAAGCCATTTTGTACCTCGTGGTTGCTTTTTGTCTGGCTGACTCCAAAAATCACAGACAACTTTGAAGAGCCATGGAATTGTCTGAAAGATTAAATTGGAATGTTATAAGACTGTCTCTCTAGCTCCTAGGGCGCGGGAGGGAGTGGCCTTCTTGGGTTCAGGACATAAGATGGTGTGCGCTATGCAAGGAAAAGTAGCCGGAGTCTAGAGCTGCTACTGCTTCTAGTCTCCAACGGGGTGGAGGGTGTTTGGGGAGGGGAGAGAAGTAGAGAAGACCTTCAAAAATCGTGTGGAAAGAACGTGTTGTTAATATTGTATAAGTAGTTGTGGTACCTTAGATCTGATAGCACTTTACAGTTTTCGATGTCTTTAACTCAAACGTTGGTGGAAGCACAGATGTTATTGTACACGGCTTTTCCCACCGTGACTACGGTGGAGCTGGGTAGGTTTCACTTTCACACCACCAGCCAGCCTCTCGCAGGGAGCAGTTAAATTTTTGCAGAGAAGTTGCATCTGTGCAGAAAGTTCTGTCTGTCCTGCTTGGTGTCTTCAGTTCACGATCATTTTTTTTCTCATGCCAGAGAAAACATCCCACCACCAGCCTGTCTGGGCTTCCTCTGAAGATCAGTTTGATCAGAATTCAACTGAAATTTTCTCTGGACCTGAGGCAGCTCTGGAAGGGCTGGATCAGCAGAGTGGGAGCCCACAGACTCCACGCCTCAGAGCACAGAGCCTCGGGACTCCAGGGAGGAGTTGCCCCCTGCACGTCACCCCCTGGGCCCTTGTGTGTCAGTCACAGACCACTCGCTGGCCTTGGTTCCGTGTTATATTGTCCTTTCACCTGAGAACTCAGCAGTTGGTTAACAGGCCAGTGGTTCCAGAGGTAGCCATATTTATTAGAGAAATTATAAGCAAACCTCACCATCGAAAGTACCTCATCCTGAGAAAAGAGAAATAAACGTGCACATCTTCTGCATAACATTTATCACCATGCATCTGATGGATTCACAGCTGAATCTCCACTAGGCTGTGGGTTCCGTGGGGGTCGAAGCTGTGTCTCTGCTGTTCACACCCTTACCTGTGCCCAGCATTGGTTGGCTGCCCAAATTAATCAGTGTAAAATTCCATCAGCCTGGGCCCATGTGAGCCTCTGGGCCGGGGTGGAAGCACTGAGGGTGACTCCTCAGTGCTCCCCAGCCCCTGCCTCCTCCTCCTCTCCTGCCCCCTCGCCCCCGCCCACCACACACACACCGGAGCTCTGGCCTCAGTTCCCCTCCCATTCCCGAAAAGAATTAGGTCCGTTCTTTCTTATTAAACTATTAGTAACATACCTGTCATCAACGTATTTTCTCCACGTGCTTCCTCCACTTAACCCGTTGTATCCGTGTCCTTCATTGCCTGTGTTTAATAAAGGGAGCCACAAAAGTTTATCTTCTTGTGACATTCAAATTACCGGATAGCTATAAGCGCTGAGCCAGTAATAAATGAGAGAACCTAGGTGAGCATCTCAGTCCCCCAGCGGGGAGGCCTTCTGGATGCTAGTGAAGGCCCTGACAGGGAGTTAGCACCTTCGGAGCTGGTCCCTGGGCACCCGGAGGTTAGGAATGGAAGCACTGAGATCGAAAGAGGAGGTCTTGAAGGGGAATACTCATTCGTCTATTGTTGTCTTGGCCATCTCAACCCTAAGAGTTTTTTCTTTCTACATAGTGGGGCTGTGGGGGCGTTGTGCTTTTTCTGATGAAATCATGCTTCCCCGTTCTTGCCTGGTTGCAGGACCTCTTCGTGCTGAAATTGAATGTTTTCTGTGCATTTGTTAATCCTGCAGCTGAACATCAAAATTAAGCCAAAATAGGGGACCAGTGGCTGCAAACGGGCACGTGGTTCCCAACAAGTGACTAGTGTAGTTCTTTCCTGCTTTTACCTGGCATAGAATTCCTTATTGGGAGTCAGGGGGGTGACCCTTCCGAGTTTTAAACTTTTCACCAGCAGTATTATGTGCAACGGACACAAAATCACAGTCTTACACTGCGACTGCTTTAACAGTCTTAGTTATTTAGGAATAGGAGGGGAAGTAAAAAAGCCTGTTCTTCTGGACCAAACGTTGGGATATCTGTTACACCTCAAAAGGTTTTTTTTTTTTTAGTAAAATAGGCTCATCTTAGAGATTAAATCTGTTATATAGTGCTATAAATATGTTACAAATATAAATGCTACAGAAAAATAACAAGTATACTATACCAGCTTAATTCTGGCTTTTAGTGGTTAGTCTTCCACAGCCATACGAGATTTAAGAGGAATATGAGATTTTTTATAAAACCATTACTGTGTTCAGCAGTTTTGCAGGATTTATATATCAGTGCATGTGTGTATATAGCATAATATGTGTATTTTTTATCTTCTCATCTATTTCTTGCCACTGCAGTTCTGTGGTTGCTATGGAGAAGGTTATGATAAGGAAAAGCGTCAGAAGGTTAAAGTTCTTCCTGCATCTGGGACAGAAATAAGAGTCCCCCACCCCCTCTCTTTACGCCCTCCCACTCACGTGATGCTCACCACCTGTTGCTGAAGGGAGGATGGCTTGATGCTCTGTTTGAAAAATTATACAGAGAAATTCTCCTCTTTTTATTTTGCTTTTCAGCTTTATCACTTCAGGATAGGCACATTCAGGTGAATCAACTCGAGACATTTCTGTTTTCAGTGGATGGGATTTTTTTTCTTCTATTTGTCTGTTTAAAATTTTTATTTATTCTTTATTTGCTGATAGGAGGGAGGAAAAGCTTAGAGAAAGGACCTGATGTAGAACAGTTGGGATTTGGTTAATCTGCTTAGAAATAACATTAATCGGTGGATCAGACGCTGTCAACAATACAGGGTCCTCTATCCCCATTATCGTCCCCATTCTTTTCTTGTTGATTCTTCCTGCACTCTCTTTGGTTTCATTTACATTTATCCTCTTATTTCCTGCTGGTTATTTGTTTCCTAATGTTTCTTTTATATTTTTACTTTGCATTTTATTTTGGAATTTCTCTCCTGCTTTGTCATGGGAAAGTACTTAGTCTTTTGGCCTTTTACTCAGGGAGTGGAGGGTGTGAATATGTACAAACTCATAGACGAAAAAAAGTTTTCTCTTTGCTGAAACATATGCTGAAGCGTAACTTCACCTAGCTCTTAATCATTAAGAAATCAGAGCTATGGGTATGTGTCAAAATAAGTGTATGACCATAACTTTCTTGAGAAGTTTCATCTCTGGGACAGTTACATGAATGGAGGTGAATACACACGTACCACTTTCTTTCTGCTTATTACTGCTTTGGGTTTTTTTCCTGAGATCAGATTCAGTTATGATTTATTAAGAACCTCCTTTATCTCAGGCCCTTTAATGTACACTTCTCATGTGGTAGATATTTTTATCCCTTTTATTAAAAAGGCAAAAATACTAAGGCTCCAAGAGTTTTGGTAACGTGCCCAAGGTCACACAGCTAGGAAGGAGCCGCACCTGCATTCTGAGTCTGTGCTCTTTTCACTATTCTGGGAGGCCGTATGGAGGGGGCTTGGGAAGCCCTTAGAGTCAGACCAGACATTGATTTGGATTCCTGTTCTGTCTGGGAAGTTTTTTTAACATCTCTGGGCCCCAGTGTCCTCATGTGTAAAATATGATTAATAGCTGTTATCACCTCCCAGTCATGTTTGTTACTAAGCCTGTATAAAGTGCCGACAAGAGTACTTGGCGCATAGTTCTGGATGAATCTTATCAAGTACACATTGGACATTCACTGTATTATGGTCAGTGTGTGCTGGGACCTGGGCATGTAGTTGCTACTTAGAATCTGGTGAGAAAGACCTATGCTAAGAGAATTTAGAGGCTTAGGACAGTTTCAAGGAATTACAGGGTGCTGTGGGAAGCATTTAAGGGAGAATTGTAACCTGTTCTGGATCAGGGAAATTTTAAGATCTGAAGGATAGGTGGGAATTAGAAGGATGGTGTGTTTGTGTGTGGTGTGTGTGTGTGCGCGTGCGTGCCAGAGGAGAGTATTTCAACCTAAGCAAAGAGACCATACAAATCCAGGAGAGCCCAGTGTATTCCTGGACCTGGAGAAGTCCGCTGTGGGAGAAAGTGCTGTAAGACTGGCTAGAAAGACAGGCAGAGGCCAGATGAAGGGGGGCCTTGAAGATCGGGGAAGGTATTTGGACACATTGTGTCAGTACATAATTATGACACCATCTTGCTTCTGTCTGCCTTCTTGGATTTCTAAGAGCTTCTAACAGGATAGATAACCATTAACTCCCTATTTCCACATTTTTAAAATTGAAGTACAATTGACATTCTGTTTGTTCCAGGTATACAGTGTAATGATTTGATTATTTGTATATATTGCAAAATGATCACCACAGAAAGTCGGTTAACATCCATCACATACATAATTACAAACATTTTTTTTCTTGTGAGGTGAGCTTTCAAGATCCACTCTCCCAGCTACTTTCAGATCTATGGTATTATTAACTCTAGTTACCGTGACATCCATTACATCCCCATGACTTACTCATTTCATAGCTAGAAGTTTGTACTTTATGACCCCCTTCACCCCTTTCATCCACCCCCAACCCCCACCTTAGGCAACCACCAATCTGTTCTCTCTGTATCCGTGAGCTTGGTTTTTTATTTTTTGGGTTTTTTTAGATCCACATGTAAGTGAGATCATATGGCATTTATCTTTTTCCGTCTGACTTATTTTAGTTAGCATAATGCTCTGAATGTCCATCCATGTTGTCACAAATTGCAAGATTTCCTTCTTTTTTATGGCTGAATAATGTTCCACTCTATGTATATGCCACGTTTTCTTTATCCATTCATCCATCGAGGGACACTTAGGTTGTTTCCATATCTTGGCTATTGTTTTTGTTTCTTTCAGATAGAGTTCCAGAAGCGGAATTGCTGGGTCATATGTTAGTTCTCTTTTTAATTTTTGAGGCTCTTCCACACTGTTTTCCATGGTGGCTACACCAGTTTACAGTGCCACCAACAGTGCGCAAGGGTTCCCTTTTCTCCACATCCCAGCCAACGCTTGTTGTCTCTTGTCTTTTTGATGACAGCCATTCTAACAGGTGTGAGGTGGTATCTCATGTGGTTTTGATTTGCATTTCCTGAATGATTAGTGATACTGAGCAGCTTTTCATGTACCTGTTGGCCTTTTATATATCTTCTTTGGAAAAATGTCTATTCAGATCCTCTGCCCACTTTTTAATTAGATTGGTTTTTTTTGTTTTTTTTTTTGCTATTGAGTTGTATGATTTCTTTATATATTTTGGGTATTTACCCCCTATCAGAGAGATGATTTCCAGATATTTTCTCCGATTCAGTAGGTTGCCTTTTCATTTTATTGATCCTATTTCCACATTTCAAATCTCTTATTTTTTCTTGTTGTGCACACTGAAGAATGCTTTAAACTAGTTAAAGCTAAACTAGTACTGACAAAAAATCAAGGAAATGTTTAAAAATAGTGCTTAGTTTGGAAAGAGGCGATGTTATTGGTTAACAAGAATAAATTATTTCAGTTGAGCCATTTTTTAAAAAGAATTTAATTGGTTTCACAATATAGCATCCTTCTTGATGGTTTCAGATGGCTTTATTTGTTCATAAATAACTCCATTTGTTGATTTAGCCTCTTTTATCGTATGAATGCTTCATTAAACAAATGGAGCTCGCTCATTAGAGCCAAGTGGGGCTGTATTTAACCAAGTGGTGAAGTTGAGAGAACATGGTTATATTTAACAGTAAAGGCCATTTACCTGGCCTTTTGCCATCTGGAAACGCTAGTTAGTATTTCCCAGTATAAATCTTCAATCTGCCACCCACACTGATACTGGCATTCAGCTACAGGGTCACGATGTGAGAAAGGCCTACCAAAATATAAACTAAAGTGCTCTGTAATTTCTTTAGAAAACAAAGCAAAACTAAGACAGGAAAGAAAAGTACATTTTTCCCATCCTAGTCATTGTCTAGGTTAGAAGCCTAGATCTTCTCAAGTTCTTTAGAAACCTAAACAGCAAAGAATTTGGATTTTTTTTCTCTTGAAAAGGGCCAATCACTTGCAAGTTCTGATCTGGCTACAGGCTTACCCCTATAAGAAGAGTCAATCCTGAAACACCGAAAAAACAGCCCATAGACTGTCAGTTTTTTCTCCCCACATCCTGATCTCTCTCTACACAGTGAGTTTTGAAGTTTGAAAGCGCCAAGGTTAAAAAAAAAAGTCCTTCATATAATCCTTGGGGCATTAAGATTATTTTAAAATTATATTTATCATTCCTAGGACCCACCAAAGTTTGCAAGAAATGTCTCTTCATCTGTTTTCTTTAAATCAAACTAAATGCAAATCTGAGACTCTCTTCTTACTAGTATGGCAGGAAATGTAGTATCACCTTTTTGTTGGGCTGGCTCCCCCCACTGCAAGGTCTCTTACAGAGCCAACGTGCCAGGGAGTCCTCTGGTCTTCTGTGGAGTAACTGCTGATGTTCCCCGCGTTTGAGCCTGCAGAGTCCTTTGCAGTCTTACTCGCTCTGCGGTGTCTGTGCCTTGTAGAACGCAAGGGACCTTGCACTGACAGGGCCCGAGTGTCCATGGGCCGCCATCCTCTCAGGTGCTGTATTTCCCTTGGCCTCTGAGGAAGGCAGAGCACAAGTCCCTTCTTCTCCAGGAACTTGGCCAGCTTCCATGCCCTTCTCGGGAGTCCTTCTCACCTTCTCTCCCCCAGTATAGTTTCCTCAGTGAGCACAGGCTTTCGCTAGAGACAAGAAGATTGTCTTCAGGAATTTCAGCTTTCTACCTTGCAAAAGCCTATGAGGTAAGGAATTACAGACAAAGATAGGCTTAGAAGAAATAGGGGAGAAGAAAAAGAAAGAGAAAGAACTTTTAATGTTTTCTCTGACTGTTTGCTGTAGTCAACATTTGTCCTGTTCGCTTCTGGCCGTCGTATTTTGAATAGTGTTTCTATATTTGGAGAAATTCCCACATTATGAGTCCACCTCCAAGTGTTAGAAATGAGAATGCAAATTTCTAGCCTCTTCTGCACCTTGGGCTTGGGCTCTCCAGTCAGATGCACGTAGGTGAGACCGTGGTTTGGACGAGAGCAGCGTGAGAAACGGGCTCTGCGCCGAGCATGGATGGCAGCAGAGTATGGATTTGGAGATGGTGGTGTTGTGGGGTCAAGGGCCTGGTGGAGACCTGACGTCATTAGTAGTTGCAGTAAGGTTCTGGCATTTAGGGGCTGGTGACAGGGACAGCTGCGGCAGTTTTCTCATCAAGCCAGTTCTACAGCGTCGTTTTGGACGTTTTCCTAGAAGTTTAGCCTTGAACTTGTTTCTCTAGCTATGTCAGGGATTCTGCAAGCTTCCCAGCATCCTTTTTTTTAACTAAAAAAAATCAGATTTATTGAGGTATAATTTACGTACAATAAAATTGTCCTTTTTAGGTTAGTTTGTTGAGTTTTGACAAACATTTATAGTCTTGTAATCACCACCACAATTGTGACGTCGAATATTATCATCACCCTAAAGAGTTCATTCATGCTCCTGGGCAGTGATTCTCTGCGCACACACACCCCAACCCCCGCCAACCCAGTTTCAGCCCCGAGTAACCACTGATGTGTTTTCTGTTTCAATAGTTTTGCCTTTTCCACAATATAGGATTTTTTTAATGGTGCCTCCTGCATATAGTCTTTTGTTTCTGGGTTCTTTCATTTAGCATAATGCCTCCATGTTGCATCTGTCAGTAGTTGTTTCTTTTTGTTGATGAGTAAGTTTCCATTATTTGGCTGTGCCACGATTGTTTTATCTGTTTGCAAGCTGCTGGACATTTGAATTGTTTCTAGTTTTTTGGCTATTGTGAATAAAAGTGCTATGAATATTTGCATATAGATGTTTTTGTGTATGTATGTTTTTACATCTCTTGGATAAGTATCTAGGACTGGAATTCTGGATAGTATGATTAAGGGTATATCTAACTTTTTTAGAAACCGAATGATCGTACCCCTTTGCAGTCCCTACAGAAGCGTATGAGAGTTCCAGTTACTCTGCATTCTTGTCCACACTTGGTATTGTCAGTCATTTTAATTTAACTCATTCTAGTTGATGTGTAGTGGTATGTCAATTTGGTTTTAATTTCCCTGTTGATTAATGAAGTTGAACATCTTTTCATGTTCTTTTTACTCATTTGTGTGTTATCTATGGTGCATTTTAAAAATTGAGTCGTCTGTCTTACTGAATTTTAAGAGTTGTTTATGTATTATAAACACAAGTTTTTGATGCATTTTGAAAATATTTTCTCCCAAACTATGGCTGGTATTTTTATTTTCTTGATAGTGTCTTTTGAAAACAAGAAATTGTTAATTTTGAAAGTCTCACTTATCAATTTTTTAATAGTTCATGCATTTTGTTTCCTAAGAAATATTTTCCTAACTCAGAGTCATAGAGACTGTCCCCTATGTTTCCTTCCAGAAATTTTTATAGTTTTACTCTTATATTTAAGTTTTTGATCCATTTCAGGTTAACTTTTATATAAGGTGTAAGGTAAGGGTAAAGTTAATATTTTTGCATATGAAGGTTCAACTTTTCCAGCATTATTTTTTGAAAAGTGCATCCTTTTTCCCTTGAACAGCCTTGACACCTTTTTTGGAAGTCAATTGACCATATATGTGTGGATCTATTTCTCAACTCTCTGTATGTCTGTCCTTCTGCAAATCCCATGCTGTCTTGATGACACTAGCTTAATAGTAAGTTTTTAAATCAGATATTGGAAGTCCTCAAACTTTTTTTCCTTTTCAAAATTTGGCTATTTTAATCTTCACTTTTACACATACATTTTAGAAATAGTTTGTCTATTTCTACAGAACATCTTACTGGAATTTTGATTAAGATTATATTAAATCAGTAGATGAATTAGGGGAGACTTGACACCTTAATAGTAGTAAGTCTTTTGATTAATGGCAATGGTTTCTCTATTTATTTAGGTCCTTAAATTTCCCTCAGGAAAGTTTTGTAATTTTCATTGTATAGATTTTACAGATATTTTGTTAAAATTATACCTAAGTGTTTTTGATACTATTATAAGTGGTTTTATTTTTAAATTTTAATTTCCAAATATTCCTTGGTATTATGTAGAAATATAGTTGATATTTGTATGTTGACCTTGGATTTTGCAACTTTGCTAAACTAATTGGCTAATTAGAATTAGTTGCTTTTTTGCAGATTCATTATAATTTTTAATGTAAATGATTGTGTGATCTACAGATAAGTACAATTTTGCTTTTTCCTTTCCAATCTGTGTGCCTTTTGTTTCTTATTCTTGCCTTATTGCAATGGCTAGCACCTCGTGTTGAATAGACATGGTGAAAACAGACATCCATGCCTTGTTTCTGATCATAGGAGGAAAACAAACCATTAAGTAAAAGTTGTCTTTTACCATTAAAGATGACATTAGCTGGCTAGTTTTTGGTGGATGGTTGTTACCAGTTCGTAGAAGTTCACTACTCTTTCATTTTGAAGAGAATTTTTATAATGAATAGATACTGATTTTTGTCACTTTTTCTGTATCTATTGAAAAGAGTATGTACATTTTTTATTTTTTGGTATGTTCACATGGTAAGTTATATTGATTTCAAATATTAAGTGAACCTTGCATTCCTGGGATAAACATCACTTGTGTCATGATTAATTATCCTTTCTTTGTATTGCTGGATTCAGTTTGCTAATACTTGGCTAAGGACTTTCTGTCTATATTTACAGGAGATGCTAATCTGTAATTTTCTTTGCTGGATTATCTTGGTTGAATTTTGCTATCAGTGTACTGCTAGATTCATAAAATGAGTGGGGAGTGTTCCCTCTTTTTTTCTTTTCTGGGAAAGTTTATATAGAGAATTGGTATTATTTTTTCATTAAATGTTTGACAGAGTTTGCTATTGAAGGCATTTGGACCTGGTGTTATCTTCATGAGAGGATTTTGAAATGCAAATTAAATTCATTTTGTTTAATGGACATGGGCTGGCCATTCAGGCCATCTGTATCTTTCAGAGTGAGTTTTTGTACTTGTGTCTTTCAGAGAATTTGTCCATTTCATCTGTACCAAATTTATTAGCATAGAGTTATTTATAATATCACTTTATTATTCTTTGAATGTCTCTAAGATCTGTAGTTATGTTCCCTCTTTCATATCTGTGTTTTCTCTTTTTTATTCTTGATCAATTTGGTTAGAGATTTATCGATTTATTGGCCTCAGAGAACCAGCTTTTGATTTCATTGATTTACTCTATTTTTCTGTCTTCATTTTCATTGAATTCTACTCTTTATACTTTTCTTCTTTTGACTTGGTTTTGATTTTGTTTGCTTTTCTTTTTCTAGTTTCTTAAAGTGGATGCTTAGGTTGTTTATTATAAACCTTTCTTTTATAATGAGTGTTTAGGTGCTATAGTTCTCTTCTAAGTAGTGCTTTCTTGCTTCCTATAAATTTCAATATGTTGTGTTTTCATTTTGATGCAATTCAAAATATTTTCTGATTTTACTTGTAATTTCACCCTTGACCCAGGAATAATTTGAAGTCGATTTTTATAAATATTTGATGATTTTCTAGATGTCCTTCTATTATTGAGTTTTTATTTAATTCATGTTCTTTGTATGATTTTAATTCTTTTAAATTTGTTAAAGTTTAGTCTGTAGCTCAGAATATAGTCTATTTGGTGAATGCTCCATGCAAACGGAAAATAATGTGTATTCTATGATGTTGGGGAGAGTGTCCTAAAAATCTCAGTTAAGTTCATCTGTAGTGTTGGTTAAGTCTTCTATATTTTTACTGATTTTTATCTATTTATTCTATGAATGAATAACAGAAGAGTATTTTAATTTCCCACTATAAATGTTTTTTTCTTTTCCTCCTTTTAGTGCTATCAGTTTTTCCTTCATGTACGCTGAAGCTCTGTTGTTAGGTGCGTACACAGGACTATTGTGTTCTTGACGAACTGACTCCTTTGTCATCATTTAATTTCCCTCTTTCTTCCTGTGTTAGTGACCTGGCTCTTCTCTCTTCACGTGCTGCTGCTTTCTCAAACTCCCCACCAAGAGGGAAGGTCCTGTTGGATTTGCCAGGCACAATTGTATTTGGCATATCTTTTGAAGAGATCTTGTGACAGTTACCTCGTAAACAACTGTCCAGTCTATAGGTGACTGTCTTGCTCAGGTGCTGATTCCTGGTGCAATCACTTGTGGCCAGAGTGTGAATGAGATCCCATGTCCCAAACCATGGTGACCCACGTTTAAGGAATTGCTTAATTCTGCTCTCTCCAAAGGGAATTCTGGCTATGGTAGCAATCAGAGTGTCATGTCCATCATAACACTGGCAAACCTGGTTCCACTTTTGTGGCTTGCTTCTTGAAACAGCTAATTAAAATCACATTACTCACTTAGTTTTACATAAGGTTTTGCAAACACAGATGTCCATAGGAGTCAGGCAGGTAAGCTTACTCAGTAAAATGGGCTGTATTGTGGAACAATAGGGAACGGTGGAGACTGTGGCAATGTGGAGAGCTCATACTTTGTCTAAAGAGGTAGCACTAATTGCCACGTGAAATGCAGGCACAGTGTTACCAGCTCTTTCAGTTTTTCCAGATAAGTTGGTAATCTAGAGTTTTGTATTATTTAATTGTAAGTAATACAAAGTATTTAGAAACTCTGAGCGGGTCATATAATATAGGCCAAACCAAATATGTCCGTAAATCCTCTGTCACCTTGCCAGACTGTGGTCAGCCCTGGAAGGGGATTCCTAAATGGAATAGAGCGCCTGTGCCCATAGCCAGCTGTAACGTCAGGAGAGGCTGCTAGTGATGAAAGACTTGCTGTAGAGGGTTCTGATCAAGTTTGCCCCAGGTGTTAGTGGCTTCTCCTGAGCAAATGCCACCCATGTAATAGACATGCCATGGCATGAAGGCGTCGAGGATGCAGATGTATGTACTTTTTGATCATTTGAAAAGTGACAAAGGAAGGTGACCATGGATAGAGTGAGCGTTGTTTCGGTAGAAGGCGTTAATCCTCCCTCTGGACCTCTATCTCGTCTCTGGGCCTGCTCTTTGGAACTGCACCTGAGGAAATAATTTCTGTACTCAGGTCCCCAGCATGCCATTTGCCCTTGGTATGGTCTCTGAGGACTGTTTGTGGTTGAAAAGGAGAAGTCAGCGAGAAGGCACTGAAATAACATCTCAAGGGGAACCATAACCATGGAAATAAAATACTGCATACCATGGGCCATACACTCTGTATGAGTAGTCAGTGGTTCAGCCAGAAGATAAGGATGTGTAAGTTTATGGTAGCCTGCCTGTGTATACCAACAAGAAAGTGTGTCATGTAATATGGCGTAGAGTGAAGTAGAGATTTGGCAGTGATCCTGCAAATTGATTAATGTGGGCGACTAGTGCATAACAATGCCATCAACATTGAAAAAATTAACTAGATATTTACTTTTCATTTAATTTAGTACCATATTGATGGTCAAAATATAATTTATTGTCAGTGACTCAAACGTTATTTTTTAGTTCAGATGGTAGTTTTAAAAATATATATAATAATATAAATTATAGAGTATTTTATCTAATTAAAATTTGCTTAAAGTATGAAGAGAAAGTGATTTGTTTTAAAAATGACTGCAATGGAGACTTGTGGCATTCTGTAGTTCCCTTCAGAAAACAAGTATAGTGTAGAATTTTTATTTTCTGAAATTTATTTCAGTCTGATAGAACTACAAAACTGAATTTGAATAGGTTAAATGAATTTTATATTATGTTTTTCATATACAAGAAACAGCACTTATGAAATCGTATAAGCCAGTAAGCCTTTTGTGACTGCCGCTATTAACATTTTGGGTGAAAGGAGAACGTGAGTCTCCCGAACTGCCGTGAGATCCTTTTGATGCTTTGCTGACTGTATCCCCAGAGGGCAATGTTCTGGCAGTTGGGCTTGTCCTGAAACGTGAGCACATGCTCCACAGATATGAGCAAACACTTTAGTTTGAAATCTCAGTTGGATTGGCTGGGCCAGCCCTCGTTCGGAACCTCAGGCGTTCTGGCCTGATGGATTTGCAGGGGAGGTTTCCCGTCCTTTGGGTCTAGCAGATCTCTCTAAAATGTCCTTTGTCTGTTCTCTTGGCTTTGTGGTGTGGATGATCCCTCTTAAGGCTTTTAAGGATTCTCTGCTGCCAGCTTCTTTTTCTCTATCATGTGCCTCTTTGTCTGAGAGAATGTGAATTTCTTCCTGCTTTAAATCTTGGGAAAGAGGGGCCTAAAGAAAGAGTATAGACAACTGTGATTTATGATTTGAACTCCTCAGAGGAAACAAGACCAGGTGCTTTATGTCTTTCTTATTTAATTGCTAAGAGTCATTCAAAATTCATGAATTGTCTTAATTTTTCTTGGGTGAAAGTACTAAGAAAAGATTCAAGTCTGCAAACTGCTCCCAATTCAGCTCTTAAATTATGCATTTTACATGTAAATATTGCAAATTGTAAGATATTTTAAATGAATTTTTAATCCAATATTTAGCATTAAAGTTTAAATTTCTGTCTAGAATTTCAAACATGGAAATACACTTTAAAAGGAAATAGGATTTTTAGTTATTTATTTAATAAGATAGAAAATATTAATAATTTAAAATCTGAGAAACACCAATTTCTCTCCTTACTCTTTCTAAGAAATTTTCAATTATACTCAGTTCAATCAGTATGTTAAACAGGAATCCTGAGACGTAATCACAAAGCAACTTATGTTTTCCTTTTCACATCCCTTTAAATTTATTCAAGATCCAGTTCTTGTCCTAGATGAAAGCTTAAGCAGGTTACACAACTTTTCTGATCACTCTGAGTTTAAAAATAAAGAAAAACAAGAAAATCTCAATTATGTACAAAAATATGTATGTAGTTCTCAGAATGCCAGTGATCCACTCTCTAGGAATCCAGAGATCTACCTCCATCTTCCTTCCACTGAGGTCTTGTCAGATGGCCCTCTTGGACAGAATCTCAGCTGGTCCTGCACCAGCGCTTTGTCTGTTCACATCTGGTCCATTGGAAACACTCAGATGCCCTTTGCCCTGACACATTCCAGGAATGTAGGCCCTTTTGTCGGGTTGGAATGGGATGGGACTTATAACACACCACGGAGCTCTAATAAAAAATTCTCTCCACGAAGTCTCTTTACTGATGTTCACTCCTGACCCACTTATTCCCTGCGTTGTTCTAAAGTTATATAGTCAGTTTTCAGCCACCTTTTTTGTGCAAATCCTTTAGGGTAGTCTATCTTAAACTTCAGTTTGGTATCTGATATCTTAATATCTGATGTCTTAGAGTCTTGGAAAACTTCCTTTTAAGATTCTGTTACATAGAGAATTCTGGTCACTGAAGAGCCTAACAGCCTTTTTATGTTAAATGTTTCTACCCACATGAGACTGAGAGTAGAACAGATGTATTTACAAAGAAATTGAGTTTTTATTGCTCCCTTCACCCTAATCATAATACAAGCAATAACATCATCATTTGTATTCTGAGATATGGTCTCTGGAAGAGTTTGGTATAGTAGAAAACATACTCTGTTGGAAATCAGAAGAACTTAACTTTTGGCAAGTCTATCTCTTTGGACCCTAGTATTTTCATGTGGAAATTTGAAGGAATTGAATTAAATAAGTCCAGCAACATGTATTTATTGAGTTCTGTTGAGTGCTTACACTAATGGAGTTCTTAGTGGACCTTACAGTATACTGGTGAAGAAATGTTAAATAATCACCCTCATGAAAGTATGGTTACCAGTGTGGATAGTGTTGAGAATGAAAGGAACACTACTTTATGGACCTGACCTAGGCTGAGGGGACAGGAAAGGCTCTTCTGTGAGAAGGTAGTGCTTGAGCTATCATGAAGGATGAATAGGAGGTTGCTGAGTGAAGGGATTGGGATGTGGAACAGAAGAAAGAGGACAGAGCAAAGGCTCTGATTCAAGAAGTCAAGAAAAATTTAGTTGGTAAAATGGATCAGATTTGATCACAGATTGGGTTTGGGAGATGATTAAAGAGTAGAAGGAATCAGGAAAGATTTCTAAATTTCTGACTTGTCCAACCTGATGATGACTGGTTGAGCTATTTGCTACCACGGGGAACACTGGAAAGGAGACAGATATACAGGGAAGACAGGCACAGAGAGGAAGATAGAGAGTTTGATCCTGGACAAGTTGACTTGAGAAGCCTTTGAGGTAGCTGCATGGAGATGTCTCAGAGAGAGTTGGATGTCAGAGGAGAGATTTGGGTTGGACAGAGACATTTGGAAGAGATTGGAATGTATATGAGAATTGACGCCACAATACTGGATGAGAATCTGTAGGGAGAGAGTTTACAAGAAAGAACAAGAGAAGGCAGCTCTGAGGGATGCCAACATTTCATAGCCATGTAGAGAAGGGTGAAACAGTAAAAGAAGCCTAGAAGTATCCAGAGATATAGGAGGAAAACCAGAAGTAAATTATATCACTGAAGCTAAGGGAAAAATGTGTTTCAAGAAGGAGGGAGCACGGTCATCACTGTTAGATGCTACTGAAAGTCCAAGAATGGTCACAAGAATTATGAAGCTACCAGAAGGTCTCTGGGAAACCTAGGGAGAACTATTTTTAAGACGTAGTAGGGGCAGGAGTGGATTGAAGACTGAGTGATGGAAGAGTCTATGCAGAGAGTGAGTATAGACAAAAAGATGAGTGGTGAAGTATCAGAGAGAGGGCAGTCCCTGGAGGGGACTGTGAGATGGAAGGAGGAAGGAATTTTCTTTTAAGTGGAAATACCTGAGGATGTTTACATGTTGCCAGGAAGGCTCCAGTGCAGCAGGAGAGGTGGAAGCTACAAGAGAGGGAGCGGTCAATGATACGATTACCAAGGAGGCCAAGAGGATGGGATTTAAATTATGCTCAGATGAGATGCTGGCCTTAGAGGAACTCCTCTAATCTAACAAGATTGAAGAAGAAGAGGATGAGGGAGATCGAAGCTGAGTTGTAGGTTTGGAAGCAGGAAGTTGAGAGAGTTTCCGTCTGCTGGCTTTGAGTAACAGTCCATACTAGTTTTAAATTTTGTGATTGTATGATATAGTAGTGATACTAATCATAGACATTTGTGGAATGATTTCTGTGTGTTGAGTTATGTGTGGTAGGTAAGTGTTTGTTCTCTGTAGATAAACCTATCTGAATTAGAATCCAGACCCTCCCACTTCCCATGGGACCTTAAGCTATGTGACCTTGAACTAGTTTTTATTCTCTCTGGGCTTAAAATTTCTTCTGTAAAATGGAGATAATGTCAGCAGACACCTTATAGGATTAAATGAGAGAGAGTGTGTGTGTGGGGGGTATATATATATATGGTGTGTGTGTGTGTATATACACAGTGCTTAATGTGGGCTCGTTATATGGTCAGCGTGCTCTAAATGTTAGCCAGCAAAAGTAGTGGTACTAGTGACAGAGCCATCAGCCTCTGGTCCCGCCCTCCTCATACCCTTTTGATGATGTGATGGTAGTCTTTAGCCCTACGTTACAGATGAAGCAGAAGAATCAGAAATTGACTTATTAGGGGCCACAAAGCTAAGTAGATGAAAGAGCCAGATTTCAGACTAGACCTATCCAGCTTCAAACCCACAGTTTTACACGTTCTGAAAGCAGCTTACTAGAATATTTCTTCTGCAGCTGTCTCAATCCTTGAGATTTCCGAGTTAACTCTATGTAAAGATGTGAAGTCACGGAAGGCCGTCTTCTATAGCGGCTACCGCCCCAGACGCTGACGGGCTGCCCGCGGACCTGCACCGTTTCCCCAGCTCCCACCCTGTCCTGTGCGTCTACTCTTCCTTTACTTAAATGCTGCCGGATTTTGATAGTTTTTCCTGTCTACATCTTTCTGTTTCATTCTTAGTTTATATTGGGCATTTTTTTCCTTTTAAAAATTTGTATGAGCTCAGTTGGAAATTAGTGAATTGAGGGTGTACATGATCCTGTGTAGTTCAAGGCGGGCATATTCCCTTCTCTTCTTCCTCAGAGTTTTACCCGAAGAATGAAGCGATGGAGCTTTTGTCATTGTTTGGCTTATACACCTATTCTTAAAAACATCTCCAGTGGCATTTATTAAATCACTGTAACACATACACTCTCCTAACCCACTTGTACCCTACAAGGTAGCTTATTCCCCTGTTCATTGCCTGTTCCATCATCAAATAACCCCCCTTTTTTCCTGTTAATGCCTGAGATTCTTTCAACTTTCCCTTTTAAAACTCAGAGAATTTTCCTAATGTTATTTAACTTAGAGACTTTTCCTGATGTTATCAAGTGCTTTATGTTCTATCACAGATGGCTTATTTCCTTAAACATTTTGTCCTGCAAGCTTACTTTTGAGAACATCATCAGACTATGTGAAGAACATGAGATTCTGTAGAAGGAAGGTGTGATGTACGTTTATTTTTTTAACTAATTGTCATCATTATGGTATGTTGCTGTGTCACTTTTTTTGGGGGGGAGAATCAAGATAATAGCACTTCAAAATAAAACAGTTTGAGATACTGCCATGGACTTAATGTATTTTTTATGATTAGAATGCCTTCTTTCTTGGGTCTCCCTGACCTATTTTAATCTCCTGTTAGTCCCATGCTGTTCTGTAGTCCCAGGCAGGCAGGCATGCTTTTCAGAAGAGATAACAGTTGGTTTTGACTTCCCAGGAGTTGGCTCTGCTAAGTCACTGTTTTCTTTTTTGAATTTTAACAGTGTTCTTCAGGTATAATTTACATTCCAAAAATTTTACCCATTTAAAGTATAAAATTCAATTATTTTTAGTAAATTTGTAGGGTTGTGTAGGCATCATAACAATCCCATTTTGGAAGTTTTCCATCACCCTGAAAAGTTCCATTGAACCTATTTACATCAACCCCTCCTCCCTCCTCTCTAGCCCCATGCAACCGCTGATTCACTTCTTGTCTCTATAGATTTGCCTTTTCTGAACATTTCCTATAGATGGAACAATGCAGTATTTAGTCTTTTGCATTTGGCTTCTTTCACTTAGCAAAATGTTTTGAGAGGCCCATCCGTGTTGTAACATTTATCCTTAGTTTGTTGCCTTTTATTTCTGAATAGTATTTCATTATATGGGTATCCCACATTTTGTTTATCCAGTCATCGGTTGATGGATATTTGTATAATTTCCATTTGGAGGTATGATATGAATAATGCTGCTATGAACATTCATGGGCAAGTCTTTATGTGGACATATATTTTCATTTTACTTGGGTAGTTTTCTAGGAATGCAATTGCTGGGTTGTATGGTAAGCTTATGTTAAACTTTTTAAGGAACTGAAACTATTTTCCAAACTTGCTGTACCATGTTCCATTCCTACCAGCGGTGAAGGAGGATTCCAGTATCTCTGCATCTTTGTCAACACTTGGTATTGTCTTGATTATATAGCCATTCTAGGGGATGTATAATAGTATCTTATTGTGATTTTCATATGCAGTTTCCTAATGAGTAATGGTGTTGAACATCTTTCCATATCCTTATTAGCCTTTGTTGAAATATTTATTCCAATCTTTTACCCATTTTAAAATTAGATTGTCTTTTTATTACTGAGTTGTAATAGTTCTTTATATATTCCATATACAAGTCCTTTATCAGGTATATGATTTACAAATATTTTTTTTTCCCAGTCTTTACCTTGGCTTTTAATTTTCTTAATTAAATCTTTTGAAGCACAAAGCTTTTTACATTTTAATTAAGTCTAATTTATTAATTTGTTTTCTTTTATGATTTGTGGTCCTGGTGACATATCGAAGACCTCTTTCACTAACCTAAGGTCACAAAGATTTTCCCCTATGTTTATTTCCAGAAGTGTTATAGTTTTAGGTCTTACCATTAGGTCTATGATACATTTTGAGTTGGTTTTGTGTATGCTGTGAGGTAAGGGTCTGAGTTAATTTTTTTTTTGCATATTAATATCAAATTGTCCCAACACTGTTTGTTGAAAAGACTATTCTTTCCTCCATTTAATGGTGGTGTACATTTGTTGAAAAACATTTGACCATAAATATACGGGTTTATTTCGGAGGTCTAAAACCTGTGCCATTTACCTGGTGGCCTATCTTTATGCTAGTGCCACGCTGTATCGATTACTATTGCTCTCCGGCAAGTTTTGAAATCGGATAGTGTGAATTCACCACATCTGTTCTTCTTTTTCAGTATTCTTTTGGCTATTCTAGTTTTTTGCCTTTCTGTGCATTTTAGAATTAGTTTGTCAGTGCCTATAAAAAGCCTGCTGGGATTTTTATTGGAATTGCTCTGAATGTGTAGATCAGTTTGGGGAAAATTGGTGTCTTAACGATATCAAAACTTCCAATCTATGAATGTTGCATATCTGCCCAATAAGACTAAGTAATAGTCTTATTTGATTTCTTTCATCAGCGTTTTGTAGTTTTCAGTGTATAGATCCTGAACATATTTTGTTAGATTTATATATAGGCATTCAATTTTAAGTGTGTATTGTAATGATGCTTTTAAGAAAATTCACTTTATTTCTCATCCTTCATCACCATTGCAAGCTTTCCTCAAACCTTATCAGTTGAAATCTCCCACGTTGTATTTGAATCTGGCCAAATACCGATAGCGTCTTACAAAATAGAGTAAATAGTCTCTAGTATTTTTCATTTGTAGTTTCTGAGAGGTAAAGGAATGAGCTGTTTTAATTATTTTGATGCAGTGCCTTCCCAGCAGTTGTTTAGTAAGACTGTCGTGTCAGTCTGTTCACATTACGACGATATAAAGCACACAAACCTTTTCTGAAGGGATTTGGACTCTCAGGGAAGGGCGAGCACGTAAACCCCCTCTCCCTCCTTGTGCAGGTGTGGCAGCTTCCCTGGAAGTCTCAGAGAGCCCTGGGAGCATCCAGGTGGCCCGGGGGCAGACAGCGGTCCTGCCCTGTACTTTCACCACCAGCGCGGCCCTCATTAACCTCAATGTCATTTGGATGGTCATTCCTCTCTCCAACGCCAACCAGCCTGAACAGGTACTTGCACTTCACCCTGCGCTACCTCTGAAGTAGTAGTCTGTTCAGAGGAGGTGGGTAGGAAAGCATCCTGAGTGCATACTTGATTTCTAGAATAGGGTGGCACTCTCAGTGTGCCTGTGCTGTTTTAGGTCCTACTCCTGTGTTGTTAGTCAGCTATCAGAAGAGCCTGTCCTCTTTTTAAAAGACTTTCTTTTCGAATTGACAAATGTCAAGGGGATCCTTCTGAGAATTTTATGTAGGAACCTGGAATTTTATCAAAAGACATTGCTGACAGGAAATACCAAGACAGAAAAAGCAAAGTATCTTTTAACAGGAAGGGGTTGGCACTAAAACAGGTGGGTGAGAGAGTACTTTTTAAACATAATGATAATATTAAGGAAGTAACATTAGATAGTAGTACTTGATTTATTTGGCTAATTTCATAAGTATTTTAAAATAAACAAAGCCAGGCATATTAGCCATCCTCAGAGTCTCAAATAAATTAGAGTACGTGAAAATAGAAGCCACTACCTAATATGTGTGTCAATTATAGGTAAAAGATCTGTAATTTATAATACCCACTGCAGAAAATAATGCTCAGAAAATTAATGAATTGTGATCATGACTATACCTCCATTCCCAAAGATAACTATTTGTCTTATGAAGGTTTTCTGCTTCAATAAGCTTATTACTTCCTAAAAATATTTGATAAGCTAAATTTTCTGATATGAAATTCAAATAGGTATATTTAGAAGCTTCTTTTATTTCTTTAAGCCATGGAAGTTTTCTAACTGGACTGAGCGTTTGAGATCATTTTATTCAACCTCATTATTTTAGAAGTCACTGGCAAAGAAAGACTTGACCACAGTTGCCCAAACACTTGCAGGAGGAGCTTGAATAGAACCAGGTCCCTCACTCTCAACCCAGAGGGCTTTTTGCAACACCATTCTGAGTCCTCTCCCATGGAGGGTTAACTTTGATAACAGAAATTGACGTAAGAACTGCAGTCATGGGCCTGTAACTCTTCTTCCCTCTTCTGACTTTCATTTATATTCAGTCTATAGCTGTGATCTACCATTTTGTGACCTAGTAAGCATGAGAATTGCAGTGCTAATATTTTTTAACTTTTTATTTTGGAATTAATTTTTTGAACTGATAAAATATTTATGGGGTGATAGTAGGATAGCATTAAAGACATTTTTTATATTCTGATGAGCTAAGCAAGGAAACAGTGTTATTCCAGTTTAGTATGTAAGAATTTAGACCCAAGATCCCTGTGCACGGGTGCTATAGGGAAAAGTTGATGACAGCTGTAAGATTAGAAAGCAAATTTTCCAACATTTGGTGCAGTCTACACTCTACCAGATAGTTGCTGTTGTATGTCTAGAAGGAGTGCACTGGCAATTGATTTATTTTGCTTTCTTTTGCAGGTCATTCTGTATCAGGGCGGACAGATGTTTGACGGTGCCCCCCGGTTCCATGGTCGGGTGGGATTTACAGGCACCATGCCAGCCACCAATGTCTCCATCTTCATTAATAACACTCAACTCTCAGATACAGGCACCTACCAGTGTTTGGTCAACAACCTTCCAGATAGAGGGGGCAGGAACATTGGGGTCACCGGCCTCACAGTTTTGGGTGAGTGGCAGGAAATGTTCCCCACACCTCGGCTGCGCTCAGGGATCTGCTCTCAAGCGGCTTCCTTCTGCCTGTCCTTCCATGCTCTCAGTCTGCGTGTGTCCTTTCCCTGTCTTCTCTCCTCTCTGTCTTGTCTCAACTCTGCTTCTCCATGCTTCCTACACATAGTCTCCCCAGCCCTTTCTCCATTTCAGGTGGCTCTCTAAAGCTTATTTCTTAAATGATTTTTCCTAAAGGTAGCACAAAATACCATCAAAAATGGCCTCATCATTTTTCTTAGGCTTCTACAGGATAGGACTGATTGTTGAGAGTAAATAAATAAAAAATTGTTAAAATGAGTACGAAGCAGAAATATCATCCCCTGTGAGGATAGGTACTGCTACTTCCTGTGTGCGTCACGCTGGGTAGGCTCACTACGGTTCTCGGCTTATACCCGTTGTCCTGGCATAATTTTGATATTACCTCCTTTTACTCTCAATTATATGATCAATTTGGTCTTAATACTGAGACCAAATGGATTTAGGACCTTTCACAAGGTTACATAGACAGACAGTAAACAAAAATAAACTTTAGCTTAAAATTTAGGTCTCTTGACTCAAACCAGTATTCTTTCCATTATCCCATGCGGTTAGACTGTCTCAAATTAAATCCATTCTCAACATGTTTTATTTCTCAATTCTGCTGCCTCTAAATTAAACAGTGCCTTCTAAATGGATGCTTTTGGTAGCAGCGGCTAAACTCAGTTCACTGGGGGAGACGGAAGAAGGACTTAGAGAAGGCTGGCGCTCTTGATTGTCCTCCATCCTGCTGAAGTCTCAGAATCTGCTCCCAGCTCCTTGTCAGATTCTCCCGCTTTTCTTTTCCTTCCCTTGCTGAGTCGCTTGAGGATACCAGTGCTGGGGACTCTTGCCTTTTCCTTCTCTGGGGGAGAATGTGCTACAGCCTTGGTGACTTGTTCTCTCAGTCTTTGAACAGAATAAGAAAACTAAGGAGCAGGTCAGGGACTTCTATCCTAGAAACGCTATTCATTGTAATATATTAAAACTGTATAGACTTTAAAATACTCTGAGGACCGAATACAGAGTGCTAATGGAATTTAATATTATTCCAATGCCTCTACCCCAAGTTAGGTAACTAGCTTCCTACATCATCCAAGTTTTTTTTATTTTTTAATTTTCTAAAGGAAGAAGAAAAGCTTTTAATTCATCTTATATTTTACGCTACCTTCAAAGAGCTTTTTGGGTTCCCCTGTAGTGCCACAGCGGCAGTGTCAAAGGCGGTAAACTGAGGAGATTGGTTTACTCCATCACAGCAGTTAGGATTCTCTGAGTTTTTTTTACTCTTCCTGCCTTTACCCTCACCTTGCTCTCTCTTCCCCCACCCGCTTTCTCTCCTGGCTCCTCTGTATACTGTATTCATTTCCCACTGGTTTTGCAGGGTTGAGCACATTCGTGGAGAAGTCATTAGCATTACAAGTACGTCATCACTCGGATTTAAACTCTACAGCCTACATTCCCCAAGATGAGACTTAGTTTCATGGGCTTAGTTTATGTTTTTATTTGCCTGCTTTTTTACTACAAATCCCTATCTTCTTCCTTTAGTGTTCTTTTTAGTAATTTTTTGTTTCATGTCCTTTGTGTCCTTAATGGTCTTAATGATTACAAATTGTCCGCTGCATGACTCTCAAGTAGTAGATGTACTTGAACCTTACTCTAACTTCCCCACCATAAAGCAGAATTTGGTATAAAGTGGGTCTGTCTGGTTTTCGTTTGTAAAGTAACAAAGAACTTTGTACAGGTAGTCTTAGCCAGAGAGTAGCTGGCAGGGTAAGTGGTTGTTCTTCTTTGAAATATCTCCTCTATATCCGTCTATGGATGCTTGGGTTGCTTCCACCTTTTAACTATTGTTAATAATGCTGCTTTGAATGTGGGTATTTTCAGTAATGTTTTTAAAGGCAATATGTTGACATGAAGAATCTTAAGAATTCTTCTTTAGAGGAAGCAGAGTGAAACCAAGACCATAAGATACCTTGAAAATATAATCAAAGCATGTAGCCCCTCTTACATATTTGCTCCCTGCCAACTGAAGTTGTAGCCCTTGCACCTATGCCCTGTGAAGAGTACATAACTGTCCACTGCCTTCACCCGTGGGGCAGTCTCCTGGTTTGTGTTCCAAAAACAGTGTTATCTTGAGTTCCAGTGCACTGACGGTTGATGTCTCCTCCATCGTCATTTGGCTTACAGTAAATGTGTATTTTGTTGCTTCTGCTTCCTGTTATAGTTCCCCCTTCTGCCCCACACTGCCAAATCCAAGGATCCCAGGACATCGGCAGCGATGTCATCCTGCTCTGTAGCTCAGAGGAAGGCATTCCTCGACCAACTTACCTGTGGGAGAAGTTAGACAATACCCTCAAACTACCTCCAACAGCCACTCAGGGTATGTACGCTGTTGCTTTACCCGTTTAATTAGTTATCATGGAAAATTCTGATTCTGAGACTCACAAAGTAATTAATAGATTTTGAAAAATAACACACTGTATTTGTAACTGCCGAAAATGCCATCTGGCTCATTTTGTGTTTTCAGCTTTCAAGAGAATAAAACATTTCCTTTCTCTTCTAATTGCTGCCTTTGTGCAGTGTATCTCCTTCAGTGGTAACTATATGTAGAAATTCTGTTCCGTGATAGTGCAGATTTAAAGTAGCTAAAGGGTAGCTTCTTTGTGTTGGTAACTGTAAGGTAATCCTTGACGTTTACAACTGAGGATCCACTTCCTCCTTGAGGCACAGCTGCCTATTTTAGTGTGAGAAACATCAGCATGGTCATGAGGGGGTTAATCATCCTATTCTCAGCCTGGGGTCTGATTAGAGGAGGAAGATGGCAAAGGGAACAGGAAAAGGCCGTAGTTCGTGGGAGATCCAGGAGTTAATCTCACCAGATGGGTGAAGATGGAGGAGGCGTGAGTATCATTGATGGTTTTCTAGGTGTAAATCCAGCTATTTAAATTTGATATTAAAGGGAACACCCTTGAAAAACTGAGGAAGATTTATGAAATAAAATGAGGGAGAATTGTCTGTAAAATCTTCTATGTCAAGAAAATAAAATTTAGCAGCTTCGAGTGTTGCATTGTCTCTGATACAGAAAATGTGTCTTGTAGCCGTCTCAGGGCCGGTTTACGTATCTTAACTTAAAGAGCTGGCAGTTAATGGAGAGGTCCCAGACAACCTTAGTTATGCCTGAGAAGCTGAATCATATTGACGGTATGTGCCTGTCACAGAGAAGGAAAGCCCTTTTGATGTGGTGAAGTTAGATGAAATAAAGAACCTTGGCGAGCAGCTTCTTAAGAGCCTGTAAATTTCCTTTAAGAAGCCCAACAGGAATATTAACAGCCCTTCCCATCATCTTTTAATTAACCTGCCCCCAATTAATGATTTAAAAAAACTTCTTTTCAGCATAGTAACTTTTGGGTTATTCTAATAATGATTACTGCAATACTCTTGTTCCCTACTGATTTTTCATTGCTAAATGTTTCAGCCACACTATGGGCTAAATAGCTTTTTTTGTGGTCTAACTTGTTAATCTCATCATTGTAAGTGGCGTGTTTAAAATAGCTATTGTTTTGAAATCCTGAAAACCATATTCAAATTCCACATTTTCCAGTAACTAGTTTGATGACGGTTCACCTCGCTGGGCCTATGTTGCCTCTTTGTAAAATAGGGGGATTAAACAATATCGTTGCCACAGTCCTGTGTATCAGCATTAAATTTCTATTATTTATAACATTTCTGTGAAATATTAGGCTGAGTTTAGAATTACAAATGAACATTTAAAAGTGGTTGTTTGTATGTAAGTGAAGCAATATCTGTGGAAAGAGGCTTCCATACTTCCTTATTTCTAAATAATTGTATATCAGTCAAAGTGTTTGGTGTCTTCTTTGCAACTTGAACATTCTTTGGTACATTGCCTATAAACGTGAACTCGAATGCCAAAGATGAAAATGTTTGTCTTGTATATTTCAAACTCTGGATCACTTATCAGAATTACTTTGGATAACTTTATTTATTATAATAACATGCATTAAATGAGTCAGATTTTTAATTTAAATTTACCTCTTGATAGCTACATTAATAAAGTGGATCTCAAAACAGCATATAATCTCAAAATAACTTAGATCTTTTCAGAAGATTTACTTTCTAATTATGTTTGCAGTTGCTTAATATAAACTCAGGATGCATTCTCTTAAAAGAATATTTGGCACCAGGGAGGGCACCCGAAAGTCCAATTAGTGACAGGGACATAATATTTAGGGGTTAGAATTGTCCTTGAGTATAGGGGCTAGCTTGAAGGAGCTCCTTCTGGACAAATCTGGGACAATCTGAACATTAAAATAAATACATAATCTGTTGAGTAAAATGAGAACTCTTGAATCCCTACTGATAGATATATAAATAAGTCGGCGGGGGGGGGGGAAGGGAAAGCATTTTCTTATGGTAGGATGCTGACTAATGTATGTAGAAGGAATGATGGAGTTATAAAATCATCATCCATGTCAAAATAGTGGACAAAAGTTTGATGAGGAACAGGATATGTACATAGCCCCAAAGTGTGTCCAACAAATTACTTAATAATTACAAAGGAAAAAATGGTAACTTTATAGTGCAGAGAACTATTGGAAACAAACTGATTAAAGTGAACATTGCCAGTGACAAGGTGATATCCATGCCTCCTGATATATGCACTGAGAAGGATACAACATCACTGCTGTGCTATTCTGTCAAAAACACGTAACCCGAATCTAATCATGAGGAAACATCAAACAAGCTGAAGACAAAACTGTTCCGGATTGAATGAGACTAAGGAGTTAAAACAACTACGTTCAATGAAGGTCACTACAGTATGGGAATCATATTACAGTATAGAAATGTATCAAATTAATATATTGTACACCTTAAATTTACACAATGTTGTATGTCAAATATATTTCAAGAAATAAAGAAAAATAGAAAAAGAATCCACAGTTATATAGGGGGAAAGTGGGTCCATGGTCAAATAAATTGGGAAAAGACAAAAAAAAAATCCTAGATTAGAATCTTGATAGGGGAAGAAGAACCATAAAGGACATTATTGGAACAATTGGTGAAAGCTGAGTTTAAACTGTAGATTAGATAATACTGTTGTATCAATGTTAAATTTTTTGACTTTGGTATTTTGCTGTGATTATGTAAAGAATGTCTTTGTACTTAGGAAATAGTCACTAAGTACTTAGCGGTAAGAGGCATAATGTCTTCAACTCACTCTTAAGTAGTTCAGAAAAATATTTTTATATTTACTGAGAAAATGATAAACCTAATAGGGAAAAATGTAAACAACTGTTGAATCTGAGTAGATGATATACAATATTGAGTTCCGTGTAGTATCCTTGCAACTTTTCTGTAAGTTTACAATTATGTCAAAATAAAAGTAACTAAAAAATTTTCTTTATATAATTTATGTGTGGATACTTCAGTGAATGGAGAACCAGTATCCCATGAGGTACACTCCATTTTCATACGGAGGAATAATAAAGTGAATTTAGTGTTGTCCTCTTAGCATATAACCATTTTGAATTCTAAGATAAATGAAAACTATATTTAAGGTTGATATTCTTTGAAGCCAAATGTAGCAGTTTGGTCTGTGCTTCTAAGGCCTGTACAACTGGCCCAGGTTCCGGTAAGAGGAAACAGTGCATGAGACACAGTTTGCCGGGCTCTACACCAGTGGAGCTCAACAGAGACAATTTCGTTTGGCGATGTCTGGAGAAATGTTGGTTGTCACAGCTGGGAGGACTGTGCCACTGGCAGCTAGTGGGTAAAGGCCAGGGATGCTGCTAAACATCCTACAATGTCCAGGATAGTCTCCACAACAAAGAAATATCCAGCCCAAAATGCCAGTAAGTGAATTACATTAATAAATGTTCTCATGTTAAAACATCCTTGCATTTCTGGAATAAAGTCTATTTGATTGTGATTATTTTTTAATTTATTACTATATTTGGTATGCTAATATTCTAATAGAATTTTTCCATCTGTGATCATAAGTGAGAATGACCTTTTTTTTTTTTTTTGTATTCTGTTGTCCTGGTTCAGTTTGGTATCAGACTGCACATGGCCTTATAAAATGAGTTGGGCAGCTTTTCCTCCTTTTCTATCCTCTGAAACAGTATGAATGAGATGGATATTATCTGCTGATTTTGTAGAATTTACCTATTAAGCTTTGCCTTGCTGTTATGTTTTATTGGTAGATTTTTGACTATTGATTCAGTTTCTGTGATGGTGTAGGTTTGTTTAGATTTTTTGTATCTTTTCTATTTTTCTAGAAAATGTCTCTTCTGTCCGACTTTGTTCATATTGGCATCAACTCGTTCTTAGTATTCTCTATATGAAAACAGAAGAGTGCATTTACAAGTGCAGGTTCTGGAATCAGAGGAGGTGGTTTGGAATCTTGGCTCCAGGAATCATCGGCTGTGTGACCTTGTGCCTTAGTTTACCTATATGTAAAACAGACACAGTAACAGTAACTTCTTCACAGGGGTGGAATAAAGATTAAATGTAAAAAGTTTAGAATGTATAAGCACTTGATAAATATTGGTGTTTATATTATTAGTATTGTTTTTCCCTTGTGAATTTTATTTTATTTATTTTATTTTTTGAGGAAGATTAGCCTTGAGCCAACTGCTGACAATCCTAACTGCTGCCAATCCTTCTCTTTTTGCTGAGGAAGACTGGCCCTGAGCTAAAATCCATGCCCATCTTCCTCTACTTTATATGTGGGATGCGAACCACAGCATGATGTGCCACGCGGTGCCATGTCCACACCCGGGATCTGAACCAGGGAACCCCGGGGGTGCTGAAGTGGAACATGTGCACTTAACCACTGTGCTACTGGGCCGGCCCCTCTCTTGTGAATTTTAAAACTGTATTTATGTTCCCCTTTTCATTCCTAATTCTGTTTGTTTGTGCTTTTCCTCTTTTATGTTTTTGATCTGCTAATTCCAGCTTTATAAAACCATATCTATCCTCTTATATACCTGTATTAATTTCTTTTCTTCATTCTTTCATTCACCAGATACTTGTTGGGCACTTACTGCGTGCCAGACACTGTTCTAGGTGCTGGAGATACATCCATCAACAGGATAGACGTCTTTCTCTTTGTAGAGTTTACATCCTAGTGGGTAGAGATCGGACATAATGAATCAGTAAATTGCAGAGTTTGTTACAAGGCGATAAATTCTATGGGGGAAAATAGATCAGGATAAAATGGATTAGTTGAGGCCTGAGGAGCTGCAAGATGCTTAGGGGAAGCCTCATGGAGAGGAAGCTACTCTAGCAAAGATTTAGAGATGCTGAAGGAAGGCAGCATGTGACTCTGAGGGCTGGAGAGCATTCCAGACAGAGAGAACAGCCACATGAACGCCCTGAGGCAGGAGCGCGCCTGGTGTTTTTGATAAACAGCAAAGGGACCAGCGTGTTTGGAGTGGAGTGAGTGAGGCGGAGAGTAGTAAGAGCTATTGTGTCCAGTTGCAGGTACTAGGAGATAGGAATATATATCTCTCATATGAAACATGTTAATTGTATTATTCAAGTATTCTATATCTTTACCAATATTTTATCTGTCAGCTATTATTTTATGAAAGAGGTGTTTTTAAAAATCACACAGTAGGACTCTGGATTTGTCAATTTGTTCTTGCACTTATGCCAATTTTTAAAAATCTGTTTGAGCCCATGTCATTAGGTACTTGCACGTTTGTTACATCTCAGTGATTCTCTATGTTTAATATTCATTTTTGTCTTATTTTAACTTATTAAAATTCCTATAGTAGCTTCCTTTGGTTGATTCTTGTTAGTATGTTTCTATTTTATGGTTCCTTTACTTTCATGATTCTGTGCTTTATATTTTAGGTTTATCTCTTATAAGCAGCATGTATCTGGATTTAGTTTGGTTTTCAATCTGCCATCTGAGAGCCTCTATCCTCTGATTGATTGAATCCATTTACATTAGTTATGATTATGGATATATTTAGATTAATTTCTAATATTTTATTTTATTTATTTTGTTTTCTATTTACCGAGATTTTTCTTAACTTCCCCTCTCCCCATGCCTTTTACTGATTATTTGAGTGTTCTTTATAAATTATGCATTTTTCCTTCTTGGTTCCTGGGACTTCCTCTGTTGTCCTCATCCTTTCATAATTTAATACGGTGAAGAGAGATGATAAACTCTCCTGCTTGCTTGAGAACTCTGTGCACTACTTTGTATAGACATCATAGGTAGAGCAGGAGAGTATCTTAAATATCACCACGGTCCAACACTGTCAAGCTACAGGGGAGAAAACCCAGAGAGGATTCCAGGTTTGCCCAAGGTCTGGTGATAGACAGCACTCCCATTCGCCCGCCGTGCTTGGAAGCCTCAGGGACCTTGATTCTCCTCCTTGAACTGCCACTGCCGAGTCCTCTCCCAGTGAGAGTGGTTCCATAATTCTCTCATGGGGAGTAACAAAGTTTTCACCCACTTAAGTTGCTGAATAAACAGGCGCTTATTTTGTCTTCATCAAGATGTTATTCTGACTAAAGACAGGTTTCCCCCCTTGCTTTTTGCCTTCTGACATAAACAAGTCCCAGGCAATGCTCAGTACTCCTCCTTCTTTAAAAAATTAAATACCAGTGATTATCACAACTCTGTTCACTTGGTTGTACATTTGTCCATTCTTTAGATAGGTGTGTATGTGTGTGTGTATGTGCAAACACACAGGCACAACCCTTATTCTGTGCAATTACCTCAGGGTAGATTGTTGGGGAAGGTAGAGAAATATAAATATAAAGAGACGCATCTCCATTCTAGAGCTCACTGTCAATGGAGGACAGATATAAAGGGATAATTATAGTACTACAGGTTTAATGCTATAAAAATGTTTACTGTGCTGTAAAACTAAAAAGATAGAAGTTTTAATTCCCCCTGAAGAGTCTAGGAAGAACTTTATAGGGAAAGAGATTCCTGAGCAGAAAATGATCTTAATGTAGGAAGTAGCAGTTTTAGCAGGTAAAAGGGGGTGTTATCAATAGAGGGAAGCATATGTGTAAATAAAATCTTGCCAGTGTAAAAGTGTAACAGTTTTAAGTGAGAAGATCTATAAAGCTGACATAAAGATTCATGGGGATTTGTCCAGAAAGGAGGTTGGCAAGTTCAGGTCCAGGTTGTGAAAGGCATTATATAACATTCAAGGAGTTTGGATGTTGTCTTTGAGACTGTGGGTATTCAGTGGCATTTATGAAGCAAGAGAAGATATCCACATGTGCATTCTAGAAACATCTTCAGCAATCAAGGTGAGAGATTGGCAGCTGGGTCATAGATGGGAGGCTTTGATAGCAGCTCCATCAAGAAATGATGAGGGCCTGAACTAAGGCCCTTGTGGTGGGGATGGAGAAGGGACAGGAGGCAGGGTGGATTCAAGAGAGACTGAAGGCAAAATCAACAAGACATGGGGCTTGATTAGATGTTGGGACCCAGCGAAGTGTGAAGGTTCATTCAGATTCTTGTCTTAGGCCATTGAATGAACAGTAACTATAGTAACTTAGAGAAAGAATACTTAGAGGTTTGGTTGAGGAAGGTAGTGAGTGAGTTAATAGTCCTCTGGGACTTCTGGATGGTGACTAAAATAATTATAATGGTAACAGGTAACATTTCTTAGGCACTAAGTACCATTCTCCTTTGAGGATTAAAGCTTAATAATCAACATAGAAATATACTGATTCTAAAGAATCTGTTGATGTCAAGTTAAAAACAAGAGCACTCAGAGTCAACATTTCTGGGAGCCGGACAGAAGCGTGTAGGAGAGAAGCAGTCACAGGCCAATCAGTCAGGCTTGCTCGTAGCTGTTGCCATGTTGGGAGTGTGTGTTCATGACTCTTTGTTGCTAATGGTGAGTCATTCTTGCAAATAAATATTAATCTCTTTATACATATTTTATAGTATATTTTATACAAATGCTATGGGTGGTATTCTAAGAAATAAGTTTTAGAAGCAAAATAAGTCCTTAGCTTGGTAATTTTGATGCATGATGTGTGATTCTGTAGAATATTGTTAATACCAGGGGATCCAAATATTAAATTATTCAAATAGTGCCCAGTAATGTTCATTGGTGTTTTCCAGAGTTTGAATATTTGCTATAGACTTGAGTTCTTTGTAAATACTTTAACAGCAGAAAGGCAAAGAGAGGAAGATGGGAAGGTTGCTGTGGAATACACTGACATGAAATCAGAAATGGATTTAAAATCTGAATTGGCAAAAGTAGTATCTGTTTCAATGGCAAAACCAAAATCAGGGCAAACAGACAAAATATGTTCATCATTAAATAAAGGAAATGAGCTAATATGAAGCAACGTCTGTCCTAACATCTGCCTCGAAGGCTCTTTGGACATTCTCTTAATGGGGACGGGTTCTCTCCCCTGTCCCTTCTCCGTCTACATCTTAGTTCAACCAACATCAACACAAAAATGAAATGAAATGTCCTATGTCTGGAAAATTTGGCATGAAACAAAGATCAAGGCTACTGGGTAATTCACTTAATGCTGTATAGTGTTTTCAAATTTTATTTTATTTTATTTTTTTCTGCTTTATCTCCCCAAACCCCCCTGTACACAGTTGTATATCTTAGTTGCAGGTCCTTCTAGTTGTGGGATGTAGGATGCCACCTCAACGTGGCCTGATGAGCGGTGCCATGTCCACGCCCAGGATCCGAACCCTGGGCCGCCGCAGCGGAGCGTGCGAACTTAACCACTCAGCCACGGAGCCGGCCTCTCAAATTTTATTTTAGAATTCCTGATGTTATCTTTGAATTTTTACATAGATTTTAATTTGGCATTTATTTTGTGTTGATGTTCCCCTTTTTACTATTTTTTATTATCAAATGTATCAGGTTGCAATCATTTTTTGCATATCATTGACATAAATAATTTTGTCATATTGCTTCAGATAACAATAAATCATGCATTCATTATTTTTTTCCACATAGTACTTCTGAAACTTTTATATAAGAAATGACTCACTATTATTATTATGGTCACTCATTATTATTTAAAAATAAATAAATCATACGAAAAATATATAATAATTTATGATTTAGGAACTCCTATCTCTCAACCTCAAATCCTGAGCATTAATACCTATTGGGAATTTGGAGGCATTTGACATTTTCCCAATTTCTTGACTGGTTTTTCTTATGATTCAGGAAAAGACAAATTTCCAAAGCAATGCCAGGAAGGAATTCCCATATGGACACATCACCAGGCACTGTCATGAGCTTGCTACACGCATTATGTCATCTAATCCTCACGGTAACCTAGAAGGCGGGGGCATGTTGGTAGCTCCATGTCACACATGAGCAAACTAAAACACAGATGAAGAGAACGTGACACATTCAAGACGCATGGCTAGTAGGTGGTAGAACAGGTTCCAACCCAGGCTGTCTGAGTCTAGAACATATGCTCTCAGCCAGTGCACCATCTTGTAGGCGGTTTGGATCTGGGAGAAAGGGTGGAAGTGGAGTGTACACTTATATGTGTTTATCTCTGATTCGGAAGGACTTTCTAGTGCAAGTGCACAGCTTGTGTGGGCTGCAGTGTTGCTGTGGACTGAAACAGTGGGGTGTGATGTCATTTGTGCTTCCCAAACTGTAGTTCCACGCAGTTGAACTTTCCCTATTCTTTAAAAGAAAGAAGATCCAAAGAACATTTATTCCCTAACTTCATTTCAACAAATTACTTCTGTGCCAGAGCAGGCCAAGTGAAGTGACAGATTGAGGACTTAAGTCCATCTTGTGTCAGAAAGAGCCACATGCTTGTGGTTGGGAACAGTCTGGGGCTTGCTGAAGGCATGCTCCCGTCTCCACTTGGCCTTGACCACATGGGCAGCCCTGTTCTGCTTCTGGTAAATCCCCTCTTGCCAACGCCGTCTGCCTCATTCCCTGATTACATCCTGAGTTAGGTCTAGCATGGTACGTCAGCCTCGGTTCAGAAGACGTTTTTACATCCGTCTACTTGAGGAGTCTGCATCTATAGAGACAAAGGGGAGAACAGTGACTTCGCCTTTTAAAAATAACTTTATAAAGCAAGAATCTTTAAAGTTTACCTCTTTCTACATGCCAGAATGCCACTTAGATCAGCTGTTAAAAATTTCCCAAATTATCTCTACGGAAATGTTAACAAAATTGCTGGTTCTGTGTGAGCTGATCAAATTCCTAGAATTTCAGGGCTTAGGAAAGCACCACCTCCACAGTGTGTGGAATTCTGGGGTTGGTTGCCCAGAGATTATGGTTTTCGCGTGTGATGACATGAGGGCATGCATTGAAGATGGAGTTAGGCTGATGGCTTAGTTCAGTACTAACAGCGTTGGACTATCACATGGTTAGGAAATTTCCCATAGATGCACCCTGTAGACTATTGTGGTTTTCAGTGCCTTACTGGAAAGCCATATGTGTGTATGGTGATTATGAGCTTTGGACGCGGATAGACCTGATTTTGCAGACTGCTGCTGCTTGTGTACTGGGTGATCTTGGACAAATCGCAAAGCTTCTCCATCTTTGAAAAGTAGGGAATATAAAACTAAGCTTGTCGTGAAGATTTATTGACATAAGTAAAGCTCTTAGTACGCTGCTTGTGGTACACAGCAGGCACTAAAGAGAACGTAGCGCCTTTATTTCTTCATTGAGCACCTTTCTGTGTGCTGGATAATTTCTGAGGATGGTAATATGATGATGAACAAGACAAACCCAGTCCCTTATCTTAATGAGACAAGTAGGCAAGAAATTGCGGTAAGTGGGGTAAGTGCCAGCTCTAGGGGATATGGGTGCTGGGATGCATAGGAGGGGATTTGATGAAGGCCCGGGAAATCAAATAGGACACAGAGGAGGAGAAAACAGTTCCCCCCAGCCTGGCCCAAGTGTCTGAGTGAATTCACTGAAAGGCGTCCACAGAGTTGTTTGTTTTAAGGAAAGGAATATACAAGTGGAAACAAGTAACCACCAGGTATGTTGACTTGGGCGTGTGCAATACAATGCAAATGTCCAAATTCATCAAGCACTGTGTTCTGGTTAAGTAAGACCTCCATATAATATGGGTTTGACCTTTATGCTCTCATCAAAAAATACAAACAAAGCAAAAAAAAAATTTCCTGTCCCTGACCTGTCTATTGAAGTTAATTCCAGTGTGGGTTTGATGAGTCAGTCCTTTATTAACACTATCCGCTATATTATGGCAAAAGGCAGAGAGATAACCAGGAGGGCTGGTGATGTGTGGAGATCTTTCAGAATTCGTACACCCTTATTAGATGCCCCTCCTTTACCCCAGCACCTTGTATCCACTAGTGCTGGCATTAACCCGTTTATTGTGATTTCTTGCCTACTTGTCTCATTCAGGTAAGGGGCTGGGTTGGTCTTTTCTTTTTTTTAAAGATTGACCCTGAGCTAACATCTGTTGCCAATCTTTTTTTTTTTTCTTCTCCCCAAAGCCCCCCAGCACATTGCTGTATATTCTAGTTGTAGGTCCTAGTTCTGCTTTGTGGGATGCCACCTCAGCACGGCTTGATGAGTGTTGCTAGGTCCGTGCCCAGGATCCAAACTGGCAAAACCCTGGGCCACCAAAGTAGAGCAGGCAAAGTTAACCACTCGGCCATGGGGCCAGCCCCTGGGTTGGTCTTGTTCATCATGGTCTCACCATCCTCAGAAATCACTTCATACACAGAAAGGTGCTCAATAAATATTTATTGGTTAAATGACCTCATGAATGAACGCATGCCTGCTGTGGTCAGGTCTGCTTTTGCTGATACCTCTTCTCTGCTGCTGCCTTTGATCTAGATAGAAATTAAGATTGCCAGCAGATGAGGTAACTAAGTCTCAGTTTCATGTAAAAATAGTCAGCCTAGGGTAGAGCGAGCTCCAAGTATGGCCCCAGAAATACACGGACTTGGTGCCGGAAATGTGCCATCAGGAGGCGTTTCCACTGACTCCTAGATTGGCAGCCCTTCTGAGTGGTTCAGGTGGTTGGATGTAATTTGTTCTGCCTAAGGGAGGCAGTGAGGCCCAGAGCTTAGAGGGAGGACAGCCTTCCATCCAATTCCAAATCTGATGACTAGCTGTGTAACCTTACTGCTCATCAAAAGCCTCAGTCTCCTTATCTATTCAATGGGATTAATGATAATAGAACCTTATAGAGTCATTGTAAAGATTGAGATAATATATATAAAAGCTTAGCCAATGCTTGGTACATAGTAATAACTATTAACTTTAATTTTTATGATTACTATAAGTTATGTACATTTTATTTATAAGGAATAAATAATCAAACTATGCTAATGTTGATGAATTACTAAAATGTGAACTACTGAAACATTGCTTGGGAATATCGATGTGGTGGCCTTGCAAATGTACTGCTCAGATCTCCTGCTGTGGGGAACATAATTGACTGACAGCCCCAGCTGCTTCCTCCAAGATCCGCCACTGCTTCACCAGGGCAGCTCCCAACCGGTGACTGGGCACACTGGGGCTACTAATGCAGGCCGGTTCCTGCAAGGTGCGGGACTCCTTTAACAGGTGACGTCGGCTCAAGGACTCCCCATCAGCCTGGTGGGGACCCTCCATAACACTGTGCTGCAGTCTGAGATGCTCCCTACCGATCCCTCCTTCCTTCCGGCTCCTCTTCACAGGGGCCAGACCTGCTCTGCAGTCTGAGGCTCTGCCTGCCTTCTCCAGCTTCCTCTCTGCTTCCTTTACTGGCATTTCCTCTGGTAAACCTTGTCTTGGTGTCTGCTTCTTGGAAAATCTGGACTTACACAGACAGTTATAATGGTTGTGGGGAATAACAGTCTGCACCCTTGAGCACAGAGTGGATACTTTTTCCATCAACTGTGAAGTGAACATTATTGTAATAAGTTTAACCTCATCTTTATGTTATTGCCTTTCCTCAGAATTAAAATTTGGTGTTACTGATCGTAAATTCTCTAGGATAGGCGTTAGCCACTGTTTCCTCAGGGAAGGCTGCTAACATTTAGGACCTCTCACTAATCTGCAGATTAAGGCGTAAGATTGCCCTTAATTAGGACAGTCCTCTGTAGCTCCAGTCTTTAATGTGATGTCATGGTTTTAGTCTTTAGCATTCATGAACCAAAAAAGTTTTTTTAAAAACAGCTATTATAGCTCTTCAGTGTTTGTCTATTTTTATAGTCTTATCTTCTGCTAATTTCTTTGGTTTTCATATTTTTTCTCCTAAATCCTTACTTGATTATTATTTTTGTGACAGATCAGGTCCAGGGGACAGTCACCATCCGCAACATCAGCGCACTGTCCTCAGGTTTGTACCAGTGCGTGGCTTCTAATGCCATTGGAACCAGCAGCTGTCTTTTGGATCTCCAGGTTATTTCACGTAAGTATGTAAAATTCTGAGTCCACTCTGGGTCTGAGACGCCAAGGTCTCTGTCAAACCAGGAAATGAAGAGTTCTGCTGAATTGTTTTTAGGTTGTTCAAAGATGAAATAGAAATTCTTTCGGTTTTAATCGTTATTGAAAATATTTTAGGGGCTGGCCCTGTGGCCGAGCGGTTAAGTTCGCGCGCTCTGCTGCAGGCGGCCCAGTGTTTCGTTGGTTCGAATCCTGGGCGCGGACATGGCACTGCTCATGGAGTCACGCTGAGATGGCGTCCCACATGCCACAACTAGAAGGACCCACAACTAAGAATATACAACTATGTACCAGGGGACTTTGGGGAGAAAAAGGAAAAAAATAAAAAAATCTTTAAAAAAAAAAAAGAAAATATTTTATAAATGTATTAGTATACTTTCCAGCCTCAGCAATGTGACATCTTCTTTATGACAAAATGTCTTTCTCCTCAGGATCCTTAGAATCAAGTCAGTTTTGATTATATAGTACTACAGATGTTATAAAAATTTGTGAGGATCTTACAGCCATGGCAAGACCTCCTTGCATTTTCTCTGTATCCCTTACATCTCCTTATTTGTTAGGTGGCCAGGTCATAAATAAGAAGTGCAGAAGTTTTCTCTTTAGTGGAGAATTCTGGGTTATTTGAATACCCGTTGCAGACGGGAGTGGTCTGGCTGGGAGGAGGTGCTAAGTTATCCCACCGATTGCCAGGGTTCCTTTGGGCCAATCAGGCAGGTGAGCATCCTTTTCCTGCTCCACTCTAGGTGTTGCTCTCCTGAAACACTGAGCCATGTAAGGTTCATTCCTTCAGTAAATGTCTGTGAACCTACTGTGTGTTAGTCCCAGCGACTGGGGATACAGAAAGTTAACTGAGGTTTCGCTTTATATGGATGGACTACATTAGGCAATTTTGTACATTTTAAGAAGATTCTGTGGTAGTTTATAAAGTTGCATGTGTATATGCCATTTCTCTCTTTCTCGCTTCTCTTTTGGTTCTTTAAATCTACCTTAAATATATTTTGCAGCCCAGCCCAGGAGCATTGGACTAATAGCTGGAGCCATTGGCACTGGTGCAGTCATTATCATTTTTTGCATTGCACTAATTTTAGGGGCATTCTTTTACTGGAGAAGCAAAAATAAAGAGGAGGAGGAAGAAGAAATTCCCAATGAAATAAGGTTTGTGTGTCAGATAATTTGTCTTGCATAACTAATGTCTATTTCTATTCATTTTGGCAGCTACAATTTCTTTGCTAATCTTATGACTGTGATGTTCAAGATAGTTAAAGCAGCCAAATAATATTTTCTTGTTATATCATTTTTCCTCATGGTGCTACTCAGTTTTATTTACTGGATCATGAAAGGGGAGGAGGGTCGAGCATGTGCCTAACTAGGAGGACCCAAGGGAAGAATTTCCCCTCTCCTCCCCATCTCCAGGATAGGTGGGGTTAGGTGGCTGCCACAGTAGAAAAGTTAGTTTAAAACCTGTGTTTAACATTGGCATTTATAAGGGATGAGAGCATAAAGCAAGAAGGAGCACCGTAAGAGCATACCGGTACCTGTGTCCACTGAGGCCAAAGCAGGATGGCTTGGTGTGAAAGACAGTTCCATCAAGAATATGAACGTCTTAAGAAAACAGTGTCAAATGGTCTTTAAAGAGAAGTGACTCTTGGCAAATTGTCGAGATATGGGGGTTCAAGCTCAGTGTCAGATTGCATCACGTTATATCCTTTTGAAAGTGCTTTAATGACTCCAGTCTGCTTAGCATGACATACACGGCCCTTCAGGATCTTTCCCCGCTTCCCTGATCCCTTTGTGTTCCAGTCTGTTTTGTATTCTCTCATGCCTCAGGGTCTTTGCACAAGCCTCCACCCTCTTCCTTCCCTTTTCATCCAACCCTTCGGTAAATTCCTTGATCTGATTCAGGTCTAGTCCAGGCATCACCTCCTCACAGAAGTTGAGCCTTTCAGACTTGCAGATGCTCTTGCATTTTTGTCACCCCCGTTTGGCCATAATCTTCTTGGCTATAGGAGCTGTGTCTTTTTAACATGAAACATCTAGTAGAATGCCTGCTGCTCAAGAAATGTGAAATGAATTAGTTAACATGTTAAATTAAATTAATGACTTCTCCTAGCTTCTTGTAATTCTTAAGGGTTAGGACTTTGTGGGGTTAGATTTCATCCCTGCATCAGATTACCGAGGAAATCCTCTCATCAGCACACCACAGTGATATCTCAGACCCCGAAGTGTAAGAAAGTCAGGCAGCTCTAACCATTTCCTGGAGTTCCCCATACCTGGGGTTTGGTTTCCCAGCTATCTTACAGCAGCTGGCTCAGCGGATTTCTTCATGGACTATTTTCCTATTTAGAGGGAAAAAAAAAATTTACACGCACACACAGACACACACATATATAAAGATACATAAACATGTACATATATATACAGGCACACATATATACTTTTCTTTTTCAGTTATATTGGAAGGCATGGTCTTTGAGAGATTTGGTATTACCTTTTTTTTCTCTTGGAGATTGAGAAGCTGAGGGAACTATTTTTCCTGAGCATTGTCTCAAAGGGAATGGATGTCAAAGCTGAGGCACCAGGACTGCTGGGTTTGCTTTCGGCATAATATGGTCTGTCCTGAGGGTTTGTATCTTGCAGACACACTGGCCGTAACTTAAGAGGAAAGAGTTCTGGGCAGGAGGGAGGGTAAACCTCAAGTGAATCCTAACAACAATTTTATTTTTGTTCCGTTTCAGAGAGGATGATCTTCCACCTAAATGTTCTTCTTCTGCCAAAGCATTCCACACTGAGATATCCTCCTCAGAGAACAACACGTTGACCTCTTCTAACACCTACAACAGTCAGTACTGGAGCAGCAATCCGAAAGTTCACAGAAACACGGAGTCACTCAACCACTTCAGTGACTTGCGCCAGTCTTTCTCCCTCCACTCAGGCAATGCCAATATACCATCCATCTATGCTAATGGGAACCATCTGGTCCCAGCTCCACATAAGACTCTGGTAGTGACAGCCAATAGAGGGTCGCCACCACAGGTCGTATCCAGGAGCAATGGCTCAGTCAGCAGGAAGCCGCGGCCTCAGCACACACACTCCTACACCGTCAGCCAAGCAACCCTGGAGCGAATTGGCGCTGTTCCTGTCATGGTGCCAGCCCAGAGTCGGGCCGGGTCCCTGGTATAGGACGTGAGTGGACGGAGCATTCAGGAAAGAATCAGTGGACTGCCCCATGCAAGGGGGAGGGGAGGGTGGGTGTGCGCTCGGAAAGAAACACTTTCCTTGTAACGATACCAGTAAAAAGCGCAAAGAAGCAGGCAGTGCTGTTACCTGGCCACTAAGAGTTGTGTAATGAACTGGAATGTTCCACCATGAAGACTTGTTTCACCACCACAGCTGTCCCAGGATTCTATTCAAAAAGCTGGATCTCAAAGATGTGCCAAGCCAAGGAAAAAGATGCGAGAGCAGAATAGCACTTAAAGCTGAAACTGCAGTCCAGATGGGCTGGTTCTTTAATTCATGCCTAACTTAATAATTGTTCAAGAGACTAAAGTGCCAGACAGAATTTAAATAATGAAATGATTTAAAAAGATAGGCGTCTTTAGTAAAAGTAATGAGCAGCCCTGGGATACGTTCTGCCTCCCCCGTCCCCTCTTTGGAGAGGGCTTAATGGCAGAAATGGTTAATATCGGTCCCCACAGGGCTGCCTCTTGTATCATAGAATCAAAACTTTTTGCACAAACAAAATTCAGTAAGAAATAGGGGGAAACAAAAGAAACTTCTCTGAGAAGCCCGTTCCTATTTATTTATTTATCTCCTCCAGAACCATGAATTTCATATTTGGAATATTGCTATACGGACAGATTCTTGCCTGTCTATGTTTTTCTAGGGTCTGTTACAGGTCTGTGACGTTTACTGTTCATTATTTCCTGGAAAAAAATTTTTTTTAAAGAAAACTAATGGTTTTTAAAAATCATACATGAGAGGCATTGGGCTAGCAAAGCAAAGGCGACACCATGTGCAGTGAGTGTTCACAGAGCCCAGCAGGAGGCCCATCGCGGAAGAGCTGGGTTGAGTGGGCAGCACGAGAGCAGGAAGGCAGGTCTCAGGGGCGTCCGCTTGCTGACAGCCTCTCAGAGCTGGGCTGTCCAGGCCTCCCTGGCTATCGCAGTGGGTTCTTCTTAATGAGGGCAGCACCTGCTGCCTTTTGTACTGAGGTAGATAACTTTCTCCTTGTTTGACAAGTCGAGGTTAGTAGGTTGTTACAGGCAGGGCAGGAGTTGTTTTGTTCTTTTCCAAATAATTATTTTGCAAAAGAGATAAGACTGAGACAAAAGGCATGTCTTCAGATATGCTCCTGGGAGGGTCTGCCCTGTATTTATCACAGCTCAGGGTTGCAATTTCGCCCAATTGCGTTTTACACCTCTGTAAAGAGGCTCCTTTTGTGATTAATTACCTAGCTTGGCTGGCCTTGCAGTTCACCAGATAATTTACAAACTCCTCATTCTATTTGTGCCGCGTGGATCTGCCCATACTTGCATTGGTGGCTGATTCGCCTTAATCACACTTTGAGCAACACATGAATGATTTCTTCCCAAATTTGTTTCCTAAATTATTTACGACACTGAGCTTGTGATTTGATGAGTATCTTTTCTATCCCAATTCGTCTCACTCCCTCTTCCCACTTTTTCCCTTTTTGCCCTCTTTTCCTGTAATCACAGTTGTCACAGGGAAGGCCTCCCGATTTTCAGACCTATTTGAATAAATGGAACCCAACAGCTGCAGCGTACATTCGTTTTCTGAGAGGGCTAAGCTCAGAACCTAACCATTGCAACCATTCCAATATTGATGAGAAACTAAATTTACTTTAGCATTACTTATTTTTTCCATTTGATGGTTCTTGACTTTGTAAAAATTTAAATAAATGAATGTCTATACTTTTTATAAAGAAAGTGAAAATACCATGACAGAAAAGCTGATACTATCAGATGTTGTTTAGAAAGCATTTATCTTGCATTTCTTTATTCTTTCTAATTATCTAAATTTCAATAAAAGTTTATTCATATAAAAACAAGTTGTCTTTAATTATTAATTACTAATGAATATATGGGTTTTTTTTAAAAGATTGGTGCCTGAGGTAACATCTGTCGTCAATCTTCTTCTTTTTTCTCTTTTTTTCTCCTTTTTCTCCCCAAAGCCCCCCAGTACATAGTTATATATTCTATGGTTTTGTATTTAATGTTTCCCTTAATGTTATAAGCATTTTCCATTCTGTTAAATACTATTCATAATGACTATAGTGAGCATATAATATTCCAAAATTATTTCACCTTACTCTTATTGTTAGAAATTTGAGTCCAATTCTCACGTGTATGACTGAAGATTTAATGGTCCTTTTCATCCATTGAGCTGTTTTCATATTTCCTGTCTGAAAGTTCATGAAGACAAAGCCCATGACTTTCACCCCTGAATCTCATTACCTAGCACAGTGCCTAATATGGGTGTTGAGTAGATAAATGACTGATGATTTCTCAACTGGATTTGCGAAGTTTCCGTTCAGAAAGTTATGACCCTGATTGATTGTGGCTCTTGATATATATTGACTCATTCCTTTAACTTTTTATTTTGAGATAATTATATATTTACATGCAGTTATAAGAAATAATAGAGATTCCCATATCCCCTTCACCTAATTTTTCCGAAGGGTAACATCTTGTGTAACTATTATACGGTTTCACAAATTGACATGGATACAATCCATCAACTTTATTCAGATTTCAGCAGTTATAGTGCACTTATGCGTGTGTGTGCGTGTGTGCTTGCACTTAGTTATATGCACTTTTGTAGTCACAGCCACCTCCTTCCTTCCCAAGTCCCTAATCCCTGATCTGTTTTCCAGCTCTACAGTTTTGTCATTTCAGGAATGCTGTATGAATGGAATCATGCAGTATGTAACATTTGAGGCTTGGCTTTTATTCACCAAGCATAACTTTCTTGAGAACCATCCAAGTTGTTGCATGTGTCAATAGTTCATTCCTTTGTTGCTGAGTGGTATTCCATGGTGCAGATTACCATGGTTTGTTTAACCGTTTACTCATTGAACGATATGAAGGATATTTGAATTGTTTATAGTTTGGGGCTATTAAAAATAAAGCTAGTGTGAACATTTCTTACAAGTCTTTATGTGAATGTAGGTTTTCATTTCTTTGAGATAAACGCCTAGGAGCGCAGTTGCTCTTGCACCATTTGTTGAAGTCTATTCTTCCTCCTCCGGTGAATTGCTTTGGCCCTTTGAAAACAATCATTTAGATGTATTCGTGTTGACCTCTTTCTGAGTTCTGTAGCTGTTCCACTGATCTCTCTGTCTGTTCCTCCACCCAAAGTATGCTGACCACTGTAGCCATTTAACGAGCGTTGACGTCTGGTAGAGTGATTCCTTCCGCTTCATTCTTCTTTTTCAAATCATTTTAGCTATTCTAGGTCCTCTGCCTTTTCATATCAATTTTAGAATAAGACAGTCTATGCCTGTAAAACACCTTGCTGTTTTAATACGAATTGCATTAACCCTATAAATCAATTTGGGTAGGACTGGCCTCTACTATATTGAGTCTTCCAACCCATGAACATGACCTGTCTCTCCTTTTGTCTAGGTCTTCTTTCATTTATTTCATCAGCATTTTGTAATTTTCAGGATACAGATCCTGTACATGTTTTATTAGATTTATTCCTAAGTTATTTAATTTTCTTTGAAGCAATTGTAAATGTTACTGTGTTTTAAATTTTAGTTTCTATCTATTTGTTGTTAGTAAATAGAAATGTGATTGAATTTTTTGTATTGATTTTATATTCTGCAACTTTGCTGAACTCACTTCTTCAGAGTTTGGTTTTTTGTTTCGTTTTGTTTTTTGTAGATTCCTTGGGATTTTTGACATACATAGTCATGTTATCTGCAAATGAGAACAGTTTTATTTCTTGGTCTTCAATCTGTATGCCTTTTGTTTTTCTTGCCTTATGTCAATGATTGGAACTTGTAGTGCTATGTTAAATAAAAGTAGGGAGTGTGATGGCCCTTGTTCCCAGTCTTAGGGGGAAAGCATTCATTCTTTTACCATTTAGTATGATGTTGTAAGTTTTTGTAGATGCTTTTTATCAGTTGAGGAAGTTTCACTCTATTTCTAATTTGCTGAGAGTGTCTTATCATGTGTATGTGTGGGATTTTGTCAAATATTTTTTCTGCATCAATTGATACAATCATATGATTTTTTTTCTTTAGTCTTTTAATAGACTGGGTTATTCTGACTGATTTTCAAATGTTGAACCAGCCTTGCATGTCAGGAATAGATTGCAGTTGGTTATGGTGTATAATTTTTTTTTAACATTGCTGTATTTGATTTGCTAATATTTTGTTGAGTATTTTTATTTGTAAGTGCATAGAATTATCTCGTAAAATCATCTGTGCCTGAGATTTGTTTTTCAGCTTTTAAATTATTAGTTCAATTGCTTTAATGTTATAGTATTATTCAGGTTATCTGTTTCATCTTGATTGACTTTTGATAGTTTGTGGGTTTTGAGGAATTGATCCCTCTCTTCTAGCTTGTCAATTTTGTAAGTGTAAAGGTTATTTGTATTTTTCCCTTATTCTTCTAATGAGAGCAGGATGTGTACCAATATCCCTTGTTTCATTCCTGACGTTGGTGATCTGTGTCTTCTGTCTTTTTAATTTTTATCAATCTTGTGTGAAGTTTGTCACTTTTGATTCTTTTCAAATAACCACATTTTTCTTTGATTGATTTTTTTTCTGTTTTTCTGTTTTCAGTTTTATTGATTTCTGCTCTTTATTATTTCATCCCTTCAGCTTGCTATGGGTTTATTTTTCTCTCATTTTTCTAGTTTCTTGAGATGGGAGCAAAGAATTGAAACTCTTTCTTCTTTCTTAGTCAGCATTTAGGGCTATAATTCCCCCCCCCCCCAGCCCCCAATACTTCTTTAGCTGCATCCACATATTTTGACATGTTGTATTTTCATTTTAACTCAATTCTGTGTGTTTTTAAAATTTCCTATGAGAATTCCTCTTTACTCGTGGATTATTTAGAAATGTGTCAATTTCCAAGTTATTGAAGTTCTCTGGTTGTCTTTCTGTTAATGATTTTTAGGTTGAAATTAGAAAAATAATTGTATTATTTTAGTTCTTTTAGATTTTTTGAAGTTTTTTTTATGTCCTAGGACATAGTCTGTGTTGGTACATGTTCCATGGGCTCTTAAAAAATGTTTATTCTGCTGTTGTTGGGTGGAATGTTCTGTATATGTCAATTGGATCCTGTTGGATGCTTGTGTTGGTCAGTTTTAAATCCTTACTGATTTTCTATCTAGTAATCAGTTGCTGAAACTGGGGTGTTTCAACTATTAGTTATTAGTTGGTGTCCCCAACTATTATTGTAGATTTGTCTGTTTCCCCTTTCAGCTCTACCAATTTTTGCTTCGTGTATTTTGAGGCTCTTTCTTTGGTGCACATATATTTAGAATCTTTATGTCTTTCTGGTGGATTGATCCTTTTATCATTGTGTAATGTCCCTCTTTGTCTCTAGTAATTTTCTGTAAAGTCTACTTTATCTGGGATTAATTTACCACTCCTACATTTTTTAAATTAATGTTTGTGTGGTATACTTTTTTCCATCCTCTTATAATGTTCCTATGTCATCATATTTGAAGTGAATTTCTTGTAGACAGCATATTGTTGCATCATATTTTTTCATCCACTCTGCAAATATCTATCTTTTAATTCATATATTTAGACCGTTTACATTTAAGGTAATCATTGATATATATAGGGCTGAAATCTATTTAATTTTTTGTTTTCTGGGTTTTTTTCCCCCTCTGTTTCTTATTATCTGTTCCTCTTTTCTTACTTTCTTGTGAGTTACTTGAATAATTTTGATTTATTTATAGTGTTTTTGAATATATCACTTTGTATAATTGTTTTTAATGTTAATTCTAGGTATTACAGTAAGCATACTTAACATATCACAGTCTACTTGTATTGACATTTTACCACTTTCAGTGAAGTGTGAAAACTTATTTCCATATATATCCCTTTTCTTTCCCCACTTTTAAATATCTTTTTCTTGATCATAAGATGATATATAATTTTTGTTGCAATCATCAAATATGATTTATAAAATTCATGAGGAGAAGTCCATTATATGCACCTATATTTCTGCTTCTTTATTCTTCTTTCTTCCTTCCTGATGGTCCAAGATTCCTTCTTTTATCTTTTCCTTTCTGTTTGAAGAACTCCCTTTAGCCGATTTGTAAGGGTAGGTCTGCTAGCAACAGATTCTATTTGGTTTTCTTTTGTCTGAGAATGTCTTTATTTCCCTTTCATTCTTCACTGGATATGGTGTTCATGGTTGACAGTTCTTTTCTTTCAGCACTTGAAAAATCTGGGAAGTGTTCAACCATTATTTCTTAAAATACTCTGTCAGCCCCACTCTCTTTCTCAAAGCTTCCTGGGACTCTGATGATGGATCTTTTGTTATTGTCCCACAGGTTTCTGAGGCTCTCTTCATTTTTTCAGTCTGTTTTCTCTCTGTTGTTCAGGGTAAATCCTATTGATCTGTCCTCAGATTTACTGATTCCTGTCTTCTCTTGTTTCCACTATACTGTTGAGTCCATCCAGCAAGTTTTTTATTTCAGCTACTTGTATTTTTCAGTTTGGCAACTTACATTTGATTCTTTTTTAAACAAAATTTAATTATTAATTTAAATTTCAACTTAAATTATATTGAGATGTAATTTACACACCATAAATTTCACTCATAAAAAGTGTACAGTTCAGTGGTTTTTAGTATGTTTTAGAGAGTTGCACAAACACCACCATAGTCTAATTTTGGAACATTTTTATCACCCCAGAAAGAAACCTGTACCCACTAGCAGTCGATCTTTATTCCACACCACCTTCAGCCCCAGGCAACCACTAATCCACTTTCTGCATAGAGATTTGCCTACTCTGGACCTTTTGTATAAATGGTATCATACAATGTGTGTGTGTATTTCATGACTGGCTTACTTCACTTAACATTATGTTTTTTAGATTCATCCATGTTGTAGCTGTACTATTCATTCCTCTTTCTTTACTGAGATTTCTAGTTTTTTAGTAGTTTCAAGAAAATTCATAATTGCTTATTGATGGATTTTTATTATAGCTGCTTTAAAAATTTTGTCAGAGAGTTCCAACATCTGATTCATCTTAATGTTAATCTATTGATAGTCTTATTCAAGTTGTGATTTTCCTGGTTCTTGGGGTGATTAGTGATTTTTTATTTTCTCCTGGACATTTCAGATATTATGAGATTCTGGACCCTCTTTTTAGCATTCATTTTTTTAGCAGGCATTCCCTTTGTTTCTCTTTGCTGAGGTGTAGCACAAGAGCCAGAGGTGTCTGTATGTGTAGTTTCCCACCAGGCCCCACTGATAGCACCTCGGCAAAAGTGGATTGTTTACACGGTCTCTTTGCAGATGGGTGCAGTAGAGGGCTGGCTCCCCCTTGGCTCTGCTTACACCTTCTTGGGGAAAGTGGGCAGCAACTTGTGCTTCAAGTGGGGGTGTAACGTTAGCCTTGAGCTGAGACCCAGGAGGTAAGGAGCAGAGTGCTGACTCACACCACTTGTTGCTGCAGGGTGGGAGTAGAAACTCACCTCTGTGCTGCCCACTGACACCAGTGGAAGGGATGGAGGGAAGTGGAGTGCCACCTCATTCTGCCTTCTTGATGGTAGGTGGGATGGAGGCTCACGGCCCCACTGGGCCTGCTGAGACCAGGGCAAGGGGGAAGTGGAGAGTCAGTTACCCTGCCTTATTACCCTGCCTTGCACTACTTCTTTCCACCTTGTTAATACTAGGTGTGAGTGCAGGCTTAGGGGAGTACCAAGGTCCCTAGGAAATCCATCTTCTTTCCACTGTTCAGTCTTCCTATGCTTGCTTGTTGTGTTATGTCCAGTTTTTTTTTTTTTTTTTAATTGTAAGAAGGAAGACTATCCTACAATGGGGCTTGTAATGAGACTACCCCATTATGGCTGGAACCAGAAATCCTGGAACATTAGTTTCTAAAATAATCAGTAGTTAAATCTTTTTTTTTTTTTTTTTTTTTTGATGATTGGCTCTGAGGTAACATCTGTTTTCAGTGATTTTTTTCCCCCTCCTCAAAGCCCCAGTATATAGTTGTGTATCCTAGTTGTAGGTCATTCTAGTTCTTCTGTGTGGGATGCTGCCACAGCATGGCGTGATGAGCAGTGTGTAGGTCCGTGCTCAGGATCTGAACCAGTGAACTTGGGCCACTGAAACGGAGCCTGCAAACTTAACCACTCAGCCATGGGGCCAGCCCCTAAACAAATCTTATAGTACTCTACTATTTGCAGGATTCTCAATTGTGCATTAAATAAAATTCTTACTCCTTGGCTTGCTTCATTCAGTTCCTTCCTCAAATGGTCCACTGTCTTTCCATTCCCAATGTCTACTCCTCTGCATGCAAACTTTGCTCCAGGCCTGTTCACCTTAACCTTGAACTGACTAGTTCTTTTTTTCTTTCACTTTTTTGTACACCTCCCACCTACCTCCAGCTAAATGTTCTTGTACCACAAGTCAAATCCCTATGCTCTGTCCTCCATAAATCCTCTCCTTTTCCGTCTAGTGAGAAGTTGAAGCCAGGTACCTGGGGGTTACTGTAGATGTTCAATAAGAACATGATTGCCTTTTGACCTTGTTCCCAGCACAGACATAGATGAATCTTGTCACTTTGCTGTTTTCTTGTTTAACTTGAGGGGTGACTCGGATCTTGAGAATTTGTGAGTTGGCTTTGTAGAAGAAAGAGAACTCCTTCAGGGAGGTTGTGATCATTGGATGGCCGGCCCCCAGCAGCCAGAGCAGATTGCCCAGGGGCTTATAAGGAGTGACCCCTTTGTTTCTCCAAAGCTTCGCCTGCCAAGCCTCTTAGCTCTATAAAACCCCCTGTTTTCTGCTCTTGTGAAAGTGGATTTGAGTGAACCCATGCTCCCAGCTTCTCATCTTGGCCAATTCAAATAAACCTTTCTCCATCTCCAAGTACTGATGTCTCAGTGTTTGGCTTACTGTGCGTTGGGCACATGAACTTGAGATTAAGAGGTTTGGCATCAAAGTGACAGCTTCTCACAAGCTATAGCATTTACGACCTATAAGGGAATTGTCACATCTGTATTATATTCCTGTATTACTATATATGATTCATCTTTCCTGCTGGAGTATAAACTGAATTATTCCACAATCATATTTGATCCCTTACTATGTGCTAAACACTGTTCTAGATGTTGGGGATGAATTCCCTGGGTGGTCTTTGATGTGATATTAGAGGTGCAGTATTCTTTGGAAAAGCTGTGGGGATAACACACTAAATGCAGTGATTTGGAAGAATCCCATGTTTAAGTAGCTGTAAAGTGTTTTACATAAAAATAATAATAGCTATAACTTGTGCTTTCTACATGGCAGGCACTTTTTAAAATGCATTTAAGCATTAATTCATTTAAGCTCCTCACAATCCTATGGGGAAGATGTTATCACTCACATTTTATAAGTCCGGAAACTGAGGCTAAGAGTGGTTAAGCAATTTTGCCAAACTAGTGAGAAATCTGCCAGCTGTTTTTCTCAATACGTGCTCCTGTCTGAGTGAACCAATGTCTGAAAGAGAGACCTGGGGTCCCAGTTGTTTGGCCTTCTTTGAGCCCTCTTTCAGACAAGTCATCTAACATGTTTAGTAAAATAATACATACTCAACTTTACAAAGAAGTGTTGAGATGATAAATGCAATTTAGAGAAAAGGTGACTTGTCAATTCTATGTGTATGTGGTTATTTATAGCTTTTCCTCACAGCTCTCTTGTGAGTAAGGTATTATTTCCCTATTTTAGGTGAAGGCAGGGCACAATCATAAGACTTACTTAATCATAAGACATTAACGATAGAGACAAAACTATTAGGCAAAACAATAAGTGTAAGTGCCTACTGTGTATTTAACAATGGGTTCGGTTGATATCTGATTAATTTTGGCAGGTTAGATAACTAGATTAGATCATTTAGCCTAAAATAATTTACATCGAAGTCATATTTCTATACCATGCATCTCTTGCTCCCCAAGTTCATCAGATTACAGCAGTTTTGCATTTGGGGCTTGGACAGAATTATATTTCCATGTATACGTATATGGACTAGTTGCAATTGTCCATTATATTGGACAAATTACAAAATTCCCAAAGGCTCAAATTCATCTACAAAATGGAGATAATAGTAGCTACCTTTGAGATTGTGAGGACTAAATGAACTAATGCACATCAAACGAATAGCATAGTGTCCAGCCATAGTAAACAGTCAATATTAGCCATTAGTAGTAGTAGTTCAGAGGTTTAGATTCTAGGTGAGAGCTAAGTCGTTTACACCTACTCAGTATTCCAGCTCGTTTTACGGGAGCTACTGTTTGGGTGATGCTGCATAAAATAGCACGTGGAAACTCCTTTTGTTTAAGAGAAAGGAGAAGACTCAGTAATTATTGTCTGTCTGCCAAAAAAGTCCCTTGTTTCCCATTTTCCCACATTTTATTCCAAAATAGCACATCTGTGTTCTAATTACCATCACTTTTAAATCAGGAGAATGGGAAGGTTGGGAAAACATCAGCACTTATGGCACACCTACTATATGCCAGACAGCATGCTAATCACTTTGTGTGTATCCCATTTAATCCTCACAACATGCTTCCTAGTATTATGCTAATTTTCTAGATGAGGAGACCGAGGTGTAGAGAGGTTAAGTAATTTACTCAAGGTCACAAAGCTAGTAAGTTGTAGAGCCAAGAGTATTGCTCATCTGTTGCCATAGACCACCCCTCTATTAAGATAGCTAATGAATATTAAAAGTCTTGGCACTGCCTCAAATTTGACACGGCATGGACAGAACTCTTAATTCCTCCCAGTCATTCTTTGCCCAAGTGTTTTTTAATAATTGGAGAGAATTTCTATCTCTGACCTTCTAGAGAATTAGAATAATTTTCTCCACACAGTCAAGGTTTTTGAGCCTTTCTCTTTAATTCCTACATAATTGGGCATCTCACAGCCTTTTAATTTTTTCTCATCAGTTTCCCAGGGCATTTGCAATTTGCATAAGATACTATTTCCCTCACCACCTTCAGCTCATGGTAGTCAGAGCCATTGTGAGAGGAGAGTGAATTTGAGGGGATTCTCTTGGGAGAGAAGTTTTGAGGGGGACAAAGCAGTTCCTGAAGGCGTGTGGTGTATTTGGAGGATTTTAACTGGAAGGATGCACTGCTTTACCCCGGACCCTGCGCTGCCTTCCCAGATCCGTCGCTTCCTAACTGACTTTAGGCCTCTTTAGCCTGCCCCGGCCTCATTTTCTTCACCTATAAAATGACGATCATAATTCCTCCATCACAGTTCTGAGGATTCAATTAGATAATACATGTAAAATGACATAGTTCTTAATAAATTGTAGCTGTTACTCTTTTACTTTAGGGCACTTGTTTGAATTGATAAGAAATGGAAAAAAGTTCCAACAGAGAGACTACAGAAGAGCTGAGTCTCATATACAACCAGCTCATAATGCTCCTCTTCCTCGCCCCCCTCTTTCCAGTCATCAAGAAGGCAAGGCCATCCTTACCCCTCCAAGCTCACAGAGCCCCTCCATTACTATGATGTAGGTAGGAGCTGGGATTTTCCGAGTCCCAATGTCTTTAGTGTAGAGATCAAAACCTCAAATGCCTAGAGAGGTTAGTAAATGAGAGAATTGGGCCAGACGGGTTGTAGCGACCTGGAGACTTACATGCCTTAGTTGGCATGTGGCCCAGTACTTATAATCTCTGCTATAGACCAGACCCATTTCAAACAGCTCCGTGGGTTAATCCAGCCTGGAATTGTTCTCTGCTGAATAGCATCTATTGACCAGAAACTATGTGCCAGGTACTCTTCTAAGCACTTTACGTCTATTAACTCATTTTAATCCTCACAACAACTCTATGAGGTATGTACTATCACTATCCCCTTTTACAGATAAGGAAACGAGGCACAAGCAATTACGTAGCCCAAGGTTACATTGCAGAAGTGGAGCTGGGACCAGGATTCAGATATAGGCAACCTGGCTCTTAATTGCCATATAGTGTTTTCTGATGTTTGTGCTTCCAGAAGAAGAAGAATAGGTGCTTTTTTGATCATTTTCAAATTAAGAGGAAGATTTGAGTGATTAAGATCAGTACACCCCTCTCCCTAGTTCTATTCACAACAATCTGGGCTTCCATTCGGGAAGGAGTGGGAAAAGGCTGGTTCTGGCATCTGACCTCATCGCTAGGTTCTTCTGAAGTCAGCGGAGCTGAAGGCCCCCATTGTGTAAGCTCCCAGCCTACCCCTCCCCCAGCGAGAAGTCATGAGCAAGTCTGGAGTCTCTACATAACTCTAGAGGCCTGTAGAGGAAAACTCTTCATTAACAATGCATTGATTTGTGACCGCACTTTTATAAAAAGAACAGCTTTAATAGAACCCTCGGCAGCATAGTTTTTTTTTAAGTGTAGTGTTTTTGGTTACTTGCAAAGCACTAAAGAGGAATTAACTTTTAGATGGGTACAAGGAATCTTCAGATGTGTTGCTGCTAGCACTTTTTTTTAAATTGAGTATAAGAGTGAAAAGAATGTTACCTTTTGGGGAGGATTATCAGGAAAGAGAATTTCTTCTCAGTTGATGAAACACAGCTGAAAAGGGGGAACATCTTTCAGCCAGCTCCGACTTTAATTATTCTATATGATGAAAAAAATTCCCCTGTCTTGTCTGAAAAAGAAAGTGAAAACTTGTCATTTTAGTCTTGCACTAGAAAACTTATAAATATGTTTCAGAGAAGAAATAGAGCTGGGTAGACAGTTTTGGTCAGGCGAGAGGGCCTTGGGCCTTACTCACTCCCGCACGGGGACAAGGAAGTGATTTATCGAAAGCCCGCCATGTGCCAGACACAGTCCATACATTATCTGATTTGTTCTCACTTCCAGCCCATGAGGTAAGTATTATTTTCCCTGAGAAGTTGGGAAAGGCAGTCGTCCTTAATTTGCCTCCACCTTCATGTGCCCTCTCTCTGCCCCCAGACACTAGTGGTGGCTTCAGACAGAGGAGCTGCTCAGAGGTGGCAATCTACTGGAAAGTGGGCAAAATGGAGGGAGGGACAGTGGAGGATTTTTCCTATAGTTCTGTTAGCATAGCAAATTATCTGTCTTTATTTCACCTGTTTATTTAGGAGGGCTGCAGGAGACTATGCGAGAGCTAAACCTCCCAGCACGGCAACCCACCTATGCCACACCACTGCCTCCGTATAAGTCCAAGCTGTGGACTTGACATGCCAATATCCTTTCTCTCTTCTCCTTCCCAACTGCTTTTCCTTTAGCCTGTTCCCTATTCACTTGGACTATGATGATGGTCTCTTTAGCTGGGCTTCCTGCCTTCAGTCTGTCCACTTCCAGTCCATTCACCACACTGTTGCTGGTTGGAAATGTGATAGTGCACCTCTGGTTATTGCAATCCTTAAATAGCCCCTCACTGCCTAAAGAAAGAGGTTGAGTGAAAAATAAAAAATGGTAGATCTCATGAAGGGCCAACCAGTCAGTACAACTGGGGGGTGGGCCAGGCGTCTGCACAGGTGACGATAATATGCACTCTCATTAAGAATCAGTGGCCCAGGGACCGGCCCCATGGCCGAGTGGTTAAGTTCACGCACTCCACTTCCGCGCCCAGGGTTTTGCTGGTTCGGATCCTGGGCGCGGACATAGCACCGCTCATCAAACCACAGTGAGGCAGCGTCCCCTGTGGCACAACCAGAGGCACTCATGACTGGAATATACACCTATGTTTTGGGGAGAAGAAGAAGAAAAGAAAAAAAACGATTGGCAACAGATGTTAGCTCAGGGCCAATCTTCAAAAAAAAAAAAAAAGAATCAGTGGTCCAGAGCGTCCAGGCTCCTCAGCATGGCGCACAAGACCCTCCAGGATCTTGCCAGTGCTCAGCTCCCCAGCCTCACTTCTCACCCCATCCCTACCTTACCTTATGCTCCAGTCACACCAAATGTCTGACACCCCCAATTCACCCTGCAGTTCCACCTCTCCTGTTCCTGCACCCCACTGTTCCAACCTTCTATCTGGAATGCTCTTCTTTTCTTCCTTGATTTCTTGGGATGAACTCACCTTTAATCTCAGGCCAGGAATCACCTCCCCGTGGAAATGAGGACTCTCTGTCTCTCTTTGGGCCCCCATTATACATCTTATGTCCATTACCTGCAACAGCAATGCCTTAATTTAAAGATCTGCTTTCCCACGATAGATTTGGGGTTCCTTTGTATTTTGAGTACTGAACACATAATGTTTATGGCTAATAAATGTTTATTGAATGAAATGAGTGCATTTTATAATTAACCCAAGGTCACACAGGATGGACTGTCTTTTGCTCTTGCTCTTCTGTTCTGCTTCCTATAAAAAATGATGACATAGAAATACTAGGCAAATTGTGGACACACTGAAGCAGCTTGTCTTTTAACAATGACCCCAGAGAACCATCCCAATGCATACATGCTTAAAAAATATTAAAATCAGTCTGTATAGATAATTGCTACCTTTCTTTTTATTGCTAAAGTTATGTTAATATATTCTTATTGTTATTTTAAGAAATATTTATGTAGCTAAATAATATTCCATCATCCTCTTACTGTACTTTTAATCTAGTGTTTTTCAAAGTGTGGCTCAAAACCCATTAATAGGTAGGAATAGTGGGTTATAGTCAGCACTTAAAAAAATTGAAATTGGATGCATTGTATGTAGTAGAGATATGTATTGTCTCCTGAAGATTTGGTTACAGATTATATCTATATATATACAGATGTGTAAATGTGTGTTTGCATGTGGATATATATAGTAATCAAAAAAGTTCAAAAGCTACTATTTTAAGCATTCCCCAACAGGAGGTTATTTAGATTACTTATACTTTTTATTATTATAAATAATACTGCAATGGATTTCTCTGTGAGTAATTTCTTGAGTATGTTTCTCTAGAAAAGAAATATATGGCAAATAATTTGGTCAAAGGATATGAATTTTTAGACTTCTGTTATCTTTTGCCAAGTTATTATCTAGAAAGATTATAGCAAGTTCTACCACCAGCAGCAACAAATGATCCACACAGGTGATTTTTTTAGGACTGGGCCCTGGGTAATGAACACTCCCAGGCATGTGATAGTGAGGCAACCACATTCCAGGCAGAGGAAACCGAATAATCAAAGGAAGTGGGCCGGGGGTGCTGGAAGTGCCTGTTAATGTTGAGGAGTAGCAGGTGGAGCTGTGCATGGGCGTTGATGGAAAAGAGGAGGAATATAGTAAGATAGCTCGGGGCCAGGGCTCAAGGGCTTTACACACCTTGCTAAGTTTTGGTCCTTATTCTTTGGGAACTGGAGCATCATAAAGTTTGAAAGCTGAAAGTCAAGTGATAAGATGAGACCTCTATTATAGAAAGACAAAATGGAGGAGAAACTAAGCTTCAGAAACCAGTTAGGAGGCTATTTCAAGAACTCAGTAAGAAACGCTAAGAAACTGAGGCAGAGTCAGGGAAGTGGGGATGAAGAGGGTACCATATCAAGAAACGCCTCTTAACACATGTGTGGTGATGGATTATAATTAGTCTTTGGGTAGTGAACATTATGGAATCTACACAGAATTTGAAATATATTATGATGTACACCTGAAAAAAAAAAGACTCCTCTTACATGGAATGGGATGGCCTGAGGGTTTATAGTTAGATGACTTATAAATAGTAACAGAAATGGGGACCCAGTTTGTTTGAGGAGAGTGGGTGGTAATACTAAAACCCTAGAGCCATCCAGGCAGAGGCTGTGGAACCAGTCTTGCCTCCCAATAGAGAAGTGATCAGAAAACCTCCCTGAGTTGTGCCTTGGGCCCTAGAATGCTCTCCAGCCTCAGGCCCTGCCTGATGCAGTGGGTTTAAACCTCCTTATGGCCTGGGTTTCTGGAACAATTTGATAATGGGATGGGATGGGATGCAATGCAAGTATAGGGTCAGTGAGGAGCATACTTGTTTTTTTCACTGTACAACATCCTTCTAAAACATTCAGGAAGCCATTTCTGATGGACAAAACTTAGACATCCATACCTTTGGGGGGACCTTTGACCTTGGATATAAGGTTCTGATTTCAAGAAAGTTTGTGAACACTGGCATTTATGAATGCTGGGGAAATGACCAGGGCTCAGGAGAAAGGCAGGATTGCCTACTGCTAAATGTCTCATTTTCTTGTCTATAGTTCTGTTTATTGAACAGACTAAGATATAAAATGCAAGATATTGACCTCCATACATTAACTGACTCAGGCAAACCTAGAAAGCTGAATTATGCAATGGCACAGTGTACACATTTTCACTTTTGTTCCTTTCCCCTTCGCTTCTTTCAAGATTTCATTCATCATTTTTTAAAACAAATATTTATTAAGCACTCACTGTGTGCCAGGGACTGCTCTTGGTGCTGGAGATGCAGCAGTGAACAAAACAAAGTTTCTCCCCTCAAAGAAACTTACATTCTAGAAAACTTGGTATAGATCAGCCACCCCAGCAGTGTGAAATCATAGGAATGTGCGGCACTCTCAGTTAACCAGAAAGCTCCATGCTTTATCATTCTAGATAAATGGAGATCATGATTTGATGGCTATCGAGACCATTGAGGCTGATTATCCTCTTTCAGTCAAAACCTACCTAGGATGGAACATGCCTAAGCTGCACTAATAGGTATATATGACTCTGCTTTCTCTCCCGGACTTGCACGCAAAAGATACAGCGCTTGGCTGGCAGCTGTGTAACTTTGGCCAATTGACAACCTCTTCAGCCTAGTTCCACTTTTCTAAAATGAGTACAATTAAGTCTGCCCTACCCACTGTACCAGTACTTTGAAAAGTACGAGGGGTAAAACAAATATATGGTTATTATTATCTTACATGATCTTGTATGGGCCTTGTATGGGTCTGGAAAGAGCTCGTCCAGACCTAAGGACATCAAGTTCATGATGACTGCTGACTCTGCGAAGGAGCCAAGAAAGCAGGAGGAGGATGGTGTGCTGTTAGGGGTAGCATTGCAACGAGAAGATCCCGACTCTCAGTGATAATTATAAGGACTTGAAGATGGTAAAACATAACAGCACAAGGACAGCTTTTGAAAAATCTCTAACATTTTGCCACTCTCCAGCACTTAGCTCATAGCTGTGGTCCTAAAGACACTTCCTGATTGACAGCCAAGAGGGTAGGGTGGGGAGAAATACTCTGCTAAAAAAGCTGTTATCTGCAATGTCACATGAAATGGTGCAATGGTTTCTCTCTCTTTATTGTGTATTGTTTTGTCTAGGTTAAAATGTAGGCAGTGTCCTGCATTACGTGACATGCATTACACTGTTTTTCTTGATACTTTTAGATCTCAGACATGGATTGTTCAGTAGCTCTAGAGTGACACCTGCTGCAAATTGTAGGAACTGCAGTTTCGGATTGCAACATTCAATTTTCGGATTTCTGTAGACATCTGAGGTGTGACGGTTTAGTAAGGACACTGATCCCACAAACCTCCCGTGAAAACCAGCTCCACTGTGCCACAGAATGCCGCATTCTTGGTTAATTGATGTACACCTGGAAACTGAAAGCAAGTTAATAAATATCGCTGGGTGCCCACACTGTGCGCGGTGCTGCCACCCTGTGGCGTCAGAGACAACGGGGCATGGTGGGGGCGCCCTGGCCTTGGAGTCGATCAGACCTGCGGTTGAGCTGCAGCCCTGTCACTTACCAGCTCTGTAACCTTTCTGTGGGTGGTAAAACCTACCTTGCCTACGCAACTGGGTTGTTATGTGGGTTAAAGAACACGTATGTAACCTGTGTATAAAGTGGTGGTACTAAAACATCCTCAGGGACCTTACTCTCGTGGAGTGTCATATAAACAATAAGTGATAATGACAAATTGGTGGCAGGAATAATAATAATAACAGCAATAATAATAATAGCTAACCCTTCGTGGTGGTTTTATGCTGTGACAGTTTAGCTAAACCGGGAATTTCTCTCCCAGGATTCCTTTGCTGCATGGTTCCGGCTTAGGGTTGGCCACAGGAGAAATTCATGCGAGTTTGGAAGGCGGAAGTGAAGCAGCAGCACCTGTGTTGGGAGATTGGGTGCAGGGCGCGGAGCCACAGCTCCTCGTGCTGTTGTCGCTCATCTGCTTTGACTTTGTTGGGGTCAAGCAGCACCTGAGCCTCCAGCTCCTCTTGCTCCCACGAGATCTCCTTCACGTTCTCCCAGTTCCGGTAGGCACCTACCCCTGGGTGGAGCACACCCACTTCTTTTTCGGCCACTGGCAATGTGTGGGTTAAACGTGTGTGGGTTAAACGTGTGTGGGTTAAATGCCCTGAGGTACTGTCGTGAGTTCCACTTTCCCTCTGCTTTGGTCCGGTGCTTCTTCCCCAGCGGCCTGCTCTTCTGACCCGGCACTTCAGGCCAGCGGCAGATGCAGAGGCAGCAGGCTTCCTCAGCGGTGGCCTTCTTCATCGGATCCCTTTGTGCTTCCTGATTAGTGATGTTTTCCTGATCCTCCAGCTTTCCCCGTGCAGACCTTTACTTACCCAGCTTTCCCCATGACTGTGTGAGGTCTAATCCCTGTAATAAAACCCTTATTCCATATCAGTCATAGTGGTTCTGCTTCCCTGATCAAACCTTCCATGATACACGCTAATAGAGACTCTTCTAAGTATTTTGCATATATTTACATATCTAATTTACAACAGAGGCCTGGGAAATAGGTCTTATTTTATCCACATTTTGAAGATGAGGAAACTGAGGCATTGAAAGTTGAAAGTGACTTGCTCAACATCACAGAGCCACAGAGAGGCAGAGCTGGCGTTGAATGCAGTGTCTGTTTGGCTCCAGGATCTATGCTCTTGTTTTCCACATTATACTGTCTCTTCTGGTTATGATCTCATTGCTGTGGTTGTTGGAGTTCAGTGTTGGGAGAGAGCCATGAGGACTGAAGTTGCTTCTCGGGCGATGAGAGTTGCGTGGAAGAGCTGCGCTTGCGAGTACGGGTCCTGAGCATCAGAGCACATGTGAGCTCCAGACTGGGGCACCAATCCTCAAGCAAGAAAGGACAGGCAAAAGGTCAAAGTTAAATCCAAGGTCCAAGGGCTGAATGGAGGAAAAGATTGATTAAGTTCTCAGCAGAATCCCACACAGGTTAGCATGGGAGAGATCCAGCCACAGGTGTCGAGAAGCTGGTTAAAAGGACCTGCAGACCAGGAGTGGGAATCCAGATTCCTGACACAACGATTATGGTGTAAGTAGAAAACGAGGAACTGGTGTTAAGGCATGACTAGATGAGCAGCTATTAATATCTATTAGTACTGACTCCTAATTCCCCTTGCCATGGCACGGAGAGTCCAGGATCTGGGGCAGTTTAAGCCCACAAGTGGCAGTTAAATGGAAATATGTGATTTTTGCTACATCCTTTGCTTTGGGAACCCACCTTCTTGATTCTGTGTGGTTCAGGTGAGGCTGACCAGCCCCCTCACGGAACCCCCAGGTCCAGAGAGGAGCATGTGACCAGGCTTGGGCAGTCAGAGCCTTGTTTACCAGAGCTGTTGAAGACAATCTAGGTTGGAGTTGGCTCCATTCACTCGGCTCAGTGGTTCATGGATGATTACATGATAGCAGCAGGACCAATCAATGCTCAGAATGATGCCTTTTCCTCTGTGACTGTGAGCTGTAAGCACAATATAAGTTGGAACTACTTGTGGGCCATCTTGCCTGACCAAATGAAGATTCTCTCTTTTTTGGAGAGGATCAGCCCAATATGCAAAGAAAAGAAAAACTGAGCAGAGAGCCCAAACCACACTATTTGAATGCCTGGATCCGGTCATACCTCAAGGTCTAGCTCTGGGCCTGTGCTGTCTAATATGGTAGCCACTAGCTCATGTGGCTGGTGAGGACTTGGAATGGCCTAGTCCAAACTGAAATGTCCTGGAAATGTAAAATACACACCAGATTGTGAAGACTTACTGTGTAAAAAAAAGTAAAATGTCTCATTAATAATTTTAACATTCTGGTTACATGTTGAAAGTTGAATAATTGTAGATATATTGGATTAATAAAATACTTTATTAAAATTAATTTCGCCTTCATCTTTTAACTTTTTAAATGTGTCTACTGACAACTTGAAAATTATATGTCTCACATTATATTTCTACTGGTTAGCACTTCTCGAGACTCTTTAGTTATAGTAGGCAATAAATTCCCTTTTTTACTAATTCTAATTTGAATTGAGTTTTTGTCACTTGCAAATGAAAGAGTTAGGAAAGGCACATGTTGGATCCCAGCTTGGGAGGTTAGGAAGACACAGGAGAGCCAAGCAGAGCCATGCACGAATCATCAAGATGGAGACCACAGAACATGAAGCTAGCCGTGTGTGTGGCTTCTGTGACCTCCAAATTACATCTCTTTTCCTCATTTCTCTTCTGAGCACCTGGCACAAATTTACAAATGTTAGCTAGATATTTCTCTTTGGCGGTTCCCTACCACAAAGTCAACATGTTTATAACCTAATTGCCAGGTCCTTCTGGTCAACCATATTCAAAGATTTGAAGTCATCCGTGATCTCACCATCCTCTCCTACGTCTTGACTTTCACAAAACAGATGTGAACCAGGATGAACGTTTAAGGTCCTCTAGTTGGGTGTAATCTCAATTCATAGATATGAAACCTGATTAGTCAGAAAGCCTGTTGAATCTTTCTCCATGCTCTTTGCCTGTCATAGCTCTTCCCAACTGTCAGAAGCAAACAATTGCTGCATTCTGGTCCTCCTTTACTCCGGGAGAAATACCTTGGCCACCTCCTATGACTCCTGGTATTATAACCACTTGGGTTAAATTTTCTGCTTAATTGCACTGCCCCATTGTGGTACCAACAAATGTTGGTTAGTGGTGCACCCAGTAAAATAGAACAGCCAAGGATTAGAGAAATTATATTAATTTGGTTTTCCTTTGCTTATTTGTTTTCATACAAGAAGAGGCATGTAACATTTGACTCATGTACTTATAAAATTAATACTAGAGAACAAATCTTACTAACTAAGTTAAAAATGGTTAAAAAGCATACTTCAATATTAAAGGTGAAAAAAAAGAAAGGAGCAGAAAATGGAATGATTAGGAGGAAGAGACAAAGACAGACCTCAAGAATGAGGCAGAGAGAAGAACAAAAGGATATTTTAAAAATAAAGAGATAAGGTAAGATAGAGTGAGAAGCACAGAGACACCAAGGAACAGAACCTTTAAATGAGAAAAGCCATCACTATGGAATGGGGATTCTGGAGAGTCCAATGCTGTTTTCCTAAGGAGGATTCCTAGCGTGTCAAGACAAGGACTGGGGCCCTTTTTGGGTGGTGACTAAATGGGCCTTCTGAGGAAAAGAGTGGGGAGGCATCACGGAACTCACAGCTAAGACTCTGGATGAGGCTGGGCAACAGGGCCGGGTGGATGGTTTCAGGTGCAACACTTGATGCTCCTCCTGGGTGCCTCAGACTTGGCCTCAAGTGGGGCCTCTGTCAACTTCCTGTAGAAGAGACTGTAACAAACTGAGGATAGAGGGTGCAAACATAACACTTAGTGTGCAAGAAGCAAGTGACAGGGCAAGTCCATCCTGTTTGGAAGTGTATTAGTCAGCTTGAGCTGCTGTAACAAAATACCATAGTCTTGGTGGCTTAAACAACAGAAACTTATTTTTTGACAGTTCTGGAGGCAAGAAGCCCAAGATAAAGGTGCCAACAGGGCTGGTTTCTGATGAGACCTCTCTTCCTGACTTAGAAATGGCTGCCTTCTCACTGTGTCCTCACATGGTGGAGGGAGAGAGAGTTCTGGTGTCTCTTCTTCTTCTTTTAAGGACACCAGTCCTGTCAGTTTGGGATCCCACTCTTATCACCTCATTTAACCTTATTACCTCCTAGAAGCCCTATCTCAAAGTACAGTCACTTTGGGGATTAGGACTTCAACACAGGGATTTTGGAGGGACGCAATTCAATCTTTAACAAGGACCAAGTTAGAATGTGGGAACATTTGTGGTGAGAAAGTCCTCTCTCACCTCAGCAGTGTGGTTGGTGTGGGAAAGGGCAGTGACACATGGGGGAATGGAGGGAGACTAGCAATGTGGTGATGATGGGGTGGGAAGGGATGGCGGGGGGAACAAGGCCTGCCTTCATCAGTGACATTCAGTTCCTCTCATCATCTGCCATGTGACAGAGAGAAGAAGGAAATAGTAAACCCAGCCCTGAGGAGATCATATATGAAATTTGCTCTGTGACCATAAAGGTGAACTTGTAATGACTCTTGAGCATAATGATCCACTCAAGAACTCTGTCAGGAGAAGGGCGGAGCTCTGGCAGAACTGAGTTCTGGTGTTTTTCACTGGCAGGGGCTTTGTTTCATGTTTTAAATTGCCCACACCTTTCTCATGCTTCTGACATCTAGGAGACATGATAGGATGATAGTGGTGTAGAGGGAGACAGCAAGCCATGTGGGCTGATGGACATGGGAGGGTTGACCGAGGGGAGTGGGAGAGAGACTGAGAGCCACACGCGCACAGATCAACTCCAGATGTACTAATAAATAATAAACGCAGAGGGACTTTCTGTGGTGGAGAACCTTTACTATCTGGCCTTCTGGTTTATCCCACTGCTAAAGACTTTGTGCTATATGGTGGTTTCCCACGCACAGGTAGGGGGGAGATATGACTCTTGGTCCTTGCACCTGAGATGGAAGGCATTGAGCCTGGGGACCAGAGATTCCTTCACATTCACTCCCGGTGCAGCAGTGCTGGCAGGGAGCTGGCTGGAGGACTCCTCCTGCTGTGTCCTCATAAGCAGACACACTTTGAGAAGTGCTTAGTTCCAAGCGCACGCTGCAACCAGCCTCTCCTCAAGCCAGTGAGGGATGTAACGGAGCAGAGTCATAATCGGGGTATTTACAGCTCAGGGATGTTGGAAGAGGAGAAGCAGAAGGGGACCAGGGGCTCACACTCAGAAGAACTGGGCCTTCTTGCAGCTAGTAGAGGAGAGACAATGAAACTAATGAAAATCAAATTTCCATTTAAATTCAAATACCCTGAAGGTCTTGCCTACGCCATTTAGAAAGCATCCAGGCCAATTTCACAGAGCTCAGTGTCCCCAGACCAGCCACAGCCTGTGGTGGGTGTACACAGCCACCTTGTCCGAGGCTGGGATAGGAGCCGAGGCAGCAGAAACTCTTCAGGAGGGCAGCCCATCTGTGGGCGTGAGCGCCACGGTTAAAGGCGAAGAGCCTCTTAGACAACTTGTTAGGAGGGTGGGAGGCAGTGCTGGGTCTCTGAATTGTGGTTGGTGCCTCTGAAGACCCTTGCTTCCCAGGATTCTGCAGGCTGGAGGGCTCTGCTCTTACCTCGTGACCACGGCAACCCCGAGGCTTGGTTAACCTACTACTTGCTAATCTCTTGGTACAGGAGAAGCAATGCATCAGGACCTGTTTGCAGAACTAAACTGTCCCAGAATTTGGCAAAGTTCCAATCTATTTTTACTTTAGAGCAGGGGTTGGCACATTTTTTTTTTGTAAAGGGCCAGATAGTAAATATTTTAGGCTTCTGGGACCAATTTCTGTTGCAACCACTCAACTTTGTCATTGTCACATGAAAGCAGCCATAAACAACATGTAAACGAACGAGCATGGCTATATTCTAATAAAACTCTTTTTACCAAAACAGGGGGCTGGCTGCTGGCTGGATTTGGCCTGCAGGCCATACATAGTTTGCTGACCCCTGATATCAAATATCTGTATAGTCTTCTCCCTTCTTAAACTCCTGCCATCACCAGAACAACCTGTACTCCGTAGTTGTCAGGGGAGATGGGAGGAGCTTGAAAAGTCAAGATATTTGTTTTGATACTTCTCACTGGAGTCTTGGCCCTTGATAAGCTTAGGGATGTACCCCTGATCAGTGAGCATTTGAAACCCTTCTGGGCCGGAGTTACCGAACAGAGTTCTAAGTGTCCTTCCCGCTGTCCTGTCTCAACAGATAAGTCAAACACCAAGATTCCATCGCCTCTACCTGGCAACTATGGGGGTGATGGAACAGTCCGATTCCAACTGTACCCGAATTATAAAAGGAGCCTGTGAAATAGGAGCCTGTGAAATAAAAATAAAACTTATCATATCACAACTAAAGTTAAAGAAATGTGGGCTGGATAAATGCAAATATCATTTTACTAGAGGTTGCCATTTTGCCCATCTGCCAGATGAGAAGAAGAACAAATGTTTTGCTGTAGCCTCTCCAAAGTGTACGTGATTAGACTCATGGGTTTTATTGGGAGAGAAGTGAGAAATAGTGTATCCATGTTGTTTTCATTTGTGTTTCTCCCATTAGGAGTGAGGTAAGCATCTTTCCTTATGTTTATGAAACATTTCCTCATCTGTGAAGTTATTTGTTGGTGTCTGTTGCCCTTTATTTTATTGGGTTATTGTGCTGGAATTTTTTTTAAAGAGCTCTCATATACTTATGGAGGCTAGTCTTTTTACGATGTAAGTTGCGTTTTCTCCAGTGTGTTCATTTATATTTTAGTTTTAATTTTTTTTAATGTAAGAGGTGTTTGTCCCCCTTTTTCTCTTTTCTTTACATTTTATGTAGTCAAATAGAGCAATTTTATTCTTTCTTGCTTCTGAAATGTAAGTCATGTAGGAAGATTTTCCTTCTTTCCAAGTTAAAAGGAATATATCTATTTTTCTTATAGTGTTTGTATGATTTCTTTTTTTTTTAGTGTTTAAATCCCTAATCAATTTGGAAATTATCTTGGTGGGTAGTGTGAGGATAGATTTGATTTCATTTTACTTTCCAAAGGGCTATCTGCTTATCTCAACATCATTTATTAAAAAGTCATTTTTTCCCTATGATTTGAGATGCCATTTTTTCCTATATCAAGTTATTGTGTGCACTTGGGTCTATTTCCAGACTTTCCACTCTATCTACTCATCAATATTATACTATTTTGATTTTAAAGGATTATAGTATGCTTTAATATCGTATAAGCCAGCCTGTCTTCCTTTGCTCTTCTCTTATCAGGATCTTTCCTGGTTGTTTTTTCTTGTTTCTTCTTCCAAATGAACTTCATAATTAAGTCATATAGCTGTAGAAAACAATTCTATTGGTATTTTTGTTGTGGATAAATTAAATTTATGAATTAACTCAGAATTAAGATCTCTATGACGTTGAGTCTTCTTATTGAAATATGTGGTACATGTTTCCATTTGTTCAAATCTACTTTAGTATCTTTCATGAATATTTATAATTTTCCTAATTTTCCTTTAGCTCAAAGAACTTTCAAAATTGCTTGTTGGGAACATCTGTTAGTGATGAGTTATCTCAGTTTTTGTTTATCTGAAAATGTCTTTATTTTACCTCACTTAACGAAGAATATCTTCACTGTGTATAGAATTCTAGGTGGATAATGTTTATTTTTCCTTTCAGCATTTTGAATGTGTTGTTTTGTTAGCTTCAGGCTTGTATTGTTTCTCATGAGAAGCAAGTGACAATTCTTGCCATTTTGGGGTCTTTTTTTATCTGGCTGCATTCCTTTTCCTCACTGATTTCTAAAAATTTGACTATGATGACCTTATGTGTCGTTTTCTTTGGTTTATTCATATTGTGGTGTGTTGAGTTTCTCCAATCTGTGGGCTGACATTTTTTATTAAATTTGGAAAATTTCCAGCCATTATTTTTTCTATCAAATATATTTATATATATATATATATATTTTTTTCTTTTACTGCTCTTATCTCTCTCCTCTTCCGCTAGAAATCCAACCACATTTTTAATAGACTGCTTGATATTACCCAATTGTCACTGAGGTTCTGTTCATTTTTCCAGGCCCCTGTTCCCAGCCCACTCTCCATGCTTCAGTTTTGATATTTTTCATTGCCCTGTCTTTATGTTCATTGATGTTTTTTCTTCAATGCCCAGTATGATGTTATTTCCATCTACAGCATTTTTCACTTCCATTCAGTTATCAGTTTTAAATTATATAATGTCTGTTTGGTTCTTTTATGTAGAGTCCACTTATCTTTTGAGATTCCTTATCTCTTCATTCATTATATCTATCTTTTCTCTTAAATCCTTAAACATATTTATACTAGCTATTTAAAGTAGTTGTTTGCTAATTGCAACATCTTTGTCATCTCTAGATCTTTTTCTATTGATCTTTTTTTGGTTATGGATCACATTTTCTTGCTTCTCATGTTTGGTAATTTTTGATCGTGTGGTAGACATTATAGATGCTACATTTTATTTTATTTTTTTAAGATTGGCCCTGAGCTAACATCTATTGCCAATATATATATTTTTTCTTCTTCTCCTCGAAGCTCCCTAGTACATGATTGTATATTCAAGTTGTAGGTCCTTCTAGTTCTGCTCTGTGGGATGCTGCCTCAGCATGGCTTGACGAGCGGTGCCAGGGCTGTGCCCAGGATCTGAACTGGTGAAACCCTGGGCTGTTGAAGCAAAGTGTGCAAACTTAACCACTCAGCCACAGGGTAGGCTGCTAGATACTACATTTTAAAAAGCCTGGCTTTGGTTGTCTTTGTTTAAAGAGTGTTCGGTTTTATTCTGTCAGGCAGTTAATGGAGGATCAGGTTGGTAATTTCAAGGCATATTTTAAAGCTCTGTTAGGATATAGCAGTAGTAGGCTTTGCTCTATGGCTAGGATAAGGCAGCTAGCTCATTGTTGGCTTTTCTGAGGTCTCAGTTGGATTCTTGTGTGCAGTGAGGAGCATGCAGTGAGGTTTCTTCACATTGGCAGGGTGGAACACCCTTGTCTCTTTGTGTACTCTATGACCTCTGCAATCTCTACTCCATGCACAGATCTCATCCCAGTAGCTATTATCTGTTATGCTTCATCTGCTCTCATCCTGTACATGTGCAACTTAGTCTTTATTCAAAGTGTTAAGATCCTCTTGCAGATTTCTTGCTCTCCCGCTCTGTGAAACTCGTTTTTTCCTAGTGTGAGGGTCCACGAATTTCATCCCCTTGAGGTCTTGATCTCCAAGTTCTGTCTCTCCAGGTAGTAAACCCATTATGCTCTGCATGAGTTTACCTCCTGTAACTATGGCCCACAAAATGTTTTCATACAGAAAGCCAGGGAGATCATAGGGTTTATCTCATTTGCTTCTCTTTTATATGCTACTTGTTGTCCAACATCTGAAAACATTTGCTTCATAGCTGTGTCCAATTTTACAGTTGATTACTGTAAGAATATTAGTTTGGTATTAGTTACTGTCATGGTCAGAAGAAGTATAGTTTGTACTTTTTTCTCTTGTCCTTGTTTCTTAGCATAATGTTCAGGAGGAAACTTTGTAGGTTAAATAAACAAACAAACATATCCTGTTGGATCCTGAAGCCCTCATCCATGGAACTGACTATAAGTCTGTCCTTATATCTAAAGCAACTCTCTAAACCATTTTAGCTACCACATTTTGCCTTTGAAGTTTGGGCAATTTGTCACATTTCTCTCTGAGCTTGTCACTATGTTGACCCTCAACTCTTGAGGGACTCTGTCCTGACCTGAGTTCTCTTTGTCTCCTCAGGCCCCAACCGTAAATCTCATGCCACAGCTGTGCCCTTGCCTAGTCCTTGTGTTTGGGTATACCATGAGCGGAGGCAGGATTCAATTCTTCACAGAATACGATGAGAGAAATAAGCATCACCAGTCTCTAGAGTCCCTGTAGAGTGCAAAGGCAATCCAGTTCATGTGGCCATGGCCTGAGAATTCAAGCCAGCAGTCCCTGGGGTTGTTGCTGGCGCACACCCTCTGCTGCAAACCTCATAGGGATTAATAGTGACTTTGCCTCTAAAGCTTCTACCCTTTGTGGCAACGAGGCTGTCACTTCCCTGGAATTATAGATTTGTGCTGTGCAGCTGCTTAATTCCCATAGAGAACCAACATGGTTTCTCACTGTCATGCTGAGATGCTCTTTCCAAAGGCTTTTTGCAAAGACAGCATCCCCATTCCCAGCCTTTCCTTCTCCTCTACCAGGCTGCCTGGTGAAAATGTGCCACTGTTGTAGCAAAGTCTACACATGCTGATTCCTTTTATTACTTTATCCTGGGTGAAGCTGTGGGCTCATATGACATCTAGTCATGATTTTATTTTGTCTTCTTTGGCTTACAAAAGGCTTAGCTTCTCCCACTTTACTTACAGAAACCCACATATCAAAGGAGAGAACATATATGATATGGCTCTTGGCAATAATCTGCAGATGTTACACGCTTTTCTCCCCTGTTGCAGATATGCAGTCTGTTTGGAAAGGGTGCAGAGACCCCCTGCCACATGTTTCTAACAAATAGTGATTACAGTCTACTAGTTCTATTTAGTCTCATGAGGAGGAAAAATCCTTAGATGGTGGTGCCAGGAAATCCAGGCTCCATTTAGGACATTTTCTGGAGAATATTTGATGCATCATTTAGTATAAATGTGTTGCGACTTGATTCAGAGCCCTTGTACAAAAAATTCTCAGGCAATTTATTTCATTGACCAGGGATATTGTTGCTTTATTTCCTCTCCTTCAGCACTCTAAGAATTAAGGAGATTCCTTATCAAAGAATTAGTTAATTAGAAATTTAATTTGGAAACAATGCATGATAACATTAATTTCATATAGAATCCAAAATATCTTGTGTTGCCAATAGTGATGTCTTTATTCCTCTGTGAGGCTCAAGTCTCGGGGTGTACCTCCTGGGCCTCAGTGAGGGGCATCATCCAAGTCCTTCTGGAACCCACTCTTTCTCCAACTCTACTGACAAAAGCATATGTTTAGTTGTTTGGACCCCTAGGTAGTATAGAAACCTACTGTAGTCGTGCTCTGAATAACAGTGTTTTGGTCAAGATGGACCGCATATACCACGGTGGTCCCATAAGATTAGTACCATATAGCCTAGATGTGTAGTAGGCTATACCATCTAGGTTTGTGTAAGGACACTCTGTGATGTTCGCACAATGACAAAATCACCTAACCATGCATTTCTCAGAATGCATCCTCTTTGTTACAGATGCATGACTGTGCAGACATCACATGGCCTACTATAAGGGACTTAGAGAAAGGACCCGCAGTTCCTTTTCTCTGTGTGACACTCTGTTTGATTCTTGTCTTCCTCTGGCTATTTTCTTCCACTCTCCAACTACAGTTTCCTTTACTGGCCCACGTGCGCCTGCTGGTCTTTAGCTGAGAGGATTTTCTCAGTCAATTATTCAGCCTCTGCCCCCTCTCTGGTGCACTCTTATATTGCAGCCACATTGCATTATTAAACATTTTCATGATAAACAATTCAGAGTAGCATTCAAAATTAAAAACATTCATCCTGAGGCAAATAGGAGCTCTAGTTTATTGGAATGTGCTTTAACAATAATTTGATACGCCTCGGAAGCAGGTTATTGAATTACAATCTGAGTTGCTGAGTGGTAGATATCTTTTTAGGGTCCCAGGGCCTAGAAACCCTCTCTGAACTTGCCTTTGGTTCTCAGCAATATGGCTCTCTCTGAGACCTGTGAGCTTTTCTCACAAGAGCTGATTTTCTATTAGAAAATTTCCCCCAACTTCTCTCTCTTTGAGAAGTAGGAGCCAGGTTGCTTCCTCTGTCATTCATTAGTTCTGGGTGAACTACATTGTACTATTGTATTAATTAAGGTGTGTGCTTTGAATAATGTATCAAGCTCCACATCATGTAAATGAAGAGATCTTTAAAATTCTCACCATATCTGGAAGAATTTTCTTTATTTTCTTAACCCTTGAGACACTCTCTAGGGTAATTTCAAATTCTTCCTCATATGTTTTTTAAATAAGTGGCATTACCTTTAAAGAGCTGCTCAAATCTACCTTGAAAGAGGCAGAACTGCAAAAATGGCAGATGCATTGCTTCCTGTATCCTCCAGAACTTCACAGCTCATATTTCTGTACCTATTTCTTAAGTCCAAAATGAGGATTATAATAGTATTCAGCATTTAAGGTTATTGTGAAAATACACTGTCAATAAATGGGAAGTACTTGGAATTGTGACTGAAACATTATTCAATAAAAGTTGGCTACTATCACTGTTATTTGAATGGCTTGTTATAAATAAATATTTTAAAATATGTATCAAATCAGCATTGTATTTAACACTATTCTATTCCTCCACATATACCACATTTTCTTTATCCACTCATCCATCGATGGACGTTTAGGTTGTTTCCATGTTTTGGCTATTGTAAATCATGCTACAGTGAACATGGGGGTGCAGATATTTTTTTTGAGTTAGTGTTTTTGTTTTCTTCAGATAAATACCCAGAAGTAGAATTGCTGGATCATGATAGTTCTGTTTTTAATTTTTTGAGAAACCTTCATACTGTTTTCCATAGTGGCTGCACCAATTTACATTCCCGCCAACAGTGTGCAAGGGTTCCCTTTTCTCTACATCCTTGCCAACACTTGTTATTTCTTGTCTTTTTGATGACAGCCATTCTAACAGGTGTGAGGTGATATCCCATTGGGCTTTTGATTTGCATTTTCCTCATGATTAGTGACGTTGAGCATCTTTTCATGTGTCTGTTGGCCATCTGCATGTCTTCTTTGGAAAAATGTCTCTTTGGATCCTCTGCCCATCTTTTAGTCGGATTTTTTTGTGTTTTTTGCTATTGAGTTCTATGAGTTCTTTATGTATTTCAGATATTAACCCCTCATCAGATATATGATTTGCAAATATTTTTCCCACTTGGTAGGTTGTCTTTTCATTTTGTTGAAGATTTCCTTTGCTGTGCAGAAGCTTTTTAGTTTGATGTAGTCCCTCTTGTTTACTTTTACTTTTGTTGACTTTGCTCTTGGTGTCAAATCCAAAAAATTGCCAAGACTGATGTCAAGGAGCTCACCACCTGTGTTTTCTTCTAGGAGTTTTCTGTTTTCAGTCTCACGTTCCCTAGAAATTATTAATAGTGCTCCTCCTTCACTCTTAGAAGCATCTTAGTTCGGACAATAAATTATAAGGTCACTCTGCCTTGAACTGCTGTCTTGTGATCACCTTACAGGTTGTTTTATGACGGAAGTTCACGATCTAACATCAGTTTTCCATAGATCTCCATCTCTGCATTGCAGCCTCATGGTTTCTCTAGGCTCCTCTGTTTTAACAACTCTGTTACAAAGCTTCCAGGAGAGTTATATTAGAAAACCTAACATAGGCATATTTGTGGTGGAAAGTGTGGTGAAAATAGGACATCAATCTCCACTGCAGTAGAATAAAAAGATCTCTTCTCAGGTGATACCTCCTCCTGAAGACTTCCTTTACCGTCCAAGACAGGTGAAGAAATCTTCTGCACTTGTATGAGATGCCCTGTGCTTATATCTATTTTAGGATTTACCATATTATGTTCAAGTTAACTTTGCTCTGTGACTATACTCCTGGAAGGCGGGAACTATTTTGCATTTATTTGTGGTTTCCCAGGTCCCCACATAACGCCTGGCACTAGTAGGTGCTGATAAAAAACGTTTGTTGTTCTGAACATGTGTTACGCTCAGTTGAACTAAGGCTATTTTCATCAACTCTTCCAAAGATCGAAGTTGATTAGTATCTGCTAGAGGCTGCTGCCCACCTACAGTGTAAGACAAACTACTCTGAGGTATTATCAGTCATGCAGGCTGCCCAGCAGCCTGTGCTTTTAGTCTTCCACATCTGAAATCTTCTCTTCCTTCCATCTCACGTGGAGGCAGGCGAAGCTCCTTCCCTTCTCCCTACTCTCAGTAAGTCTGATGACACCCTATGTTCCTGGTCACCTGATCCTAAGGCACCAAAAATAAGATATTAAAACTGAGGCAACCCCTGCCTCAGGTAAGAATTTTTTAGCGAGATCCTGTTTGGGACCCTAGGCAATCTCAGAGAGACATTGCCCAAGGCTCATAAGTAAAGCCAATGACCATGGTAAGGAAGGTGGTAATGGATAGCTTGCCCTGGCTAAATTCCTAAGTCTGGAGTCTGAGATAGGAGCTGATCTTGATGAAAGAAGACCAATTAAGTAAAGAGAAACCAACTCGAACTTAGAATAATTCTCATTCTCTGCCTGTAGTTCTGGTAAAGCATTTGAAAATAGTGGCTCCCATATGGTGTTTACTCTCTGTGGGTTTGAATGACCTAAGTTATTCTTTTCCTGCCTTACAATGAATACTTGAGACTTGGGCATTGCAGGATGACAAAAAATGGTTTCAAAAGCCAAAGTGCCTATAGCAGTTTCTGCCTTTCAAGTAGGGTAAGGGTGACATATTTCATTTCAGGGGAAAAATAGACGTCTATACTACTTCCTTCCACTCACAGAGGCAAGAGGGGAAGAAAGAAAGGAAAGCATGAAATTTCAAAGTCTCTGTAAGTTTTGAGGGTACCAAAGGTTGAGAGAACCCATTGTTTTATCAAAGGACATAAATGAGGTTTTTAAAAATATATATATATGCAAAAGTGAGTACAGAGCTAGGTGAGAATGGAGGACTAAATTACCCTGCACAATAAAACTAGCAGACTTGAGATGTGAGATTTCGGTGAAAGAGGTAGTTGAGTGACAGGTCAAGGTGGTCTGAAGACTTTTCAGTGCAGGGTTCGCTAGTAATCAAATATAGACTACAGGCATTACTTCTGTGCAAACCCCTCCATTGCCCCAAATCTGTAATCAAGTCTGTTATTCTTACCATGCTTTGAGAGAAATCAAGGAGCGACTGAGTTCTACATCTACTATGTCTGAGTTGAGTATAGCAGAGCTTCTCGAACTTTAATATACATGCACATCACTGGGGATCTTGTTAAACTCGCAGATTTTGATCCAGTAGGTCTAGGGTAGGGCCCAAGATTCTGCATTACTAACAAGCATCTAGTTGTTACCAATACCTCTGATCTCGAGACCACGTTTTGAGTATCAAGGAGAGAGGCAAGAGAACCATAGGCAAGACAAGTGGGTGAATGGTCACTTTCACTGGATTGAGAAATTCAGAATTAGAAAAACCTTGAGAACGTAAACCCTAGAGATCCTCAGATAATCTTAGGAGAGAGGATTAGACTGCCCACCGAGCACAGGAAAAAGGATGCAATCTGTTTTATTAAATCTCAAATGACAAGGAGAGGGCAGCTGACGCCTGAGTTACAGGCACCTGAATTAGTTTTTGAGTTTTTGAATTTTGGGGTTTTAGGATTCAAACTTTCCTGATCTGCTTCATGGTTCCTTATTATTATTATTTTTTAATTCTCCGCTGTTCCTTCTTTTCCTTTCTTATTCTAATCTGCATTTTGCTCACATCCAATGCATGGTCTCAACTGGAATCTTACGAAGAAAAGTCAAGTTTGCCCTGAAAGTGTCACCCCTAATTAATATCCTAGAAGGCCACCCTTTCATTAGTATTCAGACCCGGTTTCAGCCCAGATCGTTAATGGACTCTTTTTCTCTGAGGATGATAATTACGTGTGATGCTGATGTTCCCTGCCAGTCCGGGGATGTGAAGAGCTTTATCACTGTGGTGGGCTCAGCAGAGAGTTAAATGGCATGGCTGAAAGCTGTTCCACCAAGACATTTTCTGACGTTGTAAACAACGTTTTAGCCATCCCCAAACCTGATGCTTCTGCATAACCTCATGTGAGTTTCATGTAATCGCTGATGGATGCGAGCGATGATGCTGTTGTTTACTCATGGAGTGTCTGGTATCAGTAAACACTAGTCATTGTTCTCGGCTCCTCTACTGGGTCACTTGTAGTTTAGTTAAATGAACAAAAACAACAGTTCCTCCTCTGAAATCAGTTCTACTCTGGGATGCACCCCATCTGACTTAGTCAATTTGAGCTTTGAAGTGAGAGATCACCTGAGGTTTCCAAAAACTTCATTTTTTCTCAGCCTTTCACTTTGTTGACCGTTCTCCAATCTAGTGTTGATAGCTTTGCGTATGTCAAAGAACTTCTGCATGTATTCTTATTTGATGCGCATGCCGTGGTCTCTTTCTAATTCTCTTTTATTGCTTCATCACCTTCCCAACGGAAAATTACTTGTCACCTTCCCTTGCTTATATTCACAGGGCAGTGTGTTCCACAGTATTATGCAAGCATTGCCCCTCCCCCCCTCCCCCCCCCCGCCCTCCCATAATTCTCAGAGCTCTAGCTAAGTCTGACACACTGAGGTGTGGACGGAAGCTCTTCTTATGGGGCAGGTGAGTAATTAAGATGGGGCATGGAGGGTGGTGCCATGAGTGAGAACCAGGCCAAAAAGCAGGTAAGGAAGCAGGCAGGCAAACCAGAACCTAGGGCCACAATTTCCTGGAAAGCAAAGCAATGCAGGCAGTCTACCTACCAGGGAAAGGCTTCGGACTGGTAGTTCTGTAGAGGCTGAAGAGGTAGAGAAAAGCAAACAAGAAAACCAAGGTTTATAAGAACAGCTGCAAAATCAGGCTGTTTACTGAAGCCATCTTTGGTCCCAGAAGTGTGTAGATGCTTCTTACTAAGGTCAAATCTGTTCCCTGGAGTGGCTGCCTCTGGACCTGCAGGTGGAAGTGAGTGAAATAATTTGTGGAGGATGGAGTGGGAATTGAGAGCACACAGAGAAAGTCAGTTCCTTATGTAGACACTATTGTTCACGTAATGTTGGGTACCTCCTGTCTCCTGTATCCAAAATTATAGAACGGTCCAGAGTACTGCTGTCTGGAAGGAATAGCACTAATCATATTGCAATCTAGACTTTAAAAACATGTATATGGAGCTGGTATGAACTTTACTGCCAGCACAAAGCCTAGCACCCAACACACAGTAGGTGCTGTGTACTAACGTTTGTATACTGAGCTGGACTAAGTGTGAATAGGCTGGAGTTTGTCCAATTGGAAGCCCTGAATCTGTGAATTGCGTACCAGGGAATTAACATGAGTTAAAAAGAGCAGATATATAGCAAAGAAGGAATGAAGCAATAAAAGGAAGGCTGCATATTGGGAGAGCTATCAAAAAAATGACACAGTGTGAGAAATCCGGAGGTGGGGCATTCCCAGAGTAGGTTAATTCAGTCACTTACTAATGTCTTTGAGTGGTCAGCTTATTTCATTCTGTCTGAACTCCATCCTCAATGGGACGCTTTTTCCTTACGATTGGTCCTCCCATGGTGATGAGATGGCTGCTGCTGTTCCACAGTTGCATATAGACACAACAAACAGGATTATGAGGACTATCTTTTCCAGGTTCTCTTTCTTCATGGAGAGGTCCCAGGAGACCTCTCCTCATATCTCTTTGGCAGGAAATAGGTTCTTGTTTAGTCCTCGATAAATCACTGACAAGCAGAATGAGGTTTCCATGATTGGCATATATTGTACTGCGCAGAATGTATTCCTTGGGGCTGGGGAGCTGGGGTTGGAGCTAGACTCTCTTTTAAACACTAGACGGTGGATATGTAAGAGAGTTTGGGTAGGCTACCATCAATGTTTCTTATAACAGAGATTTAGGGGGTATGGAAAGCTCTTGGAATCAGTCCTTGTGAAGGCCAAAGTCTGGTGTCTGGTGTGCATACCACATCTATCTCACCTCTGATAGCACATGTGTTGCATTCTGAATCTCTGAACTGGGGTTGTACTGAAGCCATGCATGTAAGAAGGCTATTGAAGGGATGGAAGGGGAGAGGCTGCATCCCCGTCATGATCTTTGGAAGTGGAACCTACCTGTTCCCTTTGATGTTGTAGGTGTGTCAGGAGAGCCTTCTTTTAGGAGATTGCCCTAAGTCCAGTTCATTGCATAGTTCTACTGATGATTCACAAAAGGAGTTGTTTTTCTTGGTCACTGATTGTTCTAGTTTAAATAGAATGTGCACGCTCATTCCCCAAATCCCTCTCTCCTTACCAGCTAGATGTCTTGCCAAGGCTCTCTCTCCCTTTCCAGCCCCTACTTCCCTTGCTGTAGACCAAGGCCCAGATACTTTGCAAGGTCACCTTCGAACCAATGGGGACATGCATTTCCATCTGGGACTTTCAGACACCCTCACAGGGGGAGTTGGGAGCAGGACACCTCTTTCATGGCACCTTTTGTCTTACTAGATACCTGTTCTGTCCAATTTGCTTCCTCCTTATGCTCATTCTTCCAGATGTATTTCAAGTTCAAAGAGACCAAAGTGAATGGTGCCATCTTCCTAACCAACTTTTAATCATGTTTTCCACTTACCGTTGAGTGGTTGCAACATTCATGTCACTATGGGTTTAGATTTGGAAGGGCACCTCATTCCTATTTCATCCTTTGCTCCTCAGGACCGTGTAGCTATAAATTCCTTTGCTAAATTTGACTAGAAAATGAGATTCCTCTTATCTCACTCTCAATTTCTTTATGTGAGAAAGTCACAAAAGGTAGTTTTTATGTCCTGTCTCTTGAGGTTTGAATGCCAGTCTAACCTCTTGTACCCTTGACACATTGTCCCAAGATGGTTTGACAATCGAGACATTTTAGATGCCATAGGATATTTCATAACTTTAAATATTTTATAACAAATTAAATGTTAATTATATGCTGGTCAGGGAAGAAAATCGCTGAAGTATTTAATTAACATTTAATTTATTAGTCATCAAATATTTAAGTAGCTCCTGTCTGAGGGACTTTTCCTCCTCATTAGTTGTAAGTTGGTAACAGGTTATCATTGTTAGTTGCTATAGCTCCTACAATTCCAAGTGTGAATGGCCTCTCTAGATTTTTTTAGAAAGATCTTAGTATACATGTATAGGTAGACCCCACTATCCAATGACATACATATACAGCCTTTTGTCCCGTCTTTTTGTGGGTCTAGGTGATTGCTACTTAGACATATTTTCTCACAAAAACCCTACGTTTGCATGGTACTTTATAATTTGAAGAATGCTTTAATTTTCATCATCTCAATTGGCTTTGTCACTAGCAGCAGCTTTCATGAAATTTTTAGGGAGGGTAGTCGCTGACTGCTATCTTACAGGACTGGAATCTCAGAGAGGTTGTGTGACCTCCCAATGTCATGTAGTCCTTGGCAGAGTTGGAATTTGATCCCAGATTTTCTTCCTACAGGTTTAGCCTTGCATCATTATCAATGTCAGGTGGTATTTCAGCCTCGGAAAAGTCCTGGCAGCTACTTTAGTGAGCCACTTTTGTCGTTTGTTTCTAACTTATTATAAGGGAAAATGTAGCCTGTAAATGATTTTTTTGAATATATTTTTATTTAAGCTAAGTACAGGATCAATTTTTTTGTAAATGTTTCATAGACATAAGACAAAAATGTATATTCTCTATTTAGAGCCATATAGTTCTCCAAATATTTAGTACACTCATTGCTTGTATTATTCAGTTGCTTGATTGCGTTATTCAGCTCCTCTAGGTATTTGCTTATGTTTTGCCTAGTAGGTCTACCCATTTCTGAAAGAAATATATTGAATCTTCCTAGTATATTTAAGTTTATTTACTTATTAAGTTCTGTTTACATTTCCAATACTTTTTGCTTTCCATATTTATCTGCTCTGTCATTTGGTGACCATGGTATCCTCTTTATAAATAGTGCATTCTTATTATTTCAAAATACTCTTTGACCTGTTTGATGTTTTTATGACCTTGTCTGATTTTAAAATGCTCCATTCAACTGTCTGTTTATTTATATTTTCCTAGCATCTCTTTGTATATTTCTTTATTTTCAGCCTTTCATTATCGCTTTAAGTATTTCCCGTAAGCTTAGAGTTTTTTTTCAACAAATCTGATTTTTGCCTTTTGTCTTTTAATGAGAGAATTCAGTCAGGCACAGTGCAAGGACTGGTATACTTGGTGTTATTTCACCTCTCTTGCTTTGTTTTGTATTCACTTACATAGTTGAGTCCTCTTTATTTACATGGCTTATTAAGATAGAATTGAAACACACTAACTGCACATACGTAAACTGTGCTATTTGATCACTTCGATATATATCTAGATTCGTGAAATCATATCTTCAATCAAGATAACAAGCATTCCTCTCACCCACAAAATGTCCTTGTGTTTCTTTGTAATCTATCCCCCTCTTTACTCCTGGCTTTAGGCAAACACTTCTGCTTTTTGTTAATATAAATTAGTTTGAATCTTCTAGAATTTTATACGAATGGAATCATACAGTGTATACTCTTTTTTGCCTAACTTCTTTCAAACGGCATAATGATTTTGAGATTCATCCACTTTGCGTGTGTAGCAATAGTTCATTTCTTTTATATTCCTTTGTATGACTATACCACAATTTGTTTATCCAATGACCTGTTGATGAATATATGGGTTGTTTTCTAGCTTTTGGAGCTTATGAAGAAAGCTGCTATGAACATTCATGTAGAAGTCTTTGTATGGACATATGCTTTCATTTCTCTTGGATAAATATATAGGAGGAAAATGACTGGGTTATATGTTATGTGTATATTTAACTTTATAACACACTGCTATTGAAAATGGTTATACTGTTTTGCATTCTGGTCAGCAGTATATGCAAGTTCCAGTCGTTCTACATCCTCACCAACACAGAGGATTATAATAAAACCCAGAGTCTATATGACATAATATTCTCTTCTAGTTACTTGATATACAAAGAACCGGGAAAATGTGACCAATTCTCAAGAGAAAAGATAATAAATAAATGCCAACCCTGAAATGGCCCAGATGTTGGAATGACTCAGACAAGGTCTATAAGCATCTATTATAACTATGTTCTGTGAGGCCAAGGTAAACACACTTAAAATGAATGGAAAAATAACTGCTCTCTGCAGAGAAATAAAAACTATAAAACAGAACCAAATGGGAATTTTAGGACTAAAAAATATAATAAGCTGAAATAGAGAAGTTCACTGTATCATCTCAATATCATAGTGAAGAAGACAGAGAAACAAGTCAGTGAATTCCCAGATAACTTCATCTGAGAAACCAAGACATAGAAGACTGAAAAAGCTAACAGAAGCTTAAAAACAAAAGGTACAATATCAAAAGGTCTAACATACAGGTCATGGTTGTCCTAGCATGAGAGGAGAAAGATATTGAGGCAGAAAACACATTTTAAGAAATAATGGCCCAAACTACCCAAATCTGGGGAATCTATCCATACCTTTACAGATTCAGGAAGCTCTGTGAAACTTAAATAGGACAAACTCATAGAAAGTTGCACCTAGATACATCATAGTCAAACCGATGAAACTAAAGATAAAGAAAAAGTCTTGAAGGCAGCTAGAGAAAGTGATACATTACCTACAGGGGAGCAATGATTAGAATGACTGTGGATTTCTCATCCCAAACCATGGAGGCTGGAAGAGAGGGGACAACAACTTTGACTGCTGATAGAAATGGCCCATCAACCACATATTCTATGTCAAGTGAAAATATCCATCAGGAATGAAGACAAAATAAAGATATTTTTCTAAGATGAAGGAAAGCTAAGAGAATTCATTATCAGCAGAACTGCTCCATAAGAAATGCCAAGGAGATTTTTCAGGATGAGAGGGTCTTCAGGAATAAAGGCAGAGCAACAGAAATGGTAAATCTCTGGGTGAATAGAAAGACTGTTTTTTCTCTTAAGGTTTTAAAAATATGTATGATTGAAAAAAGCAAAAGCTTGTGGGATTTTCAATGTATGCAGATGCAATACAAATGACAATTATAACATAAAGTTCAGTGGAAGGACCTATGTGGTTGGAAGGCTTCTATGTTTTACAGGAAGTGGAACAAAATTAGCTCTAAGTAGATTGAGAAGGTGAGGTTGCACATTAATGTTGAATCTTTAGAGCAACCACTCAAAGACAAGACAAAGCAAAAGATATATAGCCCAAAAGCCAATAGATAAATAAAACAGAATAATGACAATATTTAAAGAATCCAAATGAATATTCTTTTTCATTTTCTTTTTTTTGCTGATTTATTAAAGTCGATATTCATTCGTTTCCTCTTGTTAATTTGTAAGTTCTACTGTACTGTCCTGTTCCATTTTCTGTTATTCAAACTCATATACGTATTTCTCTACTATTTATTTAAAAATATCTTGCCTATTTCCCTTGTTAAGACCCTGTATCTTTCCTCTATTTCCCCCACTGTTAATTCAACAAAATAAGAGTTTGAGAATACTTTCACTTTTTCCATCTCATAAGCTCCCAGCCCCAACCCAGATGAGACTTTTGGAAGACAGCTATGTTTTCTCTTTCCCCAACCTCAAAGTTTTCCTGAAATAGTTTAGTACTTTTAGTTCTTGAATATTACTAAAATTTTCACGGAAGTTTATCCCTCCTATTTTAATAATCCTTACTTAGTGCATGCATCACTTATTCCCACAGTTTATCAGTATATCTATTTATAGTTTTCTTTCTGTCTCTGTCTGTTTCTGTCTTTCTCTCTCTCTCTCACACACACACACACGCACACTCTGTATGCTCACGACTCGTTCCTCTCCCCTTCATTATGTTATAAATTGCGTTCTTGGTTCTGATTTCATTAGTTTGGTTAGAGTTCTTTCTTGAGCATTTTCTTCTGTTGAGGTATGGGTGACATGAATATATGCAAATAATTTTTTCCTCCTGACAGTTAAATGTCAGGGTTGCATATAGAATTCTTGGGTTGCAATCCCTTCTTCTCAGTCGTTTATAGGTAATCACTACAACATTTTCTAGCTTCCAATGTGATGAATAAAAATTTCTATACCAGTTCTTAGTAGGTGACTTATTCTTTCTGTTGGAAACTCCTAACCATTTTGTTATTCTTGGAGTTTGTGAATTTTAACATGATGTGCTCAGGAGTATATCTTTTTCAGTCAAATTTGCCTAGACGTTAGTCTACACTTTTAATCTGCAAACTTGGACTTTCCTTCATCTCAGCAAAGTTCTCTTTTATTATTTATTTTAATTATTTCTTCTTGTCCCTGTATTCTATTGATGATTTCTAGAACTCCTGTTATTGGCATCTTAGTTCTCTTGAGTCTATCCTCCAAGTCTTTTATAATTTTCAATTATAATTTACTTTCCTATACTTTGAAATGATTCTTCTAATTAGAGCTCAGGGCACTAATTTGGACCTCAGTGTTTATCACTTCTCTGTCAATTAGTTTTCTAAGCTATTTGGCTTGAAAATCAAGGTTTCCAGTTCTGTGAGATGTTCTGTGTGCTGGTGAGCTGTGCTTGAACTTCAGGAAGTGCTGTTGATATGCTTTTGGTCAGCTATTATCTGTCTCCTCCAGGAGCACCACTTTCCTGGTGCACATTTTGTTGGTCTTGTCTTCTCTCGAACCATTAGATGTGTTGTTCTTTTCTTTTGTGTGTCACCGAGACTCAGATATGGTTATTGGGGTGTCCAAGGAGGCAGCAGTGCTGAGGGTAGTGAGAGGTCAAGTGACCTCTCCCTCATGGGATGATGAAGTGGAAACAGCAGGCTGGAATCTCTGGAGAAAGTTGCCCTCTCCCTGAACTGCACACGTTTTCCTCGTCTGAGGGGCAGTGAGATCTCAGCCTCATAGTTCAGCACGTCTCAGCTTCCTGGGGACCTGGGAGACCTCTCACAATGGGCCAATGTTGACCTCACCCTTAATGAGTGAATCTCTCTGGGGACCAAGCTCCTTCAAGGTCTCCAATCATTGCCCCAACTCTTTGACAGTGGGCTTCAGGTCTCTGATGGGCTCTTCTCATTAAATTTCGGTTAGAGCCCAAGACTTCTCTGGCGCTCAGCTGACCATTATCTCCAGCAGCTAACTGGGGTAGGAGCTGCTGATCATGTGGATTTAGGAGGAGGGGGGAACATATACCAGGTTACTGTCATCCTAGACTCTCCGTTCTTGTGGAAGTTTTAAAAAGCCCAAGCTGACTCTGTATAAAAATAGTTAGGAAAATGTGAATAGAATTTTAAAATAAATAAATAAATAAATATCCTCTGAGGGACCTGGTGGAGCAGTGGTAATGGCCCTAGTAGACAGTCTTTAGGCGTTTGTGGATATGAGGCACTTGGCCATTCCTCTCAGTCTCTCATTTTTAACATGATTTGGAACCTAGGAACTGAGATAGACCTGGCGGAGGCAGTGTTAGGCAGTCCTTTAAGCCTTTCATATCCTTGGGAAATCCCTGCCTTTCTCAGGGACTATTAGAGCTGAGGGCTGGGGGTCCTTTAAGTGGAAATGGCCATAGTGGACGTCTCTGAACCTCCAATGATTTCCCAGCGTGGGAAATCTCTGGTCAAGGGGTGAGGACAGGAGCCTTCTGCTAGTCATTAAGCTATTGTCTCTCGCCTCCAAAGCCACCCTTCTATACTTTGTTTTGCGATAGTCTGCCAACCACATTTATGCTTTGCCAGCTGGTTCCTGAGTAGGGTTTGCCAGTAGGTGGCACTAACAGGGAGACTGCAAGGCTGGAGGAGGCAGAAGGGATTTATTCCTTTCTCTTTGCGTTTTCAAAGTTACCAAGTAAAGCCTTTTCACACTGGCAGCGGCAGGTCCTTCCTGTAGCAGCAGCTGAGTTTGGTTTGTAGTTTTTCCAGCACCTAGAGAATCAGTCTCATTGCATCCCCTTCAGACACCAGCACCAGTCAGCTGGCACCCCCTTCTCAGAAGACTGTCCCTCCTGTATGATTTTTTTTTTCCTTCTCTAAGTTTTAATAATTACAAACTCTTCCTTTTGCTCCTCTAGCCCTAGGGTCATAGCTGTTTCTTTCACTTGCTGCTTCCATGATACCTTATTGTTCTTTTATTCTTTCAATAATAACTTTATACAATTCTTCATATTAAATTCTCTCTATCTAAATTTCTTCTGTGGTCCTCCTGTCTTAACTGAGGCAAGACCTTACCTGAACTTGTACCTGGAACACGGTAGTAAGGATTTTCAGACCAGGCCAACAGGGGAGCCCTTGAGACTCATAGTCTGAAGAAAATAGGAAGAAACCTGAACATTCTCACTTTCTCCATTCCCCAGCTCTTCTGTGAAAATGGACCACATGGATCCTGCCTTGCACAATGGTTCCATCAAGAGCCACCCCTTCCCCAGAATTCTGGTTTGGGTCACCGGAAGTTACATACTCGTAGAGCAGGCAAGACCGAGCCGAGAGTGCTCAGACACCCAGAAGATGGGGCAGTGATGTAGGGGCACGATGCTTAGCCCTCCTGAGAGCCTGCAAAGCCAGTTAAGAAGGACTGGTCCTGGAAGGGGAAGAGTTAATGTTGCAGAACTCGCTGGAGTCTGCGGCCAGAGCATTCAGGAGAGACTCTTGGTGATGGCTGCTCCAGGAGTTGCTATAGGGCAAATCATGGGGCTCTATGGGAAGCCAGGGAAGTCCTCGTCTGCAGTAGGAATCTGGGCAAAGTTTTGAAGGATGATTGGCATGTGACTAATAATAGTATCTTCAATATACTGAATACTACATCTTAAACACTTTATGTATATTATCTTAATCCTTACAAGAACCCATTTTGTAAATGTGGAAATAGCTTTAAATAGGTTCAGTAGTTTACTCATACAGTCAGGTGTTTAGTAAATGTTCTTAACGGGCTTTGGATCCGGGTCTGTCTCGAAGCTAGAACTCCTCAGCACCACTCTTAACCATCTCCCTATGCAGAAATTTTGGTAGGCGACTATTCAATATTCCAAGTGGGAGGAAGAGCATAAACCCTTCTTAGGCTGTCACTGCCCTGTTCCTACTCCTTTCTATCAGTCTGAAATTAGTTTTAATAAAGACAATGTTAATTTAAGATAATAACTGATGTCTGTTTGTCTCTGGGCAGTTTGAATTTTTCTCCTTTCGTTCAAGTTGTGCTTACTCTTTGGTAACTCAAGATATCTCTTCTGAGAAGAAATTACTTGTCTTTTTTCTGATTGTTCTCTCTCTGTCCCTCCTGCCTGGGCCCACTTTCATATAATTGATTGATCTTTAGGCTACATTGGGTACTTACCCCTGTGATTATAGAAGGATTCCTGATTCGCCCACAATTATTTAGCAAATACATACATAGAATTAATCTCACATGAGGGCAGTGGGAGAGGAATGTAGTTGAGGGAAGAAATAGTAGAGGGAGGAAGGATCACTATCTTCTCTCCTCCCAGAAGTAACAAACTTCTGGAAGGCAGAAGCTCTATTGATGGTTCCATGCTGCCTAAACAACGTTGTTAACTGGTGTTAAACAACTGACCTGTGGCTTGTGTTTTAATGTATTTTACGGCTGTGCAATAGAACAGCATACCTAGCCATCTACACATACTTTTGCCAGCCAGTTCTCATGCCTGATATCATTCGTGGTGATATGAGTGGAGCTCTTTGATGGGTTTACTGTCACAAGAGGGTGGTGGCTCTTTGCCATCAAAAAAACAAAACACTGCTACTCTTTAATAGGCAAAAATATTTTGAACCGGCACTCAAATTTTTATTTTAATTGTATAATGTTAGAATATTTAAATTCAAACTTAGTGGGAATCATAAATCTGAAAAGGGGCTTTTGAGAACCGCATCGTGGAGATGGCATGTGGCAATAGAAAGAGCACGGGTGTTGGAGTCAGAGGATTTGAAAGTTGGTTTCATCACTTACCAGCTGTGTGTTCTTGTGTCATATAAGATCTCAGAACCTCGTTCTTCTTATCTCTATAATGGAGGTAGAACACTTTAAATCACCTCACACAGTACCTATGTCAGGTAGGGTGAGATATAGCTGCATGTAATGGAAAATTCAAATCAAATCAGCTTAAGTAATGGAGAAAATTTAGTGGCTTACATGATTTAAAGTCTAATACTAGGTGGGCTTCAGGATTGGTGTGGTTCAGCAGACTACAATGTCATCAAGCATGACAATACTCCCACTGCTGTCTCAACTCAAGACCCATATGCTTTCTTGTCCACATTTGGTGTGTATATATACGGGAACCCTCTGGAAGTCTTTTGGAAGAGAAATGATGCATCTCTCTCACAGATCCCTGGGAAACTCCAATGTACAGTCTCATTGGCCCCAATTGTGTCATATTCCTGCTCTTGAATCAATAACTGTAGCCTGGGTTGTGATAAGACTTATTTTCCTACATGCTCCATGTCTAGAATCAGGTGTGGTATGACCTTCTGCTGAAGTACATGGACTACAGTGGGCTGGGTGTGGATTCTAGAATGGAAATCTTGGCAGCTACCAAGAGAAAGGGGAATGGAAGTTAGAGTGGCAACAACAATACGCATGATAGTAACATTGCGGATAAAATCAGGCAAGTTATGGCTGTGGTTATTCAAAGTCCGTGTCCCGTTGAGCCTGAAGAGCCACCTCTATGGGTGTTAGGGAATGAGAGGATGGGACACTCGACCCCAGCCTGCCCCTAACACATGCCTTCAACCAAATCAGCTCTGACCAATGAACTGTGGGAAAATATTAGAAACCTATAAAGCACTGTATATGGTATTATTATTATTAATAATAATAACAATAAGAAAACTACCATCATCTCAATTGGTTTAGTTTTGTATCCTATAGACTTTGCTATTCACTTTCTGTTTAGCCAAGAGAAGAAACAGATAATTTTACATCTTGCCAAGGTCCAAAGAGTGTTGAGTAATGCTGATCCCAATAAGCTTATGTCATTCCCTGCTTATAATATATTTGAAAGCACCTTTTCGGCACCTGCAATTGCAGATTGGTTTCTGTTTACTGTTGCAAGAGACACCTTTTATTAAGATGTAAGCAGAGCGGAAATAAAATTATAGAAGGAGTCTTCAGTTGTGACCTTCTTGACTTTGTTGCTAATAAACTGTCAAGATAACATATTACCTTATACAGAACACCTTAAAATATTCAAGACTCCACTGGTCAGATTCCTTAACCAAAGGAAAGATAAATCTATGTATAAACAGGTAGATTACCAATTTATATTGTCTGTTTCTTGTTTATCAGTCATTGAAGTTCAAGGCCACGGTAGCTTGAATTTTTCCTGTCTGAAAGGTTAACTTGGTGTTTTTGGATAAGGATTCTTAGCTGTTCAGTCTTCTCACCTTGGAATGTCATTCAAACTACAGAGTCTCCCTGTAATGTGGTCTCAATTATTCACAATGCCGTTAATCCTACAAATTAACCAAATCCCTTCCACTGCCCTTGCCCAGGGCTCAGAGTAGACCTTTATCAGTTAATGAAATTTGACTTGAAAATTTTGAGGTTTTTATCATTTGTGTTTAATTTTAAACTCTTTTTTCCCTTTATTACAAGAGTTAAAGCTGCAGCGAAGAGCAGACTTTCCCAAAAGTCTGAACGCATTATTTTAAAACAATAGGTTTTATTCAATCCCAAGCAACAGAATGAAATGGTCCTATCACTTATGGGCCAGCCTTGGATGTAAAATTTCTCCAACTAGTATTTGACCTTAACTTCGGAGCTCCCGTTTCCTCCCTCCCTCCTTCTCTCTCTCCTTTCCTCCCTTTTCTCCCGTCTTCCTTTTTCTTCCTCCCCTTCCTTCCTTTCCTCTCTCTCGCCACCCTCCCTCCTCAAGGGCTGTAAGACTGGCCAGCATTTTGTCCCGGGCCAGCATTGCTCGGTTTTAGGGCCTGCTCTGTAGGTTACTGGCTAATGCGTCATTTCACTCTTGAGATAAACTTTTCTATGCTGAATGTTATGACCCAGACGGGATTGGAGGCTGGGGCATAACACTCCCTCCCAGTCCCTGCACCACAGCCCCAATCCACTTAAGGCCCCCAGCTCACCCCGTTGACCTCACCCATGGCTGTAATTCATCTCCGGGGGTCACGTCAGCCTTTCCAGAGCTCCTCTCCCAGCTCCCGTGGCACAGAATACTGGAATCCTTCAGGCTGCCTGTTCTTTGGTTCAACAAAACTTTGAGGACTGCCTGCTGTGGCCAGGTGCAGGCAGGTGATGTAAAGGTCACTTCCACCCTACTCGGAAACTCTCACTCCTTAAAGTCCCCACCGGCTTACTCAAAGATCACTCAGGGCTGGCCAGGTTTGTCCACCAAGTTCTAACTGGGAAAATCTCTTTCCTGTGATTTACTCTCCACCCAGGAGCTTTGCCTCTGGACTGCCAAGGGCTGTTGCGGCAACCCGGCTGGATGGGCTTCCATGGGGGTGCCTGTGGCCGATCACCACCCGATGTGGCTGAGGCCAGGGCCACCCACCGCTGGCCTTGCCTGCACTGCATACTCTGTCTCTGTGTGTAGGGCTTGCCTGAGGGCCCGCAGGGAGGCTCCTGTCCTGGAAGTCAGCACAGAGCATACTCCAGCCATCTCTGGTGCTGGCGCATATCTGTCTGGCCACCGTCACCTAACTGGGCTCTTCTACCATCCCTACTGAGGACAGAATGGATCCCTTGACAAGGCTTCTAGTTCTTTCTCTGTCTCAGGCAGAGTGTGCAAATTGAAATCAAAGGATTATGCTTGTTAAATTGACCCCATGAGGGGCTGTTGACTCTCACAGCATTCACAGCCTACCCTCCCTGTGAGCGTGGCTGGCTCACTGTTAACGTGCCTCTTTGCCACTCTCCTGCATCAGTGTTTGTAGAGTAGGAAAGATTTTCTGTACTCAGACTATCTGCATTCAGATGCTGGCTCCCCTGCCTTCTGTCTGTGTGCCTTGGGCAGGGAAATTAGTTTTCCCGGGCTTCAATTTCTTCAGCCGTAAAATCAAGCGTATACTGGTATCTACCTTGGAGGGCTCCTGGAAGGCTCAGACAACCCAATGTCTATGAAGTACTTAACCCGGTGCCTGGTGCATTGCCCAATAAACACCTATCATAATTATTATAATCATATCTATATTTGGGCGCATTTCTATTATCTGTTGGTGCTTTCACACTCATTATCTGATTCAAACCACCCAGTAATTCTGGGAGGCAGAAATTATTGTGTCTCTTTGACATACGCAGAAACCAAGGCTCAGGGGAATTAAGTCATTTGTCCAATGTCATGCAGCTAACACATGTGAAACTTGCTCCTGTGGACTTTGGTCTGTGTGAATTCCAGCTTGTCACACTGCTCCCTGCCTCACAGCTGGATGATGCAGCTCTGTCAGGCTCCCAGGGTCCTGCCCAGGCCCGTCTCCATTAGGAAGCTCCTAAGCTTGTGTACTTCTCCTAATTCAGAATCCCACTTTTCTGAGAGATCTCCTTCTCCGGGTTCCTGAGGTCAGCCTCAAGCCCGACCAAGCCCCCAGGGCCCCTAGGTAAGGGACTCCCAAGTGCTGGTCCCCACTCCCTTCCCTTCTTCCTGGTGGGCAGAGCCATGCTTGGTCATCCCTGGGCCTGACCACCCCTGGGCTGTGTATCCCTGTTCATCACTTCCTCTTGGCCATACCAGGGAGTTCTTCCTGCCAGAGCACCAGGGGGCCTTTCCGTGTGTGCTGTGGCCTCACACTAGAAAAGCACAGCTGGGCAGTGCAGGACCTCACAGTGCAGGGGTCAGGCCTGGGACGCCCCATGTCCTAAGCATGCAGGAGCGCCTAAAGTGGAGATCGGCCCAGCAGGGCTTCCCGTGTTATCTTCCCTTGGGGATAGCTCAACGCCCTCAAAGGGAGCCCAGCCAGCTGCTTAAAGCAACCCTTTAAAGGTTTCAAAATGTGGATAAATATGACAAAGACACCAAGACTTTTATGAGGATGTGAAAAATTCAGATGTAACCTTTAAATTGGAATTAATTTATCCCTTTCCATCCTATAATACACGCTTACTATGCCTGGTCTTGGGGTGCTAATAGGGGTTATGAAGCTCTGTGGGGCAATGGGACTCTCTGGTCAGCTCTGTTTGAGAAATTCTGGGTTAAACAGGTGTCTCTCACGGAAGACTTTCCACAGCCCTAATGTAACATGAACTAAAACTCTCTACAGAGAATATTGCTTGCAGCATTCCCAAACATGGCAGGCCCTGGAGTGTTTCCTTTTTCCCACAGAGCACCCATGGAAGGAAGTATCTCAAGGGACTAGGAGGTGGGAGACTGGGGCTTGGTCCTGAGGGCCACCAGCAGTCTTGTGACCTGAAAAAGCCACTTCTGCTGTATGGCCTACAGCATCCTCAGTCACATAAGCATGTGGTGTCACTAAATGATTTCTTCCAAATATGCCAGTCCGTCTTTGGCTATATTAGCATATCTACTTCTTGCATTTGTTTGCTGGGAGGTGGAGAAGTGGAAGGGGTTAAGGAGAGGGCCCAATGAGACTGACCACTCCTGGGCAAAGGCAGTCTGCTTCCTATCTTTTATTGTCCTCTTTCCTTTAGTTGGAAATCAGTATACTTGTGAGCCCCCATTTTCACCCCCTGCATCCCTGTTATACCCCTCGTTTTCCCTCACACCCCTCCACCTCCACCAGCTGTCAAGTCCTGTTGGCTCAGCCTCTCAGATCGATCCTTCAGTTTACCTCCTTCTCTCCAGATCCACTGCCAACACCATGGTTCCTGCTATCATCCTCATCTCAGCTGGACCACTGCTGGTGTGCCAACTTCTGTCTTGCTCCCTAAAATCCGGTGTCTGCTCCAAAGCCAGCTTAGAACTCCTTCATTGGAAATAAATTTATTTGAGATTTCTCTTTCAAATAGAGCTTTGCAAGTATTCTAGTGGCGGCTCCAGGATGGCATACTGGTTAGGACATGGGAATTGTTTGGCCTTATGGGATTTATTTACCTATTCACTTAAGAAAAACTTTTCCAAATGTCCACTCTATGTGCTATTCTAGTGCTGGGCAAACAATGGCAAACAAGACTCCTGGTCTTCCCTCCCATGTGGTTACAGTCCGGTGCAGTGGTTCTCAAACTTTGGCATGTGCCAGTTCACAAGGAGAACTTGCTAAAACACAGAGTCCGGGCCCAACCCTCAGAGTTTCCGGGTGTAGTGCGGCTTTTCCAGGGACCACACTTTGAGAACCAGTGGTATAATGGAAGAGAAGGAAAAGTGCATGAGTCAACAAGTGAAACAATTGCCAGTTATAACACATGCTATAAAGAAACAACAAGGGGCCAGAGAGGGACCTACTCAAGGTGAAGTGGGCCAGGAGGTTCTCTCTGAGAAGGTGATATTTCAGCCTGGACCTAAAGGAAGAGTGAGGTCTAGCTATGTCTGGCAAAGAGTGTTCAACAAAAAATGAGCGTGTGCGAAGACTGTGGGGTGGGAAAGAGCTTGGTGTACTTAAGAAACATAAAGAAGGCCAGTGCAGCTGGAGCACAGAGAGAGAAAGATGAGGTTCACGAGGGATGAGGGATCAGCCCATGGAGAGCATGTCAGGCTTCAGGGAGGATTTTTTCCTGAATGCAGTGGGAAGCTCCCGAAGGAGTTTTGGCCTAGCTGTGGGATAGAGAATGAATGTTAGGGAGAAAGGCAATAGTTGGGACCCCACTAGGGGACTGTTGCTCTAGTCCAGGTGAGAGAAGACAGTGGCTAGGACTAGGGTGTAGCCGTGGAAATGGAGAGGAGGAGCTGGATGAGAGGATGGATCTTAGAGGCTGAGCCGACAGGACTTGGTAACTGGATGTGGGCAGAGGGTGTGAGGGAAAACCTGAACTGACTCCATGGAATGGGGCAGTGTAATGGGATTTGTTTGAAAAAAAATCTCTGCAGGAGGGTGTAGCCCTTAGCAGGTGTGCCTGCCCTAAAGCACGCACTGGATCCCCAAGGAGAGGCTTCCTGCATGGTGTTCTGTTCATAGACTCATTGCTAAACTCCTTGACGAGAGCCACTCCCCACCTCCTCGCAGCACTCCCAGTTTTGCCAGTCAACTTGCTCACCTTCCTGACTTATGGTCATTTATGTAGAGGACTCCATGTTATAAATTATCAATAAATTGTCCGGGATGTGAAGAGTAGGCGTAAAAATCAGCAGGGCAGCTTGATAAACATGCAAATTACCAGGCGCTGTCCCTAGAGATGCAAGTCTGGGTGGGGCCCAGGCGTGTGAGCTGTCTCTGGGTACTGAATGATGCTGATGCAGGGGAGGAAAACACTGCTTTACATCCCGCTACTCAGAGTGTGGTCCCTGGAAAAAAGCATCAGCATCACTTTGGAGCTTGCTAGAAATGCAGATTCTCAGGCCCACTCCAGACCTTCTGAATCACAATCTGCATTTTAGTAAGAGTCCCTTTGGTTCCTTCGCACGGTAAAGTTCGAGAAGCTCTGCTCTAGATGACCTCCATCATCTCTCATAATGAATTTTGGAGAAGTCAAGGGTCTGCCTATGGTGGTTTTGGGGTTCCGACTTTTTGTTTTTTATAACTTTGTTCAGTTTTATTTGTATAAGCCAGCCCAGACTCTGCCTCTCCTTTCTGCTGTGCCCTGGGCAGGATGGGGCACATCCTGGCTCTAGGTGAGTGGCTATGAGCTGGGGCCTGTCCTTAGCCTGGGGAGGAACTTGCTGGAGTTCTCTTTTCTAGGCGGTGAGTGCATTCCTGCACGTCCCCGCTTCTCCTGCCCCGAGGAGACCCCTCTGCCTGCTGCAGTTTTAGTGCTGTTAAAATCTATTTTATATTCCATTGTGTGATTCCACTGTCCTCCTTCTTGTTCAGCTGTAGTGCATGCTCCCTTCTAATCTGGGTTCAGAACATTTCATCAGATGGCCTCCGATTAGAATCCAATAAAATTTAAAGCAGGGGAAAGTCCAGAATAAAGGGGATGCCGTATAACACACGAGGTCAGAATGAAATTCCGTTTCAAGCCTTCTGAACATATTTTGGGAACCACTTCTGAGGCCTGTATTTAAAAGAAAACAAAACAACAATAAAAGCTCCTTTCCCTGCCTCCTGCCTCACAGCCTGTTTATGTGTCTTCAACCTGAGGGACCATGTATTTTCTATGAAGACCTCAAGAGTTTAGTGCATCTATGAGGTGCACTAAACTTATTATTTGCTAGACATGGGTACCAAATATTATTCTTTATTTCTATCTATGTATCTATCTATGCATTTTTCTATCTAGGGTATCTATCTGTGTTTGTATGTATGTATGTATCTATCTATCCAGCTTCATAATCTATGTAGCTACCTATGTATTTGTCTGTGTATCTATCTATCCATCTAGCCATCTATCCATCCATCCATCCATCCATCCATCCATCCATCTGTCCATCCATTCATCCATCCATCCATTTTCATCCTCATCTATCTATCATCTGTTTTGTATCACAACTGCAGCTCCCAGGCCCTGGAGCCAATCTTCCTGGACCATACAGCATCTGCACTCTGACCACCTCCCTCCTTCCCCGATCTGCTCGTGGCTGTCCCCTCTGCATGACTCTTTGCCTCCTTGGATGGTGCTTTCTCTGCACAGCACCATTTCTCTCCTCCCACAGGCAGCTCTTTCATTCAGGGCAAAAACTGACATGAGGAAGTTAGAAGAACTCAATTCTGTTTATCCTGACAAAGTGCCTATTACAGAAAATGGATTGTCAACCTGTTTCCAATATATGTTTTCTTGTCACGTTTCTCAATATATGTGATTAGATGCATCCAACTTATATTTACTCTCTGCCCCTTTGTAATTATGGTCCCTCCCATTCTACAAAGGAAAATGTTTCCTGCATACAATTCCTCTTACCTTAAAACAGCAAACAAGGCTCAGCCAGACACACTGTCTTGCACACACTGACACCTTCACTCAGAATCTCCATTATAATTCTTAGTGCAAAGAATTTTTTGCTTTACACAGCATTTTCTTCCTAGGAATTGTCATAATTGCCTGGGACAATGCTCAGGTGATGTGGTAGGAGAGACAGAATGCAATTAGTTTTGTCATTGATTTGGGATGGCCCCTGTTCCCTGGTGGAGTGGGCTCACTCACCCTTCCATTTTGCCCACCATACATAAGAGATGGGGTGGGGACGGGAGGGGTGGGGGTGAGAAGGAGGCGGCATATGTACATGAATATGATCGGACTGTTTCTGTGCAATTATTTTCTGTTACAGCTACCAGGGTGGGGTGAGAGAAGGGAACCGAGCTCAGACTCAAGTTGGTTGCTTTTGTTGTTTGTTAAACTGCAGGAGAAGAACTGCAGGGGGGTTTCGTACTATCTGTTATTCAGTTTTAAATATTTCAATTGTGCTTCTCCATTGGTATGGAAAATTGAGAGTTGGCTATAAAATGCTTGTAGAAATAACCGTTCCTGAAGCAGTTTAATTACTTTAATGAAATGGAGACAAATATTTGTAAGTGAAGAGCATGCTCATAGATAATGCAAGGAGAGTACATGTATTATTCAGCAAATGACTTAATTAGTTTTTAATTAGTAGAATTGCAATAATTTTTCAGCATATCTTTTATTGGAATGGTTTTTAATAATAAAATAGCATGCGGGTATCCTTTGTAGAAAGCCGTTTACTGTAAAGCAGGATAACAGATTTGTTGTTTCAACTAGAAAAATTTCAGTTCTATTACAAGCTAATTATAGCTCAACTTGTCTTAGCAATGCTCAGTGTAGTGCTTCTCGTTTGTCATCCGCAGTGTGTACACATCCGAATATTGAAGCAACTGGAAGATGACTAGATTCTAGTCTAGTTTCTGGATTCTTGCACACTTTGAAAACCTATAGGTTTCCATCCATCCATCCGTCCATCTATTCATCCATCCATCCAGCCAGTCAGCCTTCCATTTATCATTCATTCATCCAAATATTTAATATTTATGGCGTGCCAGGAATGGTACCAGGTATCAGGGATTTAAAGATTTCTAAGACCTAAGGCCTTTGAAAAGTTCAAAGTTCAAGAGGGGAGACAGAGACATAAATGATTAGAATTAATTTGGTAAATGGCATCCTACAACCAAGTGTCAAGTGGTTTTACAACAAAGATGAGGGAACAACCAATGCTTACTGGGTGCTTTAGAGAATGTCACCTAGAAGAACTGACTTTCAAGTTCTTGTAGGGACTTCCAAGCAGTAGGAACTTTAACAAGAGAACCAGGGAGGTGTGGAAATGCCTGATGTGTGTAGGAAAGCATCAGGGGTGGAGAGAGTAGACGGAACAGACTCTTTCTAGGGCCTTGAGTGCCATGCTATGGAAGGTACTGTAAATGAATATTTTCTCGTTGTTAAAGTAATAAATACTCATTACGGAAAATTTGGCAAAAACAAGGAACTATTATAAAGAATGAAATAAAAATCACTTGTAATCTTACCTATTGTTCACGTTTTGGTACTTTCTTTTTCTCTGCATACAAACTCACTTAAAAAAATAACAGTGAGATTTAAATAGCTTTATAGCCTATTTCTTTCACTTAGTGCACTGTAAGCATTTTCCCATGTCATTCAAAATTCCTTGTAAATGTAATTTTTAATGGCTGTGTAACAGTCCACAATATGCATGTTTGCATGGCCTATAATTTATTTAAGCAGTTTTCTATTGTGGGGCATTTTTATTGATTCCATTTATTACTATAATAAATAATGCTATAATAAACATATTTGCACATAAATTTGCCTGCATTTCTGATGATTTCCTTAGGGTAGTTATCTAGAATTGAAACTACTGGATCAAAAACTATAAACATTTTAAGACTTTTGATGCATATTGTCTTAGTGTTTTCACAATGGAGGAGGATTAGAAATATAAAAGGTCTAAGTCCTACAGGACAGTAGGGAGTTTTTATAGTGTTTGTAATCTTTGCCAGCTTGATAGAGAGCAAATAGTGTCTCATTGCAGAGATAATTTACATTTCTTTATCTTTCTTTATATTTATATATTTATTTATTATAGCTACTTTTATTTAACATATATTTTAAGCAGCTACTAGTAGTGGGCTCCAGGGTTTTTGCAGCCATTCGTATTTTTTCTTGGAACTGTATAATCCTTTGTGTCTTTTTCTATAGTGTTTTAATATTTTCCTTATTGATTTTTATTTTATTGATAGATAAAACATAGTCAAATCTGTCAAAAATATCCTTTGATGTTTCTTCCGTTCCTCAGTGTTTTCCTTGTATTTTGACCTGGCGTTCTTAGCCTGTGCAGAGAAAATGCAGCTTCATCTGTGAACAGTGTGGTTTTGGTGGTTCCTACAACTTAATACATATGTGACTATAAAAATGGAAAAGAGAATGAACGCTTAGGATGTTCCTTAGCTTTATGTTGTATTATGTCATCAAAATGTATTCATGTTTGCTGCTTCATGATATCTTTTTAGAGAATGGGAAGCCCACCTCTTGGAGCCCCAGTGAAAAAAGGAAAGTTGCGATTGGATGCCATTACTGTCAATCATGTTTGGATTACAATAGAGGAGGCTGTGACGTCTCAGGGGAGAAACGGAGGGACCAGGTCATGTCCTGGGAACTTGCCTGTATGGTTGCACCTGAGCCAGTGCATGTGGTGGGGTGTGCCTGTGTGTGTCTCCAGTTTGGCTCAGGGCTTTGAAACAGTTCAAGGAGAAGTGCTATCTGATGATTTCTTAATGTTATCTTGAATAGAAAATGAAGGGACTTTGTTGAAAAAAATGTCTGATTGATATCTGGGTCTTTCACTCACTGCATTTAAAAAAGAACCTGTTAATTAATTTGGGGCCAAACAAGGAGAAAAGAATACTGATCTTTGGTCAAAAATTCTTCTAAATCCTCCAGTTCTCGTAATCTACGTCAAATAACCTCATAATCAAATTAAAAGACAAGTGACAATCAAGGAAAAATATTTGAAATAACTCTATAATGTCCCAAAGAGAGAGTTTTTCATTCTTTGAAGGTATTTAACAAAGATAATCTTATGTGCTTATTTTTCCAAATAGAACTCAGAATCACGTTGTCAAGTTCTACACTTCTTCCTTCAAAAAATAGCCAATAAGAGATAATTAGAAATGCAGACAAAGATTAATGAACACACATTTTTTTGTAGTAAGTATGTTTGTTATGGATTTGATGAATTGACAATTGAGATCAATGAGATTAATGCTGAACAGATGTATGACCCTCCAAATGTCTCATGGCATCACGCAAAAATGCCCCCACCCTCCCAAACGGGACAGGTACCCCATCCCTGACACAGCTCCCACTAACAGCATAGTCCAAAAAAACCTGACAAAATCATGCATCCCATGAGCAGAGCCACAGGCCTAGTGGGAAGATTACACATAGGACTCTTCTCTGCTAATTAAGTTCATTGGCTCAGTCCAAGCAGAGAGATGAAAATAATTTCTCTGCTGTTCTGTGGGCAAGAAAGAACAAGGTTTGGACAACTTGGGGATGCGGTGACGTGGTCTGGTTAAGATGACAGAATTATTTCAATAGCAGTGTGATGAGGCCAGGTTGGCAGAAATGTCCTTGTAGCTCGGTATGTTGGCCTGGAAGGACTTCAGCGATGGACCAGAACATGGGTATGGTGTGGGACTGCCCTGCAGTCCACCCAGTTGTGGCTGTCTATTTCAGGGGGCATCTTGCTGTGGTTCCATTCATTTTTGAATTTGTGGAAGGCACGTCTTTGCTGAGAAAGCAACTCTTTAGAAATCATTTAAAAGTGAATGGGACATTTGCTTGACTGACCTTTGGTTCTCATACTTTGCCCTTTTCAGCCTGCTCATCTTTACAGTATCCCCAGTTCCTGTGCAGGCTGGTTAACTTCTTCATTATCTCTGGACACCTCACAAATACCTTCACAATTAACACAAACGAAACTCAATTTCCTTATCTATAAAATGGGACATATAGTTTGCCTAACCCACAGCATTGTTTTGATAATAAAAAAAAATTGTGTGTGTGAAAGTGCTATACAAACGTGAGATATCAACATTCACTAATGAAGATACTCATGATATGCAGGAAGATATCCTTGGAGATACGAGGACCAGCCTCGTTTTGCATTTTGCCCTCTCTGGGACAAAAGAAAAATTTCTACGAACCAGGATATTTGGGTGAAATCACTATCATCGCTTAGTGAATGAAGTTCTGAAGCCCTGTATCCCACGCTGTTTCACCTCCGGAGCGGAGGCATGCTTTATCAGAACGGAGAAGTAGAAAGGACCTTATAAGTGCCCCCTCTTCACCACAAGGTGGTGCTAGTGTATCCAAGGAAAACGGTTAACTCCCGACTGAATCAAAAATTCTCTTGTTTCAGACCTAATTTATGATTAGGATTTACAACCCATTGCCATAACTTTACCTTTCCTAAGCCATAAATTCTCTGTTTCTCGTTTAAAAATTCTCTTCCTATGAAATTACTACTTTTTTTTTGGAGGGTTGAATTTGCTTTTGCGACAAATTCGTGTCTACCTTTTGAATTGTTGACTCTTGATTTCTTCAGGGACCAATGCTGGCCTTTCTTCTGTGGGATACTACAAGACCCAGTCTTGGACTTATTCACAGAATGTCCCCGTCCGTCAGGTTCTGACTGTAAATGTTTTATGATGGATGGTGAAGTGGGAAGAGTGTGACAGCGTTTTCTGTATTAGGGTATTGCTCTGTAGAAAGAGCTTTGCACTACACATTGGGAAACGTGTGTAACCCATGGGCAAGTTCCCTGACCTTTCTGAGCATCAGGTTATCATCTCTAAAATGGTAATAATGGTAACAGCAATCTCTTTGGACTGTTGCGAAGATTAAAGATAGGTTATAATGTAGTTTTTTCTCATCTGTAAAATGGGATGATAACAATAGTTGCCTCTGAGTGTTGTAGACTGAGTAACCTAGAGGAAACGTGTAAAACTCATAAGCACAGTGCGTGCCACTTAGCGAGTGCTCAGTGAACTTGAGTGATTATCAAGGATGCCCTCGAGTCTGTGCCTGGGGCTGGGGGTCAGGCTGGAGGACCCCTCAGGCCCACTCTTAGTTTCCTTGACTCTGTGTGATTGTACATAACAGTTTCCCCAACCATGTCTGAAGCTGGTTATAACTGCACTTAAGTGGTAAGAAATTTTGTCCATTTTCTTTTTTTCCCTTTTCACTTAAAGGGAGAAAAAATTATTTCTATTTATACTGCCCCTCTCCTTAGGATATTAATTTGCATTTTTGTAGAAAGACCTGAATAAGAAGAGAGGAGACCTGGTGTTCCTTCTAGCAATGCTGTCAAGGAGCCCTGCGAGATTAGAGAGAGCTGGCCCGGAAGCCAGGGCATCCCAGATCTAGCGACTTGGAAATACAATTCCTTATAAAGGTAATGACTGACATTCTCTGATTTGATGATTCTTTCAAATGGGAATGGTAATCTTTTTTATTCCTATCAGACAGAGATATTATGAAGATGAAAATGTAAGATCTGAATGATAATATTGGGGTTCCAGATGTCAGTATTAAAAATAGAGGTTATTAGGAATCTGAGGGTGCATGTGTGTCAGGTGAAGGAGGTCATGCTTTTCAAATGCTCATTGGACAAAAGATGATTGACTTAGAAGTTTTCAACTACAGAATCAGGAAGTGAGGGTATTGCATATCCTCTTTCGCTCTCTTTATTTCTCTCTTTCACTACTCACACACACACATCACACCCCCACCCCCTAGTTCCAGTTTAAAATATAGGACGATTATTTGTCCCAATGGAGTTGAAAATGGAACAGACAGTAAAATATGGGTCATTCCTAACTGTGTTTGGGATATCTAGTAATTTTGCCTTGGGGGGAACATGAGCATCATTTTCTAGGGCAGGGATCAGCCACTGACCTCTCCTTAAGAACCCGAGTGGATGGACCTGCCTCCATGGTATCGTGGTTAAGTTCACACATTACGCTTTGGCAGGCCGAGGTTCCTGGGTTTGGATCCTGGGCGTGAACCTACACACTGCTCATCAAGCCATGCTGTGGCAACATCCCACATACAAAAAAATAGAGGAAGACTGGCACAGATGTTAGCTCAGGGACCATCTTCCTCAGCAAAAAGAGGAAGATTGGCAACAGATGTTAGCTCAGGGCCAATCTTCCTCACACACACAAAAGAACCCTAGTGGAGCAAAACCTGCCTAGATATGAACAGGCATAGAGCACAGGCAGGGAAGAAGGTAAAGAGCAGGTCATAGAAAAGGTAAGGAGGCGGGAAAGAGAGAGAAGAGGAAGGCAGAGAAAAGATAAAGAAAGAGTAGTGCGTTTTTGAGAGTGGAGACAGTACCAGCCCGGTGTTCAGATGTGGGGTGGAAGGAAGACTAGAAGCTTGGGAGTTAGGAAGGTCAGGGCGGGAATCCCCGCTGTACCACGGGCTGACTCCTCTACTCTAACTATTATATTTAACCACTCACAGTCTCAGTTTCCTTGATTCTAAAGTGGGGTTAATGATATTTATTTTTGCATGGTTGCAGTTAGTTTAGCCGGACAAAATATCCAGTATTAATGTGTGTGTGTGTGTGCGTGTGTGTGTGTGTGGTCTTACCGAGAGTAGAAGTTGCCTGTCTGCCATCCCCTCCTAGAGAGAAACCTCCAAAGGCTTTTCTGTTGAAGCCTAGGTGAATTGTTCCATGTTGTTCTCACATGCAAAGAATCTCCTTGAGAGCATCCATTGCTGTCAAAAATGTGCAACAGAACGGCTCCAAGGATAGCATTCTCCAGACCCCTCTTTCAAGCTAACTTTGAATACATAATCAACACTATTTGGGGGTAATTTTTCAAACAGACACAAATATACCAAATCACACTGCCCATTAGTCCCCATTTCACCATCCTAATCACAGGAGTATATTGGGGGAGCGTTAAATATTTTGCTGAAAACAAGGCATACTATGTTTGCAATATCCCTGAAGTTATTCAGCTTGGTAAGCAACTCTAACAAATTTATTTTGGTGTGAATATTTCAAAATCTTTTGATCTAAAGTCTGCTCTAAATTTTCTAAGACTTGATAAGTGATGTGTTGGTCTATAGTTTCCTGGAACTATTCTTTTTCATTTTTAAAAAAACTTAAGAATTATTCCCTCTGTAGTCTTCTAATGCATTGTCTATTCTTCATGACTTCGTCCTCCCAACAGAGTAACTCTGAGATACGGGTGCAAATTCCTTTAGCACCTGAGATATAATTAGTCTGGGTTCTGCTACATTTTTTTGTTTTTAAATAAAGCAATGATTTGTCTTAGTCAGTTTGGGCTGCTATAACAGAATACCTAGACTGAGGGGCTTAAATAACACAAATTTAGTGGCTGACCTGATGGCGTAGTGGTTAAGTTCATGCACTCCACTTTGGTGGCCCGGGGTTTGTGAGTTTGGATCCCAGGCATGGACCTACACATCGCTCATCAAGCCATGCTGTGGTGGCATCCCACTTACAAAACAGAGGAAGATGGGCCTAGATGTTAGCTCTGTGACAATCTTCCTCAAGCAAAAAGAGGAGAATTGGCAACAGACGTTAGCTCAGGGCCAATCTTCTTCACCAAACCAACCAACCAACCAACAAAACATAAATTTATTTCTCACAGTTCCAGAGGTTGGGAAGTCCAAGATCAAGGTACTCGCAGATTTGGTGTCTGGTGAGAGCTCCCTTCGTGGTTCACAGATGGCCATGTTCTTGCTGTGTCCCCACATGGTGGAGGGAACTCTGTGAGGTCTTTTATAAGAGCACTAATCCCATTCAGGAGGACTCCACCCTTACGACATAACCACCTCCCAAAGGCCCCACCTCCAATACCTTCATCACATTGGAGGTTAGATTTCAACATATGAATTTTGGCGGGACACAAATGTTGTCTATAGCATCGTTCTTTATTAGAATAGGAATAACAATGGCTAAATTTTGGTGTTCTCTGAAAAATTTGAAAGTACTTCCAATATGTTATCTCATATGATCATTACAACCACCTGAGAGGGTGGTAGGACTGGTGGTGTTATTATCTCCATTTTAAAGACAAGGAAACGGAGGCTTAGGAGATCAATAACTTGTTCCAATTCCCAGCGCCACCTGTTGGCAGCACGTGGTGCTACAGATGTGGAGCTTCTGATTCGATTTCTGAATGTCTTGTTATATATGTATTTTATTGTATGTATATTATTTTTGGAAGAAAGTAAGCTAAAAATAGACAAGAATACACACATACATGTATATGTGAGTGTGTATATATTAAATATAGTGCTGCCCAATAGAATATTCTGCAGTGATGGAAATGTTCTATGTCTGTACTATCCAGTTATGGTAGCCATTAGCCACATGGGGTGATGGAGCACTTGAAATGCGACTGGTGTGACAGAGGAACCGAATTTTTAATTTTATGCAATTTTAATTGAAACAGCCATATGCTAAAGAGGCCCATGCCCAGGAGTAAGTGGGACAGGACTCCTCAGCCAGAAGTCCCTTTCCAGACCTAGGAGAGTCTGTAGGTTCACCCTCAGGGTAGACTCTAAAGGGATGGATCCTGAATGCACTGAACATTCCCAAGGAGACTGTGTTAAGCCACGGGTGATGGCTTGGAAGCCCAGCAGGGGCAGGCAAACGGAAATGGGAGCTCAAGAGCACGGAGAATTACACTCCGTTTCTGCACATCTGAGTCACAGTGTGTAAATTTTGATTCACTGCATGAGCAAGCCTCAGGCCCTTTGGAGCTTTTGCCCTGCTGAATTATTCTTATGAGGTCGTGCCATCCTGTGTATGAGTCTGTGGTTATGTGCTCTGCTTTCTAATTCTGCATAGTTCAAAGTGTGGCTCTCCATATAAGTAATGGGTTTCTTTGGTCCTGCTTTGAAAGGACAGGTTGCTCCCTGACCAGCTCCCTCAGAGACCCCTAGTCAGGGCCTAACAAGCGGCGGATACAGTGTTTAGAGCACCCACTCTGGTGCCAGGCTGTCTGGCTTCAGCTGGGCACTTACTAGTGCCACTTATTAGCTGCATGACCCTGGACAAACATTTACATGCTCTGTGCCTCAATTTCCTCCTCTGTAAAATGATAACAGTAGTGCCTACATCATAACGTTGGTGAGAGGATTAAATTAGTGACTATATTAGCAGTGCCCAGCACAGGGAGTGCCATATTGGTGTTTGTTGTGGATGCTGTTGTAGGCTCAGCCCACTCTGGTCTCAGGTGCTAACTGAGACCAAGGGAGGTTCTAGGTGAGAGAGATTTAAGGAACACTAGGCTTTCTTTCAGCAGCTGTGCAATGAAAGCTCTCCTACTATTGCTGCCTTAAAAAATGGGGTGCTTATCTGGTTCCTGGTGTCCTGTCTGTGGTCCCCAGACCCCACGAGTCCATCTCTAGCTGTGGCTTGACTTTCCCAGGGCTGACCCCTGTTTGCCTGCTGGTGGCCCATGGCAAACTTTTACTTACAAAGCTCAAGCCACCTCCCTACACTTCTGCTGTCAAATTCTGGAAGCTTGACGGATCGTGTGCTCCGCTCTGGTGGGTTTGTCCATTTCCAAGGTTCCAGCCCGTCGGTTATGTGGCCCCTCCTGCCTCTCATCACGTCTCTTTTTTATTTCCCATCAGGCATTGTTTTAGGGGTCAAATTAGACTTTTTTGTTTTTTTCCCTTTGTAATTTCCCATGAACTATATTTCTTTTGGCAATGGGATCAAAATTGATCTTTTTTATTAAATCTTTAAATCTACTGGTATAAATTCTAACATTAACTTCTTTTTTACAATCTAGGCCCAGTACTTAGTCATTCATTGGACAAACTTTATGTACGTGGTGTCCACTACTCATGAGGCACTGGTATGTGCTGGAGGTAGGGGGTTTTGCCTAATTCCATCCCCATAGGAGGGTATCCAAAAGTGGTTGCTCAATTACAGTCTATAGAATTAAGTCCAGAGTCATACTTTCCTGGATGGCTGCTGTGCATTTAGAGAGACATACCTCAGTGCCCACTGACGGGAAGGAAAAAGGAAGCTAGAATTCTAAGAGCTGAAGAAGACAGCACAATTATCACCAGGTCTCTGTCCTTAGCTCACAGTCATCCTGCTCTGTGGCTCCATCCATGTTCCCATTGCAAAGGATGGCACGGGGTCAGGAGGAACCGAATCCTTAATCATGTCTACAGCAGGCCACCAATGTCTGCAGGGTGGAAACGGCAAGATGTGTCAGAACTCCCAATTCTGAAGATGTGTCTGGAACTGTGAATTTGAATTCGCACATCTTGTCTCATTTCAGATCTCAGACTCTGCTCGTCCCTGGTCTGATCAGTTATTCAGGAGGAATTTACAGAGCAAAGCACAGAGACGCACACCCACAAACATGCCTTTTTGGTTTATTTTCTTTTTCAAATACAAGCAGTTTAACCTGGGCATGATTTACCAGGAACTGTCTTAGAGGAAAGAGATGTGAATACTTCCGTCAAATTTCTCAGCTCAGGAAGTTCAGTCCCTGCTGGAGGAACTGGGAGGGCTCCCCTGGCAGGGGCTGAGGCCTCCGGTTGGGAGGTGGTGGCAGGTGCAAGCATATGTAAACTCTGCTTTGTATTACACCTCGAAGACACGGCTGCTGCTTGGAGCAGAGCAAAGAGATGGAGAGAAGGAATAAGAATAAGAAAACCCTGCTTGTTAATATGTATATTTCACGTGGCATCCTTGAAGAGGAAGCTGCAGCTTAGATTACTTTACTCCAATTCAGCGAGTTTTACAAGACCACAGGGGGACATGTTCCAGTTTGAGGGAACTCTAAATGTCTTAAAGCTGACAGAAGAATGAGTATGTTTTCTTTGTTTAATATTTTTGATCCAGATCAGGTAACTGGTGACTGTCATTTCTACCCAATAGACCTTTTGCTGTTTTCCAGCTATGTATCTTTTGCTGGCTGGAAGATTTAATCTCTCGTAAGTCTAATAAGAAAGTTAAAATAAAGGCAGTCATTTCCAGTTATTGTTAAGAACTTTCCAAAAATTATGTAATGAATGTTTGATTCTCTGGTTAGGTAGTTAATTTTAAAACTGATGGTTTTGACAGAATATTTTTTCTCTTTCCTTTTTCTTTTGTTCTAGTTGTTGTATTTCTATTCTTGCTTTGGAGATTAAACTGTGAGTGGAGTTTGGCTTTCCACTCCTGGACAATCAGAAAGGAAGAGAGGGAGAAACTGTCAAGACAAAGTTATATCCAGATAAGCCCAGCTGGGATTAGACATGCTATAAGCGAGTGGGTGAACATTTAGAAGAAAGATTTTGTGCTGGCCCTGAGACCGACTCTTTTTCAGGGAGAGCTTCATTAATGTAATTATTATTATTACTGTTATTATTATTTTCTGTTTATTGTTAGTGTTGTCTTCCTAGCGACTCTGTACAGCAGAGTGGAACCCTGCCCGGTCTTTTTGTACCATCCTCTCCCCTTCCAGGACTCTATCAGACAATGCTCTGCTGCTATTCATAGGGTTTTCATGACCAATTTTTTCAGAAGTGGGTGGCTAGGTCCTTCTTCCTAGTCTGTCTTAGTCTGGAAGTGATACTGAAACCTGTCCACCAAGGGTGACCCTGCTGGTATTTGAAATACCGGTGGCACAGCTTTCAGCATCACATAGCCACCACAGTATGACAACCGACAGATGGGTGGTGTGGTTCCCCGACTAGGAACGAACCTGTGCTGCGGAGGGGAACCACTGAACCCCCAGGGCTGGCTTATTCGCTGCCACGATTTACCGATTTCTTAACAGGTGGTAGGAAATGGACGTTTGGAGAAGTTAGGGAATTTCTGAAGGTCACTCAGCCTCTGTGGAAACCCAGCTGTTTGTTTCCAAAGCTTGTTCTGGTTTCACAACACGCTATCTCCGTCTTTAAACCTAGGGACCCTGTGTCAGAAATTCCCTGAAGACCTGGGTATTTTGCCCCAGGGTAGTGGTGACTGTGATCCTGGAAGTACTGGTGCTGTGTCCCCTCCTTTGTCACTTACACACAAGCTCACAGGACGCACTTCATTTCTTTACAGGGCAGGGTAATGAACCCATTTCACAGATAAGGACACAGAAGCTGGGGTCAATTTTCTAGAATTTCTGTTGTACTTTCTACCTCCCTGGGTGTGAGATCACCTGTGTCAGACTTTGTACCTTGCACCTGTCCAGGAACATCAAACCAGGAGAGGAACAGGAGGATCTCTGTCCCGGGCCGGGCTCTGAGGACCTCCTCTGGAGCCTTCCGTGCAGTCCTACTTGGCCCTCTCTGTTCCCGTTGCTGTGGGCTGTCTCTGTGGCTTTCCTGTGAGCCTAAGAGCTGTTGCGAGTCTGCTCGTTGCCTCCCGTGTCCGAGTGAGTTCTCCACACTCCTCAAGCGTCGTCTTCATTCCCCTCCCATTAGGTTCCATTCTGTTTACTTTAGCATTTGCTGATGGAGCAGCAGATCTCAGCCCTGCCGGGCTGGGTGGAGTGCAGGGGCGTGGCGAGGTGGGTTGGGAGGAACACTGAAGTAAACCAGGAGACTGGGCCTCTGGTCTCACCGGCTGTGCGGTCCCGAGAGGCCATCTTTCCTGTTTGTGCGCCTATTCCGTTATTCTTAGAACAGGGACGTGGCCTGGATGGTCGCTGATACAATTTGAACATGCTGAGGCTGCGAATACAGTGTTCTAGAATGTGAGAGGCTCATCTCCTCACCTTTCTGGGAAATGGATATGCTTGTGTTGTTACTTACAAGAGTTAACACTAAGCATAGTTAGGAGTTTTATATTTTACATTTTTCTGACAAAAAAGGAGAGAAATTGCACTTCTCTAAAATATTGACAAACCCGAGGGATGCTGTGCTACTTTCTCTATGCTGCCGTCTGCCCTGGATAGAACACAGCAGAAGTGAGAAGCCCCAAATGCAGTGCAGTGTGCCGGTGCCTAGTGCAAAAGTTACAAGAAATACACCCCAAAGTGCCAATTCTCTAAGCTCAGAGTTGGTTAGGAAGATGGAAAAGCTGGGAGACAGGACCAAGTCTATGGGGAATTTTGTTGCCATTTTTTCTAAATGCTCTGAGGAGCAGAGTTCTATTTTTCACCTAGAGGACAGCGGAAAGGCTGAGCTATAAACCCTTTGGGTGTTATAAATGTGTAAATATGGCACAGGAATTCTATGTTAGATGCTGACAGTTTCTCCTTGAGTTTGCAGTCTTAATTGGGACTTTTGCCATCATTCTCTCATTCTTCTGGGAGAGGGTGAGAGTGCCCTATTTTCTTAGGCTTTTGCCTTATAAGTTTTTACAAGTTCCTGCTTGGAATCCCAGTTTCACCAACTTACCTCTTTTTTGCTTCCTGCCTGGTTCTCTAGTGCCCCTACCCCTGAGACCCAACTCACTCCCGCCGCTTCAGTCCTCTAGGAGATGGAAGCCCTCACCTGGAATGCCAGTCCCAGTGTCCATTCTCATTAAAACAAAGGTAAGGGAGTAACTTTATGGTTATTTCAAAGGCATTCTGCATGTCCACCACAGTGAGACCTCACATATCTCTCATACCAAATGGGGAATAGCTCCTTTCTCTTTGTGGAATGTTGATGTCCCATAGAATCCAGAGAATAAACAGTATTTGGAGGAGAGGAGATACTAATAATGTTTTTCAATAAATACATAGAAGAGATCCTAAGGGAAGTTCCTTCATTTATGTGTTTGTATTATGCCTTTTTCCAAAATAATTTCAGGTAGTTTTCAATAAGGATCATATAGACAACGTTACTGCCTTTCCAATTCCCCTAGTGACGTGCTCCTAATGGCAGAGGAGAATAAACAGGTGCTGTTCTCAGGAGGCCTGGGGGAAAAACCCAGAATGATCAAAAAGGTGCCTTCCAATTTATAATATACCTACGTTTATCCTAATAGTAAGACATTTTAAGTGACCTAACTTTGGTTAAATTGGGGTCTCCAGACATATGAGGCACCTTTGTCCTGTGACTTCCTGGATGCCATGACGTGTCACTTCATAGCCCAGGGACACATGCAGTTCAGTGCGAGAAGCCTGGCAACAGGACTTTCAAATCGGTGTGAAAGAAGAGGAATCAGGTACTTCACAAAGGGAAGATAAAATTCCTAAGGACAAAATTAGCCTCTGAGTTCCCTAGCAGCAAGGACAAAACAGGAAATCTCAAATATACCTTTAAATAAATCAAGCCTAAGATTTTTGGGGGGAAATTTTATTTTCTCTTTGATTGAAATATGATCAAGGAAAAACACTGTTGAGTCCATCAGAATAGACTACCCCTTATTCTTTGTAATTGATGGCTCTGAATACCTGGAGACTTCCTATGTGCTTTTTGCTCCAGGTGGGAAAAGTTGACTGTTCACGCTCATTTCCTGAGTAAATTCTAATGGTTTTCAAACTTTCATGCACATTAGAAGCACCTGGAGAGTTTTAAAAGCCTCAAACGCCTAGGCTGCACCTGATGCCAGTTACATCAGAATCTCTGATGGTGGGGGAGGAGGTAGGAAGTGTTTCCTAGGAGATTCCAATGTGCAGCCACTTCGAGATCCAGTCTTCCAGATGGATCTCAAACTTGAGTGTGTCACGGTCACCCAGAAGGCTTGTTAAAACATCGATTCTGGGCTCCACCCCCAGATTTTCTCTGTAACTCGGCTTCAAGTGGGACTTGAGAATGTGCATTTCTAACAAGGTGCCAGGTAAGGCTGATGCTGCTGGTCTGGGGATCACACTTTGAGAATCATTGTTCTAGAGTTGTCAGGTTTGTTAATACTACCAGAGTGATGGCATGGAAATCTTCCAGCTCTAAAGATGAATTTGGGTTACTATGGTAAAACCAGATGTTGTAACAGGGCTTGGGAAATACTTGTACAACCGTGCTCTTCTGCTGCAACGGCCATATTTGAATTTGATTGACAGTGTGTTCTGTTTCAGGTGGATTTAGGCCAGGTCTTGGAGACTGAGCCACAGTCTATTTCCTGTGGGTTAATGCCATTTCATAAATGCAATTAAGAAAAATGTCCATCCACTGCTCTTGCTTAACACAGGTATCCTGCGAGGCATCCTGGTGCGTTGTGAATGTTGTCTCATTACACTCAGTGTTTGGTGGTTGGAGTGGATGCTGTGGAAATATTCAGAGGTGTGATAAATGTCCTTTCTCTAGGAGGGCTGCAGCTTTTTCTTTACCGGGCTTAACAGTACCCAGGCTGGCCAGCTCTTGCTTAAGCCTAGTGCGTAGTTTCTTTTACTTCTATTATAAATATTATCTGCACAACTCTCTTAGCTTTACTTGTCCCATTAAAAGGTCATTAGGTTTTCCATTAGCAGCTCCTGTTGATAGTTTCCCGCAGGCGGCTCAGCATAGGCCTCCTGGCCATGAATTTGAGCCGAGGGAGAACAGGAGAAAGGAGGGCAGTGTGGAGACTCTGCTCACATCTGTCTCCCCACTTCAAAACACAAAAGCTAGGCTGGAACCAAAGTCTCCCTTCTGCAGCAAAGTTGGCACCAGATAAAACAAAATTTGTGTGGTATTTGTTCCTGCAGCCGCGAACAGCAACTTCCATTTAATCTCTTTGCTTCTTTTTATATCTTTTTTTTTGTTTTTTGATGAGGAAGATTGGCCCTGAGCTAACGTCCATGCCCATCTTCCTCTATATTTTTCATATGTGGGACACCACCGTGGGTTGATGAGTGGTGTTTGTGTCTGTGCCCAGGATCCAAACCTGTGACCCCTGGGCCACCAAAGCAGAGTGCGTGAACTTAACCACTGTGCCACTGGATTGGCCCCTTTTTATATCTTTTAAACATAAAGATATAAAAACAGCTAGCCCTGATGGCCCAGTGGTTAAAGTTCGGCAGGCTCTGCTTCAGTGGCCCTGGTTTGCTTCCTGAGTGTGGAACCACACCACTTGTCTATCAGTAGCCATGCTTTGGCAGTGGCTCACATAGAAGAACTAGAAGGACTTACAACTAGAATATACAACTATGTACTGGGGCTTTGGGGAGCAAAAAAAGGAGGAAGATTGGCAACAGATCTTACCACAGGGTGACTCTTTCCTAGCCAAAAAAAAAAATATATATATATGGAAAAATGAATAAATAACAAATAAATAAGTAAACAAACAAGTGAAACATCCAGCTCAGTTTGTCCCTTTTTACATCCTCCACCTCAGCCAGTTGCCAATACTTTATAGTTTTCCATTTGCTGCCTGGCTTCCCTACAGCTCTAGATCTCTGATTAATTAACCTGCCACAGGTGTGGATTCCTTGGTGGCCCACCAGTGAGGTTGACCCCAAGACGATGGTACATTTCTTTTACTCAATTTTGCCTTCCTAACAAAAACAACAACCTTGTGTACTAAACATATGTGGGGGTCCAGAATTTACCACCCCAAAATATGTCCTTTTGGCTTGATTATTTTTAGGAACAAAAGACACAGGAAGAAACTTTGACCTTCCCTCTAACTGCCTAAAAGAATTTAAGCTAGAAGGCCTATTCCAGGAAGGAGCTCTCACCGTAGATGACTATAGTGTAATATAAACCAGGTGTGGTAGACAGGGAGGCACCTAGAAGGCCCATTTGATCAAAGTCCTCTCCATGTCTCATTGTCTCTGCAAGGCATGGCAAACATTTGTTTACCAAACACTTGGTTTTCTATCTCCATGTGAATTGCCTTCCTCCGCTTGAAGTCCCAAACCACTATCCCCAACATCCTCCTTTGTCATTAGCTAAAGACGGTATTTAAGGGGGTGGCTTTGGCCATTTTGGAGAGTTACTTGGTTTTCCTGGGTTTCTTCCACATAGATGTGTTATTAAATTTGTTTGATTTTTCTCCTGTTATTCTGTCTCATGTCAGTTTAATTCTTGGACCAACCAGAAGAACCTAGAGGGTAGAAGAATATTTCTTTCTCCCCTCTTTGTATTTATTAAACACTGTATTTATGAAGAATATATGTATAAGCAGAGTAAAAATTAAAGTTTTATTTAAAAGTAAATTTAAATGCAAAACCTAGGTATAGTTAGAAATCTTGCTTATTAACTGCTTATAGTGATTAATATCAATCCTTTAAAAAATCTATAACTTTAAGGAAAGAATGCTATCACTTTATAATTCCTGACATCAGAAGTCCCTTTAAATTCATGCACTTCTTCAGGCTGCAGGTGGCCTCAGCTCTTCTTTATCAAGACAATTATCAAGGCTTAACCTGTCTCCTCAATTAACCAAGGAAGTCATCTTCTAGAAGTTTTCAACTTCCTTTTCCTCAGATGCCCACCTTTCCTTTCTCACAGTTTAGAGGAAAAGAAAAAAAGCTCCTAATTATACACAGTAGCTCCATTTACCTGCTCCACTTCACCGTGATTGTGCTGTTCTGATTAGGAGAAAATTTGCTTTCTGTGACTGCTTCTTAGATTTAGCTCTCTGCCCTTTCCAGCCGAAGAGTCCTAATTTACACTGAATACATGCAGTTAGTCATTACCACTAAATGTTACAACTGCTCATGGAGAATCTCCTGGAGCTGTTCTGTCTGGCTTTTGGTACAGCTTGGCTTCTTTCAAGGGTCTTCACTGAGGGTTGAGCCTGTGTCAGAGCCTGCCACCCAACTGATTATCCAGTTAACAATGGAGTGATATTTTTCCCCAGGAGGGGAGGTCGTTCTCTGGCCTCTGGGCCAGGTTCTTCCCACTGAATGGAGATCGTGGGAGAACCACACCGAATGATGCAGCTGCCGGAGGGAGCAGAGCATGGCAGTAGTTCCAATGTGCTTTGGTTGGAAGCTGTTCAACTCTTCAAGAAAATTATATATAAAACCAATAGAAACTTTTAAAATGGACCTCCATTTACTAAGCTCCTTGGAATAGTAGAGCTCTCTCTTTCCAATATAAAACACGGGATGCTATCTGCCGTCGTGGCAAACCAAATGCTCCAATGTATCAACCATTTCTGCTTCTACGGATGACTTCTCCACCTCTCAAGAGTCAGCTGCATTTGTTGTAAACTTGTTTATGCCAACTGTACTTATCATAATTATATAATTTTATTAAATATTATGTAAGTGGATGGGACATTAATGCAAAAAGAAAGCGTTTCTATGAAAGCTGAGCTTCTTTGGAAAGATTTGATAGAACAAGTTGCTAAGAAGAATTGTTATCAAATTAGAGATGGGCAAAACACTTGCCAAAGATTAGAAAAATATCATAGAAGTCTAAGAGAATTCTACATTTAGATTGTTTTGTCTCATCTAAAGAAATTAGATGCTGCATTATGGATGTGGTTTATGTAAGAAAGACAATGGAGAACTCCAATTAACAGACTCATGCTAGAAGCAGCAGCCTTGGCTCCACATAAATACGTTGGTGAATAAAAGTACATTTATAGGTTTAAGTTTGAATAAAACATTTAAGGAGCTTTAACTGACTTTTCTGATTAACCAAAAAACTGTTAATCCCTATTGCATTTACTATTTATGCAACCCAAATGTGAGCTGAATGTTCCTGCTTTATGAGAATTACAGGACGTTGTCCCAAAGCTCCATACTTGGCCCTGTGGATTTTGAGAATTCCGGGGAGGGCTTACCTGTTCATGGTCAACTGGCTCTAAACTTCTGCTTCCCTATATTTCAGTTTTGCATTATCACTTGTCCTTCCTGTATTTCTTTGTTCTGGTATCTTAGCACTGGCTGTGAAACTCAAGTTTCCTGAATTTCGATACAATAATCTTACTTACACAAAGTATTTACATGTATAGTAGACTTGAATGAAGTCGGGGAAAGGGAGGGCAGGACAAGATTTTACACCATAGGAATAAAACGAATTTCAAATTGGAAATCAGATATCTTTGTTCTTAAGAGTCTTGTAGTCACGTGCAACTGGAGCTTTGGCTGTTAACCCCACACAGTGCCCCAGCCACACATCATTTGCTTAGTTTCTTCAAAACTCAGCTCTCTTCTCCCTTCTGGCTCTCCTCTCCATTCCTGTTTACGTCAAATGCAGAGCAGTTTGGCCATCACTTTGCTGCCTCATTTCCTGGTAACTTGCTCTTTGCCGGGCTCTCACCTGCCCTCCTCCTGCCTCCTCTCAGGCAGCTTAGCTGTGGTGCCTATATCTCAATAGGGTGTCTGCGTCCTAAGAACTGGAACACCTTTGAAAATTAAAGTGGGAGATGTTAATTTCTCCAAGACAAGGCAAAAATTGGGATTGCAGTGGGCAAACCAGGATCTGCTATTTATTAGAGTATTTTCCTAACCACAGACAGTTTTGTACTTTAGAAGAATTCTGCTGTTAATTAACAGATAGAGCATTTTTCATCCCATTACATAGACTGTCCAAATTTGGTTAAACTCAAATAGCCAAGTCTTTCCCTCATTAGCGGAGTGTGTTATTCATGGACACAACGTGCACTCTTTATTGGCCATCGCCATTTACTACTGTTCTGTGTACCTCATCGTCTCCAAGCTCAGCTTTTCCATCTATGAAATGGAGAATATTATTGCCTGCTAAAGGATTCAAATGAAAAAAATAGACTTTAAATCATTTTGAAGGGGATTAAGCTATAGAAATGTAAGGTTTAGTGTAATCGCTGTTGTTATGTGTATTTTTAATGAAATTAAGTGTCAGAAGTCACAGGAGAGTGGTGAATGAGATTGTATTCCATCAGCCTGATAGCTTTTCTGGGTTTGAGCCTCTGAGCATCTTATCTTGTGCTCTTTATTCTTGTTCCCTGTCTCTAAACCTGATCCTTTGAAATAACTCTACCAGTAATCCTGGATCCTGACCTTCAGACTCCTTATTATTTCGGTCTAGGACCTCTACTCAGCAAATTCATCCAATCACTCTGAATTGTATGTCGTGGAGTCGGGTTATTGTGATGCTGATAAATGAGAACAAAATTGAAGCCATCAGCCTCATTTTACTTGCTCACCTGTTTCCAGATGTGGAAGTTAATGGGCTCAGATTGGCTGCTAACACCCAGTCTCATCAAAGACCATTTTCCCTGAGGGCATTAACTGCAATTTATTGATTGGGCGGAGGCCTGAGGCGTTGGAGGTGTGGATTTGTATTACGGCCTATGAGGACGGTTGGAGCTGAAATCCAAGCCTGCCACCCGCGTTTATCAAACTGAATGGGAATACTGTGACTTGAGATTCAGAAGCCAGGTAGGCTGACAAAATGAGCAGTTAAAAAATGTCTCACCTTATTACAGAGATAAGCAGCTCTTTCCTTGCTCTGAGAGGAGGAATATGGGCCCATTTTCTATGTACTGTTTAGTCTTCACTGTCTCCTGCAGTGAGTGATGGCTACTTGGATTGTCTATTATACCTGCTCTTTCTACTTCCTCTTTTCCTGTTTTGAATCCACTCCACTTCAGGCTTTTTACCTCCTGCACTCCAACCAAACTACTTTTATAATGATCACCAATTCCCTCCTCATTGCTGAAAACAGAGGTCACTTCTCAGCTCAGATTCTAATTGCAGTGTCACCGGACTTGACATGTTGAGTTACACTCTTTTACTTGAAACAATTTCTTCCCTGGGCTTCCAGGACATCACCCTCTTCTGGTTTCCTCGTACTTCAGTGGCCACTCCATCTCAGTCCCTTTGGCTGCTGCATCTTGATCTTATTGGCCTCTAAATATGGGGTTCGCTAGGGCTCAGTCCTCGAATGTCTTTCTTATTCTGTCTACACTCATGCCTATCCAGACTCATCGATTTAAATATTGTCTGTCTGCTGAAGATTCCCACATTTATATTTCTGGTTGAAACCCTCTCGTGGGCTTGAAATGCACATAATCTTGTTCTTACTCAACTCTCCACTTGAATTTGTAATAGGCGTGTTGAAAAATTAATATATCTCCTACTGAACTTCTGTTCGCCCCCAAATATGCTCCTCCTAGTCTTTCCTTATCAGTAAAGGGCAACTCCTCCTTTTCAGTTGCTTAGGTCCAAACCCTTGAAATCATCCTTATCTTTTTGTCTCTTATCCTACTCTCAGTGCGTCAACATAGCTTATTGGTTTTATCTTCAAAATACTTGAATATCCAGAATCTGACCGCATCCTATCACCTCTCCTGCTGTCATGCTGGTCCCAGATACCATTCTCTTTCACCTGGTTTATTGTTATCCTTCCTCAGTGGTCTGCCTGCTTCTGCTCTGGCCCCTACAGTGGAGTTTCAATGTAGCAGCTAGAGTGACCCTTCAAAAACCAAAGTCAGGCTATGTTGCTCCTCTGCTCAAAACCTTGAATGGATCCACATTTCACTCAGAGTAACAGCCAGAGTCCTTACAAAGCTCTTACTGTATGGCTCTTCATACATGCGTCTGAGCTAATGTCCCATAGTCTCCTCTTCTCTTGGGATGTGTTGTCGGTGACCACACTGGTCTCTAATTCTCCAGCCACATTGCTGCCTCACGAGATTTTCACTTGAAAATCTCTGCTTGAGAACTGACCTTCTGTCACTATATTCTAGTATGTTTGAACACTTACTGTGGATATGGCCTTGTGCTTTCCCACCCCAACTTTCTTTGTTGGAAATTAACTGGATTTGTCTCTTTGTGCTTTTTAGACCTTTATATTTTAGTGATATAATAAATTTATTCCAGAATTAGGGTCTTTTTTAAGGGTGTAAATGTAGATCAATTGAGTCGTCAATCAGTGGGAAGCATAAATATTGGCAGCTAAGTACTGAAGAGGTTCAGCCAGTAAAATCAGGATCTTGGAAGGCAAGTTAAGGGAAAGTGAAACCATAGAAACTATCGAATAGAATTTGCCTCCAGTTATTGGATTGAAGCGAAGGGCTTGGTGCCCATCCCTTCTCCATTTTTCTAAGCTTGCTGGTGACTGGCTTCTTCTATCTAGAGCAATACCCCAAACCACTTCTCAACCTATTAAAAAGTGATAACATTATTTAAATATATCTTACCCTGCTTTCAAATATGACACATTTAAAATGCATTTGAAATATAAGTGAATTATTCATTTACCAAAGAGCAGACTTTTACTAAAATAGTTCAGGATGAAAAGCAGCATAAGAAATTATCTGATTGTCACCTACTTGCATTCTAACAACCATATGCACTCTCCCCTTCACGTTCTGCAACTTCAGTCCTCAGGCTGAAAGGTCTCAAATGGCATTTTGAGATTTGAGAATTCTGAGGTCTTTGATTAAATCCACGCCTACTGGTGATCCAACTGCTGATGGTTCCAGATTAGGAAACTTCAGGAGAAGAACTTTGCATGTTTGGACAGCCTACACTCTCTGAAATTTTGATAAAGTGCAAATTCAATTATTTAGAATTCGCAAACTACAAATTAAGATATGTGCTTTAATATAGCATGCTCTCTCTCTCTCTCTCTCCCTTTCTCACTCCTTTCTGTCTTTCTCTCCAATTTTCTATCCTTTTTTGGGGATGTTGCCTTAATGCCTCATTAATTTAACCAGTGTTAGAGAACGTCTAATGAAGTAGACAATCCGTCAAAATTGGAGTGTTTTGAGTGGAACTCCCATTTCTTCAGATGTAGAATCACAAAGTCTTAAGCTTGGAAGGAATCTTAAAGTTCCATCTAGACTAGTGCATCTCAACTGCAGTTGCACGTTACAGTCATCTGAGGAAGGTTTCAAATACTGATGCCCTAGACCAATTGAAACCAAGTTTCTGGGGGTTGTGTCTAGGCATCTGTGTAAAAACAAAAACAAAAACTAAACCCTGAGTGATTTCACTGTGCAGTCAGGATTGAGAGCCATGGTCTAGGTAAACCCACTTGCTGCTTAAATCTCCTGTGCAGCATTGTCACTGCCCAAAACTTGGGTGATCTTCGTTAGACACTTTCAAGGAAGAAGTGCTCACTCTCTCTAAAGAAGAGCTCTGTTGGAAGTTCTTCCTTATATTGACATAAAAGCTTTCTCCTTATACTTTCTACCCATTGCTCCTGATTGTTATTTGGGACGACAAAGAACAAATCTCATCTTTCCGCATGGCAGTTTTTTGAAAATTTAAAGGCAGTTATCATTCATTCACTGTTTTTTTTTTTAAACAAAATATTTATTGAATACCTATTATAGGCCCAGACCTACCCTGGGGCCCAACACAAATAAAATATGGTCATTGTACTCATGATCTTCATAGTCTAGTGGGGAAGATGGAAAAACCAAGGACATTAGTACAGGTCAACAACGCATTGCTACCTTCCTATCTCCCCACCCTACATCCACCCCCATCTTAACTCTTCTCTAAGCCGATTAGCCTCAGTTCTTCAACTGTCTTCATATGACATTGTTTTGAGGTTTAGACTTCAGATTGTCTTCATCCCTCATAACGTATGGCTCCTAGAGTGGATTACAAATGCCAGATGTGGTCTGAATAGACTCGGGAGAGAGAAGGACTGCCATCTATTTCTAGATGATACACTGCTGGCTCTGCATGAATTTGTAGACAATTAAAACCATTAAAACTTCTTCATATGTTCAGGCTACTTGTAATGAGCAAATCTATTGTTTGGGTGGACAGAAAGGCAGAGAAGGCAAGACTGATGATGTCAAAGCAAGGGGTTGGAGGAACTTAACATCCTTCTCTTGTCTACCTTCTCCCTGGGCTTAGTCATGGTTCTCTAAGGTCACATGTGAACAGTCTGATAATTGACCACTTAAGTCACTGGTTCTGGAGGGCCATAGGTGGACTTGTCCAGAGGTGGGCACATTTGCCAAGTTAACTGGACCTAAGAGAGTTATGGTGGTGGGTGGGGAGAAACAGTTTGGTAAAACTCTTTTTTCAGATTTTCATCTATGTGTTAATCAATACTGGAAGAAAATGACTTTATAGTTGTGACCTCTCGATGCAAACTGATCAATTCCATTTTTTTTAGCTCTTGTTTTTCTGTGTTCTGAGCTAAATGGCGGAGTAGCTATGTTGATTTCCAGTATTACCTTATGGTTTTTATGGAAACTCTTTAGTCAGTGACTTCTTTGATCTTTATCTGGTTCATCTTTTATACAGAGTGTCTGTGTTATTAGGGACCAGGAAAAACCCCCATTAACTGGCATTTCCAGTGTTTGCCCCAAACTACTCTCCCTTTATTTTTGCCAACTGGCATCTCAAGAAAGAATGCTGCTATTTATTTGGGTTTTTATATTCACATTTAATGAAATGTTTCACAGATATTTATAACACAACAAATTCTGCTCTGTGAAATAAAAAATAGATACACTGAGGATAGATCAAAGGCCATACCATCACCATCAGGATCAGTATACATTCACTGAAGATGTGTGACATAATTGGTTCAGATTTGAACCAATTTTGGTTCTAATCTGGGGAAGATTTGGGCAAGGCTCCTACGCTATTGGTGTCTTCTTCAGTATTTCCTCAATAAGAACAAGATGTCACCATCCATAAGGCCATAGGAAAGCATGGTGAACAACCATGCCTGAACACATCATGTGTGCTAGGTTGGCAAATATTCAGGACAGATGCTGTTGAACAAAGTGAAAGTAGAGCTCAAGCATCTGTGTGGGAGCAGAACAGAGGAAGGGACTCTGTGTTTTATTATGCGATCCCAAGAGCCTTATGCTCCAAACTGCTGGGCACAATGACCTATTCAAGATGCTGAGGTTACATTTACAGATGTACATCTGGGAGGTGTTTGAAAATGGGCTTTCATCTACCTGCCCAATTCTCTTATCCATCCTCCATGTGCTCAGCTCTTTAAGGAGCAAATTTGTGCCAGTACCAGTAGCCTGTTCTTTCCTCACCATCCTTGTCTTCTCCACAGCATTTGATTTCATTGACCATTCAAATCTGGAAAGTCACTCCCTTGTGTTCTCTGCTTCACTATGCTGTCCTGGTTGCTCAAGTCCTACTGGTCCATCCTTCTCTCACTTGGTTCTCCTACCCCCTTACCCTGGGCATTCCTTGAGACTCAATATTTGGTCCTCTGATACTGTTTATGTGTACATTTTCAGGATTTAACTACCACTGAAATATCGTATGTTCCAAGTCTTTATTTTCAGCCTTAGACCACAACATACATTATCAATTATCTGTTAAAGTCAAATGTCATTGTAATTTTTATTATTATTATCTTCACATAAATCCACCTGCATTTGCTGCTGTATACTATTGTCAATACTTGAAATCAAACACTTCATTTTTTTTCCTGGTTTCTCTGTTTCTTCAGTGGTACTCTTATTCTCCCAGCCATCCAAGTAAATTGGCTTTCTTCTCTTCTTCCCAGAAAATGCAAGTATCTATCATATTTCAGACACTGTTCTATGTGCTGGGTAGATTATGGACTGAAAGATATGGTTCCTGCCTTAGTGGAGTTTGCATCTTAGTAGAAGAGTTAAACATTAATCATATAATCACGAAACCTTACTCCAGGAATGAGAAGAGCAGTAAAGGGAGCTGTGAGAATGTATAACAAGGGACCTGACTTAGACTAGAAAGGAAGGGAGTCTAGGGAAGGAAAGTGTGTTTGACTTGAGATCTGAATGATGAGTCAGGGCTGGAGAGTGCCATTCCAGGCGTAAAAACCAGCATTCCTGAAAGTCTTGAGGGTGGGAGTGGCAGTGGGAGGAAACTGTGCAGATCAAAGTAACAGAGAAAACAAGGCAGGTAGAAAAGTGATGTCGAAGAGAGAGGGGGCAGGAGATGAGGCTGACTTGGATCATGAAGGACCTTGAGGCCAAGTTAAGGATTTTGGTTTTTATCGTGAGATCTAATACAGCATACTAAGTAAGGGAAAATAGCATGATCAGATTGGTATTTTTAGATGACCATGGTCTGTGGGGAAGAGAATGGATGGCAGAGAATGAGCAAAAATGGACATTAGGACAGTGGTCCTGAGGCTGGTGCAATAGTGCAGATAAGGACAAGGGTGGTGGTTATGGAGATGGAGAGAAAGGCTCTGGGACACAAACCCAAATCTAGAATCACTGTGTCTGAACATAATTCGTATTCAACCAGCCAGCACATTCCCTTAAATTTCCTGTGTAATACCTTCCGCATCTATATTTTCCTTTCTACTTCTGTTTTTGCCACTTAATTCCAAAGCTGTGAACTCAGGTCTGAATTATAGCCATCTCTTGTTAGGGTTTGCTCACTGAGAGCTGCTGACCCTCTGCCCCTCAGTTCCCCACCTTAAATAGGGTGTCAGGAGTCCCAGTGGCTTGTCCCCACTCCAGGATCTGCATCAGCGATGCCGAGACTGGCTTCTATGAGGACCACAGTGTGAGCTTGCGTGTCTTTTAAGGCCATGGTTCCAGACATGAATAAGCTCCATCATCTTGGTGCACTTTGGAAATATACATATTCCTAGGCTCAGTACACAGAGGTTTTGATTCAGCAGTTTTGGGTGGAACCCAGGAATCTGAGGAAGAGGCAGGTTTGCTCTGAGGCACCACTTCCCTGCATTTCCCTTTGTGCTGAAGAGGACACTCCTTTCCTAGGTCTTGTCCCTGTCTTCTCTTTGTTGTCTTCCCCGATCTCCTTCCTCAACTAACTAAAACCAAAACAACCTTTCACTTAAATCTTTATTTGACTTTAATGCCTTCTGTGTTGTGTTTTTTCTTCCCACTGGGGAATCTCTGATGTCTTCTAGACAGGCATAGCCACCTGTGAAGGGCCATGTCATGCCAGAGAGGACTGCTCCCTGGATGGCTAAGTGGCAGGAAGGGTTTCCTGAGATTCATTATAAAGCAAAACCTATGTTTGCAAAGATCAGGTGCTGGCTTGAGCAAGAGAGGAAAGTCAGCAACAAGAAAATAATCTATTTGAGAATGCAGCCTTTTCATGTATCTACCAGTTAGATTTGCTTCCTTTTGGTCTTTAGGTAAAAAAAAAAAAATCAAATAAACATGACTGTGGTGCATCTGTTTTAATGCTTCTAATCTTCTGACTACTAGAGCAAAAAATTAATCTTCCTTCCTCGGTAACAGTAAAGACTTAGATGCCAGTGGAAGGAGGGAAATGAAGAACAGAGGCGGTTCGTCTCTGGGTGGGGGACTTGCGTTGTGTGTGTGTTATTAATATAAACATGTGATTAGCATCAATTTAATATTTTTATGAAACTGTAGCAATAGCTCATGTTAGATATGGGAAAAAAATATCAATATTGGATCCCTGACCAAATATACTTAACTTTATAGGCATAAGTGCATTATCAGATATCCATGAGCCAAGGAATTAACATGAAAAGAAGTTTACTTGGTGTCCAAATATGGATTTATTGCTTTTTAATACTGTCTGATGTTTATTCTTAGAACCATAGGTCTTTTCAAATGTCCTTTAATTTCATCCGTTGTCGGTATACTGATGGGTGATTATTGAGCTGGGGCAGGTAGCGAGAGAACACGTATTTGCATTTCCTAAAATTGAGTCACTGAAACCCGAATGAAGAGGAGCACAGAATTATAAATTTAAATTGTAGTGTGCGTGTGTTGAAATGGGGGAGGAGATGAAACCAGGAGGAGGCGGGAGACTGACTTGCTTCCACTCATAGCACAGAGGAAGATAAATCAACACAGAAGATTAAAAAATGTGAAAAGCTTTCCCCATTTGCCTCGCTTCCTTGTGGCGTCTTTGAATGTGTTTGGCAGCAGTGGGCCATGTCAGGCCACCTGTGCAGTCAGCAAATTGCTCCTGGTATTCAAAGGGCTCTTTTATTAATCTCCTCAAGCAGTCCTTTGGGAAATTGGATGCTTGCTCTGGAATGTCCACTGTATTTTTACCTTTCCTGAGGGGTTATTATATTTTCTTTTGTTTTAAGGTTAATGAGGATTTTCTTTATCCCCAGAATCGACAACAAGATTCTTCCTTCTGGAAGACTCTCTTCCTTACTTTCATATTGTTCAGAATGCCTTGGCCAGTGGTAGACTGAGTCTGTCTATTGTGCAGTTTTGGGGCACTGGTCACGTTGTTCTGCTGGGAGGAAGAAATTAATGTGGAACACATTGTGAGTGGCGCCCCCTGAAGTTGTGCAACATGGTAGTAGATACTCAATAAAAAATAAGTAGAAATTAATGAATGAGCAACCGAGTGATTGTGCGAATGACTTTCTTTTCATTTTTCAGAGACAGTTTAGTGTAGTTTATGTGGAGTCCAGATGAAATAGAAATACATGGATTCTGGAGCAAGAGGGACTCAGGTTCAATCCTGGCTCCCTCGTTTACTTCCTGTGTTATTTGGGCAAATTACTTAATTTCTTTGAACCTCAGTTTGCCTATCTGTAAAATAGAGAATACCTCCCTTGCACAGTTATAAAGAGAATTATACTCAATATATATAGAAAGCACCTAATACAGTTCCTCGCACAGTAGATATTGAATATTAATAATGATAGTCACGGTTTTGTGTTTTTCAATCCAACTTTAGTTCTATTTGTAGCAGTGAGTGGAGAAAAGAGCATGAACACAGGATGAGCTAAAACCTGTAGCGACTAAAGGCAGGGCTTGTGTCTCTTATTCATATGTATAGTGCCTATCATAGGGATAAACGTTGCATGAATTATCATATAAGTTGCTAGGATGAGCTTGCAATATATTTCTTTGTCGGAACATAAAAAATTTAGTTGAGAATTATTGATTATACATCACGTGACACGAACGATGTGCATTTTATCATACGTTAGCTTTGGCCTATGGTTATACAACCAACTTGAAAGGATACACAGTGAGGTTTTGATATTAACTTCTGAGTGCTGCACCCAGGTACGGCAGAGAGAACAGGCCCTGTTCTGGCTGGCCCAGATTCCTCTTTTAAGTTCTGTTGATCCTTTGCCATGGTCCCTCCACTTTCTTTTCTACTGTAATAAATTACTTATCAAGCCTACAGCCTGCCCTGCAGAATTTATCAGATTTATGCCTTTTATTATATTGCCTCCTTCTTGCTGCCTTTTTCATTATTTGTGCCTTTGCTCTTTCCATGCATTTATTAACTGAATTAGCACATTTCCAATGTTTGTTCACACTTAATGAGGTATTGGTATTTTGATGGCAGAAATGAAGAAGTGAGACCCACGGGTGAGAATTTTATTGAACTTCAATGTATTTTGTTTTCCAAGATGTGTAATTCACAAAGTCATAATCTTTTGTGCAACACAAAGTGATACGTGTCCCTACAGTATCTGATGTTTTTATTGCTGAAAATATAACAATGTTAAGGAAAGCTCCTTAGACAAACTGGCTGTAGCTTAAAGAATTGAAATTTATGTAATAGAAAAAGAAAAAAACCCTGTCAGCCAGAAAGCACTTCACATACGTTAAAAAATTATTCGAAAAACACAATTGAATGGGAAATGCCTCTGGATTAATTGGATTAAATAGTCTTACTCAAGGTTCGTTTGGTGCCCATAACAGAAACCCACCAAAACTGGCTAGAGGAGAAAAGGGGAGTTTATTATAAGAACACATGGGTGTCTTGATTCCCAAGGGCGAAAATGGGACTGCTGCAGCCTGGAGCTAGGAACCTGTCAGAACCTAGGCATAGACAGGGCTTAAACTTCAGGCTCTCTCTCTCTCCTTCATTTCCCACTGGCTGCAGTCATTATTTGTGCTGCTTCTTGCCGGTTGAAGTTGGTTGTTCCCTCAGGGCAAATTCAGTTCCTGAGTTCAAGCGAAGAGCTCAAACTCCCCAGCATGTCTGAACCCCAAGTCCAGATTCCTAGGAGAAAGAAGGTGATTGCTCCCAGATCTAGGAGTCCTAAGTGACTTCATCACATGGCTGCCTGGAGACCTGAGTTGGGGTGGGATGTGATGGGATGGGACCGAGGAGACAAGTTGTCAATGCAGTGGGTTTGTAGGATGACCATTGTCTACCACACACTCTGTCTTGCTGGACCCATTCTCAGCGCCACACAGAAAGCCAGTTTAACATGGGCACAAAACAGTTGTAGGTGAAGTATTTTATGACATTCACTAACTGTTGGAAGACTGAATCTATATATATGCACACCAAGCTACCTATTAAAGAAACTTTCTATAGAATTTGAGCCCTAATAATTTTTATCTGAAACAAGTAGGAAATTTTGGAGAGGTTGCATATATTTGATTGTATATTTATTTTGCTTTTTATATTTATTTTGGGAGTGGATTAGATTCTCTTTAATCACCATTGTAAGCTCATTACAGTGGTATCCTTTATTTGATTACTCAAAAACATCTCTCATTTCATTGATATTTTTCTTTGGTCATCTTTATCCCCTCCCTTTGTTCCATTTTCTCCTCTACTTCACTCTTATCCTATTATTTCTCTTTCTTCCTTCTTCGCTTTTTCCTCTCTCCCTTTCTTCCGAGGAATGAAAAGATGTGCGTGGGTGTTGTTGCAAGGGGGAGAGAGGAAAAATTGAGCAATGACAAGTTTGAAAGTAGCAAAATTATTTTAGTAACTCACTGTCTTGGGAGGATACATGTTGATGTATAATTTATACACAGATGCAAATAGTCATGTAAATTGGTTGTGTATTTTAGCTCTTAGAAAATGACTGCCCACACGTTGCTGTGTGGTCTTTCCTATGCTTCGGCTTCAGATGGCTGCTTTGGAGAATTAAGAGGATCTGGTGTAACTCAGGTTGAAATGTATGGCCTTTATAGTCCCATAAGATGACCGAGGCATGTGAAAGGGATGAAAGGAGAGAAGAGAGAAGAATAAGTGAAGAGAAAGACAGGCAAGAAGACAGTGGGGATGAGGAGGGGAGGGCAAGCAAGGGAAGGAGAAGGGTTCTAAGCAGGTGTGGGCGTGCTGAGCTGGGCAGTGTGTAGGTAGCTGTCTGGAGAACGTTTACTTGGTCAGGAGAAGGGGCACTGCTGGCATATCCAGCGTCTGCGTGGTTTAGGAAAAGACACTCACTTGCAGATACATGTCTCCAGAGGAGTGCCTTCCTCAACTGGGCTGGACACATCGATGCAGGACAGACTTACGTAATGTTATGCTTCCTGAGGAGTGAGAGACGTGAGAATTGGGAAGCCAAGATGCAAATCCAGGGTTTGCAAAGAGCCCCTCCCTAGCTCATGACCCTCAGGTAAAGACCCCTGAGCATGGTGCAGGGACTGTGTGCATCAGAGGCACACTTTAGGGTATTATTGCTTGCAGACCCTGGAGCAGGGGGAGTCAGTGGGAGACAAATCACAGGAGACAGGGGTTAGAGTATAGGCCTGCCTCCAAACAAAGATGCTCTAGGACCATGTGTGGCTGTTGGCAGAAGGGGGCCTCGGGGTGGGGAAGGCCAAAGGCACCTATCCTATTACTGCATTAGGTACTGCTGAGTGACAACTCCAACTGCTAGGAGAGGACCTCCTGTCTCCATTTCACCCCCCAGGTGGAGGAGGAAGAGCACTGGGATGGGCCAAGACCAGCTGCAGTGCTGGGCTGTTACTTAGCTACTAAGTGGTAGAGATGGGATTTGAGTTTAGGCCTGTCTGACCGCAAAGCCCATGTGCTGTGTGTCCTGCCTCGGTGCCTGTATCACCTCTCCTGCCCTTCCTAAGGGCAGTGCTGATGACCTCCAGCTTTCTGCCAATAGGCCGCACAGCCCTTACAAACATGCAGCTCCTGTTCCTAGAGTCCCTTAGAGTAGGGAAGTTGTTGCAGCAAATTTTAGGACATAGATATTGTCATGGGAGAAAAGACCCGGGAATCTGGTTTTCAGATTTTCTGAAACAAAAATTGTGTGTGACACATGGTCTCACAAAAGAATTTTGTGCTGCTTCATGATGTGAGATCAGACTGGGAGACATAGATCGGAGATGAAATATTCAAACTTCAGGGACTTTGAAGGTTTAGGGAACAACAGAAAAGAATGTTTCAAATAAAACTTGTCCTGGAGGATTCTAGATGTAAGTTCATGCTACCTGTGGAAACCCACCTAGTAGGGATTCCATATCTAACAGGTCCCACAGGGGCAAGCAAGGGTGTATTTAGAATGAGTAGTACATTTTTGCCCTAACATACACATGGTAGGGAACTACCTCAAACAATTGTGATAAGACAGTAACTTAGGAGTATGCAAAGAAGAGGGCTGGCCATTGGAAGAATTAGTAGACAGAGGGCCCAATTAAGGCAAATAGGTATAATGGAGATAGGAAGCAACTCAATAGTAAGAACAGACAAAGCCATAAGGAGAAAAAACAAGATGGCAAACTAAATATAAAAGAAATTCAGAGATCTTTCCTTTTGATAATATGAGAGAGGAATTTGTGAATGGCATGTGCTTGCTTGAAATTTAATTCTTGAATGGGCAGTGTTCATCCTCACCTCTGTACCTTAAACTCACAGCTTCCTCTACCTGGAATGCTGATTGCATCCTTATCTTACTACAGAATGTCTATTCTCCTTGAAGACCCAGTTTATGTATCTTCTCCCCATTGGAGCCTTTATTGATTTGCCCCTTCCAACGCCCACCACAGTAGCGTGCACCACTCAACAATTTAACAGCAGATATTTGTTGTGGGCTCTGTGCTAGGCACTGGTGATGAAATAGCCAAGTGAAATAGACTGTCTCTGCTCTTGTGAAGCTTTCCCCACTTGGTGCCACTGCTGAGCCTTTTTTTTTAAAAAAAAAAACATTCTACTCTTATTTATAACACACATTGTTTTGAAATTATTTATTTATGTGTTTCTGTCCCCTATTAGACTGTGAGTCCTTGAGGGCAAGCACTATGTGTTAATCAAGTTTCTATCCTCAGTACGTAACAGAGTGCATGGAAGATGATAGTAACTCAACATGCATATGTATAATGAATGGACGCTCTTTGTATTTTTACCTTTTATACATTTACAGACTTGGAGCATCTTCTCACTCATTCTTCCTCTCCCAACACTTCCATTTCATTAAGAAAGCCTCCCAGGGGAATTATTTAGTCCTTTCTACAGACCTTTTTGAGATCTAATATCTATCCAAAGGAGATCAACCAAAACTCTGGCAGAATGATTGTAGTAGATGACATTAAAATGAATTCATTTTATTTTACATGGCCATTATCTGAAACTTTAGATTTACAAAAATATGCGTTATTGGGAATTGTTTAATTTTTCATCATAGGATTCCTTTGTTAGCAAGTTCTTCTAGTACATTTGAAATATGATTCAGTTTACAGAACAGTGAGTTACAAATAGCTTTATCAGCAATATATCTATTGTTTGAAATGTACAACAACAATATATGGGAGCAGGATGAATGATAAATTAATTAAGAACAGGGAACATAAAACTTTAATCAACAGACATCATAAATACAATGTAGTTCACACTAATGTGATGGGTGGGAGAGGGACAGATGGAATGGGTGGGCATGTGCGTTGAGGGGCTGGAAGGAAGAGGTGCAAAGGGAGAAAGGAAAGATGACGAAAAGGGACAACAGGGAGTGAGAGAGAGAGGGAGAGGGAAGAAAAATCGAGAGTAGGAGGAGAGAAGTCCAAGGAAGGTCAGCCAGAGAGATGAGGGGCAGAGAAATTTGAGGGGCATTGACATGGAGGTAGACAAACTGAGGCAGGTAGAAAAAAACAGGCTTAGGGAAAGACAGGCAAAAGGGGCAAGAGCATGGGGCTGGGTGTCCACTTGTTAGACAACGCGCTCTGCTTGCAGGGTCATCTTGGAACTCGTGTGGGGCTGACAGGAATTATCCAATCATTCATCCATTTGATGGACCTTTATGGAAGATGAGCCAGCTGCGGGGCACTGTTCTAGGTGTGGGGACAGAGTGGTTAACATAAGGATAAGACCCCAGTGCTCTCCCAGTTAAAGGTTAGGTGTGGCGATGGAGCTTGCTCTCTAGCTCCTGTGATCCCTCAGCTACAGTAGTAAGATTTGGGTCTGCGTTCATAGTAGGATAGTCCTGCTGCAGGCTGACCCCTTGCAAAGGGACAGAAGGCCTGGTCAGCTTTTTTCCTTCTTTTCCCTGCCTGCTAATTTAACCTAACTCCCCTCATCTTGTTAACCTTGGTTTCAGTCTTCATGGAGTCATAGCGTGTGTAGGGTGGTATGTTAGTTTTCTCTTGCTATGAAACAAATTACTATAAGGTTAATGGCTTAACGTGACATCCATCCATGATCTCACAGTTCCTGTGGGTTAGGAGTTCAGACGCACCTCGGTCCTTTGCTCAGAGTCTCACAAGGCTGTGGTCTAGCTGTCTGCTGGGCTGTCATCTCATTTAAGGCTTGGGATCCTCTTCCAAGCTCGTGTGGGTGAGGGCAGAATTCATTTCCTTGCACCTGTAGAACTATGTCGCTTGCTTCTTCAAGGCCAGCAGGAGAAAGCATCTCTGACCTCTAGATGCTGTTTTAAAGGGCTCATCTGATTAGGTCAGGCCAACCCAGGATAGTCTCCCTTTTGATTACCTGAAGTCAGCTGATTAGGGATTTCAAGGACATTTATAAAATCCCTTCACTTTTGCCATCTTCTGTTGGTTAGAAACAAGTCACAGGTTTTGTCCACACTCAAGGAGAGGGAGTCACACAAAGGCATGGCCAGCAGGGGGCAGGAATCATGGAGGCCATCTAAGAAATCTGCCTACCACAGGTTGGGGGAAAATTTCTGCTTGGTAAATATTCCTATGAGCTGGCATCAATGCTTTCTGGGCTTGACAAGGGCTTGTACTGACTCTTTCCCATTAGCCATTCTGATAGGTTTTTTTGGAAATGCCTGGATAGCTTCTCCTGCCCCCACCATCTTAGGGGTTCTTTCACCTGAGGTTTTCTTGACACATCTGAATGTGCTTATATTCCTGCTCTAGCTTACGATGCTCAGACCCCTGGCCTACAGCTGTCCACCTGCCCAGCCTCTCTTGGCTGAGGTCCCTTGAACCCCTGTAGGGGCTCTCTTGTTCAGGATGTGTGAGAACTCCATGCTGGCTCAGGAGTGGTCCTCTCCTGACTCCCCAGAAGCACTCACATTGTATTTCTCTCACAAATACTGGGAGTGCTGGTTGTTCCTGGAGGAGAATCCTTTTGTTCTCGTATTATGAGAGGCTCACTATAACTTCTCTTACTCTTAGGGTTTCACAGGCATGAGTTGCTCACCATTACCCTGCCCACCAAACCACAGAGAGACCATATTAAACTCTCTGAGGGGTTCTGTTTAAGCTGCATCTGTGAGGCAGCATCACCTCACCGGAGGTAGACATTCTCCATCAAATCACTCTTGAAAAATACTCTCCTAATTTCCCACTCTCTGCCCTTTTATTCCCAGTTTTCTCTTTTTTCATCTCAGATTCAGAAATGGGCGTGACTTTGGTGAAAGGCAGCTGCAGAGTTGGGCTCCAGAATCAAGAAAGGCGGCAGTGCACTGAGGTTTGGGGATGAGGAGTGTAGGATGGCTGGTCTGTCTGCAGCAACGAAGGACTTTCAGAGACCAGACAACACAAAACCAACGCACTTCAGAACAAGCAGTGGGAAGTCAGGTGTGCAGAAGGATACAGCTCTTGCCAGACAGGGCCCAGTAAGGGCTGCAAGTTTAGGAAAGCTATCAAGAGCCAGAGAGCCATGGGCAAACAAGGGCCAGACATAGCTGATGGCACAAGGACAAACTTGGATCGTAGCCAGTATCTGTCCTAAATAGATATTGCACACGTGAAGTGACTGATGAAAGTAGAAAATAGTAAGAAACATCAATAATTGTGCCTTTGTACTATACTTCTTCACAACTTTTACAAATATCTTTCTTAACTGATCACAAGAATAAAAGTACTGTGTTACTATAGGAAATACACAGATAACCTTTCAAAGAGTTTATGGGGTAAGATAAACATATAAATAACCATAATTAGGATCAAATATTCTTGTCAAGAACTCTCCGTCCTGTTCCAATATGTTATTTAATACTTATTCTAAACATATTATTAAAGTAATAATAATGAAAATATTCAAACCACACAGAAAGGCCACCCACCTACTCCACACAAGTAACTACTTTTTCTTGTAATTAATAGCCTATTTTTTAGAGTAGTTTTAGGTTTACAGAATAATTGAACAGAAAGTACAGAGAATTCCCATATGCTCCTGGTAACCACTTAAGTTTCTGACTTTTAGTTGTTCTGTTGCTCATTATCATAACCTTAAATTATCATAAACACTTCCTTTTCTTGATTTATTAGTTCTAGATGGTATTTTTTGATTCCCTGACATGAGGGATGAAGTATTTATTTCACTTATATTTTCTCCCAGTCTCTCTTCCCCTTTTTCTCTCTTCAATTTTTGTTACATTGGTATTTTTTCATTTGCATTTATGTTTTATTTTGTGATGACATTATTTTCCTGCTTTGAATATAGGTTTTATTAGAAAAATTAAACCCTCAAACAGCACTTGCAGTGTTATGATTATGCATACGTTATCCATTGTCACACCAAGCTTAGTGCCCGGTCACAGAGAAGGCAGTATCGGCTCATGTCACCAAATCACCGATGCTCAAAAGAGAACATCCCAGCGTCAAGGTCCACTGGATCATTGTTTAATTTCTTTTCAACTCTCTTCATTTCTTCTAGGTCACATTCAGCTACCACGGCTTCTTATAGCTTATGTTATCTTTTTGTATCACTTTTTAATTTTGTTGGAATAGCTTCTAGTTTATTTTTTTTCACACAGGCCATGTGAATTTTCTAAATCCTAAATGTCAAAAAATGCCTTTATTTTGCCCACACAAATGATGCTTTGAATATGTATGGGATTCTGAGCTTAAAAATCATTTTTCTTACCACTTTGAACATATTATTTGATTGTGTTCTAGTACCCAGGCTTGTGGATGAAAAGGAATGAAACTTGAAGTCACTAAAGGAGTCATTCTTTTTAAAGTGCCTAGAAAACAGCCTGGGATGTCGTAAGTGCCATACAAGTGGTTGGTAAATAAAACCCTGAAAATGCTGTCTGATCCTTCTTTTATAAGTGATTATTTTCTCTCTGCAAACTTTTAGAAATTTTTTTCTTTAGTCTTGGAATTCTGAAATTTCATCAGCCTATATTGCGAATCCTACTTGGCACTTGGTAGAAGCTTTTCATCTGAAGATTCTTGTCGGTCTCTTTGGAGATTTTGTTTCATTACATTTTATTTACCCACATCCACTGTATCTGTTTTCTAATTCTGGAGCTTTTATTAAATAGTTGTTGGATGACTTGACTCTCTCCTCCAAATCACTTGACTTTTCCCTACGTGTTTTCTGTTTCTCAGTCCTTTTGCTTTGTCTTTTGGATCTGACTTGTTTTGTAGAAAGAAACCCTTCTGGTATCTCCGAGCACACTCATGAGATCTTTAAAGTCCACATGTGCTCCCCGTTCCTTGCTGGGGCGGTGCCTTGGTTTATCAACCGTGGTGGAGCTGCTTTCTCTCCAGGTTTCACTCAGATGTCTAGAGTCCTGGTTATTGGTTGACACATGAGTGAAGGGCTAGATTAATTAGTGTAGATTCCTGATATGATTTCCTCTGTGGTTGGGCTGGTGTCTGTCAATAGGACCTTCTCTCTTGGAAGGAGGTGTGCGAGTGGGTGGGCCATCTGACGGGCACCTTGAGGCGAAGCAGGGATGCGGTCTGTGGTTGCCACAGCAGCTGAATTTAGATGGAGCTTGCTCCAGGAGGGCTCTTTCCTCCTCTGCTCCCTCTTTTTTTATTCCTCCTCCTTATCCTCCACCTCCTTCTTCTTTTCTTTAAGGTCTGATGTGAAGAACAGAAATGCATGGAACTTTGTTCTTGCTCTCTGCCCCAAACACCCACACGTTGACCTTATCGAGATAATTGCCCATTTTTGTTGGGGTGTAGTTGCAAAGCTTCATCCAGCAGGCAAAGGTTCTGCCATTTGTGTTCTGCATGCCTGAAAGAGGAGTCAGTGCTGCACCGGCTCGGTTCATCTAAAAAGAGTTCTGCAGTGAACACCTCTGGTGGCCTCTCAGCCTGTTCTGCGCTTTGTCATTTGTTGACGCCAGGTTGCTTGGCTTGTCTCCCACTGCTCCTGGGAACATGTCTTACCTCTGGTGTTTTGCATGGTCATATCCCTCCCATCCCACTTTCGTTCTGTCTTCTAGGATTTCCTCAAACTTTCTGATGCCCTGATCACTCTCTTTCTTATGTGCTGTCACTGGTATGATTTCATTCTTTGAATAATATCATTTTAGTTATTTCACTGGGAGCTTGAGTTCGAAGAAATGTAATGGGGTATGCTCATAAAAGCTTCTTGAACTGGAAGATTTCTTTTTGGTCTGTGCATAGGAAAATCCCAATGAGGGGCATGTGCTCATTGCTACATCTCACTCGACTACGCTGACGGGCAACAGGGCTCCTCTGACTTATAAGCTTTAAGAGAGGCATCACCTGGTGACATATCTGAATTGCAGTCAAGTCCTGAAGAGGAAGTGGGAGGCTTCATTATTAGTAGCCCTGCAAACCCAAATATCTCTAATGGGACAGCAAACATCACCGCCACTCACGGTCACTGACAGCTTCCTAACCTTGCTGGCAAGTGCACCCGCCACCTCTTCTACCACCTTGACTGCTGCTGCCCTGGGGGGAATATTAGGAGACACAAGGGCTAGAGACCTTCACGCTCCAAGGTGGGGATGGCTTGTAAAGACCTGGGGAGAAAGCATCTTTATTAGGTCTTTTGAAAACGTCCTCCTTTCTCATGACTTACAGTAGCTAACACATGTCTCTCTGCCTAAAGTAGTCAGTGAGTGGGTGATGGGGAAACAGGGTTGCTCTTAAGATTCAGGGAGATTTCAACACAGCAAACACTATTTCCAGTCTTTCTGAAAACCTTTTGATTACCAACTTGTGCTTGGAGCCATCCCTGAAAAAAAATCCAATTTGGTATATTTTATGGATTTTATTATAGTGCTATTTATTCTCCATCCCAGATAGCTAAAGCCAGTGTTAAATAATGCAGGCTTTGTAGCTCTGAAGCTCTGATACAGACTGGCTCTGTGTGCACTGCTTTCAGAGAACTGGAGGGCGGGGGAGGGGAAGGCAGCTGTGGGAGCCGCATCACAGCCCTCTGCTGTGCTGCAGGGAGCACGGCCCACATGGACGCGAGGAAAAGCTGGCCCCGGAGAAAGGACACCTGGGGCTTCTGACTCAGCTCTGCGACTGTAATTGGCTCATGTCCCGGGGCAAGTCGCTGAACCCCTCTGGACCTGTTTCCTCCTTCAGAAAATGTTGAGAGTTTACCACCAGCAGCTCAGGCAACTTCGTGTTGGCTGATCTCTCAGGTATATCTTGAATATTTGAGTCTCTTTTAATAAGATTACCTTTAACAACACAACAAGCATTTCTATAAGCAAAAGGAACACGTGGAGACAATATTTCGCATGTCATAGTTTTATTTAGCCTGAGAAGGAGGGAAATGTCCTTCAGTGGTAAATGATTTAAAGGAGATATTGTCATTACAACCAAAGGCCCTACTGATGGGTAACTATTGTGAGGATCCAGGATCGTACACCCCCTAGAATGTATCTCCAGTATCCTGTGTGTTTATGATGGGGGAGATGATGTTCGGGTCTGGGTGCCTCGGTTGAAAGGGTACATGGGTACATGACTCAGATATTTGAAATAAACCTTAGAGATCAGCCAGCATGAAGTTGACTGAGGAGCTGGTGGTAAACTAAACATTTTGAGAAGGAGGAAACAGGTCCAGAGGGGTTCAGTGACTTGCCCAGGGACACGAACCAATTACAGTCCCAGAGCTGAGAGCCTGTCAAACAGTGGATATCAGGAAGACTTGGGGTGCAAGAGAAGTGGGGAGAAGGTGTGGAGAAAAACTAAGAGGTGCACACAGCAGCATGCAGAGCTCTTAAAAGCCTCGTGTTTGCTGAAAAAATAAGGAACAGAGTGAGATATTACACAGTTCCATTTACATGAACTGAAAATACATATTATGTAAGACCACATACAAACATAATTTTAAGGGAATTTAATAAGAAGAAAAAGCTAAAGGACATAGGATTGTTTAGCTGGAAGAACAAAAGGTTTGAGAGGGATGTGGTGCATATTGGTAGGTGATTAAAGACTGTCCCGTGGAAGAGGGAAGATTTGTTGTACGTAGCCCTTGAGGGCAGATGTGGGACCATCTGTTCTGCGGTTTGGGGAGCAGGTTTTGGTTCAATACCAAGAACCTATTGTGTGCCAGCGCAACCTTACAAATAGGCCATTGGATCTAGTTAGCATAGGAAAGGGGAGCTAGTCTTGACTTATGTGATCCCTGTATTGGGCACATTTGATCATATGTGTAAGGTCCTTTTCATGGCTGGGTTTCTACATTCTAGAACATGAGTGGAACAATCTGCAATTAACTCTAGGGTAGATAGGAAAGATGGTGATGTGAAGATATGTGTTGTTCAATGGGGGAAAGGCAGCTAGTTAACCACCAAAACATCCCCAGGGTGGCACTAGATTGGTGGCGTTCCCACTAACTCTGGCACAGAACCATCTGACGGAACTATCATAGCTGTTCTTAAACTTTAATGTGCATACTAATCACTTGGGAAACTTGTTTTTAAAAAGCACCGTCCCCAAGTGACACTGATATGGGAGGTTTGGGCTGAGATGAGAAGTTCTTGCGGTTGAAACAAGCACCCAGGTGATTCAGACACAGGTGGCGGTCCCCAGATTAACTCCGAGAAACTTGCATCAGACCAGATGCTATGTGTAGGCAGGTTTTGAAAGAGAGTTTTAATTTTTGACCTCTGAGGACCTTTTAACCCTGAGCTCCTGAAATTCTCTGCCAACAGCTCCTAAGAGACCATTGATTCTCTCCCTTTCTCCCCACAGCCTCCTTCCCGCAGACGTGGGGGGGGGGCGGGGTCTTGCGTCCCTGACTCCCCGGCTTCCCTGACTGTTACAGACAGCGCCTCTCTCTCTTAGCATGGGCACCTGACAAGGGTTCCAGAGTAATCACTAGTGAATGCCATTGTTCCTGAAGATAAAAATGTTGATTTAGAAACAGGTGTAAATATTTAGTGCAGAGTTCTTGCCTTCGGCTGCTAATGATTCTTTGATAAGTTTTCGAGTTTTATTAACAAAACACACACCAGTGATTCTGAGGACTAATTGCAAATTTTTTCACATACGGAGCTGGTTGATTAGGTTGGCTCTAGAAATAAAATTAGTTTCCTGAAATCCCATATTTTTGTTTGTTTGCTCATTAGTCGCTTCTTCCTAACCTGTGTGCCCAGGAGCCCGGCGGGAAGCCTTGTGAACAGGCGCCCATTCAGTGTGAAGCAGGGTTCCCAAACCTGAGCGAACAGCAGGATCTCCTGCGAGCATTTTAACATGGTAGTTCTCACCTGCTTTTAAATTTGGATGACTGAGCCCCAGCCCCAGCGGTGCTGAGTTAATTGACCTGTGCTGTGGCCTGGTCCTGGTCGGAGGGATTTTTAAAAAGCTCCCCAGGTAGTGCTGTTGTGCAGACACACTTGAGAACCGCTATTTTGAAACATACGGATTTTCAAGCCTCCACCGAGACATTTTGATTTGGTGTGTCAGGGGTGAGGCCAAGGAATCTGCATTTAAAAAAATCTTCCAGTTATTTCTGATGCTCATTCTTATTTGAAAACTGCTGGTGTAAGTGAAAACAGCTTAGATTTGGAACGAGACAGATTTGCTTCTAATTCCTGTTTTTTCACTTATTAGGTGGCAACTTACTCCCTTGGGCCAGCCCATGGCCCTCTCTAAGCTGTTTCTCCATCTGTAAGTTGGGGATGATATGCGTTGACTTCACAGCCCCACAGTGGAGAGGAGTGGGTCTTCACCTCACTTTGCGGTCAGGGTGCTGGGGTTCGGATCCCACCTCCTCCACGGGACACCTGTGAATCCCTTAGCAGCTTCTCTAATCTGAGGCTTCTTAAACTTGACTGACTGCACGTGAATCACCTGGGGATCGTGTTCAAATGCAGATCTGAAGAGGGGCCTGGGATTCTGCATTTCTCACAAGCTCCCTGGCCGTACTGATGCCGCAGGCAGGGTGGGCACTGCAGGGCCCAGCGCAAAATGAAAACGTGGGGCCCTTTGTTCAAAAAGCAGGAAGCAAGCGTTGTTAAAGGCACGGAAATATAAAGCTGTGTCTTTTCTTCCAGCGTCTCATTTTCAGCTTGTCATGGTGTGTTTTGTTATTTAATGGGGCGCTAAGTAAAGAAAAACTAAAGTTTTAAATTATTAGCATGAAATTGATCATTTATCTTTAAATTGTGCAATGTCATTTTTAAATGCAAATAAAAACAGAGCGTTTAACTCATGTATTGATTCACCAAAATTACACAATTTGTATCTTGTTACTCGTGTATCCACATGTATTTTATTCTTACCAGAATAGTGGTATGACTGCACAAACCCAACTCAACTGTTGTTATTTCACTTCTTGATACACTCACAGTCTACGACATTCTCTCCTTCCAGTTACTGATGAGTAAAGAAGGACTGGAAGGGAAAGAAACTATGGGTTGCCCTCTTTTCTATTTTTCCTTTTCCTTCCATGTCATCATTTTCAGCCTAAGTGGCTGGCTAACACAGGGACATGCTGTGAATAAGAAAAGATGTGAAAGAGTTCCTTGGTAGTTTGTGTTTCCTGGAATGCCATTTCCTTCTTTCTGTGTTTAAAGAGAACTCTGGTGCAAAAGGAAAGTGCAGTTTCGTGGGCCTGCCAGCACTCTCCCTAGCTCAGTCGTGGACTTAACATACTTCCTTTACTCTGCTTGGAGCCTTGTGGGACTCCCACATATCATGGGTCCACCGGAATTCAGTGCTTACGGGCATCCCAACTGCTATATGCGAAGGGGCATCAAGGACTGGTAAATGTGCACATTGCCGACATCTCCTCTGCTTGTGTGCATGCTCCGTGTCCCATTGGATTTAATTTGCAAAATACAAGTTGAAAGATAAAATTAAGAATTTCAAGACAGCAGAGCACCAAACCATGCCATCCCCAGCAAAGGGTCCCACGCGACTGCACAGGCCACGCACTCGTGAAGCCAACCCTGGCTGTGCTTTGAGCAGAGAGGATCTAGTCTCTATCCTAGTATGCTCTATACCCGACTGTAACACGAGGATAGGCAAGTAGTGTCTCCATGGCAGGCAGATACTGGCACATAGTGGGGCTGAGCAAATAATTCTTTTACTTTCTTGTTTTCCCACTTCTACCCCTGAAGAAATAACAGTTCAATAGAAAACCTTTGGAATGCTCCAGTAAGGGCGAGTAACTGTAGGAGACAGTGAAAAGGATTCTTTCTTTTGAATATACTCATCTTCTGATGAAAGAATGAGTGACCTTGGGCTGGGCTTGATCTCCAGCCCTAGAAAGAGACATGTGATTCGTCATGGCCAAGTGTAGCCACGGCCCCAGAATTCCAATCTCAGGGTTCTGGAGAGGGGGCCAGTTTCTCCATCACCGAGTGGGAGGACTGATGCTCTTGCCTGTATTTGTCCCTTGTCTTCCTGCTGCTTTTTTCTCGGAGCTAATTCCTGTTTGAAGAGCTGATATTTAATTCAACAGCCCCCCATGGAGCCTTGTGCCTGTGATAGAAGTTTCTAAAAATCTCTCAGTCAACAAAATGATAACAGCTGGTCTTTGAAACTCTGGGATCTCTAGACTGGGGAGGTGCTGGGGGAGGGAGAACTCAGGGAACCGGGGACTGGGGCTGGGGAATGCACTATTTGTTAAGGATAATGAGGCAAAAATGCAACAGAGGTTTTTATTACAAATAATAGACAGAAGTCTTCAAACAACAGCAGAGAGTCATTAAAAAAAGAAACAGAGTTAAATAATTGTCTAATTAGCAGGCACCAAGAAGGCAAAATTTATTCCATTAGAACTTCTTAAGGGAGAGTCAATAAATTCACAGCTGGGTGTTCACTGTCTCAGGAATACAGAGACTGTGGATTTTCCTGGTGCCAGGTTGTTCTTTGATCCCTTTGCCAAGCTTCCTTTCTGATTAACTCAAGGTGAGTCTTGTCTCAGGAAGCTGCTGGGCTCAGTTGCTTTACTCAACCATGTCATTAAGCTCTGGCCTAAGTATTAAGGCTTCAAGAAACCGGGAACTGTAGAGATTACTGCTGTTAACAATGTCATCAGCTAACGTTCGTACGGTGCTCCACAGCTTACAAAGCACGTTCACATGCATGATTTCATCGAATTCTTGTAGCCACTCACTAAGGGAAGCAGAGCCCGCGTAAAGGAATGTTTATGAGTATGGATGGGGTATTAGTTAGCTTGGGTGACCATAACAAACTACCATGGATGTCTTGAACAACAGACATTTATTTTCTCACAATTCTGGAGGGCTCAAGTCAAAGATCAAGGTGCTAGCATGGTTGAGTGGGATCTCTCTTCCTGGCTTGCAGATCGCTGCCTTCTCTCTGTGCGACCACATGGCCTCTGTGCACCTGGAGAGAGCTGGGGAGGGCGGGAGGCAGGGAGGGAGGGAGAAAAGAAGCAGGAGAGAAATGGAGTCAGAGAGGGAGAGAGGAGAGATGTCTCTCTTTTCCTCTTCTTATAAGGCCACCAATCCTATCTGATTGGGACTCTACTCTTATGACCTCATGTAACCTTAATTATCTCCTAAAGGCCCTAGCCAAATACAGTCACCTTGGGGTTAGGGCTTCAACATGTGGATTTTGGGGGAGACACAATTCAGTCGATCCAGATGGCAACCACCAGTGAGAACACAAACCATCTGCAGCCACACAGCTCACTCTCTGCATTAAAATGACATTCCAGGAGACTCGTGCCCAGGAATATGACGTTGTAAGTAATTATTATTTTGTTATGAAATTTCCCCCAAATCTATTTATGTGAATAAAAGATGATTCAGCTATCCTTCATCAGAGTAAATGATCCCCTTTCAGGACAATAGATCACTTTGCTAGACTCATCAAGCCACTATTTATTCCTTAAGACTCTCTTGGAACCCTTTCCTTGCTGTGTCAACTACTCCTAAACTACTATATCATGAACTTGGCCCAATCTGGGTCGGGCCCCTGCATTGAAATACCTGCCTTCAACCAGACCCCCAAACCTCATAAATATCCCTCCTAGAAGAACTGACTGTCAAGGGAGTGGAATTTCTTACCACAGTAAGTAATGAACTTCAGCTTGGCTTTACCGACAGGTTGATTAGCTGGTTTTATCAGGCAGTCAGCAATGAACATCAGTTTGAACCTTGGCTGGCTCCAACACATCCTTGCTGTATGATCTTGGGAAACATTTCCGAACCTCTCTGTGCCTCATTTCCCTCATCTATAAGGTGAGCACCAACTGCGGAAGGTCATTATAAGGTTTACGTGAGTTAATACAGGTGAAACTCTTACATGCCTGGCACATGGCGGGACCCCAATAAATATGTTTTTATTATTCTGTTCCTATTACTGAAATCTGTCAAATGGGCTGACCAGTGCCCTCATCCATTTTCTTATTGTATGTTTCCCCAAAACAAGGTTGCCTAAGAAAAATAAAATATCACAGGCTTTTGATTTACAAGGGAATTACATACCTAATTTCCTCCATTTCTAAAATGCAATCAACTGTAAAATATCAATTTAAACACAGTTGGGGGCAAAAAAGGGGAACACTGCCATACTAAGTATACACATCAGTTATAACATGCATACCAATTTCAGAAACGATAAAATGTAGAAAAACTGTCGGAAGGATTGAATGAATGTATTTTTCTCCTGAAGCCCTTAGAGAGATTTTGTGGGAAGAATAGGGGTTTCCCTGAGGTGCTTTCAAACCCATCAGTACAGCTGAGTGGTTTCTGATTCCCTTTTGGGGGCAGGCCAGGCCAGCTTGGGGAAAAAGGCAGTGAGCCTAAAATCATTTCACATATGTTGGAGCTCCTCGTGGATTTGGTCCTGGAACCCTATGTTTGCAGACACTTGGAGTGTGTTTGCTGCAGGCTGGAGCTGGTGTTTGCTTAAGGGAGGCCTAGGAGAGGGGCTGTCCTCTCACGGAGCTGGCATTCTGCTTGGCTGCACTGACAGAAAGTATTGATTCAGCCATCATTTCCCCGCCCAGAGAGGAGATTTGCTCTGTCTCCACTCATTGGTCTCCTCTTCTTCCTTAGTCTCACCTCATGGCATATTCACGGCCACGGCAAGTGATTCAGGCTATCAAGGCACTTGTATACAGTGCTTTCCAAAGTGACATCCGTAGACCAGGGCCAGTACGTGAACTCTTTCCAGTCTCTAATGAGATCAGTGCAGAAATTAAGAGTATTTAGACATTTTATAGCAATTTGATGTTGCCATGAAATCCAAGCAGATGATCAGTGACCTCATCTCACTGAATAGGAGCTAAATCATTCCAGGTGCTGCGTTATGTCCATGGGGAGTTGCATTTAGTGCAAGATACCTATTGATCATTTGCAGTAGGACAAGATACTGGTTTGCAGTGGACTGAACACTAAAAACAAACAAACAAATAAAAAAACCCCAAAGACTGCCCATAACCACAGATTTATTGAGAAATACTGTTCTAAAACTAATTATTATTATTATTATTTTTGGTGAGGAAGATTTGCCCTGAGCTAACATCCACTGCCAATCTTCCTCTGTTTTTTGCTTCAGGAATATTTGCCCTGTGCTAACATTCACGCCAGTCTTTCTCTACGTTGTATGTGGGATACCTCCACAGCATGGCCAATGAGTGGAGTGGGTCTGCATCTGGGATCTGAACCTGTGAACCACTTGGCCATGGGGCTGGCCTCTAAAGCAAATAATTTTTTTCTAGAAGCTACACATGACATTTTAGTGGCTGCCACCATGTCATGCAAGGTCTTGGAACACTGACCTGGACACCAAGAATTCCCAGCCCAGCTGACTGAGAATGATTAAAGTTTATAATTCGTTTGACATTTGACATTGTTCTGTATATCAATGATGCTATTTTAAAAACTGTCTAGATGTGGATGGATATGGATTGCCTATTCCTCCACTTCCTGAAAATATAATTTGGAGCAAGTTTTGAAGAAACTGTAAACATTAGACATAGGTCAGCATATTCTCTCTAGCTTAAGTTTTAACCAGAAGATTATTATATTGGATTGTGGCCTCACTGGCCTCACTCCCAGAGTGAGAGTCCTTTGTCCTTCCTGTAGTCAAGGATTCTTTTGGAGTTAATAAAATAGGCATTTCTTACCTAAGGCTTTCCTCTAGCTGTTTTAAAGGCCAATATTTTATCTACTTGGTCCTTCTTCCACTAAAGAGAAACACGCCCTAACACTGTCCCTGTGGTTAAAACAAAACTTTACTTGGTTTAGACTGAGCATCCATATCAAAGGTCTTTCCCCTCTCTCTCTCTCCAGTGATCCTTTAGCATTCCTTGAGTTTCTAACTATAGCTGGCAAAATTGTTTCTTATGTAAAATCTATAAATTTTCCTGATGGAATAAGTTAAATACATTTTGAGTAGACTCAAACTGTTTTTAAAAATTGTTTTACGGAGTAATTTCTGTATACCTCACTTGCAGTATCTGTTTTTCCTTCCATCCCTCCCTTTTATCATATCTACCTTGGAAGTTTCTACTGATGCTTCAAGACTCTCTTTAGGTTGTATAGTGTAAGGGTTCAGAGCTCAGATTTATCATGTTTCCACATTTACTAGCTGAGTGACTTTTGCAAATTACTTAGCTTCCTTAAGTCTCCATTTACTTATCTGTAAAATGGGAAAATAATAGCACCTACCTAATGGGGATTATTATAAAGATGAAGTGAGGTGCTTATTCTAAACTGATAGATATTAAGGACCCAGTCTATATTAGCTATTCTTACTTTTAGGGGTTGTTTCGTGGGGGTAGACTTTCCATTGCTTCTTCCCCTGTAAAACTGAGCTCATTGACCCTCCTGGGGCTACCACATTGCCCTGTGCTTCCTTTTAATGTTCTGTCAATCTGTCTGTCTCTCCTACTAGACAATGGGTTCATTCAAGGAAGGTTTGTCTTTCCATCTTTGACTCCACAGTATCTCATCACATGCTCAACGAATATTTGCTGAGCTGAATTCAAATGAACTTCTCTCTTTTCCCATCTTTCTAGCACATTGGCATTTCCTAGTGTAGGAATGGGAATACTTATTTAAATACAGATTTCTTGGTCTTCACAGAATCACATTTAGAAGGATTACTGAGAATCTTCATCTTTAATAAGCTTCTCAGGGATTCTTAAGGTCAATAAACCAATGACCCATGTCTCTTCAGCATGTCCATGTTTGTCAACTTCTATATGTCTTAGACTTGTGTCCCAGACTCTGCCTATAGACTATCTAGTCCCCTTTTCTGTCAGTCATCATTAATTTCCATTGCCTCTGCCCAATTTCAAGTCTTATCATCTCTTGGACACAATCTTGCAGTAGCATTATATGGTGACAGATTCTTAGGGTGGTCCCCATGATCCCTGCTTCTTAGTATCCACCTTGTTTGTGGGCAGGACTTGTGACTTTGTTCAACAAACAGAATACAGCAAAGGTGATGATATGTATAAGATTACATTACATTGAAGACTGTCTCCCCTCTGCTGGCTTTGAGGAAACAAGTGGCCATGTTGGAAAATCCCATGTGTCATAGAACTCTGGGCAGCCTCAGGAGCTGAGAATGGCCTCCAGGCAATAGCCATCAAGAAATGGAAGCCTTCAATTCTACAGTCACAAGAAACTGAATTCTGCCAACAAGCTGAGTGAGTTTGGAAGGAAATACTTCACTCATCAAGCCTCAGATGATCTCATATCCTTGCCAACACCTTGATTACAGGGTAGTCAGACCCTAAGTAGAGGGCTCATCTGATCCTGGACTCCTGACCCGTAGAAAGTTAGATAATAAATATGTGTCAATATAAGCTGTTAGGTTGTGGTATTTTGTTCCAGCAAATAGAAAACTGATAGAAAACTAATACACAATCTAATTGGTACTCTTAATTTCTTTCTCTCTTGTTTCCCTTGCCTTTCTCATCCACTCCAAACAATTTCAAGGGCCTAGAGTTTCCTTCCTACCATATAAGGAGACTCTGAATAGCCAACTTCATGTTATTCTCTATTCCAAAACCTTTCATTATCTCTTCATTCCCTACAGAAAATATTCCAGACACTTCAGGGACTGGGCTCTACCCTCCCTGCTCTCACCCCAAATGGCCTTTCCAGTTTTGTATCAAACCAAATAGCTCCTTGTCCTGTGTTGCAGAGATAACGGATATGTGCCTTACACTCTCACATTGGAGGCCTTTGCTCATATTCATCCCTCAACCTAGAATGTCTTTTCCCTTACGCTCACCTTTCAGCGCTCCAATACCGCATCCATCTGAAGTCCTTCTTTGTTCTTCTTATGCAGAATGAGTTGTTCCTCTGTGAAGCCTCTGTAGACATTCCTTGTACCCCAGGCTAGCACTTGTTTCGTTCCATCATATTTTCTAGTTAGCCATTCATGAGACTGTCCCCACAAGATTATGAGCTCTTTGAGGGCAGGGATGGTGGTGCCTTCATCACTTCTTCTGGAGAATAGCATTCCACATGTTCTTTGACCTCAACGTAGAGTTCCACGGCTGACATTTACTCAATTTACTACTCCAAGTTCTACAAACATATTTTCAAATATTTTAAAAGACCACATTTCCCTAAAATAGAGGAAGGGAGTCAAGAGCTATCAGGACCAGATATAAGAAAAATACTGTTATGAACCTAACACCAGAAGGAGCAGTCAATTCATCATGATTTTCAAAAGCTCAGATTGTTGATGTGCCCAGAAAGAACCAGGGTCCCTACTCTACCATAGTGGTATACATACCACATAAATAAATTCTCCAAACCGTTTGCATTTTAAGTCAAAAGTGATGTTAGACCTATGTGGTTGAGTTTCCCTTCTCTCCTGTGTTTAAGAATAGAGTATTAAGAAAAGAGGGATGTTAGGGAAGTAGTCACAGCATCTAGCATCATAATAGACAAAATATCAACCTAGGTCTTCATCTGTATCATTAGGGAGTGTGATGGTTAACTTTATATGTCAACTTGACTGGGCCACGGGTGCCCTGATATTTGGTTAAACATTATTCTGGGTGTGTCTGTGAGGATGTTTCTAGATGAGGTTAACATTTGAATTGGTAGATTGGATAAAGCATATTTTCCTTCCCAGTGTGGCCTCATCCAATCCATTAAAGGTCTGAATAGAACAAAAGGCTGAGTAAGGAAGAATTTGCTCTTTCTGCCTGACTGTCTTCGAGCTAGAACATTGATCTTCTCCTGCCTTCAGATTCATATTCAGACTGGAACTATACTGTCAGCTCTCCTGGGTCTCCAGCTTTCTGACTTCTCAGCTTCCATAATTGTGTGAGCCAATTCCTTATAATAAACCTCTCCTCTTGGACGGTACACTGTATACTAGTATCTATCCATATCTCTAGCTCGCTCTCTATATCTATCTCCTATTGGTTCTGTTTCTCTGGAGAACACTGTAGTCAGGGAGCATGTTTTAGAAGCTACAGAAACTGTTATTTTGGTAAGTCAATTCAGTTCATCATCTCTGTATTAAACATCTGTTAGGTTCAAAGCAATGCAGTATATACTAAGTACTACAAGGACTATAAAGATAAAGAAGTTTCCAGCCTTATGATAAGTTTTAAAACTTGCTCTTAAACTATCATAAGGCAGGGGATTTTAAGAGCCACCAGAAAGGTGCAGTTCAAATGCTTTGAGGTGTCAGTAGAAGCGAATGTCACCAGCCAGGTAGTTAGGGAATGGCTTTACAAAACAGCCAGCACTAAGTCAGGCTCAGTTCTCCATTTTACATCACTTAATTGTCCAACTATTAGCTTTCTCTTATTTATATGGAAACAACCTTGAACTCCTCTGCTTGGTGTTGTAGGACATGTTAAAATCATGATGGCACTATTCTTAATGAAGATTTAATAGTCATTCAATTAAATAACATAGCATCAAAACAGACAGAGCAAAACCTATCAAGGAGAAATAGACCGAAACACATTAGCACAAGCAGACTTTAATAACTTTTTCTCAATCCATTGACAAATTGAGTAGACAAATGAGTAAGCAAAGATGTAGAAGACCTAGAAAACATAATTAGCAAGGAAGACTTAACTGTTGGGTTTGCACCAATCAATAGTGAGCCGTACTCCGCAGCAGAGAAAATGCTTCCTTACCCAGAGCTGTGGAACATCTGCAAAAGTGGAACTATGTTAGACCCGAAAGAAGGATTCCTAGAATTTCCAAGACTGTAGGCAACATTCACAGAATCTTACAGTAACGCTAGAGATTAATTACCAAACTAGAAAACAAAGTTTTGAAGACATGAAGACACTACATATTAGATATGAGGGATCTAACTAAATCTAAGCTCACCAAAGAAGGGTGTGGTCTTAAGTATTCATATTAATAAAGAAGAAAGAACAAAAAGACATGAATTAGCCATCTGTGAAAGTAGAAAAAGAACCAAATCGCTCAAAATTCATAAGTGCAATAGAAAGAAGGAATAAGAAATAAATTCAAAAGTTAATAAAGTCAGAAACATAAAAAGGATGGAACTAATAAATTCAAGAACTGTATTATAAACAAACACATTAAAATAAACAATCAATTAACCTATTAAAGATATGCGGTAAAGAAAGTACTGTTTGCCAGCATTCCTTTAAATGCAAAAGAAATTTCTACAGGGGGCCAGCCCGTGGCACAGTGGTTAAGTTCGCACGCTGCGCTTTGGCGGCTCAGGGTTTGCCCATTTAGATCCTGGGTGCTGACCTAGCACCACACCTCAAGCTATGCTATGGTGGCATCCCACACAGAAGAACTAGAAGGACTTACAACTAGGATATACAACTATGTACTGGGGCTTTTGGGAGGAAAAAAAAAGAGAGAAGATTGGCAACAGATGTTAGCTCAGGGCAAATCTTCCTCACCAAATCATTTAAAAAAAAACAACAACTAGATAGATCTTTAAGAAAAAAAGAAAGAAGAAAGTCCTGCAAAGAGTGATGCTGCAGGCTCACTTTTTGGGGTTGGTTTGTCAAGATGTCCTTTAATGTGTTTCCTTGTTTTGACTTGTGGCTCCTGGCAGCATCTTTCTGGACAGGCATGCACTAGTTGGCCCTGTTTCTTGTTGTGAAAGAAGACACTGGCTGCTAATGCATCACAGGGATTTGATTGTGGCATCTCTGGAGGCATCATGAGCCATCTATTCTCTTCTCCCAGCCTTTTCTGCTTCTCTGATACTTGATGTTAGTGCAACGTGATGAGAAGGCCCTGGATTGGAGGTCACGCTGCCTGAGTTCTGGTCTGCTACTGAGCATTTCAGCTACTAACTTGGGTATTCTCAGGTCAGAGTCTCAAACAATTGGAACCCCAGTTTCCTCTTCTGCAAAATGAGGGAGATTGGATTTGATAATTTCTGAACTCCCTTGCAGAGAGAATGCGTTTAGATTCGGTGTCTTTTGGTATTCAGGGTCTCGTTCTCTATGACTTCAGTGTCTATCGGTTCTTGGGTGCCTTGCACTCTGCTCGCCTCCACCCTAGGGTGGTGTCAGGTAACCAGCCAGAGCACCCAGTGACCTCAGATTTCTTTGGAGACTTTGCTAAAATTTGTTCTAAAAATTTCACCAATGAATTTTTTCCTTGAACATTTGTACAAAAATATGTTTTATTTGGTTTGTTGTGCAGATTGACAGTGAGTTTGGTAGGAACTGAGCCAAACTCCAAGTGCTTCTTTACCAACCATGAAATGTATTATTATTTTACTTTATTGAATCCTGCTTTATTCTGCCCATTTTCATCTGAGTTCAGAGCTACCGGGGTTGGTCAGAATGACCATCCATTCCAGGTTATGTTTCTGCCATTCCTGGAGGAAGGTATTAAATATATTACATATTTGGGGCTTTCTCAGAGTATTCCATAAACAGTAGATCTCATACCAAAAAGTTAAAGCAAACAAATAAAACAAGCTTCTCTTCCATACCCATGAAAAGGTTGAGTAATTCTTAGAGGCGGCAAATTCTGCAGACGTTGACCTACAAAGGACGTCGTTCTTTATGAGAACAGAATATGCAGCAACACAGAACAGCTCCTTCGCCCAGATCAGATCTGCTTGCTTGGATATTTATCAGACTGTCCGTGCTAAGCAGCCTGCATCTGTGTCCTATTATTATTACTGATACTAATCACTCTCTGCTGAACACAGGTCAGAACCAGGAAAGAACACAGCTCCGATCGGCAAGGCATCACGTTTTGTGAGCCCTTAATGACTGTTCAGGAAAAGAAAGCAGAGCAAAGAAGGGGAACTCAGTCTGCATTTGGAGAATGAGATAGTGAATAGAGGATAGAAGAGAATTCACTTACATAAGAAAAAGAAATTATAAAATCCATTCAGACTTACATGCTGAAACATTTCTGCTCTTTCTGACTAGAGAGAGTGATGAGCCAGCAGGCTTTGGGGTGAGAGTGTTGCTGGCTCAGTGGTGGGACTGCATTTTCCATTTTATTTTACTACCTATCTAAGGGCAGTAACACAGCTACTTAGTAAGAGTGGAGAGGGGATGGGGAGACACTTCAAATCAGCAATGTCTGTGAGATTGTTGGTATCGATTTTTCCTCCTGAGTGACACAATTTAAGTGACTCTTGACAGGAATTTTCTTCTTGATGACAATCGACTTCTGATTGCCTAGACATCACCTAGCCACCAGCAGGAGAGACAGGGAGCACTCAGAGTGCTCACCTGCAAGGGGCAGCTCAGTGTTTCTCCAGCTTCCTTTTAGGCTTCCCCAACTAGGATGCCCCTAAACTGTCCCCATGAGGGGCCAGTGGCAGCAAAGGAAGTATGACAAAGGAGACCGGCCTGTCCGTTGTGAACTCTTGCTCTGATCAGCTTGGCAATTCTGATAATTCTTGACTTGTCTGTATCAGTTTATTACCATCATCATTATTATTATACTTTAGGTTAGACCTGCATGGTCCCAAAGATACATAGATGGAAAGTGAAAATATTTTCAGTCATATGAATAATTTCACTAAACATAAGAATGACTCATGAATCTTGCTTCATTTTGCCCATTTTCATCCAAGTTCAGAGCTACCATGTTTAATAAATAAACATGAGAATGAGTGCTTCAGATGTCTAGGTGTTACGCAAAGTAGAGTTTATATGCCAATTTCTGGGCTCATGACTAACTGGGGAGGAGGGGACAGTACTCAAAAGACCGATTTCCCTGACACTCCCTGGGTGAAGTCAAAAAGCAAGAATTGAGGCATCAGGAATATGAGAGGCCCTCTTTGCTTTACTTTTTTGGAGAAGACAATGAAAACATTTACTTATAATTTCCACTCTTCTTCCAAAGAGGACCTGAGGCAGCCTAAATTAAAACATACAAAATAGGAGAATTAAGTTTTAGATAAACAAAGACAGCTTGGAAATCTAGACGAAGGACAGCAGGAATTGTCTTAGAATACAGTTAATGCAATTGAACACCAAACTTGAAAGTCAATAATAGGAGTAGTAATAAGGGTAACAATAATGGTTAACACCATGCTATACCAAGTGGTTTTCAGACATTATTCTAATCTTTACAACAACTTCACAAGCAACAACAATAAACTCAGAGGCTCAGAAAAGACAAGCGATTTGACAAGAGCTACAGACAGAGTCAGTGATGGAGCTGATCAAGTCAGAACCGTCCAAGTTCAAAGCCCATAATTTGTGTTATAAGACAAGTCTTTTCAGGATAATAGCTTCTTCCTGGGCCATAGGACACGTTACTGAGATACAAGATGCCTGACAGCCCTAGTAAAGGCCCAGTGTTGGAAAGAATTACTCAGTCCTACAGCCCTTCGTTAATGAGTGGCTTTGGAATGTCAATTGCACGTGTTTAGGAGGAGGCTTTCTGGGCTCCTCAGCGATTCGATTTCTGGGAAGAGATTCCAACTCTGAAGGCCTTTGGGAAATTCTCTTCTAGGGTTTGTATTGCCATTGTTAAAAAAGGAGCCACCTGTGTTTTTATCAACTCTACAAAGGAAGCCTCAGTTGCTCTAGCTAAGATGGGAGGAAGGCCTCATAGCTTGACCTCTGCACAATGGTCTGAGCAAGAGGAAACTGATCCCGGCCCAGGCTACCTGATGCCACAATCCAGATGGCACGGCAGACTCAAGCCCTCCATGCCAGAAACTAGGATTATGGTTAACTAGGAGTCTGGGGCTCTTCGTGGCAACATTTTTTTTTGGACAAAAATATACATAAATGGTAAGTATGTTTGCAGCCATAAGAGTCTCTGCTCTGTAATAACCATGTTAATGTTCTCGTAAAAAGATATGGGGCAAGAGCAAAGTGACAGAAAGGCTGATTAGCATTTTATGACAGAATTAAGCTGCATGACAAATAACTCACTGGGTTTACAGCCCAGCAAATTCTACTTTCAAATCCTGGAGCTACTAGGATGTTTTTGTTCATTTGTTTGTTTTTCTATACTTAACCATGAAGGTGTCCTGAGAAATTTGTAAAAAAATGGAATACAATTATAATAGTAGTAAATATGATGATTAGTGATAATATTTATTAATAATTCATTTGCTCCGAAATTTCTGTAAAACACTGTATTCAGCTACAGGACTTTTCAACATACATTGGTTTAGAAGTGGTAGCAAAAGTTTAGACCACTACCCATCAGTGACCTAATTCATGTGATGGGTTTTACAAAATTGAACTATTTTTCCCTTAGTTCTCTCCAACTTTGGGGAAATCTCATAGAGGCCATTGTTCTGTGAGTGTTAAAGGGGAAACGACTTCCACTTTGTTCAAGGTGCCAGAGTCTAGATTAAGAACTCCCTCTACACTTGCAGCTTCGCTACAGGAAAAGAATGGGAACACGTAGAAAGGGGCAGCGAAGACTCCTTGCTTAATTCAGCAAAGGAAACGTCTATTAATCAAGGATGAGGTGCTGTTGCTGAGAAACGATTCAACAGCGGTTTTTCTTATCTGCAGATAGAGGAATCACCACAGGTTTCCCTAATTGCTGGCGGTAGATGAGGATATTAGTTCTCGTTTACTTCATTAAAAGTAAAGCATTAATATATCTAAATTACCGCCATTAAAGAAAAGAAAAAAATCCTGCTCATAATTTTCCCCTCCTAATAGAACACTGATGATATACTACATCATATATTTAAACACAAAGGGTACAAAAATTCTCCTGTTCTTTGTAATCGACCAACACATCAGGTAATTATTGGGAGTCTACCTTGCGTCTAGCACCATGCCAGGCAGCTGGGGAGGCAGGAAGACGATCTAGTGCCTGCCCTCCGAGAATTTCAGTCTGTTTGGGAAGCCAAGATGATTGAATGAAACAATTAATGAATGATGCAGGGTTCTAGAATACAGTGCTATAGGATGTGGATAAAAAGGATGCAGTCAGCGTGGTCTTATTGCATCTGTAATTTAGATTGATAACTCTTTATACATTCTAACTGCTAACAGACATCTATTGGCTTGAGAATCAGGAGATGTTACTTCCGGTTGCCACTTTGGTTGACTAGGGATAAGTGACTTAACATATTTTTTTTTTTTCCTGTATACAATGAGGAAGGTAGGGCCAGATGACCTCCAAAGAGCCTTCCCGTTCTGGAATTTTCTGAGCTCGTGACTCTGGCTACTATCATTGGGATCATTTCAATTCTTTACAGTAAGTTTCAGAAGTGGAGACACTTGGAAAGCTCTTCTTCTCTGAGGTAATGGTGTCTGTTAATCTTTCCTGATGAGTAGGGTTCCAGTGCTCCAGATCCAGGAGGTTTCAGACCCTGGCCTGGGTAAGCTTGGAGCTGAAATGGCCCTTGGCTGCCGAGTGTGGTACCAAGATAACATCTGAAAGCACCATCCTGGGGCAACATTGGATGAAGTTAAAATTTTAAGATCTTCTACAATATGGTTTCCACTTACTTTTTCAAGTATATTGGCCACTTCTCCCACATAAGCATCCTATGTTCTGGTCAAATTATGGCCCTCAGTATTTCTCGAATATGCATCCCCTTTTCCACTGCTATGCCTTCACTCATGCTGGCCCTCTTCCCAAGAATGCCTTTTCTCTGTCAAAATCCCACCTAGGGTCCAATCTAATCTCACTTTCCCTTGAAACCTCCTCAGAACCCTCCAATCAGATTTAATCTTTCTCTCTAAATTAATGCAACCGATTCTCCCTCTCCTGCTTTTTGGAATTTTTAATTTCTATCTTCTATTTCTCTTATTTCTACATTTGTCTTTTCTGTACTGTGAGACTGTGGCCTCATATGGGGAGGATTCATGTGTCTCCAGCACCTCACTTAGCACCTGATACACATGGTGTCTTCGATGTCTACTGAGGTCCTGATCCAGGCTGGGGAAGTGGACAGACACTCGGAAAAAGAAAAGATAATCATGTGAAAGCAAGATGTGCTTCTAGTCAGGATTCCCTTTATTTCTTTTTTTTTTTTTAAGGAAGATTAGCCCTGAGCTAACTGCTGCACAGTCCTAACCACTGTGCTACCGGGCCAGCCCTCCTTTTGTTCTTAACTTTATTCACTTTTCTAACATACATTCCCTCACCCCCTGCTCTCCCAAAAACATGCTTTTGCCTATAAAACATAAGACCGTGTAGGAAAAATGGATTTATTTATTATTTTTTTCACAATCACTAAACGTATGCAAATAAGTGCAAGCCTATCTTGAACTGTTAATCCTTCAATTGGAACAACTCATTTAAACTGCCCAGGGCTGGCCCAGTGGCGCAGCGGTTAAGTTCGCATGTTCCACTTTGGCTGCCCAGGTTCGCCTGTTCGGATTCTGGGTGCGGACATGGCACCGCTTGGCACGGCATGCTGTGGTAGGCGTCCCACATATAAAGTAGAGGAAGATGGGTACGGATGTTAGCTCAGGGCCAGTCTTCCTCAGCAAAAAGAGGAGGATTGGCAGCAGATGTTAGCTCAGGGCTAATCTTCCTAAAAAAAAAAAAAAAAAAAACTGCCCAAGCAATTGTGTCAAAACCCCTGTGCCTGTTTCCGGCAAATTGCTGGGATGCAAGGGTTTCAGATGAATAAAAATGCATCTCATTCCTTCTTCCTTCCCTTCCTCCTCCAGGGAGTACTCCTTCATTTGTTTTTTCCCAGCGTAAATAAACTGACTTTCTTAAAATTAACCTCATACCTCTTGCTTCAAAAATTTCTTTCCTTCATCTTTGTGGCTCTTCTTTTTGGCCCCCACGTTGTGCTTTCAAGTGCCTGGGGCAGCGGGATGCAATTGTCCATCCATGCTTCCACGTCAGACTGCCTGCAGCTAAACCTCACTTCTGCAAATGTGTTAGCCCTGTCACCCTCCACTACTGTGTTTCTCTCTCTCTGCCGCTTTTCCTCCTCTCTAAAATTGGAATGATCATAATCGGGTTGTGGTAGAAAGACTACGTGAATTAATGTCTGCAAGTCACTTAGTACAATGCCTGCTGTGTAACAAATATTAGCTATATTAACTCCTATTTATTGTTAAGCATAGAACTGACCTAGTTTCTAGAGCTGTTTAAACTCTAGTGCCATGTGGCTATTTTTTGGTCAAATTGTGATCCATGCTGATTTCTAGGCTGTCTTTCACGCTCATTCCTGCACAGAGCCACTTCATCTCCATCTTGTATCTGTGCAAGTTTTTTTTCCTCTCTTTTCATTCCCAGATGTACCACTATCCCCTTATTTGTATGGAGACTCCATTAGGCTCTGACGGTACCTCCCTTCATTGTCTTAGATTGAGAACAGTAATGGCTAATATCCCATGTTGCACTTTGGGTAGAGGCTGAGAGGAGAATTTCCACTATAATGGCCCCGTGCTATTGGTTAGAGGCATAATGAAACTTTTTACCTTTCCCTATAGCATTCAGGGAGAAGAGGCAGGGCCTTGGCAGAGGAGCATTTCTATTTGAAAGAGCAAATTCTAACAACAGCAGAGAGACCGGGGGAAGAGCTGTTAGGCAGCCTTCCAAACACACCATACTGTTGAATTTAACAGTAAAGGGGCTCTCCTTGTAATCACTCAGTTTATATTTCTGAGCCCTCTTGACAAAGGCAGTGGAGATGAAGCCCGCTGTTACAGATGTGGCTTGTGTGCTGGAGTGAGCCAACTCCTGAGATTAAAAATAAATTAGAAAAACATGGATGTAATTTGTGCTTGTTGGGAAGCTTTTCACTCCTGTCAGGAGGTAAAAATAGTAAAGTTAATGCATATTCTTTCCTTTGATCCCAGTCAGGATTGAAATCAAACCAGACTGGAAACTCTTACACCTTTGGACCAAAGACCCAGCTGGGCCCGTCGTGTCCGCTGAATAAGTGTTAGTTGACTCTGAGGCGCATGCGCATTAGCCGTTCAGAGCATCCTATTCAGAACAACGTTCTTCTTTTATTTATTAATAGTTCCCAAGCTGCTACAAATGCAATGTGCAACATTCTTGGTACCGTTTAATCAGTTTTTTAAAGATACATGATCATTTGTTTTTTCTGGGATGCAGTCTCTTTTCTTATGTGATAAAAAAAAAATGGCCCCTTTTGTTGGAGTAGCACATTGAGATTTCATCTCTTATTCATATTTATTGCCAACATTTATTCTTACCTATCACTCCCTAGTCCCTTTCAGGCTATCTGTTTTTCACTCCCAATGAATATTTGTACTTTGGAATAATTTTTCCTGAGATGAGTATATCTTAGTTTATATACAGTTTCTTTTTTTTTTTTTTTTTCAAGTTCAAGCTCTCCTTTTCTTTGTCTATTTAAAGCCTTAGGGTTTTGTTTTCCATTCCTAATTTTTCATCATGTGCAGTATTTTCCCATCCAACATTATCTGCATTGCTGGCTAATTTCTTCCTCTTCCCAGATCATTCAGCTGTAAGCACAATTGTGGGCTCTTAGAAAGCACTTGACAAATAATTACTAATTTTTGAGTAATAAGCTGAAGGTATGGTAAGATTATTTCCTTGGTGAAGACAGGGAAAATTTTCAGGTACAAACTATAAGACTCCGAGGGTCCTATCTGCCTTTGTCCGTCAAAATTTGTAGTGTTATTCATTCTGACTCTTGCCAAAGCCATGGCACTGACTTCTGATTTCTGGGATTAGGAAGGGTGAAGAGCGAGTGAATCTGGGTGGAAAGAAAGGAGGTTGGGGATGAATCAACTCATAAACAGAAGAGGGGTCAGGACGAGGATCAGCTCTTCAAACTGAACAAAACCATTCAAATTGACAAATCGGTCCATTTAGCTTGGCCTCATCAGCTTGGCAGAGTAGAATCGAGATTTTGGAGTGAAACTGCCTAGGTTAATGACCTTGGACAAGTCATTTAAGCTTGTCTTTCTCCTCCTGCTCATCTTTCTTCTCCCTTCCCCTCTGTCCTCTTCCTTTTCTTCTTTTTGAAAGGGGTTGTTGAGTCCTAGCTCATTCATAAGCAGACTGTTTCTGAGCTGTTGTATTGTTTTCTACCTTCAGGCAAGCAAATTTTATTTCCATTTTGTGGATGAGGTAGCTGAGGTCCAGAAAAGTTAAATATCTTGGCCAGAGTCTGCAATGAATAAGTGGTGGAAGGTGATTCTTTAAACCCAGTACCATACACGTACACCATATGACACAACTTGCATTAATCTGAATAGACTAGGCTATATTGCAGGAACAAATAGTCCCACATCTCAGTGGTTTACATCAATGAAGGTTTTCTATTTCACACTCATGCTGCCTCCCCCAGGCAGTGGGCTTGGGTTTATTCTGTGTGTCTTTATTCCCAAACCCAGGCTGATTGAGACACAGCTATCTAGATCGTTGCTAGTTTTATTGCAGAAGGCAAACATCATGGAAAGTCACATGCTGGCTCTTCAAGCTCTCTTAGGGAATAACACACATCACTTCTGCCCATTTCATGGCCAAAGCAACATACATGACCAAGCCTGACATCAATGGAGCGGGGAAAGTATAATCCATCCCATAGATGAGCGACATATTTTGGGGACTAATATAATCTCCCAACTTGCTTGTCAAAATGTATTCTATAGACCAGTCAGTCAACATCACATGAGAGGTTATATAAAATGCATATTCCTAGCCATTGCCCCAAACCTGCCAATCAGAGTCTGCCTTTTAACAAGACCTGCAGGTGATTCACATGCCATTAAAGTTTGAGAAACACTGGTCTGGCACACTGCTTAAACGTTAGTTTGAAAAAAATTTTTTAAAAATAAAAATTGAGTGTGTTTAATGTTGTATGTATTTTTTTAAATTATGAGCTATTTCGGCTGTAAAAAAAAAAATACAAAGACTGATACAATGAAGTCCACGGAAATACTACCTACTGTGTCTAATTTTAACATTTCGTATTTTTGTTTCATATAATAAAAAATAAATAACATGGTCATTTTTAATACAATGTGTACCCCTCCCTGATCCTGTTTCCTCCCTCCTTTCCTGGACTTTGCATTTATCATTTTTTGCAAATTTTTATACTTTATATCCATGAATCTATAAAAATATATGGTTTTTAAGCTTCATATAAAGAATATCATACTGTAATGTCTTGCTGCAATGTGCCTTTGTTGCTCACATTGTTTCTGAAATTTATCTTTATGCGCATAGTTCTCATTCATTCCTTCATTTGTTTATGTCACTAGTTGCACAGTATCCCATTTACCTTTTTTTTTGCAATTTAAGGTGATGGTCCTGATGATGTACATTTGCTGCTCGTAATTGTTTTTAACTCTTGCAAATTTGGGCTGTGATAGGTGTTTCTGAATATAAATCCATGTATACTTTGTAACATTTAGCTAGGAGTAGTTTTGCAAGATTGAAGGTACATATATTTCTAACTTTACTAGACTTTGCCAGTTATCTTTCCAAAGTGATTGTATCAATTGATACTTCTACCATGTAAGAAAATTGCCTCTGTTCCCCAACAGTTGGTAATCATCATAAGGCTTTGCCAATCTGCTAGCTGTGAAATGGGACACCGTTACTGATTTAACTTTCGTTTCCCTCAGTACTTTAAGGTTGAGCATCTATTCATATGTTAATATATGTCTTTGGTTTGGCTTTCTATGAATTACTTCTTCACATAAACAGCATATTACTGGATATTTTTAATTTTGATCTGTCTTTTAACTAGCATGTATACCATGCATTTATTGTAATTAATAAAATAATTGATTTTATTTCTGTCATTTTATTTTGTGCTTTTTTTGACTCTGCTTTTTCTGTGTTTTTTTCCTTTTTTTTAAATTGTCTTATATAGATTGCTATTTGTATTCATTTTCCCTCTTCTACTATTTGAAGTTCATGGCTTCTGCTTTCATTTTTTTTTTTTTTTTTAGGATTTTATTTTTTTCCTTTTTCTCCCCAAAGCCCCCCGGTACATAGTTGTATATTCTTTGTTGTGGGTCCTTCTAGTTGTGGCATGTGGATGCTGCCTCAGCGTGGTTTGATGAGCGGTGCCATGTCTGTGCCCAGGATTCGAACCAACGAAACACTGGGCCTCCTGCAGTGGAGCGGGCGGACTTAACCACTCGGCCACGGGGCCAGCCCCCTTCTGCTTTCATTTTTTAAAGGTCACGCTTAACATTTTAACATGTATGTTTGACTTAGAGTCTATTCTTCTTCTGAATAACACAAGAATCTTAGAATCTATTTATCTTCTTTCTTTTTACATTTTATTTTTCAATATTTAAGATTTGTCTGGTTTTATACTCAGCAATTATCAATGTTATTGGTTTTGCAATTAATGCTTGTCTAGATTAACCACATTTTTAACAATTTTATTTGGTCATCATTCTTCTGTGCATTTCAGTGATTTCTTTTGGGTTAAGAATTCTTCCTAAAGCATATTCTGTATTACTTCTTTGAGCAAGTGTATGTTAGTGGAAAGCTCTCTGACTTAATGTGCCTGAAGTGGTCTTTATTTCACTGACTCATGGATGGTGGTCTAGACTGCTAAAGAATTCAAGCTCAACATTGTTTTCTTTCAATTCTTCAAAGATACTTTGTCTTCGGGGCTGGCCCTGTGGCCAAGTGGTTGAGTTCACGCACTCCGCTGCAGGCGGCCCAGTGTTTCGTTGGTTCGAATCCTGGACGCGGACATGGCACTGCTCATCAAACCACGCTGAGGCAGCATCCCACATACCACAACTAGAAGAACCCACAACGAAGAATATACAACTATGTACCGGGGGCTTTGGGGAGAAAAAGGAAAAAATAAAATCTTTAAAAAAAAAAAAAGATACTTTGTCTTCTTGTTTCTGTTGTTAGTGTTGAGAAATCCATTGTTAGTCTAATTATTAGATATTATTGTTCGTTTGTAGGTGACCTGAGTTTTCTCTCTGGATGCTTTGGAGATCTTCCCTTTGGTATTGTGGAACATCACCATGGGTATCTAGGTGTAGATTTATTTTTACTTATTCTCATAAATAGTTGTACATCCCGAATTATGTCTTTCTTCACTACTTGGAAACCTTCTGCTGTTGTCTTTTCAGCTAATACATTTACCATTTCTCGGTTTCCTCTTTCTGGAAATTGCATTAGACATATGTTGGGCCTTCTCATTCTGTCATCCCTACTCCTCAACACTATTCTTATACTTGTTATCTCTTTAGTTCTCTAAACTTAATTCTGGGTAATTCTCTCAAAAATACTTTCACGTTCATTGTTCTTTCTTCAGGTGTATCTAATCCGTTTAACCCATTCACTGAGTTTACTTAATTTTTTCCTTTTTTTATTGACTATTTTGTTTAGACACACGAAAGATGTAGAGAATATGTAATGAATGCTTGGGAACTCATCCTCAAGCTTCAGGAATAAAAACTTTATGTCTTTATTTTATTTCATTTAATCTCTAAATTTTTGTTTATAAATGTTCCACTTTGTTCAGTTTCAAACTCATTTGTTATTCATTTATAATGTCTTATTCCTTTCTTATAATTTTCATTTTTTCCTATAACTAACCTTTTAAAATATTAATTTTGCAGTTTCCCTGATAGTTCCATCATTTGAAGATCTTATGAGCCTAACCATGCTATATGTTTTATATGCTGACTCTTGTTTACTGATGAGATTTGCTTTATTTGTTTTATAATTTTGGATTCTAATTTAATTCGGCAATGCTCTTTCTATTTGAATCCTGGATGGCCTGAGTTGAGGGCGTGTCCCTTTAGAAAGTTTTGTTTCATTTTTCTTCTAGGTGCTCCAGGGGCATTAATAGGCCAGAGACTATTTTTATGGTTCCTAGAGCTTAAAAGTGTTAAATTGACACTCAACACACTCACAGAGACACTGTCCTGGTTACAAGTTCTTAGGGTAAACTTTATTTCTATCAGCGCCCAGGCCATGGAAAAAAACCCTTTCCTGTTATTTCCCTGTGCTAGTAGATAGGTTTTCTTAGTTCACCCCTTCACCGAATTTACAGCCCATTGAGGTTTCTGGTTTTATGTGATATGACTTAATTCCAACTCTGTACCTTACTTTATCCCCTGGCTTTGTCCCGGCATAAAGTCCAAGGGACTTGGGTTATGGAAACCAGGAATGCTCTCCACTCCCAGACTGCTGAGGCTGCAGCTCAGACATCTGCTCCTGGGGATTCAGGTCCCTCTTTGTTTTTGGTCCTTGGAATTGTCTCTTGGTTTGTTATAGGCTCAGCTCTTTAACAGATGTTTGTATTATTTTAGCCCATATTTCTATGTGATTTTTGGCAGGGAGATTTATTTGGTTTTCTGGTTCTCCAAATAGAATTCCCACTAAACTTGTTTAAGGTTCTCTTTTTTTATTTTTAAAAAGTGAGTAATAATACATACTTTGCAGCTTTTTAAAGGATTGGATATGATATATGCAAAGTATCTCTCCGTGTCTGGCAATGTCTTGCACATAGTAGATATTTGACAAAATAGTTGTTACTATTTTTATTATTCGTTAACACATGAATAAAACATGAAAAAATAAGCCATGAAAAAATATTTTGGATTACTTATTATCCTTGAGAAAGCTTTCTTGGAATATTCCATGGGGTAATAACTTGAATTGGGACCCAATTCTTGATAAGATTTCATAAAAATTTATTGAAGGCCTACTGTGGGGTTAGCACTCTGTTATATTCTATAGGTTTCTCAGTTCTCACTATGGGAGACATTGCCACCTTTAAACTATGTACTGCTTTTCTAGAAGAAATTCTTAAAGCTTACATTGAATCAAAAAGCCAATATTAAGTACGCCCCAGGGATTAACTTTATCATCTCTTCATTCCTTTATCATTTAGCCATCTGGCTGCTGTGTCATCCCCTATCGCCTTGGTACTTCCCTTTGTCAATTCAGTAAAAAACATTGAGTATTTATGATGTGTGCTATGTACATATTGTTCAGGGCATTGTGAGGAGTACAGAAATAGTGTAAGAATATGTTTCCATCCTCTGATATCTTAGAGTCTATTTAGAAAGATAAAGTATCCAAAGTTATAAACAAGAGCAAGAACAAAAATGTCTATGCAATTAAGTACAGGGTCAGCTATGGGAGTTCAGAGAACGTGAGCTTAGGTTAGTCAGTAGGGCAAGAGTGAATTTATTTAGGTAGGATAGGAAGAGTGAGATTCTGCAGACCAAGGAAATAGCATGAGCAAAGGCTAGCAGTGAGCACCATGATGTCAAGAGAAAGAACTCCATACCTGGTGGTAGAATATTTGGGTTAGAGTTCTGGCTGTGACCTTTTATGTCCTAAACTTCTCTCTGGGAAGATCATCCTCTTTGTCCTGAGGAATATTTTGGGGAGGGACGTATCTAAGATATTGGATAATGTGTCAGTTAGGACAAATGAGAGAAAATCCAATTCAAACTAGCTTAAGAAATGTGTTGTTTTACTTAACTGAAAAAATGAGGGGTCACTCTTCATACGTGTTTTGATCCAGGGGCCCATAAAGTGCCCTCTGGATCTGGTTGTCCTCCGTCTCTCAGCTCTCTGCTCCTTCATAGTTGATTCCAATATCAGGTTCCATGTGATAGCTGTTAGAAGCAGCAGGCCTTTATCTTGTGAGGTTCAAGTCTAGTGGGAAAGAGATCACCTCTTTCTTTCAGCACACCTAACCAAATACAAATCCATCTCGTCAGTCCTGGTTGGGTTGTTCACCCATCCCAAAGGCATATGATACTCACTAGGCCAGATCTGAGTCAGAGCACTTGGGATGGAGTCCACTTTGCTTGAAGCACATGGATTGAGAGAAAAAGAGGAATAGTTGCCCAGATGAAATGTAGTGTTCAATTATTTAAAATGGGCTAGATAGATTCTGGCAGCCAAAACAGTGGAGACAAGGGAGGGGGTTAATGGATGGACAGATATTATTGCCAGATAGCTTCCTATCACATCTGGGCAAAAGTCTCAGTCTGTGTGAGACTTAGAGTTCCCATCTGTCATGGTGCCTACCAGGAGGATTGCTTGGAGAACCAAGAGACCTAATGAATGGGCAAGTGTTTTGTAAATCATAAAGTACTGTGAAAACGTAAGATGTCTATATGTTCCATGGATGGGAGTAAACCTAGAGGAAAATGAGGGATATGAGTGGACTTTGGACATGCTAAATAAGTGTTTTTAGATGAGGTCCCTGGGAGTCACTAAAACCTTGCTATGTAAATGACAATGCTTTGTTTATGTCACATGGCTGAACTTCCTTGACTTTGACTTGTTCTCCTTTCCAGAATCTGTCTGCACGCTCTGTCTTCTCTCTCTCCCCTGCCCAGAGGCTTTCATGAGTGTAGACTCTAAGCAAACTCTAAGGGTCTGGACAATCTTTAGTAAGCGCCCTGGTTTCTCACAGCACCTTGGAATGGATGAAGGACAGGAAGGGAAAGGAAAGAGATTTGTAGGCCCTAGGATTCCGAATTCTTTATTCTCTTGTATTTCTTGTTGAAGTTGAAAATGCTGACAATGTGTTGTGTATTGTTTTACAAAAAGAAGCTTTTGGTCCTTCCTCTACTCTGCTCCCTAACGCCATCTCTCCTTCATCTCCCCTGGATTATAAAGTATTGCTAGATATTCAGGGGGCTGAAACTGAATTATCTGCTTGGCAATCCCTAATAAACAGGGAATCAGGTCATTCCTTTGAACAGGTTTCATAGGAAACAAGCCCATGAGCCAGCTCCTTCAGACCCTGAACTCAGGTAAATTGTATATATTTTCTTTTCTGTCTTCAGACATAAGACAGGCTGGGATGATTTCATTGAAACAATATCTTTTCTCTGTAGGCAGTGTATATTTTGTGAGACCATCCAGCTCTGCCTGTGACTCTTGTGATGCTTTTTTTCCAACAACTGATCAGTGGTGCTTCTTTCGTTTTGTATTCTGTATCCTCTGCTCTTTGCAGCCATCCCTCCTCTCTCATCCAGACAGGCTCCTTACGCCAGTGAGAAGGGAAAGAGTTACTCTCTTCTGCTCAAGAGTTAAGAGAAGGTAAAACAGATGGCTATGGGCTGGTTCTGAGTAGGGAATTGGTTGGAATGGCAGGATGAGTTTGTAGGCTGATTCTGGGTCCCTGTCTTAGAAAACAAACAACATAATTTAATTCTTCTCAATTAAAACAGTATATGGACTTTAAAAATTCCAAGCTTTATTTTCAATCTTGTATTTCATAAGACTAAATACTTGATCATACTGGTGATACAAAATATTGCTAGTGTTTGCTAACTCCCTAACCACCAATATTTGTTGGCTCTATGAAGACTGAGCGTGGCTTCTCATTTGTGGCTGATAAAGTCAAATGGAACATTGCTCATCTATAGGTCTTAACATTGAGGTGAAGATCAAAACGCAGTCATCGTTGCCTGACTGCTGAGGTGTTGGTTTAAATCACACAGGATGACAATTGAAGCAATCATTTTATTTGCAAAATTTTTAGTCTAAACATTCCACTTGCCTAGTAGCCTGAGAGGCTGACCTGTTTGCTGATACCACCAGGTTTTCCCTCCGTAATTCTGAAAGCCCCTTGTTGGCCTTAGGGTCACTTAAAGAGAAGGAAGAACATAGGCACTATATTGCCCATCACCACGTAGACCAGAGGCTAAAAAGCTATACTCTCTGAGTTCAAATCCTAACTTTGCCACTTACTCACTGGATGACATCAAACTAGTCCCTCAGCCTCTCTTAGTTTCTTCAATTTAAAATGGGAACAGCAATAGTACATGTGTTACCAAGTTATTAGGATTAAATGAGTACATGCATATGAAATACTTAAGAATAAGCACCCAGAAAGAGCTCAGGTGTTAGTTTAGTATTAATTGACATTGCTTATGATTGTTGTTATTGCTTCAGGATCAGAAGGTACCCTGTGACTCCAAATGGGAGAGATGTTTTCCTTCCACATCCTCAGTTATATCAGGCCAAGTCTTTTTTTCTTCTCCTTATCTGCTCAGTAGAACCTCTTTTACCTGACATGCTTTAGTTCAGTATGTGGGATGAACACACACACCCAGACATGCATGTATGCATGCACACACATATGCATATGCCTGCTAGTTTTGACAGGGAAATTTTGATTGCAAGAAGCAGTAACTCACTTGAGCGAGCTGAAGAAAAGGGAAATTTATTTTGAGTTTGGTCACAGCAGACATTCAAGAATAGGAAACAGAGGCCACAAAAACACAAATCTAGAATGTTATACCATATTACGGAGGCTACCCTCTTTGTTTCTCATCTAACTGGATTCTGTCTCTTGTCTCATAATTTCAATACTTCATAGATATATTAAAAATCCATGTGCGTGGGCTTGATCTGTATTGGTTCCTTTTGAGTCTGGCGTCTGCTGGTTTAGGTAGCTGCGTGTAGGGAAAAGCAGACATGTGTAGCAGTTTAAGTAACGGAAGGTTCTCTCAGGTGAGTTTCCAGAGGAGCAGGACATTACTGGCCCTATTGGAGTAACTGGTAATCGGCCAGCCTTCACTGTAAGGTACCCTCTTTACAGAATTGTTAGGATTAAATGAGCACATAGATATAAAATGCTTAGAACACAGCATGTTGTAAGAGCACAGGGCCACTCACTTTCTTTGTGTCTTGGGCAAGTTACCTCCTCCTTCCAGTTCTCAGTTCCACTATCTATGAATGAGGGTCTGAGACTATGTTCTTTCTGGTCCTGCCATAGAGCATGGTCCCACCTAAAGATCAATTGATGGACTAAGTGACCATGTATTTCTATGTTTCTTCCTCCTCTTATTCCACTTCCTGAAGTAGGTTCCATTGCTGGGCTGCTCATTAATTTCTTCCTTTTAATGGTGTGAATAATTAATTGCCACTGTCATTTAGACTCCTAGCAACCAAGTTCTGTCCCACATCTCCTGTGGTGCAGCATGTACTTCCTGGACAGATGAAGAAATAACAGTATGTGAGAAATCTGTCAGCAATTAGCATGGCCAACTGGACTTTGTCAGGAGGATACACAGCGTCCTCCTCCAAGAACAAGCACTCTGCTCCTCCACACCAAAGAGAACCATCTGATGTGCTCAATATTTAATAAGAGAACTGAAGCTCTAATAAGCTGGAGACTTTCTACATGGACACTTTTCTCCTGAGGGATTAGCGGGGCCAGCCTCCTCCTGAGAGCAGCATCAACTCTGCTGTTATGATTTGACCAGAGGCCTCCCCTCCTCCAGCAGGGGAGAGTTTGCAGCTTGTTTTTCACCTGTCTGGTACAGCCTAAGATCTGCTCACTCCTCTAGTCTCCGTTCTAGAGTCTGAGCATGAAAGATGCAGCGGGAACCATCAGCCTTGGCCTGTGGTTGTTAACCTCTGTGTTGAGCTCGGTAATTCTCTCTCAGTGGGGAGTTCTCCCTACATGGTGGAAAATTCCATGTAGGTCAATGAGCACAGGAGAGTTACGTTACTAAAAAACTTCAAAATTCTAGATGTGGGCTGGGGATGGGAACAACACAAAGCCATGGATACCTGGCGAGGTCTCAGAAACTAGAATTTGAATGGCTGTGACCATTCAGGTGACGTGGGTCCACCTTACTGCATCTGGGTCACTTGGTCTCTTTTCCTATAGGGAATGCTGTGAGCTCCAGGAACATATTACCTGCCACTTTCTGTCTGTGTGTGAGTCTACTGGAAGGCAGATAAACATGCTGACTCTGGAACATGAACCTGGGGGATGCTGAGAAGGGATCACATGGCCTCTCTCAGTTCTTCTTTGGCTTGGTTGTGTTCCATGTTCTTCTCTCCTGCCCTACCCAGTTCTCTCTACTCCCCTTCTCTTTTTATTTTTTTCTGGTTTTTACCTTTGACCCGTCAGGACATGTTTCACTATTGTGGTGGTGATCACCACCAATACAGGAAACCATAAACTATTTTATTGAGGATTATATTAAAGAGTTCATTCTCTTGATATCACGAATGGTGGGTGTGAAAAGAAAAGAATATTTTTTGAGCAAGTTTAAGGATCACCTTTCTATGACTGACAGCTTCTGTCTAAGTTTTGATGATTTTATATGAAATACTTTACACCAGTAATAGGAGTGGTAATGAGGAATACTTATGTGTGTGCAGTGGAGGAAGGGGGATAGGGCTGGAGGGGACAGAGTGGACTAAAGGTTGCTTATAAGCCTAGGAATTACTTAAGATAATAAACCTCTGTTATTGAAAGTTTGGGAATGAAAAGGGAATAATAAAATAGTAATAAAAAATGTGCTAAAATGAATTTGATGCAAATGAGATGCAGAGAGTGCCCTGGATGTGTTGGAAGAGGATGTCAGATAATTGGAAAGCATACATTCTGGCCTACGCATGGCCAATGCCAATCTCTTCAAGAATTCTCTGGAGCCTCTTACTGCAAAACCATTTTAAGCTGAACAGGGACTTTTTTTCTTCCTGTCAGTTAGAAAGTTGTGAAATTTTATCTATTTTGGTGTTTGTTCTATTGGGAAATGGACAAGTTCTGGAGAGGAGTCAGGAACAAGTGTTGGCAGGGACTCTGTACTCATCCTGAGTTCAGACAAGTCACCTTAATCTGGCAGGTGGCTGGCATAAGGGAAGACATGGTGGTTATGTAGTAGAGAGACGGGAGATGGATCTAGCAAAGACCAAACTCAGGACGCCCAGTTCACCCTGTCCCCTGACCTGTGCTCTAGAGGTGAGAGTTCTTCCTGGTGTCGCCCCCTTGGCCCTGAGAAAGAGGAGCAGCTAGTCAGACTGGCCAGACATCTAAGCTGCTTTTGACAGTAGGCGGGGTTTAAGTGATTCAGCCAGGCACTGTGTTCCGTCTTCCATGACCTCCTGCTAGGAAGCTGGTTGCCAAATTGAGTCTGAGCCTTTCCTGGGGCGTTTCCATTTCTCTTGGTCTCTGCACACATGCTGTTGAGACAGTATCATCCCCCTATCCAGGTAGAAGATAGAAAGTGCCTTAGCCTTTGGATACAGGGACCAAGTATGAGACTTTGCTTGGCCCTGGTGCTGGGCCTCGAGGTCTGGTCTTGCATTGAAGCATCAGGCCCTGGCTGGCACTGTGTTTCCCATCTGCCTGCTGCCCCTTAGGTGCCTTTGAACCCTCCCAAGGGCTGGTGGGTACAGGTACCTGGCAAAGGAGGATTTAACACAACCGTCTTGTTCTTCCTGTAGGCCTGGCAGAATCACAATCCTACTCTTATCACCAAAGGACCAAAATGTTGCCAAATTTCTTCTCGCCAAAAGGATTACGTTATTCTAATCCAAAACCAGAGAAATTGAAGTATGATTGGGTTTTAGCTGTGATAATATGCTATGCTAATGTTTATCTGGACAGAGGTAATAAGCCAGGATGGCGAAGCTATGGGAACAGATTTGTGAGGGGAACAAAAAAAGGATTTAAGACAGAGGAAGGCTTGTGGTGCTTACTGGGGTGGTTGTAGACCAAGAAGAAGGAAAGCCTGGTGTGGGACGATATTATGGGCAGAGTCCAGGGCAGCTGTCAAGTCAGTGATTTGTTTGTATAGGAAAATGGAAGGCAGGATTTACCTTAGAAGAGAGAATGTTCTTTTCTGGTGACCAAACGACCTAGGTCATAAAGTGAAGGGTAGAAGAAAGAAGAAATAAGGAAGGAAAACTGGAAAAGGAGATCTGTTGGGGTGTCTGAATCTTTCATAAACCCCACTAAGAGTAAAGCGTCTCGGGTGCTTTAGTCTTTAGGGTGCAGTTTGTCAACATGCACAGGGTAGGAGGGTGTATTATGTGGAGAGAGTAGGATGCAGCTTGCTGGGATGAGGGATAGTGATCCCAGGAGCGTGGTGTTTGGGAGAGAAGAGCTTATGCCCTTCATAAGTTTCAGAAAGTAACTCATAATGCAACCACTGAGAGGCGGAAAGAATCTTAAATGGGTTCAAATCTTGACTACACCAATAATTAACAGTGTGACCTTGGAAAAGTTTCATCCCCTCTCTGGGCATTCGTTCCTTATCTGCAAGTGAGCAGCGGGTCACGTGACTGCTCAGCTCTTGTTAGCTCTGACTTTCTACGTTCCTATGACTTTCTGGGAACTGTTCTGGGCTGTGCTTAGTTGCAGGGATCCTGTAATTTCACTAAGCACACCACAGGCTCTCTGTTTCTGTTGTCAGCTCAGCCACAGCCCTGCCTGCTTCTGAACAGCAGCAACAACGTCCACCTCCCCATCAAGATCCCATGATTATGATTCTTTGGAACTACGTTTCCCAGATTCCCTTCGCAGCAGGTTCTGTGCTGGATTTAGCCAATGAGAGATGCTTGATTGAGATTCGAAGCCAAAGGTAAAGAAAAGTCATGCGTTACTGAGGCAGTTGTGGGCAGAGCATGGGCCTCAGCAGATGGCAGCCCCTGGGCCATGTCAGTGGTTTCTGGGCATTCTTCTGAGAACCACCTTTATGGTGCCGCAGGCAGCCGAGATCATCAGCAGGGACTTCCCCATGGTTCTTGCACTTCTAGATTTTCTGAAAGCCAGCACCAGCCTCCTTGACCTTTGAATCCTCCAACCTTTACAACAGTTATGTAAACCTCTAATTTTCTATATTAAATCTCTTCCTGCCTGAGTAGCTTCTGATTTCCTGACTGTATTAGTCAGGGTTCTCCACGGAAACAGAACCAATAGGAGTTTATATAGAGAGAGGAAGAGAGAAAGAGTTTTAGTATAAGGAATTAGCTCATGTGATGGTGGAGCCTGGTGAATCCCAAATCTGCAGTATGGACTGGCGGGCTGGAGACCAATAGAGCCACTGGTGCTGCTCCATTCTGAAGACAGGCAACGTGAAGATCCAGGAGGGGTGATGGTACAGACAAAGGTCGAAGGTAATCTATTGGAGAATTGACTCTTGCTTGGGGACACTGGTCTTTTTGTTTTATTCAGACTTTCAACTGATTGGATGAGGCCTTCCCACGTTATGGAGGGCAATCTGCTGACTCAAAGTTCGCCAATTTAAATTTTAATCTTATTCAAGACACCCTCCAATTTAACACACAAAATTAGCCATCACACTGACCAAAGCCTGTTTGATAAAGCTTTAGGATCCGGGAGACAGAACCTCAAATATAGAATGTGGGATTGATTATCTGATTTAGTTAGAATTAAAATGCGAAATGACCAGGGAAAATTGAAATGTTAGTATTCCATGGCGCGTGATGGTAAAAAAGTAGTTATATTTTCATTTATATTTGCCCCTAATTGTGTCTATTGGTATAATGCTTTAGGAGACAAAGTAGTTGTTGTAATAGAATGTTATGAAGGAAAGAATTAATGGTAGGACTATGGGACGGATGGTTCTCAGTGCATAGGGGAGCTGAATGAAGGCTTGGGATCCCTAAAATTAGAATGGGACGCTTGCATGGATGCTGTTGAATATTTGGACGTTGAACCCCAAATCGTCCTGAACTCCCTTGTCAGGAGAAGCAGTCCCTCCTCCTACCTCTCAGATGGTTTATCTCCTCACTCTCAAAGACCCTGCAATAAAGTGAGCTAAGGCAGTTGGGAGAAGCTGACTGAACTTAAGGCTTACCCCTGCCATCTCTCATTACCTACAGACCCAATTAATATTGCTTCTCAGCAGCCTCCAGGGATAAGAGGGCTCAATGTAAACTTGGAGGAGATAGCATATTCACCAAAAGAAGATTTTACCCATGGATTCTTAAAGTTCATACCAAAGAGGAAATAATGTAGCACTGGATTGGGCTGAATTTATCAAAATGGATTGGAGTTTTATCTCAAACAGCTGAAGCTGACTCTAACAATTTCTGACTCTTGGACATAAATGTGGACTCAATTGCGGCTTGTGGTAAGTGAAGTTGAGACACTAGACTTTGCTGGGTAAAATATAGAGGAAGGAATCTAAAGTTTAGCAGGACAGAAGTGTTGGGTTAAGTTTATCATACATGACCCCCTTACTCACTGTTGTTAGGAGCGTCTAGAGAACATTCTCTTTACTGAGGCATGGAGCAAGGCAGTAGTGAGAGGAACACCAGTATCTTTTAAAAGCTCTTAACAGTTGTTCTCCACGGGCTGAGAATGGTGCTGGGAAATGCTGTGATTGAAATGAGCTCCCTTAAATTAATGGAGATTTGGGATCCTAGAATGACTGAGGACAAATGGTAATTCTTAACTACGAAGACGAGAGACTTGTGGTTATGGTAGTGAGAGCAGAGCCAGAGCAAGAATCAGAACCATTTCGCATGCAGAGATTTAGGGGAATAGATTGATCCTGGTATCCTCAGGACTGAAGTAGATGGGATGCCTACTAGAGTCTTATTTGAGCTGAATAACTGACAAACCTTACATCTAGTGAACAGAGAATGCCTGTCTATGTCACAAAAATGGCAAATGGTGATTAAATTCCTCTCGCATAATTTCCAGGCTGGCGCTAGTTCACAGACCCGAAGATGCTTGAAGGAAGGGAGGAAGTCTCCCTCTGAGGAAGAACCCCACAGCACTGCCATAAGTTTATGCATTGTAAGGAGCCCTCCTAGCCTTCCCCAAAGACACAGGCAGCCATTTTCCAAGGCTTCTGTGTCCTTGGAAAGTGAAAAAAAACGGCAACATAGTTTTTGGTAATTCCTAGACTTGAAATCTGATTTGATGCTGCTTCTGGGGATCCACTATACTACTGTGGGCCGCCAGTCAGAGTAGGGATTTATGACGCCAGATGATACCAGGATTTTTGACTTTCATCAATTTCACAGTGTGTCCTGCCCATCCACAGCCCCACCCTGTGGTTAGTTTCTCCAGCTCCTGAACGGCTAGTTGGCTACCAGAAAATCCCTGCTTAGGCTCTCTAATTGTAGACTTAGGGCAGTTACTATAGGAAGAACCAAAGAGAAGCCCATAGAACTGTCTCTCCCACACAAATAGTAAACCAAAAGCTGTGTTCCCTTGGAAAGTTGCGGACTTAGTGCTACCATAAAAACACTGAAAGATGCAAAAATGTGACTCTCATGTCACCACCATCTAACATGTATATTTATCCCCTATGGAACACAATTGAGCCTTGAAGAAGGACAATGGATTCTTTTAAACCTAATCAGGTGGTAACTCCAGTTTCGGCTACTGTTTTAGATATGGTCTTTTTCCAAGAGCAGCTATCTCCATGTTAAACCATTCTGTTTATGGCTTGGGCCCTATTCTCCTTTTTGGTATTCACATCGACCTTGTGTCTAGTACCTTGGATGCAGCCATTGATCTGTCGATTGTTTTTCCCTATGGCGATTAACAAAAACCACCAGAGGCTGTTTCTTTCACCTGTCAGGGACAGCAGTATGCCTTCCTTCCTTTACTTCACATCTGCCAATTCTCAGACTCTCTGTTGTATGGAGTCTGCAGGAACCGTGACCATCTCACTAACCCACAGGCCATCATGCTGGTCTTTTACATTGTTGACATCCTACCAATTGCCCCTGGTGAGTAGCAATATACAAGATGTCTTCATCAACACATATGTGCACGGGGGTGGAAATATCCCCCATAAAATGTCAGGGCTTGTCACTCTAGAGCAGTTTATAGGAGTTCAGTGGTCTGGGGTGTTAGGCTATCCCCTCTAAACTAGATAAGTTGCTGCATTTTGGATCCCTAATCACTAAAAAAGAAGTGTTTCATCAGTTGACTTCTTTGAACACCACGTTTCAGTGTGATGTTTTAACCCATTTACCAAATAACCCATGGGCTACCCGTTTTGAGTGGAGCCCAGAACAAAAGATAGCTGTGCAGCATATACAGGCTGTAGTGTAAGGTGCTCTGTGCCTGGAGTCTTATGAAGTCAGATCCAGTGAAATATTTGTGATAGGTAGTAGGAATGTTGTCTGGAATCCCAGGAAAGCTCTGATTAGAGAACCACAGTGCAGACCCTTATGGTTATGAAGTAAAGCCATATCCTGTTGAAAACATTTCCATGCTTGCCACCAGGCCTGATAGAGACTGAATCCCTGACCAATGGACCATATGTGACCATGCAACCTGAACCACACATCATCTCCTGAGTGTTACTGATTAACCAAGCCATGAAGTTGGGCATGTGCAGCAGCATACCATAATCAAATGGAAATGGTATATATGAGACTGGATTTGAGTAAGTACTGGGGGCAGAAGGAAGTTGCTTAACTGGTTTGGGCTCCATGGGATCTACTTCTTCCATATTGCTGCCTCCCCCTCATCTCGAACCTATGGACTCATTGGAAGCTGTTTATGATCATTTGACTAGAGAAGGAAAAAACTGGGGCCTCTGCTTTACACATGCTTCTGCATGATATTCTGGTACCAGACAGGAATGAATTGCTGCTGCTTTGCAGGGGCGGCCCTAGAAGACAGTAGGGAAGGAAAACGTTCCTGTGGGAAGAACTTTAACAGATATCCAGAGGTGTAGATCTATACTGGGCAGTGGTAAAAACTTTGGCTGAATGATCAGGGACTTCATAAGATCAAGATTAGAGGCTTAGGGACAGGGAACTCTGTGGAAGAGGTACGTGGGTGGACCTTTTGGAATGGGCGTAGAGTTAAGGGTATTTGTTACCCATGGTACTGCTCACCAAAGGGCATCTACTGCAGAGAAGACTAATCACAGGGACTAGATGCCCTGTTCTGTGATGGCTGTCAGCTTCTTTTCCCAGCTACTCCACAACTTTCTCATCAGTAAAGTGTCCATGTTAACGGGGATAGATGTTATTCATGAGCTCAACCACATGGATTTCTCCTTACCAAGGCTGATCTGGCTGCTATTGCTGAGTCTCCAGCATGCCAACATGTCAACAGCAGAGACCAAAACTGAGCTCCCAATATGGCAACATTCCCCAGGAGGACCAGCCAGCCACTTGGTGGCAAGTTGATTACATTGGACTCCTTCCATCATTGAGGGGGCAGCAATTTTTCTCTCCCTGGAATAGATGCATAATATGGATATGGGTCTGCCTTTCCTGTCAACAGTGTTTCTGCCAGCACCACCATCTGTGGACTTATTGAATGCATTATTCACTGTCTTGGTATCACACACAGTATTTTTATTTTGACCTAGGAATATTATTTTGTAGCCAAAATAATAAATAAAAAGAAAGTGAGGGAATGAGTCGCATTGATGGGACTCACTGGTCTGATTGTGTCCCTCATTCATTCAGAAGCAAGATACAGTAAATACTCAAAACTAACAATACATATATGGTACCGTTTATCCCATTGCCATAATATATGGGTCTCGAAAACCAATTTTTGCTTCCTAGCTCCCTGACTTTGGACTCTGCTAGTTTAAAAAGACTTACTTCCCACATAAAGTATCCTTTTACCAGGGGATACAACATTAGTTCTTACTGGAAGTTGAGACAACAATCTGACCATTTAGGGACTCCTTGTCCTACTGAACCAAGAGACAAAGAAGGGATTTACTGTATTGTTGGTGATTGATTCTGATTATGAAGGGGAATCAGGGTTACTATTACATAAGGGAGATAAGGCCAAGTGTCTGGAGCCTAGGGAATTTACTAGTGTCCATTCCCTATTCACTGGTAGAAGTTAGCAGAAGTCTACAGAAACCCAATATAGGCACCTTCAGGAATGAAGATTTGGGTCATCCCAGCAGATAAATGGGTATGGCTGGTTTACATGCTGACTGTTTGATTACAAAGGGAACGTGGACTAGATGGTAGAATAAGGAAGTTTAACCATGGCTTTGTGACTGATATATACATATCATATACCAATTTCTTCTTTGTATTCTCTCTTTTCCATAGAGTTTTATATAAGGTATGTTAGTTGTGGTTAACCTCATAATTTAATCTTTAGTTTACACTATCAAAGGATTGTGACTAAACTGAAAGAGGAATTAACACTACCCAGAGATGGATAGAGTTCCTGAACAGTCTTTGAGTCCCCACTTGTGCAGGAGAGGATGAGCACATCTACATTTGTATGAGAAGCAGGTGCATCGTATTAGGTAGACGCGTGAAGTTGTTGCTAATGTTTGGTTAAAAGATAAATATGGGTCAAGGATTTTATGGATTTGACTTGAGAAAAGGGGTATGTTGTACTGGATTATCTTATCAAATCAGCATTAACCTGTCCCCTTACACAGTCTCAGGAAAGAAGACTGAGGACTGCATTTCCCAGCTTCGTTTCCCAGCAGAATTCCAGGTTATATTCTGCCAGTGAGAAACACTGCTATGAATTCAGAAGAGGAAGAGAAGGAGGAGCCATTCTTCTCTGGCTGCAGTTGTAGGCCTGCGTATAAACACGACAGTGGCAGGCACAGGGTTTAGCCAGTGCTGGGGGCGTCCTCCTGGGGATCATCCACATTGTGCTGCTGTCGTCACTGGTGACAACTTCCCTGTGATTCACGCACTTCTGGGTTTTCCAAAAGGCCACAGTGGCCTCCTTGACCTTTGCTCTTTCAGCACTAACGAAAATTTTGTATGCCTCTAATTCACTTTTGAAATCTGTTCCTGTTTATTATATCCTGAGTGGCTTCTGTTTTTCTGACCAAACTCTTTGTCCTAAACCCAAGGTCCCCCTCCCTAGAAAGTCCTGAATCGAAGTTCCCTACTGAGGATGAGATGGGTAAGGGAAGCTAGCTCCAGACAGTTTTTACTAAATGAAACCAGTTTTAAAGGGTCTAAAATTAACCTCCTCAGAAATGTCTAAAATGAGAAACCATTTTCCTCACTGGAGTGGTTTCTTCCTTGAGGGCGAAGGTCCCTTGGGAGACCTTGGTTTAATGCTAGGGATTCTGAATCCTTAAGTGCACCAACCGCTATATTGAGAATAAATTAAAAATAGGGTACTTGTGCAAATATATTCTTTCTCTCTCTCTTTTTTAACCTTTCCTTCATAAACACACAACATTTTCAATTTGCTGTGTTGGTTAATAACATAAAAATTTATTTTAAAGCATTCTTGACATTATTGCAATTTTTTTCATTGATTTTTTTTTCAGTCAGTGTGTATAAAAAGTATGCATATTCTGAAGTGCCGATCTTCAAAATCTTCTGACTTCAAAAACATTTCCCCATCCTGAAACGGTTGAGATCTACTGCCCTCAGGTACAGAATATCCATGTGGTTTCCCTCCTTCCTTGAGCTTGGTATGGGAAGAGCATGGCACTTACAGGCAGAAAGGCTGGGGTTGTATTGTATTTCTTCTAGCTGGCTATGAAATCTTGGATAAGTCACTTTTTTTCTCTGAGGCTCAGTGCCCTCTTCTGTACAAAAGGAACGAAAATAGCTGTTAGAAGTAGTACCATGAAATAAAATGCTTTAAAAAATCAGGCAACATAAGTGAAAGTGTTATACTGTGGTCAGCTAGTCCTAGAAAAGTTTGGAGCTGTTCAAATGCATATGATGAGCACATGTCTAACTCTTTTTCACTAACCCAAGCTCAGTTCCAGCCCAAATCCATAGCCCAAGAAAATAAATGTAGCTGGGACAAAGATTGTTTACTCCCTCTGATTTGTTTATTTATTTTGCAGTAAGATTTTTTCTTACTGATTGCTTATGCCTTCCCTGTTGTATTAAAGTTATTTGGCTTATCCTCCAAGCTAACACAAACGGACAGTTTTTCACAAGAGTGTGGGGAACATCTCATGGATCCCAAGGGTAGGGAAGCAGTTAGATTTCAACCAGGGCCTGGAACTAGAAATGGAGTATGTGTCTCTTTCTGAGAGTCTGTTTGTTTTTCCCTCTGAGGCCTGAGTCTCTGATCCATGTGATGGAATATGAATCATCAAAGCTCCTCAATTGACATGTTACTTTTCTAGCAACTGACGGGAATAGAGCTGGATTGTCTTGATTCTTATTTCAAATTCTGAGTTGGGAAAATCTGATTGAATCTTCTTGGGTCAAATGACCATCTCTGGTCCAAAAAAAGATGTGGCCAAAATGATAGTCTCATGGGGTACAAATAAGGCTGCCATAAACCCATTCCAATGGGTGAACCCCAATAAAGATAGCCAATGTGAGCTAAGACCCCAAAGGTTTGGTGTGAACACTTAAAAGATCAAGCAAGAGCTAGAGGCCACATAGCACCCTTCTAAAATGCCAAACCCCAATAATTGATGTGATAAGCTCTGTATTATGTACTTGCACATTCATGAATCTATTTATGTATTTACTGAGAGCTTGCTAAGATGCTGTGCTGGACATCGGGAGACTACCACAAGCCAGATGTATATAAACCTGCCTCATAGGGTTTATAGCTTCACTCTTACTTGTTGAATTCTAAGCTTCATAGTAATCCCATGTCTTAGGCGTTTTAATTCCCATTTTATAGGTAAAAATGTGAAGAAGCCAACTTTTCTGGCACAAAGTCAAGGCCCTTTCTGTTCCATCACAGATGACAGGAATTAACCTGATATTTTGTGTACCAACTTTTGATATACCAATTATAAATCATTTTTGCCACTGCATCATGTCATAGATTCTCCCAGGCAATTCTTTTCAAAATTATTTCAGTTACTGAATACGTCTGAAACTAATTAAAGTGTAAAGTATCCCATAATTGAGCTGGGCCCTTCCCAAGTTATTTTAAGTTCGTGAGGTCACTATTAATACAACCAACTATATTAATAAATGCATGAACATTTCTTGTACATCTGTCACGTCCAACAAGCTCTAAGCTGAAATCATATTTTAATATTTTATAGATAGGATAGGATTTTAGCTCCTAATTACTCATTTGCCATGTTCTCTTGTTGTGGAAGGAAGACAGTTTATGTTATCGTAGTCAGTTGTTCAGAGAGAGGAGGAAAGCAGCAATAATGGCAAACGGTGGCACCACACGTAAGCTGGGATTCCATGTATAATGTTCCAGACACTGTTATTTATTCACTTTTCATGCATTATCTTATTTAATCCTCAGAAACCCTAATGAGGGATTCTCATCCCAATTTTATGAATGGGGAAACTATGCTTCACAAAGGTTTAGACACTTGGTCAAGATCAGGGACTCGCAACTTATAGGCAGATCTTTTTCATTATAACGCCCGTGCTCTCTCCACCCCCAATCCTGATCGTAAGATCTGCAGCTTCAGTGTAGCCCGTATAGGAGATGACATTCCAGGAGCCAAGCCAAGAATTTGTTAAAAGCTTTCATCTGGTCCAGAATTTCTGCAATCCTGTATCAGACTGTTTCTATAGTGGACACTGCTTTATCTGAGAAGTTTCTGGACTTAGCTAACTTAGGGGGCAGAGTGTTGGGACTATCTTAGAACCCAGCTTGAACTAGCTAAAGCAAAAATGGGTCTCTGGAAAGACAAACTGAATGAACGCTCAGGAAGCAGGGCAGTGCTGAGGACCTACAGACTGGAGTTGGGGCCACACTCCTTGTCTCCACTCTGCATCAGTCACGGAATTTAATTCTTCACAACCTCACAACCAAAGAAGAAAGGGGGTTGAGTATAAGACAGGGTTTCTCTCTCCAAGCTCTGGTTTTTAAAATCTTTCAGAAGGCCTTTGGTGGGCCCAGTGTGGATCTCGAGTCCTTTCCTTGGCTCAAACACTGCCGTGGGGCTGAGGAGTGGGCCAGTGTCTTACTCACATATGTCTGTGGCTGGAGGATGGAGCTCTATAAATCGGAGGGAGGGGAAATGGGTGCTGGGAAGAAAAAGAAGATGTTCACTTTGAGAGCTGAGAAGAGAAAGCTGGGAGAGAGTCTTCCAGCTTACAAAGACATGTCTTTGGGTCAAGGAGGCAATGATCAACAGGAAGTATCCGTCAAGGTCACATCCGCAGCGTGACGTACACATGTCCCGTGCCTGACTGCTGACCCGACAAAACCTGATGGATCTTTTATATGGAGTCGGAGACGAGGACTTCTGTGTTCACTTGAGTCAGTGCTTGCCTGAGTCTGGCTCTCCCCCTCCCCAACTCTGTATTCTCCCTCCAAAGGCCTCCAAATGTTCTTAAATTATTTTTTAAAAACTACAATGAAAACAAATCTGTTTATCTCCAAAGCATCTTGGTTCATTATGGATTCTGAGAATAGTTTTCTGATTTATTTCCTCTGTTTGGGCTTCTTCTGCCCCGCTAGTGGAATTTGAATCTAATCTTTGTGATCAATTATAATTAATTAGGCAGTATTCTTTCTCAGTAATGGTGACTATGGAACAGATATGGCGATCTGTGTGTTTCTTTCACTCCAAGCTGTAAGTAGAGATCTGTTTGCTAGATGGATGTTAATTAACCGTTTAGTTTGTCAAAACAACACAACGCGCTTAAAAATACATTTTGATAGTACTGCTGCTGACTGCTACTTGTGAATCTCTGCTGGCATCAAGAAAAAAATTGATGAGAAGGATAAGGCTTCTCCACAAAGTTGCTGATCTGGGTGTGTAAATCTGTTGTCACTTGCTGGGAATGTGTGTGGTTCTGACACTATATATTTATTTTTAGGACATATATGCACGTGAGTATAACTGATAACTCATGTGGACAAATGTACCATCGGTAATTTATTTTAGATGGATGCGAACTGGCAATTTGGAATAAGGCTGCTCTTCAGAGCCCTGGGTGATATTCACAGATAGTACAAAGACAACTGTAATCAATAGTGTCAGCCTTCTCCCCAAACTTGTAACTACGGTGTTAAAAAGGACCCCACTATACTGTGTTTTTCTGTATTTCTTCCAATTGCGTTCAGCTCTGGGAGCAGAGGTGCGAAGAAACAGCCCGAGTATGGGCAGCAACGAGGAGAGGTGAGGCAGAAGCTCTGCGCCCCAGCTCGTCTTGAGCTGGATTATTGGATAACAGAGCAATGGCTCTAAGTGGATTGTTTCCCCAACTCTACAAAAGGGGAACGACAGCAGCTCCTGAGTGTCCAGGCAAGGAAGTGGGCCTCAGGCCCCTCGCCTGTGCTGGGGAGGTGTCCTGGAGTAGCAGAGAGGGGGTTTCGTAGGCTCTTTTCAAAGCAGTACAAGTGTGTGGGGTGCAGGCTGGGCAGCCTTGGATTCTGCGTCTGGTGATGGAGACATTTCGCATCATTTGACTTTGGGGGCACAGCGGAAGGGAGGCTACTGCATAGTAGGGGAGAACGGTTAGCCTATTTCTGAGTGAACTTGACTGACCAGTTTACTGAATGCAGAGTGGCTGTATTCTACAGAGGATCCAGAGGACACCTCAGGATTTCACCAACGCCTGGTATTGGGAGAATCAAATACCCTCCCCACCCCATTCCAGGATCCTCTGGTGTTGTCTGATGATCCCACACCCCTACCGGTTAAAGGTTACTTTGTTTTTTGCTTATTTATATTATTTTGTTTCACTTTAAACTTTTCTGAGTATTTCAGTCTTAGCTTTATCTCTAAATGCATAATGATAAACATTGTCTCTAGTTCCCGGAATTTCATTCACTACTGAGTGGGTATGGAGGAGTGGCTAAGAGCCTGGACTCCTGGGCCAGGTCGCCTTGACACAAATCAAATTGCCGTGGCTTTGCAACATGTTCATTGATTGAACTTGGACAGGGTAGTTAACACTCTGTACTTATTTCCTTCTATTTATAATACGTTTTTCATAATAATACCTGCTTCATAATGTTGTTCTGAAGATTTAGGACAATGCGTGTTGAGAATTTAGACGTTTTTTTGTACATCGCCAGTACTATATGCATCAGCTAGAGAAGCCATACATCAGAGTGATTAAGAAGGCGACCCTAGTAGCCGGACTATATGGATTCAAATCACAGCTCTGCCACCTACCTGCTGTGTGGCCTTGGGTGTATCATCTAACTTCTCTGTGCCTCCTTTGTGTCATCTGAAAATAGAGACAATGATAGTTTTTATATCTCAGTGTTGTGAGAATTAAATGCATGAATATATGTAAAACACCTAGAACGCTGCCTCAAGTATAGTAAACCTATAGAGTAGCCCCTCATTATCCGTGCTTTCCCTTTCCCAGATTTAACTTTCTGTGGTTTCAGTTACCCGCGGTCAACCATGGTCTGAAAATATTAAATGGAAAATTCCAGAAATAATTCATAAGTTTTAAATTAGGTGCCATTCTGAGCAGCATAATGAAATGTCACACCAGAGCCAGCTCTCTCTGTCATAATCCCCCTGCCCCCGTGAACCATCCGTTTGTCCAGCTGATCCACGTTGTATATGTTAGTCACTTCGTAGCCCTCTTGGTTATAGATAGACTGTCATGGTATCACAGTGCTTGTGTTCAAGTAAACTTTATTTTATTTAATAATGGCCCCAAAGCACAGGAGTAGTGACGCTGGCAATTTGGGTATGCCAAAGAGCAAAGTGCTTCCTTTAAGTGAAAAGGTGAAAATTCTTGACTTAATAGTGAAAGAAAAAAAATTGTATGCTGAGAGTGCCAAGATCTATGGTAAAAATGAATCTTCTATCTGTGAAATTGTGAAGAAAGAGAAGTAAATTTGTGCTAGTCCTCTGTCGTACCTCAAACTGCAAAAGTTACGGCCACAGTGCATGGTAAGTGCTTAGTTATGATGGAAAAGGCATTACATTTGTGAGTGGAAGATGTGAACAGAAAATGTGTTCTGACTGATGGCTGTGTGTTGCTCCGGAAAGCATTGAGCCTCATCAAAGACCTCAGCAAGGGGTCCCCTGAAACAAGTGACATCAAGCCAATCACTGCAAGGGAGGGATGGGGACAGAGATTCAGGAATAGGTTTGAACTGAGAGAGAGAGAGACCACATTCACATAATTTTTATTACAATATGTTGTTATAATTGTTTGATTTTATTATTAATTATTGTTGTTAATCTCCTACTGTACCTAATTTATAAACTTTATCATAGGTGTGTACGTATAGGAAGAAACAGTATATATAGGGTTCAGTACTATCCACGATTTCAGGCATCCACTGGGGGTCTTGGAACGTATCCCTGTGGATAAGGGGGTGCTACTGTATGTGTTGTCTATTATTATGATGATTATTAAGTAAATATGGGAAGAATTTCTTGATTCTAGAGGTGGTGTGAGAGGCAGCATGACAACGGTGAAGACCATTGGTTCTGGAGATGACGGTAGCTCTACCTCAGTTTCGTCATCTGAAAACTGGGGATAAGAATAGAGCCAAACTCACAGGAGAGTGGTGAGGATTCAGTGAGATGGTGCATCGAGTGTGACAAGCACCTGTCTGCAGAATGAATGCTACTTTAATTTATTGCTGTTATAATTCCTGCAGAGGCCGACCCCTGCGGCTTGTACCCATAAGGCAGTCCTCAGAGTTCTCAAATAGCTCTGGAGCTCACCATACCCCAGGGTCCTCCCCAATTCCCCAGGGCAGAGCACGCCTGTCTCTTCATTTCCCCACCCAGAGCTTGTTGGGCCCTCCTCTTGGGCCTCATATGCTGTTTCTTGCATAAAGCTTTTTGGAACTGATTTCACTTTTTTTTAATTTGAAAAATCTCTCAATTGGTCAAAACAATTTAAGGATGCTAGAAGACATCCAGGTTGCTAAACAGAATCCAAATAATAATAGCTACTGAGCACTTAGCATGTATCAAGTACTGTGGGTATATTCTTTTTAAAATAACCCACTTTATTGAAATATAATTTCCATGCCATAAAAGTCACACTTTGAAGGTCAACAATTCAGTGGATTTTAGTACATTCACTGAATTGTGCACCCATCTTCATATCTAATTTTGGAAGAGTTCATCACCTCAAAATCAACTCTGTATGCTTTAGCAGTCATTTTCCATTCTTCCTCCCCTGAGTCCCTGGCAACCATGCATCTGTTTTCCGTCTGCATGGATTTGTTCACTCTGAACATTTCGTATAAATGGAGTCATACGATAAGTAGCCTTTTGTGTTTGGCTTTTTTTTCTCTGAGCATAGTGTTCTCAAGGTTCATCCATGTTGTAGCATGAATAAATACTTCATTTACTCCGTTCACCTTTACTGCAGGAGAATGTCCATTGTATACATAAAGCACATTTCGTTTACCCATTCGTCACTTGGTGGACATCTGGGTTCTTTCTCCTTTGAGGCTGTTAGGTGTAATACTGCTATGAACATTCGTGTACAAGTCTTGTAGGGACTGTGTTTTCATTCTCTTGGGTATATACCCAGCAATGGAATTGCTGAATCACATGGTAACTCTATGTGTATAACCTTTTGAGAAACCCCCAGGATATGCTGTTTTGCTTACATCATCTGACTCGATTCTGACAGAGATTCTCCTTTCAAGTGGTTGCTAACTGTCTCATTTTACACGCAAGAAAGTTGGGGCACAGAGAGTTTCAGTAACTTGCTCATGTTCACAGAGCTAGTGAGTGCTGAGTTGGAGTCCAATCTTTAAAACATCGCTATGGGTCCCTTGTGTCTCCAAAGAGTTGTCCAGGATTCTGAGAAATTTCTTCAGTGTATCAGTTCTAAAGAAAACTTGAGAACAGGGGTTTTCAAAGACCAAGGGTATTGGTCATAGCTAGAATGTACAATAACCCCATCGCAGGTAAATTTGGATTCTGAGGGGAATTGAACTTGAATGCGGGGAGTTGTGGAAGTTAATTTGTGCTAAAATCCACGTGGCTAGGCTATTATCTGGAAAATGACTAGCAAAACATAAATGGCTCAATGCCAGCTTTGGCTTGAGAAGTTCAGTGTAGACATGGGGTGCCAATATATTGATGGTTAAATATGTTGGAAATATCTTCTCCCAGTTTGTGTTTGTCTTTTAGTTTTCTTTATGGTGTGTGATGAAATATTTTCATTTTACTTTTTTAAGAGCAGTTTTAGGTTCACAGCAAAATTGAGTGGCAAGTACAGAGAGTTACTGTCAACCGCCTATCACCCCACCACAGCCTCTCTCTCCCACTCTCTCCATCCTGCACCAGAACGGTGCATATGTCACAGTTGATGAACCTACACTGACACATCATAATTGCCCAAAGTCTGTGGTTTACATTACACTTCCCTCTTGGTGCTGTACATTTTATGGGTGTGGACAAATGTATAACTACATGTGTCTACCATTGTTGTATCATACAGAGTAGTTTCACTGCCCTAAAAATCCTGTGCTCTGCCTATTAAAGTTTAAAATTTTAATGTAGTCATGTTTATGTATCTTTACACAAGGGCACAGACTCTGGAGCCAGACTTCGTGGACTCAGATTCCAGGACTGCTGCTTGCTACTATGTGACTTTGGCAAGTTACCTAATATCCTTGTGCTCAGTTTCCTCATCTGTGAGACGGTGTAACAATAGTGTCTGTCTCAACAGCTCATTGGGAGGATTCCGTGAGATAATATGCATAAAGTGCTGACAATATAGGACGTGCTTTATGAGGATGGATTTTGTTATTTTATTCTTTATGGTTCATACCTTTATTGTCTTGTTTAAGAAACTCTTTTTTTACCATGAGTCATAACATTATTCTCTCTTTGGAAGTTTCTAATCTGCTATTTGTCCTTACTTTGTGGATTTTTCAAGTCTTATTGATTGTTTTCCTGCTTATGTTTTCAAGTTTCTCTCAGAACTTAATATATATAAGTAATTTATGTTCTGTATCTGACTGATACATGAAGTGTTGGTTGGTGTGTTCGTAGACAGACCCTTGCTTATTTCTGCTGGTCTTCAGTCAAGGAGCCTTTTTATCCTTTTGTGTTTTGTGTGTGTGTGTGTTTTTTAAACTGTGAACTTTTTCTTTGTCTTGGAACTTTTTCTGCAAAAACTCTTTTAGCTCAGGTTGAAATTGCATTCCTCCAGAGAGGATTGCAGTTCGTTCACCCAGACACCTGGGGTGTCTACCAACCTGGGATTACTTTAAATCAGATTCCCTGAGTTAGGTTTTTCAGATAACGTGAATATGGACCAAAACCTCTTGATGGCGAGCGTGTTGTCACACATCATCCAGGAGTGTTTCTTCACCTCTGTCCAGGGCCATACTTGAGAGACATGGTAATCCCTTCTACTCGCTTCTGTGTGGCAGGGTTGATTTCTCGTTCACCCTCTCTCTGAGGGGCAGCTCTTGGGGCCTTGGGGTTTTATCCCACGTTCCCCACACCCACTACTGTGGAGCTGATGATGCTGAGCCTTAGGGTCCTGGGGGTCCAAGGGAAGCCTTCAAGGGAAAATCTAGTTCTGGTGCTTACTTATTTTCCAGGATTCTTGATTTCACTTCAGGTTTTTGGTTCTGTGGATTCTTTTGGTGCCACTTTACCAGTGTGTTTACAAATAAATTTCTATGTTTTGTATCCAGTGTTTTAGCTGCTTCTATCAAGATTAGTTATTCAGAGAATTTAATTTACGTTGTTGCCAGAAATGAGTGTCTTCATCCTTTCTCTCCTCCTTCCTCCCTTTCCATGCCCTCTGTTCTGCCCTTCTCCTCTCCTATCCTCTCTTCCCTTCCCTCCCCCCCCACCTCTCCCTCTCAGTTTGTCTATAATGGTTCAGCACAACCAGCCTTACCCTAGAAAGAAGAGGTATAAATAAAGATCTTTTAAATGGATGATGGGCTTTAATTATCCTTGCACCAATTTTCCTGCAGATTTTTAATATATTGAATTATGTGTAAATAATGCTGTAACTCCTCTTAGCGAAGTACGGTACCTTATTCATTATTATATCTGCAGTGAACTAGAGAATTATCATAAGGCAATAGACACAAACTTTCCTCCTGGGTGTGTATCAAAATAAATCACATTTATGGGAAGATGAACTGCCTAAGTTCACCCTGTCTCTGTCCTTAAGCCTTTTGACTGTATTCAGCTCCACTCCTGTGGGCCAGGCTTTCATCTGTCTAATCTTTGGACGCTGCAAAGTTTCTTAGGCCATTCTGAAGTCTGTTTTCTTAGGATGATTATAAACCTGTTATTTAAAAGTCTTAACCTGTTTTATTCTCAAATCTTGAAATTGGCTTCTTTCTGGGGATCCACTTTCTTTCCTTCTCTGGGCATCAGGGATGTGGAGATGCCTTGTGTAGTCTGAACGACAATGGTTGAATTGCAGTCCTTCCAGCCCCCATGCTACAGGTTTCTCCCAGAAAAACTGTCTTGGTAGAGTTGACCTTTTTTTTTTCTTGAGGAAGATTAGCCCTGAGCTAACATCTGCCACCAATCCTCCTCTTTTTACTGAGGAAGACTGGCCCTGAGCTAGCATCCGTGCCCTTCTTCCTCTGTCTTGGTAGAGTTGATTTTATCATCCAGAAAGAATGGACTGATACGACTTTCTGAAACCGTTCAGGCAAATTTAGCTTGGAGCTAGCATGTAAGTTCATGTGTCATTCATTCACCAGACATGAACCACCCACTGTGTGCCAGGCGTTGAGACACTGTATGAGAGGCTGAAAATGTAGTTAACACTAAAACAGATTCTCTGCATTTGTATATCAAATCAGCATGTTGTACACATTAGACTTACACGTTGTTGTATGTCAACTATATCTCAATAAAGCCAGAAAAAAAATAAGACAGATTCTCTAATCTCAAGGAATTCATGATTTTGTAGGGATGGCATGTAGATCTCCCTAATGCTCTGTCCTAAGAGAAATACCGTCTCACCATCTTCCTCCCCAACCCCACCCCCCAAACACTGAAGACATGGTTGGTTTAATGAAGATGCAGTATTTATAAAGTTGTGATCCTGGTAGTGTAGCTCTGGTCTTAGAGTAGTTTTGCATTTTTAAAATCAAGATGTAGAGGTAGATTTCAATATTTATTCAATATCCTTCTTAAGCATTAAGGATTCTTGGCAACTTCTACTAAAATGTTTTGTTCTATCTTATTTTCCTCTTTTCTTTTTTTGGAAGACTAGCTCTGAGCTAACATCCACCAACAACCCTCCTCTTTTTAGCTGAGGAAGACTGGCCCTGAGCTAAAATCTGTGTCCGTCTTCCTCTATTTTATATGTGGGATGCCTGCCACAGCATGGCTTGATAAGCAGTGCGTAGGTCCATGCCCGGATCCGAGCCGGCAAACCTGGGCTCCTGAAGCAGAGAATGTGAACTTAACCACCATGCCCTGGGTCAGCCCATCTATCCTATTTTCAAATCTGCCAAACTTGGAACCTCTTAGTCTTCAATACTCCAAAATCTCCATCTACCCTATCCTGATAATGTCACTTTGTTTATTCAGTCCTCCCTCTTATCGTTTGTGCATGCAACTACCCTCGTAATTGTAATTATTGTCCTTATTGCATTTCTCATGATAACCTTCTTAAGCAGTTTTGGCACTTTCTTTACAGAGAGTGGGGCTGGCAGAAAAATCTAAGTAGACAAAGGGGAAAGTTGTGAATTCCCACACATTAATTTCTCTATCTTATCACATCTGTTTGTATAAAATAAGTCCTCTCCTCAAGCATATGTGTTTGAACTGTTGTTTATTTTGAGGGGTAATAATACATCATGGCCCATATATGAAAATTTGGATGCTCAAAAATACCAGTTTTTAGGGAGCCAGTGACCAAGTCAGCACATCTTGAGACCAGAGTCATCTTGGCTGATAAGGCAGTGGGGAAGGAGATTTGAACTGTTACGACAGAGCAGGGAAGGCTTGACTGGAAGGATGATCTGGGGGAATGCAGGAAGGCGGGAATAGAGGGTTGCTAAACTGATAAATGTAAAGTGGGCATGGAGAACCCAGAAAGAGAGAGACAAGAGCAAGGAATCGTCGGCCTGTGGAAATCACAGGGTTATGGACTCTAAGCTTCTTTTTCTTTCCAGAGCACATCTGTTATTTTCCAATGCATGGCTTATGTCATCTAAAAGGCACCTTAGGTCCTGACCCTGGTGGTCTAGCAGGCAGCAGATAAATTTCACTGCTCTGTTCACATAGTAGAGATCTGATGGGGCAGGCTTCAAATAGCTTAAATTTTACTGTATAAAATATACTTTGCAGCAGACTGACATGGTCTCAAGTATCTTATGTTTTTGGTAGTGAAGAGCTATGAACCTAAAGCTACCTTTGCTTGTATTTATAAGATTCCATGTTTTAATATTGTCTTCACTGTAGACCTACATTGGATCCCACCAGGGGCATGAAATTCTCTCAGAATGTCAGGATCCTCCGTGGTGAGGTTCTAAGGGTTTCCTCAGTCTTCAGGGAGGACTTTCCGCAGGACCTTGTCACTGTTGACATTGACTAGACCCTGAATGATTCACTTTGGCCTTGTCGGTGCTATTGTTTCAACCCCTCAAAGTACGCAGAAATCGCATTGCCTCCATGTTCTGTGGCAGCAAAATACTGGAGACTTGGTGGCTTATAAACAACAAACATTATTTCTCAAAATTCGGAAGGCTGGGAAGTCCAGGATCATGGCATGGCAGATCTGGTGTTGGGTGAGGGCTCTCTTTCCCATTGATGGCCGTCTTCTCACTGTAACTTCACATGGTGGGGGGGCCAAGCGTGCTCTCTGGGGTCTCTTTTATAAGGGGACTAATTCCAATCATGAAGGCTAACTAGAAAAATCTGCAACTATAGTTGGAGACTTCCACACCCTTCTCTCAACAACTGATAGAACAACTAGACAGAAAATCAGCAAAGATTTGGAACACTCAACAATATCATTAACTGGCAGGATCTAATTGACATTGCTAAAGCATTTTATCCTACAACAGTAGAAAACACATTTGTTTCAAATGTTCATGAAACATATCAAGATAGACCACGTCCTGGGCCATAACACAAGCTTCAATATGTGTGGTTTTTTTTTTTAAGATTTTATTTTTTTCCTTTTTCTCCCCAAAGCCACCCGGTATATAGTTGTACATTCTTAGTTGTGTGTCCTTCTAGTTGTGGCATGTGGGACGCTGCCTCAGCGTGGCTTGATGAGCGGTGCCATGTCCGCGCCCAGAATTCGAACCGATGAAACACTGGGCCGCCTGCAGCGGAGCGCGAGAACTTAACCACTCGGCCACGGGGCCAGCTCCTCAATATGTTTTAAATAACCAAGATCAAACTGAGTATGTTCTGGGATCACAGTGGAATCAAAGTAGAAATCAACACAGTCATGCATCTCTTAACGAGGGGGGTATGTTCTGAGAAATGTGTTGTTAGGCGATTTCATCACTGGAAGAACATCACAGAGTGAACTTACACAAACCTAGACGGCATAGCCTACTACACACCTAGACTATATGTTGTAGCCTATTGCTTTTAGCCTATGAACCTTCACGGAATGTTACTCTACTGAATACTGCAGGCAGTTGTAACACAGTGGTGAGTATTTGTGTATTTAAAGATACCTAAACTTAGAAAAGATACAGTAAAAATATGGTATAAAAGATAAGAAATGGTACACCAGTATAGGGCACTTACCATGAATGGAGCTTGCAGGACTGGAAGTTGCTCTGGGTGAGTCAGTGAGTGAGTGGTGAGTGAATGTGAAGCCTAGGACATTACTGTACGCAACTGTAGACTTTTTATCAACACTGCACACTTAGGCTGCACTAAATTTATAAAAAAATTTCTTTCTTTAATAGTAAATTAATTTCAGCTTACTGTAACTTTTTCACTTTATAAAGTTTTTATTTTTTTTTAGCTTTTTGACTCTTTTCTGATAACACTTAGCTTAAAACTCAAACACGTTGTACAGCTGTCCAAAAATATTTTCTTTCTTTATATTCTTGTTCTTTTTTAGCTTTTTTCTTAATTTATAGAAGAATATAAAGAAAAGATTTATTCTTTAGATTTTTTTCTATTTTTAAAACTTTTAATTTTTTATACTGTTTAAATTTTTTTGTTAAAAACTAAGACACAAACACACACATTAGCCTAGGCCTACACAGGGTCAGGATCATCAGTATTGCTGTCTTCCACCTCTACATCTTGTCCCAGTGGAAGGTCTTCAAGGGCAATAACATGCGTGGAGCTGTCATCTTCTGTGATAACAATGCCTTCTTCTAGAATAGCTCCTGAAGGACCTGCCTGAGGCTCTTCTTGGGAAGGTGTCACTCTTTTCAGAAATATGTCCATGGTGGTTTGCTTGTTTTGTTTCTTTTTTTCATCATAGATTTGCTTGTAAGCCCATAATGCACCATGAACATTCTTGTCTATTAATGAAAACCTTTCAGTGATAGGGTCCATCTTTTCAGACTTTTTAAGGAGCTTGTTGAGGTCTGCACAAGCTTCTGCTAAACCCTTCACTGTGAATTTTCTTAGGAGTTGTTCTTTTTCTTCTGCAGGTTCCTTTTCTCTTGCCTCTTCTTCAGCTATGCATTCCTGTTTCAGTTCCAAAACTCCTCATTAGCCACTTCCTCAGGAACCACTCCTAGGAGCTCATCAATGTCATCCTCATCCACACCCAGGTTAAAGTTGTTTGCTGTCACAGCCTTGTTGATTTTTGCATTCTCATCCTTGGAAAATCCTTTCAAGTCATGGATGAACTTCTTGAGCGTCTTCTTCTAGATGCGATTCATACAATCTTTGGTGTCATCACTCCAAGACCAAGCAAGATTCTTGATGCGGTTATAGATGTTGTAATCCTTCTAGAATTGCATTAGTGTCTTCTCAGTGTCTTCCTCAATTGCAGGAATAGCCTGGGCAAAGGCCCTCTTCAGGTAGTAGGCTGTAAAAGCTGCTCTAACTCCTTGATCCATTGGTTGGATCAAGAGGTGGTGTTTGGAGGGAGAAACACCCCTTTGATATTGGGATGAAGATCACCAAAAAGGATATGTCTGGGAGCATTACCGACAATAAGCAAAATCTTGAAATGTATGTTGTTCCCCAAACAGTACTTCTCCCTTTTGCTGGTATGGCAATTCAGAAGGGCATTTTGGAAGAGGAGCTGGGTCATCCATGACTTCTTATTACTACACTGGCAGTGTGTGCTTGTTGATATGCCTGAAGGCCCTGGGGTTCTCACTGTGCCAGATTACAAAGGGTTTCAATTTTTGCCTGCAACATTGCCCCGAAGCAAGACTGTTATCATGTCCTTAAAAGCCTTGAAACCTGGTGTTGACTTGGCCTTCTTATGGATGAAAGTCCTTTCAGGCATCCATTTCCAGAATAGGGAGTTTTCATCCATATTGAATATTTGCTCTGGCAAGTAATTTTCTTCCAGAATCAGCTTATCTAGAGTTTCCAAAAATCCTTTAGCTGTCTTCACATCAGCACTGGCAGACTCACCACTCACTTTCACATTATGTGATGAAGAACGATTCTTGAATCATTTAAACCATGCAGAGTTAGCAGTAAATTCAACATTGTAGTTGGGTCCAACCTTTTCTGTCAACATTGCAAACAAACATTGCAACTTTTCGCTTTGGCCGTGACTGTCATGGTGCCGAGAGGGAGAGGGATACGCCTCTGTGTCTGGTCTTCAATCCAGGTCATTGGAAGTTTCTTCATGTCTGATATAGGCCTTTCTCGAATTTTTGTTAAGCTCATTGTCTTCGATGAAGCAGATCTGTTAACAGCTTCTGCCACTTTGTTCTTGTTCTTCCAGATCATAGCTATGGCAAAATGGGACATGCCTGACTAACAAGCAATAACCTTTGCTGATTTTCCACCTTCATAGTCCTTAATCACTTTTAATTTCATTTCCAGGTCAGTCACTTGAGGTGGCCTCTTACTGGCAACATGAGAAGTGGATTTTATATGCTTAGGGGCCATGATGAGCAAAACAGCTCAAGATTAAATCAAGCACAAGAGAAAATGATGCAATCAAGTGATGTGGTAAACACAAAATGTATGGGGGTGCACTGGTGTAACACAGTATACCGTTGTACAGTAAACTTTTTGTGTGTAAGTAGAAAGAATACACTCTAAAATAATGATAAAAAGTATAGTATAGTAAATACATAAACAAGTAACATAGTTGTTTATTATCATTATCAAGTATTATGTACTGTACATAATCACATGTGCTGCACTTTTATACGGCTGGCAGCATAGTAGGTTTGTTTACACCAGCATCACCACAAACACACGAGTAATGCATTGTGCTATGATGTTACAATAGCTACGATGTCACTAGGTGATAGGAACTTTTCAGCTCCATTATAATCTTATGGGACCACTGTCATATATTTGGTCCACTGTTGAACAAAACATTGTTCTATGGGGCATGACTATAGCAGAAAAATAACTGAAATGTCTCCAAACAGTTTGAAATGAAACAAAAAACTTCTAAATAACCCACTTGTCTAAGAGTAAGTCTCACGGGCATTAGAAAAATACACTGAACTGCATGACAATGAAAATACACTACATCAAAGTTTATGGGACACAGCTAGAGCAGTGTTCAGAGAGAAATTCATACCACTAAGTGCTTAGGTTAGAAAAGAAGAAACGTCTTAAAGCAGCAATCTAAGCTTCCACGTTAGGAACCTAGAAAAAGAAGAACAAAATAAGCCCAAATTAAGCAGAAGGAAGAAAATAAATGTAAAAGCAGAAATCAATGACGTTGAAAACAGAAAAACAGTAGAGAAGATCAATGCAACAAAAAGCTAGGTATTTAAAAGAAATCAATGATATTGACAAACTTCTAGAAAGATCGAAAAATGAAAAAGAGAAAAGATACAAATTACCAATATCAGGAATGAAACAGGAATAGGAGCAGAAATCGGGAAGGTCACTACAGACCTTGCAGACATCAAAAGGACGAAAGGAGTGCTATGAACAACTCTGCACACATAAATTTGACAGCTTAGAGGAAATGGACCAGTTCCTTGAAAAACACCAATTACCACAACTCATTCAACATGAAATAGGTAATTTCAATAGTCCTATAACTATTAAGGAAATTGAATTTGTAATTTAAAAACTCTCAAAAGAGAAATCTCCAGGCCCAGATGGTTTCGCTGGAATAATCTACATCTATTGTGAAATAACACCAATTCTACACTGTGTATACCTTCTCTTCCAGAAAATAGAACAGGAGGAAACACTTTTCAGTTCATTTTATGAGGCTAATATTACTCTGACACCAAAATCAGAAGAAGATAGTATAAAATACAAAACAAAAACAAAACCAACAACTATTGACCAATATCCTGCATGAATAGATGCAAAAATCTTCAGCAAAATATCAGCGAATTGAATTCAGCAATATATAAAAAGGATAATCACAGTGGGTTTATTCCCAGAATGCAAGCCTGATTTAATACTGAAAAATAGTCAATGAAATTCAATATATCAAAAGCTAAAGAAGAAAATAATTTTACCATACCAATTGTTGCAGAAAAAAATTGGCAAAAAATCTCAGAAAAATAGGAACAGAGGAGTAACTATTTGGAAACACAAGGTAGAGATTTGGAGAAAACATTCACAAATCACATATTCAGCAAAGAACTATTACATAGAATAAATAAAGAACTCTCAAGTCTCGACATTGAAAAAATCAGATTAGGGGCCAGCCCGTGGCCAAGTGGTTAAGTTTGCGTACTCCGCTGGGGGCCCAGAGTTTTGCCAGTTTGGATCCTGGGCGCAGACCTGACGCCACTCATCAAGCCACGCTGAGGCGGCATTCCACATAGCAGAGCCAGAAGGACCTAAATCTAGAATATATAACTGGGTACTGGGGGACTTTGGGGAGAAGAAGAAGAAGAAGAAGAAAAAGAAAAGAAGATTGATAACAGACGTTAGCTCAGGAGCCAATCTTAAAAAAATAAAACATAAAAAATAAATCAAATGATCCAAATTGAAAATAGGCAAAGAATATGAACAGATATTCCACAGAAGAGGATCTACAGCTGGTGAGGAAAACCTGAAAAGATGATCAACATCATAAGTCGTTAGGGAAATTCAAATTAAAAACACAATTAACACCACCACACATGCATCAGAATGGCTAAAATGAAAAACAAATACAACATCAAATGCTGGTGAGGATGTGAAGAAACTACATAGCTCGTACGTTATTGGTGGGATGTGAAACGGCACAGCCACTCTGGAAAAACAACTTGACAGTTTCTTACAAAATAGGATGCTACCATACAAGCTAGCAATTGTACTTTTAGGCATTTATGTAAGATAAGGAAATGAAAATGTATGTTCACGAAAAAATCTGTACGTCAATGTTCATAGCAGCTGTATTGTAATAGCCCCAAATTGGAAACAATCCAGATGTACTTCAGTGATGAATGATTAAATAAACTGTGGCGCATCCATACTATGGAACACTACTTATCAATAAAAAGGAATAAACTATGAATACATCCAACACTTGTGATGAATCTCCAGAAAATCATGTTTTGTGAGAAAAGCCAGTCTCAAAATGTTACATGCTGTGTGATTCATTTATTCTTGAAGTGACAAAATTATACAAATGGAGAACAGAGTAGTAATTGCCAGGAATTAAGGAGCTTGTGTGTGGGGAGGGAGGGAGGAGGGAAGTGTGTGTGGCCATAAAGGAACAACATGAGGGATCTTTGTGGGGATGGAAATGTTCATCTCTTGACTGCATCAATGTCAACATCTTGGTTGTGATATTGTACTATAACTCTGCAAGATATTGCAACTGGGGTAACTGGGTAAAAGGCACACGGACTGGCTCTGTATTCCTTACAACTGCAGATGAATCTACAATTATCACAAAAAGTCTAGTGAAAAAGCAAATATTGTCTCTTCATTACAGTACTATTTATAATGGCAGAAAATTTGAAGTAATATAAATGCCTCAAAATGAAGGATTTTAAAGTAAATTAAATTATATTTGTAGCATAGAACATCAAGAAATCTCTTAAAATGATTTTAAATAAGTGTTTTAAAAGATATTACAGGATAATTCTGCTATAATACCAAGCGAAAGATCGGTATACAAAATAGTTTATACCTTATGATCTCAACCATGTTTAAAAGCTGCACTAACGGTGCCAGTATATGAATAGAAAGTACAGAATTAGACCCACATACATATGGAAATTTAGAATATGATAAAGATGTCGTCTCACATCACTGGGAGAAAGATGGACTTTTAAATGAATGATGCTGGAACTATTTGCAGCCATTTTGAAAAAGATAAAATTTGGCCTGTACCTCACACTGTACATAAGAATAAACTCCAAAGGGCCTAGGGATCTAAATGCAAAAATTGAAACAATACAAGTGCTAGAAGAATATATGGCAAATTCCTTTTTAATCTTAGTATAACAAAAAGCTTTCTAACTAACTAGAGGCGAGAAAGTAAAAAAGTAATAAATTTGACTACAGAGACATAAAAAATTTTGCACGGCAAAAAAACACTATAAACAGTCAAAAAAACCCTGAAAAACTAGGAAAGAATATCTACAACTTATACCACAAAGCTACTATTCCTAATATGTAAAGATCTTTGAAAACTTGAGGGACAAAGGAACAAAAACTCAGGAGAAAGATGGGAAAATGACATGAACAGACAATTTACACAAAAATGTATGTATGTCTCTCAATCAGATGAAAACATTCAAACTCAGAAACAGAAATTAAAACAAAAGTGAGATACCTTTCTCCATGTATCAGACTAGTAAAAATTTAAAAAGTATAACAATACATTCTTTTGGTGAGACTGTGGGGAAACAAGCACTTTCAAACACTGGCTGATGGGAATACTTGCAGCCCAATATAAAAGGTTTGTGCTTCCTAGGCTCCCTAGGTTTGTGCTCAGGTTCTCAGACGTGACACACATGTAGTCTGTGTGCAGGATCTACCTGGGCCCTTACACCTCACCCACGGGCCTTGGGAGTGGACGGAACCAATGCAAACATGAAGCTCATGCTGCTTACTGGGCCTTGAGTAATAAAATCCTTTGTCTCTGGTCTGGGAATCTTGTGCCTTCTGCTAGCATTCATGAAACTATGGCACCTAAATGCCCATACATAGGATAGTCATTACGTAAGTTATGACACATCTGTCAGGAACTGTGAAGGGTTTGAGATTTTAGCCTGCCTGCCATGTAACAAGTTAGTCTGCCATGCTACAGTTGCATGGAATCTGGAAGACATGACGCTCTTGGGTCAGAGAAGACACACAGTTTATTACTTAGAGCAAACATAGTAGTGAAGGTATACTTTTTTTTTTTTTTTTGGCACCAGCTGCCTGAGTCTCTCAGAGCAAAGAGTGCCTGATAACACCTGCACATGCAATGACTGTGCAGAAGAGGAACGCTGAGATTAGGGAACCCAGATCTTTTATAATATGCAGTAAGCCTGCCTTCCCTTTGTGCATAGGGAGATGCTACCTATATTTTCCAAGGCAGTTGGTCATGCATATATACCTCAAAGGATAGTCTTGTACAAAGGGCAGTCAGTGCCTTGCTCAAAAGTTGTGAAGAAATGCACAGAACTCCAACAATATGCACACAATGGAGTACTCTACAGCTGTGAAACAAGAAAGACAGAAAGAAAGAGACAGGGAGGGAGGAAAGAACAAAGGAGGGAAGAAAAGAGAAATTCTCTATGAACTGATTTGGGGTTATTTCCAGAACACACTGTTAAGTACACATAGCATGGTGTAAAAACAAAACAAGACAAAAACAAAAACAAGCCAGTTTACTACCCTTCTTATAAGGAAGCTGAAGATGTAAGATATACAGATATCTGTGCATTTGTGCAATATATACATATATATATATATATATGAAGGATGAACCAGAAATTGGTTACCTCCAGGGACCAGGTAGAAAATGGGTCAAAAAGAAAGAGCTAATAGGAATGAGATCGTAGGGATGAGGAGGAAGCAACACTCTCCTGAGTAGGCAGCTTTGACACACCATAGCAATGTTTCACATTTTCACTCCACCCGCCCAATAGTTAAATCAACCAGGGTGTGGGGGGAATCCAAAATAAATACAGTGACTGAGGAACCCAGCTATGTTACAAGCAGATAACAACCACAGTGACTAGAATGGGAAGAAAATAACTAACCCAAGTAACTTTGGGAAATAGTATTTTGACTGGATACTATAGGACTATAGATAAAAAGATACTATAAGATATAAAAAGAATTGTGCACAGTTACTGTATTCTAGTTAGTAAATCTGTTTCTCACGGGGATACGTGTCAGCAATTCTGTAACTATTTTATGCGTGTCCTAGCACTAAACAAATAAGTGACTATATTGTAGATAATGAGACCCAGGTGTCTTAGTGGTAGAGAAAGAAGTTAGAAATAAGGAAAGGGGGAAGGCTAGAATAAACTTTGTGGTGTTAGAATTGCAGGTTTTAGTATGAATTTATATGTATATATATTCACACAGTCACGCATTGCTTAATGATGTGGATACATTCTGAGAAATATGTCATTAGGTGATTTTGTCCTTGTATGAACATCATTGAGTGTACTTACACAAACCTAGATGGTATAGCCTGCTACACACCTAGGCCATACGGTACTAGTCTTATGGACTACTGTTGTATATTATGTCCATTATTGACTGAAATGTTGCCATGCGGTGCATGACTGTATATTTATACATACGTAAACATGAGTATATATATTACATATATGTGTAAATATATAAAAGCAGATCTAAAAATAAACATACGCGTGTATGTATGCATAGGTCCTTTTACACACATATATTTCCAAGCTATGTCTGCTGAGAGAGTCTAAGAGTAATCTGCCTCCCCCAAAACTTTGAAGACATGAGCACTCCCAGAACCTTGATCCTGGTTTTCTAAATGCCATTTTTCAGTAAAAGGAACCAGGGTTCGGTAAATGAGTGCTTGATTTCAGTGCAGGGGCAGGGAAAATACAAGATGAGCATTATGGTACCAGAAGTGTTTGAGAAGTGATGGGTGGGCATGTCAAAAGGATACAGGGGCCCTGAGGGAACTCCCAATGGCCAAAGCTGGAACAATTTGACCAACAGAATAAGTAATGATAATATGGGATCATAACCCAGAGAATAAATAAATATCATTGAGTCATACTCGTCTGTATCTGTAATTGAATATGTAAATAAGTGTGGGAGAAGTGATAGCTCTTTCTTACAGAAGAATTCCAATTAACAAATATAGAAGGAACGATGAGAGAAAATGACCGTGAGGCAAATACCACGGTAATAATTGTTGCAGGCAAAATCTACTGATGGATGCTACTATCAGTGGGTGAAAGTTTGAGAGGAAACAGGATATTAGCAGAGTCTCAAAGTACCTCACCCAATATATCAATTACAAAGAGCAAAATAGTAATTTTACAGTGCAGGAATTCAACAGAAACCACCTTAACTAAGTGTTCAAGATTAACGTCACCGGTAACAAGACCTCTCAGGGTCCCCCTGATGTACTGAGAAGGACACAGCATCACTTCTGTGGCAGTGTTATCAAAAATGCATAATCTCAATCTAATCATTAGGAAACACTAGACAAACCCAAATTGAGAGGCATTCTGGTTAAAAGTGCTAAGGCCATGAAAGATGACAAGTAAAGATTAGGAACTGTCATAGATTGGAGGAGACTAAGGAAACACCACAACTAAATGCAATGTAGGATCCTGGATTGTATCCTGGAATAGGCAAAGAGCAATAGAGAATAAACTGGCAAAGTTTAAATAAGTTCTATAGCTTCATTGATGGTATCGTACCAATGTTAATTTCCCTATTAATTGCATGAAGATTATGTAAGTTGTTAACATTAGGGGAAGCTGGGTAAAGGGCATACATGAACACTTTCTGCTATTTTTGCAGCTCTTCTGAAAGCCTAAAATTGCTTCAAAATAAAATGTAAAAAAATTCAGTGAAAAAACCCCAAAATATCAACAATATTATCTTTTGGGTAATGACACTGTAGATTTATTTACTTATTGACTATACATTTTTGTAGTTTCCAAATTTATGTATTATTTGGAAACAATATACCGGTTATACTGAAAAGTAGATAGACTACATTAGACAACCTCGTACCATCCACATTCAACGATGTTCATATTCTACCATATTTACTTTAGTATTTTTTTAAGGATATAAAATGTTACAGAGACATTTGAAGACCTTCTTTTTCATTCTGATCTTGTTCAGCTTCCTTCTTCTTTCCAGAGGTAAACATTACCTGAAGTCAGATGTATTTTTCCACCCATATTTTTACACTCTGTCTATGTTACTGAAACCAAAGTGAGTTCCCTCCTGGCGAGTTAAATCAGACTCTCCACCAGAAGCAGTTGTCTCACAAAGTAAAGTGTATTTCCTGCAAATAGGAGACCATGAGGAATCATTTCCAGAGTCATGGCGTCCTTGAACAAAAGGGAGCAGAAATATTTATTTTGGATGGGGAATGAATATTCAAATGGGAGAGGTGGGTATTCGCTTGCGCAGGCTCAGTTGGAAAATACGCTGCCACATACACTGCAGGTTATGGTAATGAGGCCTAAGCTCCTCCTGGAGCGATCTTAGTGTTAAAAATAAAGCAAAGGTCATAGGCGTAACTTTCATGGTGAGGCTTGGTCTGGTTCAGGAAGGTTGGTGATTGCATTTCCTTAGCATAACAAAAGGAAAATGAACAATTTGGAAAAACAGTTAAAATATCCAAACCCACCCTTGATTTCCTTGGGGTGACTAGTCGGTGACAATTATGCATATAACTGTCTACAAGAAACACTTAACATTGCTTGGTGTATTTTAAAAATATATAAATAACATTATAATGTACAAATCCTTCTACTTTTTTCATTCAACATTGTGTTTTCAAGATTCGTCCATTTTCTATTCATTTTAAATGCTATATAGTATTCCCCTGCGTAGTTATATGCGCTTAACTATTCTTCTATTCAGAGAACTTATTTTCTTCCACCACCTCCCCTTTTTTGCTATTACAAATAATGTTCTGATTACATCATGGACAAAACTTCTTGTAAGCCTGTGTGCAAGTTTCTGTAATAAACCCTGTAGAAGTGGAAATTCTGGGTTGTAAGGTATGTGCATCTTGAACATTACTAAATATTGCCAAATTTCTCTCCAAGATGGTTAAACCCGTTTGTACTCCCACTAGCAGTGTATGAGTTCCCATTTCTGCACATCCTTGCCAATACTTCTATCATCAGACTTTTAAAATTTGCCAAGCTGATCAGTGTGAAATATTTCATTTTTGTTTTAATTTGCATTTTCCTGCTTAGTGATGAGGTTGCACATCTTTTTGTACGATTCTTGGTCATTCTTGTTTTTTATTCCGTAAATTACTTTCTCATATCTAAGTAACTTTTTATGATGACTTTATGTATACTGATAATAAAGAATGGGACTAAGCATAGAAAATCGATGGCATCACAAATGATGCCGGTTTTGATTGCATTGGCTGAGATTTAATATCCATAGTCTTGGAGTTCTGTGTTTTGTTCCAGATATCTGTCCAGAAAATGGTTTGGGAGATGGTTAAGGGTCTGGAAATCATGAAATATGAGAAATGATTGCAGCAATAACGAATGTTTCATCTGAAGAAGTATCTTAAGAGGGATTTGACAGCTGTTTAAAAAAAAATCGACCAGCTCTCGGGATACAGAGGGTATATATGTACTAATATTATTTGGGGTGAGCTAAAGCCAGTGGTAGTAATTTTGAGGAAGCATGTTTGAACTCAAGATCAGAGAGACTTGTTTTTTTTAACAATTAGATTTATCCTGGGATGGGATTGGTTGCCTGATTCCTGAGCATGTTCAACCTGTTTCTGGTCTCCTGTGGATGTCGTTAGAGAGATTCCTTCGTATGGCAGGACACTGAATGAAAGAATAATCTCTAGTCCAACTTAAAAGTCTATGCTTCTACGTAGTAAACAATTCTTAGAATGCAGTTCCAGGAAATTCACAAATGAGTCATTTTTAGAGTTTATAATTATGATTGCTCAGTTAAAACATTGCTTGAGGTAATCGTGAGTCAGTCTTTAATTTTTCTAAAACGCCTCAGCTAAACAAATAAACTAAAATAAGCCTAAATTAGCTAACCCAAAATGGAACATCAACTCCAGATTCAAACTTGATTTTCATAACAGCACTTAACCTCACCCCCTTCCCACTTCTACTCCAGATGGCGCGCTGAGCCTTTTGGGTCCTGCAATTCCTGTAGCTGGAAAATATATTTACCCAGTGGTACCATTTTGTCTTTTGTACTGAAGGATGTGGAAGCATAAGAGATAAATGGTAAATGGAAGACCCTTTAGGGAAAGGAGAAAGTTCTAGCATTAGGCAGAGTGCAAAGAGTTGTTTTTGAGCAACCAAAGGGCCCTTTGTAAATGGGCTTGGGGTGCAGCATGAGAAATTTTAGTTAGAGGGAGAATTTTCTGATAGATTTCAGGAGACTTTAATGAGTGTTTAACGGAAGTTGGGGAATCCTTTCTGAAGTTGTTTAAAGAGAGAGAGATGCACTGCAAATTAGGGTTTAGAGGATGTCCTCCTGGAAACCTACTTTTTGCTGGGATGACCCCTGACAGGCCCTAAATGGCTTCTAGCACTGGAGGGTCTTGTGTGTTCTGAGGATCACAAATGTTTCTCCTCCAGGCCAACCTATCTGGGATTTTAACTGCAGGACCCCAGGCTGCTCACCGTACACTGACTCTGTTCCCCTGGCATTGTTCATGAAGTTGCCCTCAGAGTCCCATGTGCTCTCAAAAGCCCTGCCGCACTGTTGGGTCAAGTCTTCTGTCATTTCTCTTCTGGGCCAGATGGAGGCTGGTCCACTTTGCTGTTTATTCTGTTGGGTTTCTCTTATGCATTGGAAATCGGTAACGACGCCTGGTATACTTCTTTTAAACAGAGATGTTACAGCTTCTGCTTATTTATTTTTCCCCTCCAGCAAGAAGCCTTTCAGAGGAAAAGCCGGGCCAGAAGACAGTGCAGGCAGATTGCTACCCTCTCCCCATTTGCAACTCTCGCTCTCTCTTCCATTAGAAAAATCTTTCCTAGGGCCAGCCCTGTGGCCAGGTGGTTAAGTTTCCACACACTCAGCTTCAACAGCCCGGGGTTTGCTGATTTGGATCCTGGGCACAGACCTAGGGCTGCTCAACAGGCCATGCTGTGGCAGCGTCCCGCATAGAAGAACTAGAAGGACTTATAACTAGGATGTACAACTACGTACTGGGGCTTTGGAGAGAAAAAAAAAAAAGGAAAAATCTTTCCTTAGACTCCTGCAGGAAGGTTTACCTTCCCAGCCTTTCAGTAGGCCCAGACAAATTAGGATATTAGTGGAAGCACAGTTTAGGCTCCTGAGGTGAACGTCTACTCCCCAGGGGCTCCTGAAAATGGGTAGGGGTTAAGAGTTTTGCAGAAATATTATTCTGGATTTAGGACACATAATAGTTGAAGGGAGAAGCCCAGAGAGGAAAAAAGAAATAGGAACCAGCTTGGAAGAAATGTACGAGGGTAGGAATGCCAACATCAAGAGGATTGGGAAATTAAAGGGATTGAGTGAAGGAAGAAGTTGAAAATTTATGTAAATACAGAGAATCAAAAGAAGGCTTTGAGAAAGAGATTAACATAATTATGATTCCGAGAGTGTAAGATTTTGGCTAGATCGTTAATTTGGATTCACTGGTGGCAGTAAGTGAGGAAGCTAGGAGGAAGTTTGCTGAATAAATGTGCCTGGAGTTGATTGGAATGGCTGTGTCTGCCCGGCCTTGTTTTGTAGCACACTCTCTCTCTTTCCTTCCTGTAGGGTGCACTTGGCGTGACAGGATCTGTGAGCTCAGAAAGACCTAAAATGTGCAGGGCACCAGCACTTGAGCATCTGCCTTGTTTCCTCCTGAAAAACCCAAAAGACCTTTTTGCCATTTATAATGATTCCAAACGTTTGAAGAATGCAGTTTATAAACATGAAAGGATGCATAGAAAAGGGAGAGCCGGAGAGGTAATTATAGAGAAAAATGCTAATCCCCTGTAAGCAGCAGTAATGGCTTGGAAAAGGATGGATTGCCGTCTGGATTTCTGAGCTGATTGTATCCTGGGTGCACCACTGTCTGATTTAAAATATTCTACCCTAATGTTTAGACCATATGAGATAATAAAAAGCCTTGCCTTTTGGATGCCATATGATAAGGTTTGAGAGGAATCTGAGAAAGATTTTGCTATCCAACAGTGCTTTCCCCAGTGGATCATTAGAACCCCAGAACAGAGCAGGGCCTTACAGAGTATCCAGGCCAGTGTTCCTCAATAGTGGGCTTGAGCATTTGAGGCAGGATAGGTGCCTCCTTGTCTCTGTGACAACCAAAAATGCCCACCGTCCACATTTCTATATGCCCCGTGGGAGAGCAGTGCAGCTGGTTAAAACCCATAGTTCTAGATCCTTCTCTTTATTTTATGAATGAGGGAATGGAAGCCCAAAGAGGTTAAGTGGCTTGCCTAAGGCCACACAGTGTAATAGCAGCAGAGCCAAAACTAGAGTTTATGTCCACTGCTCCTTCCGTAGTATGGAACTACGCCCCCACCATCCTCTGCATTACACTAACCAGAGATTCATTCCTTTGGGATTAGGTTTTGCATTTCCATCAGTCCTCACCAACATTAAATAGGACTAGGAAGTATGACATATTAAATAACCCTTGAGTTACTTTAGAAACTTAAAAATATCAGGACAAAGAATGTGGAGGGACTGGAAAAAAAAAAAAAGAGAAGGGCGAGGGGTGCTGCTCAGGAAGGACAAATGAGAAGGGATGGCCCTGGAACTGACGCTGGGTGGGTGGCCGTATTCAGGTGCAGCCTGCATTCTTAAGTGATGTGACCACAGCTAGGTGGACATGTGGCTATAAAGCATTGAGACTGGCGATCAGGTGGGCCTTGTGGAGTCAGTCTTTTGACTTCAGTTTATAGTCACCTCTCATAGAATTTATATCACGAATTCATCTTCGAGGAAGCTCTTTTTTAGTGCTCTTGTTCAGTCTGAATTTATTTCCAGCTTCTCAAACTCAGCCTGCTTTAGCTCCAGGATTCCAGCCCGACTCTTCCGTAAATCCCTCTTGACCTGACAGTTTGGAGCAAGCCCTCGGAGGAGCACAGGCAGTCAGCCAGAGCTGTGGCTGATCTCAGCAACGCCACTTCCAGAGTTGCGGGGACCCTGGGTGCATCCTAACCTCTGCCAGGCTCTGTTTCTTTCTCTGTAAAATGGGGTGGCTGGATGATTTACAAGGCGGAGTGTGTTTAACACAGTTGGCACCTAGTCAGTACCAAATGTTGGTGTCCGCTCCTCCTTGCCTAATCATAAGTGATCTTCTTGGATAAAATTCCTTTTCCATTTCAAAGTTGCCACGGCTTTTCTAGCCGTCTCTTTGACCAGTTTTCCTGTTATTCCTTGTGTGTGTAAAGAGCCATTTTGTTTCACATTGGAGAATCATTGGTAGATTACATACATATTTGGCTGCACTCAAAGGAGCTCGCTTTGTCACTGAGTTTCTTGGTGTCCCCCCTGCCGCTAACTCTACAGGATACACTTGCACAGGGTGCTCAGAGACCGCCACAGCTCCGTGAAACCCACAATCGCATCTAATAACCATTCAGTTTTATCCTGTGACACTTACAGGACAGTACAACCACATTGCTCAGCTTGTTCAGGATGAATGCCTTATGAGGTTCCGCTTTGCATCAAACAGAGCCCAGGTCCTCTCTTTATGCCTCTTCCTTCTCACAGAAGTCCATCTGTCATAGTCCATTCCAGCACAGCCTGGAGGGATCAATTACTTTCAGTGAAAGGGAGCTCTTGCAGAAAGTTTTCCTTTAAGCGCCCTAGGTTTCAGATATGCCCCTCTGCTCCTGAGACAGGACGCTGATTTGCATCTGTGTTGTGACAGGGTGATTATGCATGTTGTGAATAAACATGCTTGTGTACGCATGTGTGCTGTCACAGCAATGAGTAGCATCCAATAAATACCGGGTTAAGAGCATGCCAACATCTTCCCAACAGCTGGCACAGCTGAAAACTCGCCTGCCTTATTAACACTCCACTTATCTGGAATCTGCTCACTGAGCAGAAACAACTTCATAAATTTCTGCAATTTGCATTCCGCCTCGCGGTTGCTCATTACTGTTGACCTCATGCCCTCCAATGCTAGAGCAGATTGGCCTCCCAAGGTCCTGCCTGCTAGATGTCTGTCACCTCTGCCCATCAACATCAGAGGTGGAGTCGGGGTTAAAGCTTGTTGCTGCCGTCAGGGCTGAGCAGGAAGCATGCCAGTTATTTTTTTTCCCCTTCATTCTGGAGAAAGTGACATTTCCAAATTCCCTTCTTCCTCCTGTCTGTGACCTCATCCTTCCGAGGCAGATTAAAATGGAGAGGTCTAAACCTTCTTCCAAATGGGAGAGAAAGAAAGAGGCAGGCAGCAATTTGGTTGTCCAAGAAAATATTTGAATCGCCTCTTAGTGTCTTTCAGAGTTTAGTCAATTGTATTCATGACGTATGTCAGTTTCTCTTAATCATTCTAATCTAGTTCCCCAGCCTTTTAACCTTTCTCTCCTTTGCCCTGGCTCTTATACTCCATGTGGTGGTATTAGCTGTTTCATTAGCCACAGTTCACAACTCATAGCATCCAGTTAAATATTTTCAGGCCAGGTGACTTTTCTTATTGGTGTGTGGTGTACGGGAAGCTGATTCCTTCTCTCCTCTTCTACACACCCCCCTCCCCTGCCAACACATTATCCTTGATTGAAAATGGTGGTCTGCCTGCTGTCCGAGCTCCCTCTCAAATTGCCCCCCACCCATGAACCCCCGTGGACTGGAGAGGCAGCTCCTGAATGCTGCAGAACCTCTGAGCCGCGGTCTCATTAAAAATCACATCACGGACTTGGTTTTATTTTTTTCCCTCCCTGACTTGATGAAAACAAAACAAGAAGTGAGGAGGGAGGAAGGAGGAGAGCTAGAAGTGAATTGCTTAATGGAGACACTCAGTCTGAATATTTAATATGCTGATTTTATTGAATAAAAGGTGAAAAAGTGGTTCTTGTTTGTTGCTTGCCTGTCAAACCATAGCAAACAAGCATTCTTTTCCCTGACTGGAGCCTTTTATGGCTGTATGGATTCTAGAGTGTAATTATGCCCTATATCTGAGCTGCATTATACACGCAATTATAATTCCCCAGCTGAACTATTTATTTATTACCAGGGGAGATATTTGTTTAGTTTCCTTGGAGGATTTTTTTTTGGTGGTGCCTCTCATTGTCTTGCCCTTCATCAAGATGGAATGTCCAGGAGGAGCCTCTCGCTCTGAGCCCCTGGCTTGTCTGTTGACATGTGGATGAACTTCCCAGCCACATTTATTCATGCTTTTGGAGAAAGACACTGGGCAAAAGAAATTTCAGGGCTATAAATGTTTGAGAATGTTTGCACTGTTTTCAGAGCTTTTGTAGGAAGGACTTTTTATTCTAGCTATTATCATCTTAGGAAATCTGATTTGAAATCATTTTAGCAAATAGCTTTCTCTAGGTACAGCCTGCTTACCTAGCAGTTCATAAAGAAAGAGCCCACAGCTAAATGGAATTTACATCAATAAACATTTGTTGAGGACTTTACAATGAGCTGGGTACTGCACTGGGCACCAGGGCATAGAGATGAGGAAGACTCAGGCCTTACCCTGGATGATCTCACATTTCATCTTGAGAAACAGATTCATCGTTAATTATATGAGAAATGTAGTCAATGCTGTAATGGTGATTCTTGCATTCATTTAAATATTAGCTGATTTCATGCTAAGTCTAAACAGTAGGCAGGGCTATAGATATAATTGGGGAGAACAGATATGGTCTTTTCCCTCAGGTGTGGTCTCTGCCCTCACTGCAGAAGGGTGAAGGGGGACCAGACAGACAAAAATAAAGTCAGTGAACAAATAAGTAAGATAATTTTAGATATTGATCATTGCCATAAAGATGAAACAGGAAAATGCAAGACTGTCTGGAGGTAGAAAAGGAAGGGATAGGTAGTTAGGGAAAGTCTCTCTAGCAGGTGTCACTGGAGCTGAGTCTTAGGTGATGAGAAGGAGTTGGGCATGGGATGAACCAGAGGATGCCCTGGGGAAGGGCTTTCTGGGCAGAGGGAACAGTAAGCACAAGAGTTTTGAGGCAGGGATTGTAAGAAGGGCGTGTGGTTGAAGCATAGTGAGGGAGGAAGAGAGGAGAGAGATGAGGATGGGGAGGTGGCCAGGATTGGGTCATTTATACCCTGTAGGCTGTGGAAAGGAGTTTTTGGTTTTATCCTGTTTTCATTGGGAAATCACTGGACACCATCTGATGGGACTGTAGTCATGGGCTCCGTTCTTCCTTAGCTTAGAGAGAGGCGCAACTTCCAAACTAGGCCAATCTGATGTTCCTATCCTGGAGTAGAAGGAGGAGAAAGCGCATGAAGATGTGTGAGATTCCCCTCTTCTTCCATGAGGCTTATGGCGGTTCCTGCTTATAAGCAGGTATCTTATTTATCATCTGGCACTATCTTGGGCCCTGCCCATTTTCAAGGCTGGTTTTCTAATCTTCCATTGATTCTGTGAACCTTAAAATTACTTCTAAAAAATTTATTTTGGATTAAGTTAAGGTTTTATCGCAACCAAGGAACTCAAACTGAGACAAGGAGATAGTGCCTTCCTCCTTCTTATGCAGGCTCAGGAGGCAAGACATGTTGATTTTTCTTAATCTTATGCGATTGGCCTTGACTTTAGTGATGAAATATCTCAGATTCTGGCTATAGCGTAGCCAATAGCATGGTTTTCTGGTGTTCCATGCTTTAGTCTTTTTCTGTCGTCATCGGTATTTTGGTGGAAAATTGGGATAAGGTGGATCAAGAATTCATTTTAAACTTTGTTTCAATTTTAGCTTATTTTAGAGATCAAATTATCCAGGAAATTGTTAAATTTTTACTTCTCTCTGAGCTAGGTTGGTCCAAGTTGTCTCACGTAAAATTTTGGTCTTCCTTCTAAAACTTGCTTTACCCAATTTTGTCGGGCTACTATATTGGATATTTGAGAAGTTTTGGAGAACCCTGATTGAAGGCAATTTTGAAGTGGTTAGAGAAGAGAAATGTCTTCTGAAAGCTGATTTTGTTTTTCTCTCTGTCTTGTCTCTAAACAAATTATATCTACACCTTATATCTTCTCTAGGTCTCAGGATTCAAACAAGCAGTTGATGGCTGCTTCCTAATGATTTTCTAATGATTTTATAGCTTCTTCATTTTTGTAAAAATGTGTGCAGATGGTGCCAGAATAGATTTCTTCTTGCTGTGGCTGAAAAGCTCAATACTAAACTATGAGGAATTTGTTATTTCAATTTTTCTACTTCTAGATGTCTTTTCTTTATCTCTTATATTCTTTTCTTTCTTAGTTTTTTCTCTCAAATTTATAATAAACATTTTTAAATGTGATTACTTTAAAAAGAAATCAACTCTTTTAATTAGGATTTAAATACATTTTCCCATTTGAGTATTTTTCCCCAGCATTTTGCTTTAATTAAGATGAGACACATTTGCAAATAAGTTCTCATAATTTCTCTTATTCATTTCCATTTTTAGTTTGGCTTGTTGATAAACTCAGACCATGAAGTCCAAAAACAAATGATCTATGAATCCTTGGTACTCCAAATATCTTTTCTCTTAGAGATATGTTTTTAGTCAAATTTATATCAAAAGGGTAGAAGAGAAGGAAGAGGTGGATACAATTAGTTGTAGGAGTGGGCTGACTATGAAGGTCATGACATAAATGAAGATTTTTGAAGTGTTGTAGGGATAAGCAAGGTTCTTTGCTACCATTTTGTGCTCCCTTAACACCTTTGTTTTGAGGGCCGATTTTTTAATTTATTTTTAACCAAAGGAAATTAACTTCTTCAAAAATCCTAAACTACAAAGAAATCATCTAAAGCAATGCAAAGGATGTCTAGACCAGCAACAAAGAAGACTGTGACATCAATGAATGGGGATAGATTAGCAGATAGGAGTTATAATACAGGCTAATAAATGATAGTATAATGGGCTAGGTATGATATGCTTTAATAAAGGAGAGACCTCTACTCTAGTCTTGTGGTGAAGAGTGGGTCCCAAAGGAAAGGAGGCTTAAATGAGACTGAAGGAGAAGTAAGAATTAGCCAAGAACAAACAGTGGAGTGCTAGACAGAGGGAACTGTGTTTACCTACAAAGGGCTCAGATGAGTGCATGGTACAATTTGGCACCTTCAGTGTGGCTGGAGCATGACCCAATGAGGGATGATGTTGATTAGGAAACTGGAAAATGCTACCATATGTGTAAGGCTATCATCATGTGAAATGTAGATTTATCCTTCTTCTTGTCTCTTCTCCGGTGATCACTCTGGCTATGGGTCCTGGTTTTCTCATTGTTCTAAAGGAAATACTACTATCTCCTTGAGGATGTGGAGAGAAGGGAATCCTTGTACACAGCTGGTGGGAGTGCAAACTGGTGCAGCCACAATGGAAAGCAGTGTGGAGTATCCTTAGAAAATTAAGAATAGATCTACCATATGATCCAACTATTCCACTGCTGGGTATTTATTCAAAGAACTTGAAAACACAAATGCATAAAGATACATGCACTGCTTTGTTTGTTGCAGCACTATTCACAATAGCCAAGACTTGGAAGCAACCTAGGTGCCCATCAAGGGACGAATGGATAAGGATGATGTGGTATATACACAATGGAATACTACTCAGCCATAAGAAATGATGAAATCCTGCCATTTGTGACAACATGGATGGACCTTGAGGGTATTAAGCTAAGTGAAATAAGTCAGAGGGAAAAAGTCAAATACCACATGTTCTCACTCATAAGTAGAAGATAAAAACAATGACAAACAAACACATAGCAACAGAGATTGGATTGGTGGTTACTATAGGGGAAGGGAGGAGGGGGGAAGGCAAAAGGGGGGATGAGGCACACGTGTGGTGATGGGCTATACTTAGTTTTTGGGTGGTGAACATGATGTAATCTACACAGAATTTGAAATATGTTATGATGTACATCTGAAAGATGTATAATGTTATAATCCAATGTTATTGCAATAAAAAAAGACAATAATGCAAAAAAAAAAAAAAAACAAGAGATAGTATGGGGTTGGTAGGGAGAATTCCACTATTCCCCCTACAGATTTTCTTCCCTGTTTTCCAGAACTGTAAATATGTTGATATATCACACCCACGATTATGTTACATTACACCACAAAGGGTGTAATTGTGCAGGTGTAATTAAGTTTACTAATCAGTTGACTTTGAGTCATTTAAAAGCTAAGAGTTTTCACCAGCTAGTAGCAGCAGCAGAAGTCAGAGAGATTCCAAGTGACAAAGATTCAATGCAACCTTGCTGGCTTGAACACGGAGATTCCCTGTGTCTCAAGAAATGGAGGTCTCTAGAAACTGAGAACAGACCCTGGCTGGAAGCTAGAAAAGAAATGGGGACCTTTGTCTTACAACCTCGAGGAACTGAATTCTGCCAACTACCTGAATCAGCTCGGAAGTGGATTCTTCCCCAGAGTTTCCCAGCACAAGCCCCGTCCAGCTGACACTTCGATTTCAGCTGGTGAGAATCGAAGCAGATAACACAGTTGAGCCCGAGCAGACTTCTGACCTACAGACCTGGGAGATAATATATGGGCATAAGTTTGTGGTAATTTCTTGGACAGAGATAGAAAACTAATACAATGGGCATGAAATTTATGGAGCTTTGAAATTGGATGGGTCTCAATTCAAGTCCTGAGTCTTCACTCCGCATTTTGGAGTCACTCCGTGATTATGGGCAAGTTACTTAACCCCTCTGAGCCTCAGATTCCTCATCCACAAAGAGGAGTAGAAATAGAAATCCTATTACCTTATACAATTAGTGGGAAGACCAACTAAGGAAACATATGGAAGGTGCTGACCTCAGAGTAACTGTGTAGTGAATGTCAGCTGTGTTGCCTATGGCTTTTGCTGCTACCATTTCTATTTTGTAAAATACCCAACAGACTGTCCAGCATACAGTAGATGCGCAATCAGTGCTGGTGCCTCTCAGCTTTCTTTCAAACTCCCTCAGTTCTACTAACTGCTGCATTCCCGCCCATCTCCTCCACTTTGTGAATATTGATTTGAGACTGGAAGGGAAACATTTATCATTCTTAATTGCAATAAAATCATTACAATGGTGTTAAACATTCAAATAGAAATTAAGTTCCACTGCATAATGCAAAGACAACTATTAATCTGTGCCCGTAGCCAAACTCGGGAAAAGTGATATGGATAAAATGGATGTGATGTATTAATAACATCATGATGCTAGGGAAAGAACTTCGATCTGAGCAAAATAGCTATACTTTACAGGCAAGGCTTTCTGTTTCAAAATGGAGAATCAGCAGATAACTTCCTGCAGCAAAATCGCAAAGTAGAAGGAAAACTGTAAAAAAATAAAGAAGGCATTTGATTTCCAAGTAATTATCAACGCTCTCTGTGGAAGATAAAGTTACAATACTGATATATAAAGATTTATGTTCATTCTCTTACAGATTAGTAAGAAAACTGCTAGTTCTCTGCTCCTCTGTTCTGACCAGATGCAATCTCAGCCCTTGAGACTGGGAGGTAAGACTTGCGACTGGGGTCACACGCAGGTTTTGGGGGCCCTGAAACTGAGAAAATTTTTGGAGGCCTCTTGAAGAAAAAGATGAAATAACAAATTCAAAATTACTCATCCTAAATGAGAAAAGAAATCACACCCATTACAGATTTTTTAAAAAGATAACAAATGTCACAATCATCACAAGATCCAAGAAAATGGCTTATTATTATTATTAATTTCCTGCCTACTACACCTCTGTAATACTCTTTACCTATATATTTGATTGCATGCTCCTTAATCATCTCTTCATATGACAACAATTTTATAATTTTCTATGGAGAAAATTCAGTTATCCTCCAGTATGGCTGATAGAAATTTGTTTCTAACTGTGTAAGAAAAAGAGTTTTCTGTTTCAGAACTTCATCTTGGGAAGGCTACACCTGTAACTTGCTCTGCAGCATCTTGCTGGAAGGTGCTTTTTGCCCTAGGGCAAGCCTTGCAGAAGCCCATTCTTTTGACCTCTCTTGGCATGGCTTTCAGAGCAGCTTCACCAGCTGTAGGTCTTGCTCCTCAGATATTCAAGGTCCATACTTTTGCCCACAACTTCTTTTTTGGATTTCAAAGAGCAGCATATCTTTTAGACCCTTCTTCTTGGAGGCAAAGATGGCATCCAGATGCTCACTAAGGTCCACCATAGGCAAGTTTTACCAGAGGCCAGGTGGACGTGGAGGCATTGCTAGAAGTGCAGTCCTAGGAAAGTGTAAGAAGGTGACTTCCAGGCTGGGGCAGCACTCCAGGCTTCCATGGGCTTCTAAGACTTCTGCTTCCTCCTTGTGACCCTGGAGCAGAATGTCACCAGCCTTGGAAGGGGCTGGGCAAGTGAAGGGATCTAAGCTTAAATTTTATTAGCCTAAGGTTAAATCCACCTCTTCTCTCAATCTATCCTCAATCTGCCTTTCCAATTGTGAAACTTGACTAACAGTTGTTCCCCAAGATGCCTTTATCTTTCCCACTCCTGGGCCCTCAATCATTCCAGCACCTTTACTGGAGTGCCTTCCCCCTGCATTTACCTACTGAGATGGCTGAAAGCCTAGATCAAATGCTACTTCCCCATGAACCCTTGCCTGATTCCCCTTACCAGATGAAATATTCTCTATGTCTGAACACCTTCAGTGTCTACTGTCCTCCTTTTTCACAGGGACTTTTCCAAAATTGCTTTGAACATTGTTAATATATAGATTCATGTATTTATGGAAAATGAACAGAAAATTTCTCCAGCTAAGTAAAAAAGAGTACAAACCCAAACATAAAAGCATTTAATTTTCAAGTTTTGAAGTATTCACTTGTTCAACATACCCTTCCCATGCTAAAACTGGAACTACAATAATGAACAAGTCAAAGTTCCATCCTTATTGAACTTATAGCTAGTGGGAGGCCAATGTTAATTTCGGTTAGAGTGGGGATAAGGGCTTTGAAGGAAAAGGGCTGTGCCATTATAAGCTGGTAACAGGGCTCTTGTGTATGTCCCTATGGAAGTGAGGGATAGATCAAAGGATGAATAGCAGTTAGCCAGATAAAGGAGAGAAGAATTCCTGGCAGAAGGAACAGCACATGAAAGGCCCTAATCTAGGAAGGATCTTGCATTTCAAAACCCTAAAGAATGCTTATTAGATTATGATCATCTCTATTGCAATTATTTGTTTCTAAGGATGTCTCCTTTTACCCTATAAATTCCTAGAAGACAGAGAGGATTCCCTAAGCATTTCTGCATCCCCCTGCCTTTCACAGTGCCTATCACATGCTCATTAAATGTTTGCCTACTGACTCAAACCTCATTTGTTAAATGAAGGAAAGCAGAGAGCCTATGTCAGAGCATACAGAATGATCAAACTAATATTTCATATCTCATCAATTCTAAGATGCACATATCTTCACAGCTTAACGTCTCTGAAATTGGGATACTTTTTTACAGTTGATAACATCGTACAACTATATTTGGCATGTTTTTTCTTTCTTAGTAGTACATTGATGTGTTTTATAATCAATGGTGTGTTATAGTCAATGAAATGTGGTAGATGTCTTCATATGGCTAAATCTTCATTGTTAATTTGATGAAATAAGTGAGCGATTTTCATAAATTTTACTGTTTCAAATTAGTGGCTTATTTGAGTCCTTTTATGGATAAAGTCTTTCTCTGGACTGAGAGAACTGCAGGAGTAGAAGAAAGTTAGAGGAAATGGGTTCCACTTTTCATCCATTATAGAGTGTAGTGAAGACATCTTATTTTGTCTGTCCTGAAGTACCTCATGGCCTTCCTCCCACTTCTAGGAACTTCTGCCTTCTTTCTGGGACACTTTCTCTCCTCCTTTTATTCCCTTCAGCAGTTACTCTGGGAAGGACAATGGGAATCTGTGGAATCCTGATCCCTGGACACATTTGATTGGTCCAGATTGCCATTGAACCAACCATAGTTCCTTCCAGAGGAATTTGGATTTGTGACAACCAGACAGCATTGGGCCAATTATCATTTTGAGCACCTGGCCTGTAAGGTATAAAATTTGTGAAGATTTGGTATTCACATTCTGCCATGGAAACTGGGAAGCAGAGGAAGCCTCTCTGTGGCCAGAGAGAAGAGAGAAGCAGACATGCAGTGATGGAAGAAATATACACAGGTGATGGCATTGGGGTCTTATCTGTGTTCCTACCATAGCTTTCATAAGACAATTAGTATGCTTATGCTACATTCTCTCTTGGCTTAAGTTCCCGTATTTGCAACCAATTTGAAACCAGTGAAACCAAAAGAAGCTCAGTTAACATTTACAGTATTCCCAGAATGTGGTCATTCAGTACCTGCTTGAATGTCTCCAGTGATAGGGAAAGCATCACCTCCCACGGACCCCATTCCAGTGTGGGGACATGATGAATATTTGGCAGTTCTATTCATCTGGAGATGAAATAGCTTCATATGAATTCCACAAGTGGTTACTTGTTTTATATGCCAGTCCAAACAGAGTGAGTTTATTCTGTCTCCTACTTGGTAGCCCCTCAGCTTTGATAATGACTATCGCATGCTCTAAACCTTCTTTATCCAGGAGAGATTTTCCAGGTTCATCAAATTAGGTCTGTTTTCTTTGCTCATTTAGAAGAATAGGGGAAAGAAAGTATTAAAACGTTGAGAAAAACAGCAAAAAATATCTAACTTTTGCAGTGCATTTATTTTGGGCCAGGCTTTGAGCTATGTGCTTTGTGTACATTAGTTCACTGAATCCTCTCAACAATCTTATGAGATAAAGACTGTTACTTTTCCAAATTTGCTGATAGGAAACTAAGGCTTAGGAAGATTAATTTACCCAAAGTCACTCAGCTAGTAAGTAGCACACCCTGCATTTGAACTTGAGCTATATCATTTCATAGTTAAGGGATAGCATTGCCCAGGCCTGCTTTGGTGAAAGAAAAAAACCTTCAAAGAGCTGAGTAGTAGTTCTTAGAAATTCTGTGACATGCAACTGAAAAGTGGTCTCAGCAAAACAGCACATTATGAAATGAATTTACCCCTCAGAATCACCCCTTCCCCTGGGAAAAATGTCCTCAAGTTGTGACAGAATCTGCCAGTCCCAGAATAGACTCATCTGTTATCTTGGATCTCCTGGACAAGATTTTCATAGAAGGCATCCTTCTCATCTCTGTGAGACTTCGCTGAACAGAATTTCGTTTTATTTTTCACATTTGTTAATCACCCTCAAGATGCTGAGTGTTGAACAAACCAGCTCTAAAGAGGCAGCTACCCAGTTAGGAACATGAACACACATATGTTTTATCAAAAGAAAAAAACAAGTTCTGCTGGTTATCCTTTTCCCTGGGATGAACATGTTGATGGGTTAAAATGTAGCGAGTGCAAGATAGGAGATGTAGGTGGAAGATGACAACAGGGAGATATTTTTAGAGTGATAATTTTTAATATTTTTCTTTAAACCATCCTGGATTATAACAATAATTACTTTTTTGGAGCACTAGCATTTTAGGTCAGGTTCCCAGAAGCAGACCTTGTGACAAGGATTCACGTCAAGTAATTTATGAAGTCAGCGATTCCAGGAGAAGACAGAAGGAGAGTAGGGGAGGCATGACAGGGAATGGGAAGAAACCAGGCGAGGGTATGATTTCAGGTGACGCTCCTGCCTTAGTGTGATCCCATGGGGAGCTTGGTGGCACAAGTTATACTTCAGAGCTTGTCCCACCCAAAGCCAAGGGAGTTGGGCCCTTAAACTCCTATACCAGTCAGCCATTGGCCACAGCCACCAACATGAAGACTTAAATCTCTGGGTTCTCTGTGTTTAGGCCAAAACCCCTCCTGTAACCCAAAGGCGATCCTCTAGGAGACATTGTGGGTGCCAGCCGTTGGAACTGACACACACAGAAGCTGGAGGATGGATTCACAGAACCAATAAGAGGCATCTAAAGGCATCTGAGTAGAGTAACTACCATGGTCACTGCAACCATCATGTACCACGTACTGTTCATGCCTTTTAGCTAATTTGCACTACAATCTAGCAAGGTGGGGATGGCTATTTTATGAGGACAAAAACAGTTTTTGAGAGGTTAAGTAAGAGCATCTAAGGCTGCACAGCTAGTAGGTGGCAGAGTTGGGATTTGACCTTGGATTTCTCTGAAGCTGGAGCTCATGCCTTGCCCACTGTGTCCCATCTTACCTCTCTGGAGGCAGCTTCTGCTGTCCACAACACTGCCCTGCAACTAAATTTCAATTCAAGGAGCAACATCTCTTTAGCACCTACCATGTACCCAGTGTTCTGTTTAACATCACAGATGTAAAGATAAATAAGATTTAATCTTGCCCTTGGGAGATTACTCTCTTGCAGGGATGATATATAGATGCACAGAGCTAAGTAACATAACACGTGAAAATGCCGCAATAAGTTTATGAATTAAGTATTGAAGGTCATGGAAGAAGGAACAATTAATATTGCCTAGGGGTGGATACAGGGAAGAAGGGGGGCTTCAAGGAGTGACTGTCGTTTGAGTTAAGCTTTTACATTTGACAAGGATTTAAGCAAGTCAAACTGCAGCTGTCAAGACCTATCAGGAAGTGATTTAAACAGGGGCATGGAGGGGCAGTTCGACTTTAGGTGATCATGCCACTCCTAGACATGTTCCAAACTGTCTACAATATGATGTTATCCCCTCTCAAACTTATGTCTTAACTCATCTTCTGCAGACACTCAGCAAGTAGGTTTTTTTCACCTCCAGTTGCAGTCTTATCTGTTTATTCCCATTTATAATGGTGACCTTTCTGATGGGGACTTCTGGGAGTGCAGAAGACAAGGCCTGAAACAAGTGAACAGATAATTAAACTGATGAGGGCCAAAATCAGGGCCAAGATCAAGGGCAATAGTGGTGCTGGAAGCCAAGAGTAAGTGGGGTTGGGATTGACCAAAGGATACGGAAGGGAGTGGTCAAGAAAGAGGAAGAGGAGACAAAGAACCATGCTGATCCCTCTTCCTCCTGCTTCAAGACCTGGGTTTGACATGGCCATTGGCAGGATGCTCAGGTCACTCATACCAGGTTCTCTCTTCCTCTAATCAACTGATCAATCAGCCAACTCTCTTACCTACCCTTTAGTCAACACCTGTGGGAGGGAAATATGGTGTTATTGCAGCTTAGAATGTATCAAAATCATGTAGTGTTCAAGGCTGATTCCTGGGATTCTGGAAATGGGAAGCAAGTCTCAGCTCTGGAATTCTTAGGTGTCCTTATTATAATAAAGACCACCAAATATAAAGAATAGGGGGCCTTGAAGGTGCTGTCAGAGTAGTGGAAAACATAAAGAATAAAAAATAAGACTCACAAGAATGAAAGGGACATTAAGAAAGCTTTTCCTTCTTTCTCTTGCCTCCAGGCAGTATCATGCTGAAATGACATGATGAATGTTGTCTCTGAGAACTTTAACTTGAAATCGTCTACTGGAAATCCTCATCTGAGGGCTGTTGCCTCCCGTCAGTGGTAGGTAAACAGATCCACAACACACTGTATCCTTTGTGGTAGGAGGATGGGACACACACACATGAGTATTTTCAATTAGATTTATAACTACTTCAGTGGCATACATTTCAATAGCTTTACCAAGAAATTAAAGCTCACATCATGGAAAAATAATTGGTAAATTCCTGACTGATATTTCTGCTGTCAAATCTATGCTTTCTATTCTAAAATAACTATTGGGGTAAGGAGCCCTCTGTCCTTATTAAAGGTTTTGTTGCAGAGTAACTGTTTGAAGATCTGACTCCTGGGTAGGAAATGAAAACTACACAAAATTCGAACTTGCAGATTTACAATCCAGTCTCACTGAAACTCTTACTTAAATATGTTAGCTTTTGGAATAGACTTGCAAGAAAAAGCCCAATTAATTTGATTATTGCTCCTCCCCATTAAGAAACTTAGCAGAAAACTTGAAGGTATAAAAAATCATGAATATATCCAGAGAGAGTTAAAATTTAAGACATCCTCACATAAAGAAAGCTGCTGACTATCAACACCCAAATACTGACCATAACTACCAATAGGGTCCACCCTATCCAGAGAGCCATTTATAATAATTCCTGGAGCTTTTTGATTTGAGATTTTGTAAGGTAATTTTGTTTCAGAAAAACTTTGGTACTGTAGAGTCAGAATCATCCAGTGTACTACATACAGTTAAATTGGGCAGACTGTGGCTCATAATCAGGGGCCCTGTCTGGGGAGGATTATATATTCTCACCCTGTTGAACTCAGGCATGGCTGATTGACTTGCCTGGGCCATCACAGTGACTGATGCATGTTACTTCTGAGCAGAAGTTTTATGAGGCGGCAGGAGGCTTGCCACGTTCTTTTCCTGTCTGACATGACTACCAGCAATGTTCCGGACAGAGGTTACTGTGTCAGATTGATTGGGAGCTGCACTATAGCCACTCTGTATGGACTGATAGTATGAACAGGAAATCGACCCTTGTTAAGAGATTTTGGAAAAATTTGTTATCAGAGCATAACAGCCTATCTTGACTAATATGCACATTAGACAAAGTACAATTACATGTATGTATCATAGTACCATATGAATTTTCCAAAGCTTTCACACCAAGGAAATGGGAAACCCTTACCCCATTGTGCTAAGGATTATTTCTATCACGGACTTAACACATTTTTTGTTTGTTTCTAACTTATTAATCGCCTTGTTCTTTATCTTTTGCTGTTTTTGTGCAGTGGTGGACTGACCACTTGAGTAGTCATTCAAGAGACTTAATTGCATAGAATTGCATAGAATTGCTAGTATTTTCATTGTGATAGCTCCAAGTTCATATTTTGAGTAGCATCTTTTCCAACTCTTCCTATAACCTTAGTTAGCTCTGTTTTTATTTGCATAGGATTTCTCTGCACCAGTTTATTTCTTGCCTCCAGACTATACAAAATGGCTGGTCTCAATTATGCAGTTATTTCTCCAGAAATATTTCTTCTTTATCTGTGCGGTGCTGCCCTTTTCTTCTTTATCTGAAGTATTTCTGCATTTTGCCACATAGAGCTGTAGTATTGAGGTAGGGAATCATTCCTCTCTTTTTGACTAAAAGAAAAATTTCTAGATTGAGTTTCACCTACAGAAGGATGTCATCAATGACCAGAGTCATGAGTGCCATATTGCCTCCTGTATAAACTTTCTCCCAGCTTTAGCTTCTCAAGGCTCTTACTATTTAATGTTTTTAAAATTTTTTTTATTTTTTATTTTTTAAGCAAGATTATCCCTGACCTAATATCTGCTGCCAATCCTCCTCCTTTTGCTGAGGAAGACTGGCGCTGAGCTAACACCTGTGCCCATCTTCCTCTACTTTATATGTGGGACGCCTACCACAGCATGGCTTTTGCTAAGCGGGGCCATGTCTGAACCCAGGATCCGAACCAGCGAACCCCGGGCTGCTGAAGCAGAATGTGCAAACTTAACTGCTGCACCACCGGCCAGCCCCTATTTCATGTTTTTATGCTCCCTCTGATAGGTTGCATCTAGAGCATGAAATAATATGTCCAATAGAAAGATTTGTTGAATGAATTCAAAACTCAAAGGAAACATGGTCACTTAGCAAATATTAGAACAGCTGCTACCTCTCAGGTCCTTGTGTCCTCAACTAATTTCCTCAGCTTTATTAAGGTATGATTGACAAACAAAAATTAGGTGCTCAATATGATATTTTGATATACATATACATTGTGAAATGATTACCACGATCAAACTAGTTAACACATCCATCACCTCACATAGCTACTTTTTGTGTGTGTGGTGAGAACTATTTAGATCTGCTCTCAGCAAATTTCAAGTATACAATGCATTATTATGAACATGGTTATCATACTGTACATTAGCTCTCCAGGACTTACTCGTCTTATAATTTAAAGTTTGTACCCTCTGACCAAGATCTCCCCATTTTCCCCAGCCCCAATCCCCAGCCCCTGATAATGGTCATTGTACTCTTTGTAACCATGAATTCGACTTTTTTAAAAAAGATTCCACATATAAGTGAGATCGTGCAGTATTTGTCTTTCTGTGTCTGACTTATTTCACTTAGCATAATGTCCTTCAGCTTCATTCATGTTGTCACAAATGGCAAAATTTCCTTCTTTTTTAAGGCTAAATAAGAATCTGCTGTGTGCATGTGTATATATGAAGAAAATGTGATATATATATATATATAAACTAACATACAGATACATATATGTGTCTGTATGTATGTTTATATATATATAAATATATATATATATATATATATATATCACATTTTCTTTATCTATTTATCCATTGACAGAAAACTTGTTTCTATGTCTTGGCCACTGTGAATAACGCTGCAATGAACACAGGTGTGCAGATGTCTCTTCAACATAGTGTTTTGGCTTCCTTCGGATATAGTCCCAGAAGTGGAACTGCTGGAACATATGGTGGTTCTATTTTTAACTTTTTGAGGAAATATTTTTAATTTTTTGAGGAACCTCAATATTGTTTTCCATATGCCTGTACCAATTTTCATTCCCACCAACAGTGCAAAAATGTTCCCCTTTCTCCACATCCTTGCCAACACTATAATCTTTTGACTTTTTGTTAATAATCATCCTAACAGGTGTGAGGTGATATCTCATTGAGGTTTTGATTTGCATTTCCTTCATAACTGTTGATATTGAGAATCTTTCCATGGGCCTCTTGGCCACTTGTATATTTTCTTTGGAAAAATGTCTATTCAGGTCTTGTGCACATGTTTTAATTGGACTATGTTTTTTTACTATTGAGTTGTATGAGTTCTTTTCATATTTTAGGATATTAACCCCTTATCTGATATATGGTTTGCAAATATTTTACTCCCATTCTGTAGGTTGCCTTTTCATTTTTTTAATTTTTTCCCTTTGCTATGCAGAAACTTTTTAATTTGATATAGTCTTATTTGGTTATTTTTTCTTTTGTTACCTGTGCTTTTGGTGTCAAATCCAAAAAATCACTGCCAAACCAACGGCAAGGAGCTTTCCCCTATGTTATCTTCTAGGCGTTCTACAGTTTCAGATCTTACATTTAAGTCTTTAATCCATTTTGAGTTGATTTTTGTGTATGGTATAAGACAAGGTCCAGTTTTATTATTTTGGATGTGGATACACAGTTTTCCCAACACCATTTATTGAAGAGAATTTCCTTTCTCCTTTGTGTATTCTTGGTGACTTTGGTGAAGATCAGTTGACCGTATATGCATGGGCTTACTTCTGGGATCTCTATTCTGTTTCATTTGTCTGTGTGTCTGTTTTTATAGCTGCCATACTGTTTTGATCACTATAGCTTTGTAATATAATTTGAAATCAGAAGGTGTGATGCCTTTAGTTTTGCTCTTCTTGCTCAGATTGCTTTAGCTAGTCAGGGTTTTTGTGCTTCCATTTGAAATTTAGGATTGTTTTTTCTACATCTGTGAAAAATGCCATTGGAATTTTGACACAGATTGCACCGAATCTGTAGATTGCTTTGAGTAGTATGGGCATTTTAACAATATTAATTCTTCTAATCCATAAGCATGGGATTTTTTTCAATTATTTGTGTCTTCTTCAATCTCTTTCATCAGTGTCTTAGAGTTTTCATTGTACAGATCTTTCACCTCTTTGGTTAAATTTATTCTTAAGTATTTTATTCTTTTTATACTATTGTAAATGGGATTGTTTTCTTAATTTCCTTTTTGGATAGTTTTTGTTGGGGTATATAAATACAGCAGATTTTTCATGTTGATTTTGTATCCTACAACTTTAATGAATTTGTTTATTGTTTATTGGTAGAGTCAGGTTTTCTATATATAAGAAAATGTCATCTGCAAACAGAGGCAATTTTACTTTTTCCTTCTTCCGGTACTATGTTGAATAGAAGTGGCGAGAGTAGGCATCCTTGTCTTGTTCCTGATCTTAGAGGAAAAGCTTTCCGCTTTTCACTTTTGAGTATGATTTAGCTGTGGGCTTGTCATATATGGCCTTTATTGTATTCAGGGACATTTCTTCTATACCTAATTTGTTGAGAGTTTTCATCATGAAAGCATATTGAGTTTTGTCAACTGCTTTTTCTGCATCTATTGATAGCAGCATATGATTTTTATTCTTCATTCTTTTACTGTGGTGTATCACATTGATTGATTTGTGGATGTTGAACCATCTTTGCATCCCAGGGATAAATTTCACTTGATCATGGTGTATTATCCTTTTAATGTGCTGTTGAATGTAGTTGGCTAGTATTTTGTTGAAGATTTTTGCATCAATGTTCATCAAGGATATTGGCCTGTAATTTTCTTTTTTTGTAGTCTCCTTGTCTGGCTTGGGTGTCAGAGTAATGCTTGCCTTGTAAAATGAATATGGAAGTGTTTCCTCCTCTTTAATGTTTTGGAAGAATTGGTATTAATTCTTTAAATGTTTGGCAGAATTCACCAGTGAACCTATTGGGTCCTAGGCTTTTCTTTGTTGGGAGATTTTTGATTACTGATTCAATCTCCTTATTCGTTATTGGTCTGTTCAGATCTTTTATTTCTTCATGATTCAGTCTAGGTAGTTTGCATATTTCTAAGAATTAATCCATTTCTTCTAGGTTATCCAATTTTTTGGCATATAATTATTCTCAGTAGTCGCTCATGATATTTTGTATTTGTATGGTATCAGTTGTAGTGTTTCCTCTTTTATTTCAGATTTTATTTGAATCTTCTCTCTTTTTTCCTTAGTTGTTCTAGCTAAAATTTTATCAATTTGGTTCATCTTTTCAAAAAATTAACTCTTAGCTTTATTGGTCTTTTCTATTGTATTTCTAGTCTCTATTTCACTTATTTCTGCCCTGATCTTTGTTATTTCCTTCCTTGTAATAACTTTGAGCTTAGTTTGATCTTTTTCTATTCCTTGAGGTGTAAGGTTTTTGTTTTTTTCCAGAGCTTTCTTTTTTCCTAATATAGGCATTTATTGCTATAAACTTCCTTTTTAAAGCTGCTTTTGCTGTGTCCTATAAGTTTTTGTATGTTGTGGTTTGGTTTTATTTGTCTGAAGATATTTTTTAACTTGTCTTTTTATTTCTTTAACCTCTTGGTTGTTCAGTAGCATGTTGTTTAATATCCACATATTTGAGAATTTTCCAGTTTTCCTCCTGTTACTGATGTCTAGTTTTATACAATTGTGGTCAGAAAAGACGCTTGATATCATTTCAATCTTCTTAAATTTGTTAGGACTTGTTTTGTGGCCTAACATATGACTTGTTTTGGAGAATGTTCCATGTGCACTTGAGAAGAATGTGTATGCTGCTGCTGTTGTATGGAATAGTCTCTGTATGTTGGTTAGGTTCATTTGGTCTAAAGTGTAGTTCAAGTACACTTTTTGGGGACTTTTGACCTTCATGTACCTGGATGTCCATATTTCTCACCAGATTTGGGAAGTTTTCAGTATTTTCGCTTTAAATAAGCTTTCTGCCCCTTTTGTTCTCACTTCTCCCTTAGGTCTCCCATAATATATATAGTAAATATTTTGATAATGTCTTATAAATCCTGTAGGCTTTCTTTACTCTTTTTCATTCTTTTTTCTTTTTATTTCCTGTGGATAATTTCAAATGGTTTGTCTTTGAGGTAGCAAGTTCTTTCTTTTGCTTGATCAAGTCTGGTGTTGATGCTCTATTGCATTTTTCATTTCATTCCTTGTAACATTCAGCTCCAGAATTTTTTTTTTAGAGATTTATATCTCTTTCTTGAACTTCTCCTTTTGTTCATGTATTATTTTCCTATTTCACTGAGTTGTCTATGTTCTCTTGTAACTCTCTGAGCTTCCTTAAAACAATTATTTTGAATTCTTTGTCAGGCAATTCATAGATCTCCATTTCTTTGGGGTTGGTTACTAGAACATTACTTTACTCCTTGTATTGTCACATTTCCTTGATGTTTCGTGTTCCTTTAAGTCTTATGTTGCTATGTTTGCATTTGAGGAAGGAATCACCTCCTCCAGCCTTTATTGACTGACTTTGCGTTTACCGTTTACCGGGAAGCCTGGCTGGGGAGTCTGAGGCTCTCTCAGACTTTTTCTATGGATGCAGCCACATCACACCTCTTGTTCTCTCTTAGGGAGGAATTCTTAAGATTGTATGCCTTCTCTTATTCCTCAAAGCCCGGCTGGGTGTTTAGAGTTTTCCTTTTATTTTCCCTAGGGTAACGCCTTGAATTGCTCAAGTTTGTGTGCCCTCTCCCCATCCCATAGTTGGGCTGGCTTTCTGCCTTTGCTTGTCACCTGTGTGCCAATCCTTGTACTTGCAGTCCACATGGGATGTGCATATGGGAAGTCAGCCATGGGGGGTGGTGGAAAGAGCAAGATGGGTGGGTAGGGTGTGCTGAGCATTGGCATTGTGGGCTAGTTTGGGGATCTGCAGGTGAGGCATCTCTAGTGGCTCATGGGAAGGCTTTCTGATGGAGTCTGCAAAGCAGTTAATAAGACCAATTGCCCTTTGATGAGTTCCGAGCCCTGGTTGGTATGCTCCCAGCCTCTCCCAACCCTTCGACTGTGTTGATCACCTCTGTATTCTTGGAAGGGTGAGAAAGAAGTGGACCTGTTGAGTAGCATCCTGCATGACTGGGGAAGCCAGGTGCTCACTCACTACACTCTCACTTTCCCCTGTGGGAGAAATCACAGACCTAGGGGGTCTCTCTTGGCACTGAGCTGTGCCACCCTGGGGAAAGAGTGACTGGGATAAAGTGAAACTATTCTTCTTATCCTTTTCAATGCATCTGTTCTCGGAATTTTGCTCCAATGATATGCTGAGATTTTTCTGCTGCTGTACTCTTGGACTCCAACAAAAGTACTCTTTTCTGTGAGTGGTTGTCAAAATCTGTGTTCTTTGAGGGGATGATGGTAAAAATCTCTTATTCCACCATCTTGCTGATGTCACTTCCCTCTATCCTCAACTTTGATTTTTCTTCAAAGTTTAAAGTTTTATTTGGATTTTGTAAAATTTGTGGTCCCCAATTCTCCCAAACATCAATCCAGAGAAGGGTGGTTTGTGAAAGAGAGACTTCCTAATGTCAGAATCCAGTTCTTTCACTTCAGTTAGCAAGCATGCTTAGGAAGAGGCTATGATGGGTGACTGCAAGAATATCTTTGCTAAACTGACTTTTGATTAAGTGTTGAAGGGTGCTGAATTGAGAATATTATTATTCACCAAAATGCATCCTAGAAAACATCAATAGCAGGCATAAACTTCAGGTTTTAATGCTAATTAGGGGCATCTGTTTCCCAGGTGTGAAGTGTTTATCTTTGAAAAGAGGGAGATAGTAAAGCACAGAAGAAGCACACGAGAGCACGAACAAGTCAATAAATGATTGAGTGGGTTCGAGAAAGGAGAAAAAGAATAAGGGAGATAAAATAAGATGTTGTTGGGAATATGAAGAGCTGTGAGAACAGCTCCAGCATGCTTCTGTGCATTGGGCTGAAAATAATACAAATGTGTATGTCACATTGCCTGATTTTTAAAATTCAAATTCCTCCACATTTTTGGTTAGGTTTTCTTTTTCCCCTTTTGGTCAGGGCTATATAACAATATTTATCTTGAAAATATACTTTTTCTGCAAATTTTGAGCCCCAGGAGGGCTGATGCATCTATGCACTTATCTGCACATTGCTAAATCTCTCTCTTCATTATTCATATTCACCTCTTACTTACAAGGAACTTTGAAAGCAGGAAGCACAAACCCCATGCTTTCCTTTCCCAAAAGTTGAACCAGATAGAAGCAGATTCATTTGGCTTGCAGCAAAATAGCACCTGATTTGGGAGAGAGCTCACATATTTGCATATTTTCCAGGTTTTCTGGAGGTGTTTGTACCAGTGTTGAACTTAATGTGATGGCACCAGCAGGTGATCTGAGTTCCAGGGGCCTGGGTTCTAGTCCTTGTTCTGCCTGTTCCTAACTGTGTGACTTTAGGAAATTCGGTTAGTCTCTCCAGTTCTTAGTTTCTTTACTTGCCAAATAAAGATTTATGAAGATTACCTTTAAGGTTTCTGCCATGTTGTTTCTTTTATTACAAAACTCACGATTCAATTCAATTCTCTAAAGCTTTTTGGGTATTAACTATGTGTTAGGCTCTAGAAGTAAAACAAATATAAGATATCATGGTCTCCAGTAGCTCACCCCACTGTGAGAAAAGTGCAGCAGGAGGGAATTGTCTCAGACACACCGTTTGCAGACGAGGGCCTGATGAGTCCTAGCCAGGAGGACTAAGGAAGAGCTCTCGCTAAGGTGAACTTGGAGCACAATTGTGAAGGGCAGATAAGAGCCACCATGCAGACCAGACAGGGGACTTTTGATATTATTATGCAGCTCAAAAGTCTTCAGCCTGAGTGTTTCTAGAGCCTTGCAGCCTCTGGTGTCCCCTTTCCTACAGTATTGCGCCCCTAACTCCATCCTCTGCCGAGGTCCATCAAGCCTTGACAGACACGTGTGTGTATGTTCATTAGGTAGGGGGCATTTGTTCTCTTGCAAGTTGTTTCACACTGAGGGATGCTTTGGAATTTTTGCCCACAGTAACCTTAGCTCTCAGCACCTGAAGCTGTCTCTCTCACCTCCTTCTTCTTTCATTACCCAAACACCACTAATACAAGGCTACTAAGGACACACAATTTTGGGGGGCAAGTGGAGGGAGATTATTGATGGAGGGGGAGGACAACTTTAGAGTAAATGTTGTTGTAGAAATTCCTGTCATAGAGAAGTTTCTGCTGGCCCTCCTTCCAGTTACAGGAGCTCTTCTCTCATCTCTCTTCACATCTCCACCATTTTCCCTCAGGGTATCACTTATAAATCCCCAAATTCCTAACATTTGCTGGGGCGGAGCAGTTCAATTTCTCACTCCTGCTCCCTGGCTATGCCCAGGTGGCCTGACTTTCTTTACTGAAAGCACCCACTGAGTCTTGGTAAGTGTTTTCTTTAACCAATCGGTAGAACAAAAAGTAGAGACACATTTACCTCTGTGACTTATTAGTTAAAATTAAAACCTAAAATAAAATTCACTTAAACCAGATAGATATTTTCCCTCTCATGTTAGCATTCATCGTGCTTTGGTGGCCCTGTTCCACAGAGTCTACAGAGACCCACCTGCTTCTGTCTTATTCCTTCCTTAACCATGACCTATATTCTCAAGGTCATCCCATTAACCAACATGGCACCTGAGTTTCAGCTGTTACATCTGCATTCCAAGATGAAAGAATGAAAGAAGATGAGATGATGAGAGGACACAGCTTTCTCTTAAGAAAGGTTTATGGAAGCTGCCATGACGTTAGCTGGAATTAGTGATTTACATCCCATTAGCCAGAATTTAGCCCCATGGTCACATATCACACATATAGCTACAAGGGAGGCTGGGGAATAGAACCTTATTCCGGTCAGATCCTCTGCTAAAACTTGAGGGGCCTATTGCTAGAGAAGAAAGAGAGAATGGATATTAAGGGACAGTCAGATATTTTAGTCACAATTTTTCTTCTGTATTTCAGGAGGTAGAAAGCGAAGCCTCTAAGTAGCTTTTAGCTTATCTTTAAGGTGATTATTTAATCCTATTAACATGATTCTTTGTAGATCCTTCACAGTTTCCCCAGATTCTTCTTAAAAGATGAATATCGAAACTAGGCCCAAAGTTGTAACAAGGGCCTCACCAAATCCTTAATCTCTGTTCAATCACTTGCCAAATATGAGCCTTTTCTGCTACCATCAATGGGATTAGAGTCCATTTCTTAGAGAGCATGAATGAATCATCTGTTTTGACAGTCTCATTTTTCCTTCTATTGTTATTTTTGTGTTGTATGAGTCTAATAACTTTTTCTTTGAAGTCTGTCTCATAAATTCTTTTTTTAAATTTAATTTTGTACTGTTTCCCTTCAAGCTCTTCTTAATGAGAGCATTAAATCTGAGCACGAGCTAAATTGTAGGGGGTTTAACAGAGTAGCTATCGTAACAGCATTAATAAGGCCACTCTGTGAGAGCCTGCTAGTTATGTTTGGTATTTGCTTAGATGTAATCATTCCTTCATTCTTTTATTCATTCAAGAGATATATATTGAATGCTCACATTCTGCGTTCGTACTGAGCACGGTACCTGTCACAGTCAGGGTGTTAAAAAGTGTCAAGAGACATGGTTCCTGACCTCATGGAGCTTAGTTTCTAGTGGAAGAGAGGTCATAATGAATAAAGACAAAGAAATGAGTTGTTTAGCTCTTATAATAGAAGCTCTAAAGAAATGAAAGAAAAGATTCTGAAATAGAATCATGAGAGCAGAGTCTATCTGAGGGAGGGTGAGCTCAGGACAGGGCTGTCTGAAGTGGTGGCGTTGAAACTGAGGCTTGAAGAATGAGAGAAGCCAATCCTGTGAAGAATGTGGGGAAGAGCAATCCCAAGAGAAGGAACAGCAAACGTGAAGGGGAAGAACTTGGTGTCATGGAGATGTCTGATGCAGGACAGCATGGATGGCATGCTAGCTGGGTTTGTAGGCTCTGCTATAAGGCTTGCTTTCAAAATGCAAATTTGTTTCAATACAATTGATAGGGAACAGTTTGAGCAGAACATGGATTTTGCATTTGCTTATGTGTGATTTTGTCTGAGAGGAACCCTAGGTGAATGCGGAAAACCGTGCCCAGCTGAACCGAGAGGTGTAGGAATATACCAATGCACATGTGCGTATACCTCAGACACCTGCCAGCTGCCTCAGTTCACCGTGTGTGTATGAGTCACACCATCCACCCATCTGCTGTTACAATTTTTCCTTCCGATTTCAGATAACCCTCCTTCTACCACTTAAAGATAATTCACAAGCTGCAGTTCTTCTGGCACCCACCTTCACAAGAAAGCTTCAGTCTTTCCAAGGTAAAGTGCCGTATTTATTGTAGTATATATATTTCTGAGCCCTTTAAAATGTGTCAGTAAAACTGTGCCATCATTTTTATTAGATTCTTTCCTTTTTTTAATGTGCCATGGATGAAGTTTTTGACAGAAACCCTATCTCCATGTTTCCCACAAACTCTGTGGTTTTTATTGCATGATTTTGCATCCTGCAGAGATGTTTAGGAATGCGTATGTTGCACGATAGCAGAACGCACTGTACCAGGGGAGGTTGGAGTAGGCAGGGGAGTGAACCTTATGCGTAGCTTTACTTATTATGTAAAGAACTTGTATGTTTTTCCTGGTTATTATGGGAAATCCTCAAATGATTTTAAGCGGGAGAGGACCGTGATCTGATTTGTATGGCAGTCTGGTTTACGGTAAGGGCTAAGAGTTGAAACAGAGACTAGTTGGGAGACTATTCTAACGGTGCAGGTGAAAGGTGATGGTGATTTGGACTAAGGTGGGAGAACTGAAGTTAGAGAGGGGTGTTGAGATTTCAGCTATGGTTTGACCTGTTGAATGGGTGCTTGTCAGCTTTTGCTTAAGGGCCAACAGCAATTTTTAACATCTGGACTACATCTCTGGCTCACATCCCTACAATCCCTGATTAATGCAGCTCCATCTAAAAAGAGGCACCATCCATTTATGAGGGAATCTAGGCCATTCTGTTGTTTTTCCACTCCAGTATTACTATACAATGCAAGATCACTTTCAAGAAATGAGAATGCCCTTGAAGGTATCTTTTGTAATCAAAAATGCTAATTTATTTTCATTAATTTCTACCCTTTTCTTTTAAGATACACTTAGGATTAATAAAATAAATTACAAGACACAATGACTCGAATCCTGGGATGTTAAGGAATTAACTGAAACAAAACCTGAAAACTATGAGAGACTTGCCAAGGGGCCCATGATACCAGATGCCAGAAACCAGGCAGCATAACATTCATATCTAGAAATACAAGAATAATAGGAGGATTAATTTTCAAAGTCTGAGAGGGATTACAGAGTAGTGGGGGAAAATCAAAATGACTCTTAAAATAACTAATCTTGTCAAACTAATCTAACTTTTTTCTACAACAGCATGAAAGTTATAGTGTGGGTTGATGCTTATTGTGCTTTTGATTAGGCGTTTGAATGGCGTTTTCTTCAACAGTCTGGCCAAAGTGATTTTGAACATTTTCTCCCTCGGGGGTACCTGGAGCAGAGGGAAGCCTATCCTCACAGAGTTACTGATGAGTCAAATCATCGGAGGTGGGAAGGTTTGGCCCTGAATAAATGGAGAGTTAAATGTCTGTATCGAGGATCCATTTTGTGGGTAAGAGCAGGGCAGGCCAGTCTGAACTGTGAACACCGACAATTATTGAATATCATTACAGTAGTAAAGGAGTAGAAATGGAGGTTGCTACCGGATCCTATAACACACCTGTCACTCCACTCAGCTTATTGAGTTTTGAAGGTTGGGCCCAGGGTGCAAGTGGTGGGGAGCAGGATGTCAAAGACTGGAGTCAGTACCTCTTGGGTTTGATCCATTTTCTCTGTCTGAAGGAAGAGAGAAGGCTTTCCTGGAGAATCAGATGTACAGAAAGTAGGTTGGAACTTGGGATTATCTTGACGTACTTATAAGGTGAACTTTTGTTTTCCTCCAATGGAGTTGAAATTAATTAAGCACTAACAAAGTCAGGCAGGGTAACAAACTACCTTAGGGAATAAATAAGAGTCATTCGTAATTAAATTAAAAATATCCAATTACATACAAATAATTAAACTGTAAAGGATTTTTAACAGTTTGTACTTTAGAATGGGGTAAAAGAAGAGAGAATACTGCTTTCTTCATTTCTCCATCTCATCTGTTTCATGCTTTAAGTTTAAATTTGTAATTGTGGTTATAATACCTGGTTTATATCATCCTGAGCAACAATGTTATAGAATCTGTAAGATGAGTATGTTTTTCATAAAACAAAAGACTTTTGGGAGAATAAAATAAGGAACGATTATAATTTATTAAACACTTATTGTGTGCTGGACTCTCTATTTTAAGCATGTTTTACTCGTTATTTAATTTTTATTCCCTAAGGCTCAGAGAGATTCTAAACCATATCCAAAGGCCCAGAGTTTGGAAATGGCTAATGCTAAATGAATTCCACAGCTAGTGCACCCCACCATTGGAAGAAAAACAAGAAAAGAGGCCTCTTCTCTGAATACTGTGAACCATTTTGGAAGTGGTCCCAACTATCCATCTCTTCCATTCGTCTGAGGACAGGATCTTTTCAATGTTTGGAATTTTCTTGAGGACAGAGGTAGCTTACAGCAGATGTGAAACTCATGGCTATTTTTGGACCATGGTTTGGCTGTTCTGGTTCCACATTTTCTGGGAGAGTCACAGGCTTACCATTTGGTCTCGGGAGTTGTATGAACTTTGGAAGTGTGTAAGAGTAATCCTTTCAGCCTGCGTCATGATCATGTTCAGACCAGTTATAGTAGTCAACACATTGCATCTCCATTCTCCACCCCACCAGCTCCTGTCCAGCACACCAGAGGAGACCCTGCTTGGTCCGTCTCCTGCAAGGCTGTTACAAGGAAGCAAGAGCATCTTGCTGGCATAGTTCTGTACTGCCAAGATGCAGAAGAAGGAATAGGGGCAGCGATGATTATTTGCCTAAGTGTTTTATCATTTTGCTAGAGACAGGATTTTGATTCCTACGGGTTTATTAGTCTTAGGAATAAAAAATGTTCTTTTAAATAGGGCTTGCTGGATAATACAGAGTTATCTTTTATTAATTGTTCATTTTAAACGTCATACTCAGTTTAAACTGTATCAGCTCTAAATACTAGCTCTAAATATGGTCCCTATGATTTTACTTCCAGCAATTCCTGCCCATCTGCTCCTGGTCCTTAAACCTGGAGGGATAATCCTAACAATTTTTTCAAACGCAAGAGGCCTTCCGCTTTTATTTTTCCTCATTCTACCCTTACTAAGAGATTATGGTTATAGAGAGAGCTTTGAGAATTCTCTTTCAAGTAGCAGAGTGGGCTTTAGACTTGGGTGGAGCTAATGTTGAAGTTCACATCCTTAACCATTATCCTCTTCTACCTCCCAGTGAGATGATTATTCTTTAGGCTCCTTAGATTTTAGAACTAGGAATTGAAGCTTCTATTCACTGAGTATAAGTAAAAACAAAACTGAACAGCATTATATGAATATCCATGCTTATAAAACTCTTTATGTAAGTTTGTGATCATATTCACACACACACGCACACACACACACACATGAATATATCAAATGCAGAGGTTTTCTCTCCACCTTCTGCTAAGATAGAATATATAGAGAATACGCGTGTGTGTTAATTAGTTAACTCTTTACCTGGTGGGAATTTGAAAAACAATAACATTTTATTTGTAACAGGGCAATGAGAAAGATTTGCTTAATAAATCAAAGATTTGTTCAGAGCTGAATGTCTTTTAGCATTTTCCTAAGTATACTTGACATGAAAGCAAGGGAGCCTGTTTTTGTTGGAATCGCAAGATTCAGGTTCTCGTCTGGCTGAGCCACCAACCGTTTGGTTGGATGACTTTGAGTGAATCGTTTTGCCTTTATCCAGGATAGGGAATTTTGAGAGTTGGATTAGAACGCTTCTAAGTTAACTTTGAGCTCTAAACATTCACACATTTGTGAAAATAATTATCTCCACCCTGAAACACATAAAGAAAGTCCTCTCTTTAAATAAAGGAACCTATTGTGATATAACCAAAATGAAGTTTATTGACTTACTGCAATAAAGGAGAACACCATACAGGCAACTTTGAAAGGGCAGCACATTAGGGAAGTAGTGTTTTTTATTGCTCATGGGTTGGGGTCAGAAGTTCTTAGGGTAGAATATCAGAAGTGGGTGAGTCTTTGAATTGATTGATTTCTGAAGGCAAGGGTTGATGTCAGTGAGGTAAGGTTGTTTACGAATAAGTAAGTGTTATGTGAATTACAAGATGTTCTTGGTTTCAATTGTATTACAAATGGGCTCAGTTCTAATTCTCACTTATCATACTGTATTAGTCTGGGTTCTCTAGAGGAACAGAACTAATAGGATATATATATCTCATATATATTTATCATGTAGTATATATTTACTATATGTAATATACATTTATTATTATATATTATATATACTTTTATTATAAGGAATTGGCTCATGTGATTTTGGAGACTGACAAGTCCTAAGATCTGCAGTAGGCAAGCTGGAGACCCAGGAGAGCCAATGGTATAAGTCCCAGCCCTGGTTGGAGTCTGAAGGCAGAAGACTGTTGTCCCCTGGTCAAAGAGAGAATTCTCCCTTAGTCCTTTTTTCATTCTCTTCAGGCCTCCAATTGGATGAGGCCCACCCACATTGGGAAGGGCCATCTGCCTTACTCAGTCTACCAATTCAAATGTTAATCTCATACAGAAACACCCTCACAGACACACCCAGAATGTTTAATCAAATATCTGGGCACCCAGTGACCCCATCAAGTTGACACATAAAATTAAGCATCATGCATACCATTTTGTAATGAACCACACATTCTCTGTGACATCTTGGTGGCAGGAATTACGACTTGCTAATACCTAACGTAGCATAGGACCTGGCGTATGTGTAGTAAGTGCTTAATATATGTTTGTTTAAGAGTGAATGAACAAATGAACGAAAAGCAATTGAAAGAAGTGGTCTAGCATAGCTTAGATTGGGCTGGTAATTGTGGGAGCTGAGTAGAGATTGGGTTTTCTGCCATATAGCAATTTGATTTCATTATCTTTTAAGGGAGGGAGAACCTTTCAAAACTGCTCCATTTACTGTTGCTTATTTGAATAGATGTGACATTCCACAGTTGATATTCCTTAATAGCTGTGATTAGCATATCTAAATACTTCTCCAGTCACTTCTGAAGCATTTTTCTTTTGTTTGAAGTTTTATTACAATTAGACTGGTAGTCTTGAGGAGCCAGCCTGGAAGTTTTCTTCTTCTTCTTGCTGATTGAAACATCATTGTGTAAATAGATATCCCAGGGATGGGGTATCCTCTCCCCCAGGGACAAGAGTCCATTCAAAATTCCTATAATCGAGAAAACACAATTTGAAATACAATTCATGATTTTAAAAATCCTGATAGGTCCATTAAGGAAACAAATTCTACTCGAGATCTACCCTTAAGCATAAATTGAGTTTAATTTGGTTGCCCGAGCTTTCCTTCATGCATCCTGCAGAGGGAAACTGCATATGAGCCCAGACCTTGTCACAGTGCTCAATTAAAAGTCTGAATTAATAAAGGTGCCCTTAATTGGTCTGACAGAACTAGCAAAATGACCTCTTCACCCAGCTACACCTCTATGATCCTGGATTTAAATTTCCACACAGGACAGATAGGATCTAGCAAATTTCTGTTTTCTTAATAACATACCACATCCACAGTTATAACATTCAGTGCCCCAGCTCACAACTTTGTCTACCATCTAGAGTATGTTCTGGAGCTAGCTGAATTAACTTAGCTATCAAAATGCTAAGCTTGATAGCTCATTTATCTTTCTGTCTCACGACTCGACATTACAATACGGTGGTGATTGATCTTGCATCTTCCAGGTACCATATAGTATAAAAACTAAGAGAAGATTAATTAAAAGCTGTCTTACCCAGACAGGTTTTTAAATAAGTTTTAGATTTACACTATATATCAGCTGAAGCAGAAAGAGATTCTAAGACCAGGAGCTCCGTAACACCAATTGGATTTTTCTTTTATGTAGAATATGTATGCAGTCATCCTGATGCCCATTATTATTCTTTCAGACGTTGTTGAATACCAAAATGAGGCAGAAAGACCCTGTGACAAATGTCCTCTAGCTGTCTCTGTTCCAAGGCAGCATAACACATAGCACACACAGAGAACATATCGTCACATGCATATCCCACATGCACGGTCATCACTACTTATTTCTTTTTTTATGAATTTGGAAGTTTGAGAAATTTTAAGTGACTGTGGAGGAAAATGATGTCTAAACTCAGCACTGGGAAAGAGGAAAAACTCAAATATGTATATCTCACATTTAAGGGAGAGTCTTTTACGAATTGGTGAAAAGTATCTACAATAATAATAATTGTGGCTACCATTGAGTGAATTATTGTGTCACATAACTTATTTTCGTTATGTCCAATATTTACAATAATTTTAAAAGGTTAGGTATCACTGTGCCCATTTTACAGATGAGGAAACCGATGTCCTGAAGTGTTTAAGTTCCATAGCCAAAGCCTGGTGGCTTGTAATCAGCAGAGTTGGGATTTACATTACAGGCTGGTTAACTTGGCTTCAAAGGCCTCTGCACCACGCTGCCTTCCACTGGCCTGCAGAGCAGCAAACCCCCATACGTTGTCTATTTCAGGCCGTTTGGGGCTGCTATAACAAGATACCATAGACTGGGTGGCTTATAAACAACAGAAATTTATTTCTCACACTTCTGAAGGTTGCAAGTCCAGGATCACGGAGCCAGCATGGTCAGGTGAGGGCCCTCTTCTGGGTTGCAGACTTCTTGTTGTGCCCTCACAGGGTGGAAGGGGCTAAGGATCTCGCTGGGTCCTCTTTTATAAGAGCACTAATCCCATTCACGAAGGCTCCACCCTCCCGACCTACTCACCTCCCAAAGGCTCCAGCTCCTAATACTATCATCTTTAGGGGTTAGGATTTCAACAGATAAATATAGGGGCACACAAACATTCAGACCATAGCAACACCATAGAGAATTGCTGAGAGCCAATAAGATATTTGATTCATTGCCGGCTGCTCAAGCTCGAGTTCTCTGTTGACAAGAACTTGTTGCTTCCGTGGGAGATGCCACATCTCCAAATCTGCATTCCTCTCTAGTCATCCAGAGGATTCTTTGTGGACTTTACACCCCAAATTATTTAATAGTCTTAATGGGTGAAATTCTCTGGTTTTCAGTTAAATGTTCTAAGTTCCTCAACAAGAAAATCACCAAGTCCTATTTTTTTCTACATTTAAAATGAATAGCTGAGCTGTCCTTGCAAAGCTTTAAACTTACAAGCTGAAAGATTCTTATAGATTAACTGTAAAGGACACACTATTTACAGTCATCTCTCTCCGTTACGATCATAAGCACTCACCACATACCTTGAATGATTGTACTGACAATATCTATGGGTTTTAATTTTTTAAGAAGGAAAGGCTGCTTCAATTTTTATCCAGCCAAACTGAATTCAGAAAACATCTACTGAGTATATTCTGACTGTCAGGCATGGTGCTAGGCACTTTTGTGATCTTTAAGGCATAGTTCTTTTTTGGCAGGATCTCCTGTTCTAGAAGGAGAATAAAACAAAAGAAATAGGTAAAATAATCACTCAATGACATGATCTATGAGGAAATAGTTTTCTTCTGTAACCTGGAGATTCGTCTTATTGGCTGATTCTCAAGTTAGAATTTGGATGAATGAATTTCTATGGGATGGGGAATCTCGGCCCCTCCTCAGAGTAGGATTTCTCCTCAGGGACAATGCTCACCAATAACCCTGATGCAGGAAGGGAGGAGGGCAAATCTCAGGGTTTTTCTCTGGAGATAGAAAGAGAGCCCCTAAGTTCCTTGTGTAAACAGAGGGGTATGATAACATGCACAGTTGGGAGTCATTGACCTTCGGGAGTTGAGTAAAATTCTAGCCCTCTGTCGTAGGCAGGATTTTAAAGATGTCTCCCTTCCTCCTCCCTCCAGAGATTTCTATCCCCTGGTTATTCAAACACTAATCTAGATACCACTGTGAAGGGACCTTGCAGATCTCATGAAATCCTCAACTTAGTTGACTTAAAATACAGAGATTATCTGGGCGGGCCTTTATCAGGTGAAACCTTTAAAAGCAGAAGGTTTTCCCTGGCCAAGAGCAGAAGAGAAAGTCAGAGAGATATAAGCATGAGAGGGATTTGATGCACTGTTGCTGGCTTGAAGGTGGAGGGAGCCACGTGACAAGGAATGGAGATGAACTTTAGAAGTTTTAAGGGGCCTCCAGCTGACAGCCAGCGAGGAAATGGGGACCTCAGTACCACAATCACCAGGACCTGGATTCTGCCAACAACTGTCCATAGAAGAGCCCAGCCTGGCTGATACCTGATACCACATGACATGATTTCAGTCACCTGGTTCCCCGAGCAGAGAACCTAGGGGAGTCCACCTGGATTTCTGAGGCACAGAGTTGTGAGCTAATAAATGAGTATTGCTTTAAACTGCTAAGTTTGCAGTAATTTGTTACATGGAAGCAGAAGACTGATACACCCTTAAAACCCATGAAGGCTCTCTGTCAACTACCTCCAAGCTGAGGCGACCTCAGGGCCTCTGTACTCAGGGGCTATTTGTTCTGTGATGAATAGGAGAATTGAAGCCTCGTTTTCTATGACAGTCGACATGGAGTGAAAGAAAGATTTTAGACTTTGAGGGTCTCACAACCTGGATTCAAGTCCTGCCTGTGTCATTTTCAACTATGCTGGTCTTGTTGGCCACATCTGCAAAACAGGCTAATCCTCTCTATTGAGCAGGAATAGCATGCAGATGAAATGAGACACTGTTAGATGAAATGAGTAAGTGCTCAATAAAAGCTATCCTTAATAGTGTTGTTTGGGGTAATGACTGATTTTCAGCCTCTCTTTTTGCGTTGTATAACTTTGTGGAGAAGCTCCTCATTGAGCTGCTGAGAGCTGGAGACCTCGGTATCTTCACCTTCTCAGACTTAAAGGGAATGGGTGGCCAAGGGTAACCTCTTTAAAATATCCCCCTAAAAGCAGGAAAGGCAGTCCATTTCCCTGTGATTGAGGACACGTCTGGTAACTAAGTTAATCTGGGTATTTACCAGGTGCTGGGTGATCAGGATTTGCTATTGTTTTAGTTTCTGAATTTAGGTCTGACTTAGTCTCTGTGGGTGGTGATAAGAGTTCATTAAAAGTGTGTTTGAGAAAAGAACTATTTGTTTAATTATCATAATGAGTGAGTGTCAGTAGGATATGTCTTACCACAATGTGAAAAGTGAGGAAGAATGCTGCAGGAAAACATTTGTTCATCTCTACCCTGGAAATTCCCTAAATCGTGGTCCTCAAAGTACAGTCTCTAGAACTTGTCCAAAATGTCAAATCTTGGACCCCACCCCAGACCTATTGAATTAGATCTCTTGCAGGTAGGGCCCAGCAGTCTATCTTTAACAAGAGGCCTCTTTGCGATGCATCTCAAACTTGAGGACCCCTGCTCTAAGAGACTGGGGTGACCCCCAGCATCTCTTAGAAATTTAAAGTGCAATATTTATTTTTGCAAAATGATGAGCACAACCACAGAGAATTAATGAGAAAGATAATGAATGCTCCAATTCTATAAGAGACTGAACACAATCTCAGTTGATATGCCTCCTAAACTTTGCATGTATATTAAGATTTTGTAAAATGAATCACTGTGTAAATGTATCAGGAAACTAGTTTTCTAAAGAAAAAAAATTAGGTGGCAAATTCTTTTGTAAAGTTAAAACTCTGATTTATCTGTTTTGTAAGCAGATTTTTATGTATTGGATTTTCTTAGGAGAAGGCAGATTGTATCTGGTAGTTTTATGCATTGGAAATGCTGCCGAAGAAATATTCGATTGGTTGATATGGGAGTCAAAATATGCTAGGTTGTAGGAAACTGAGAAAATTGCCATTTTTACTATAAATGCTGTTAAAGTGGAATTTGATACTTTTCCCATAGTTTAATTTCCAAGCCATTTTTTTTTTCCTCCTGAAGGTAGTGCAAAGAAGGGCAAAGTGGCATGGTTTACTAGTAAGAACGTGAGCCAGTGCACTTGGTTCTCCTACTTCTAAGCTGTGTGACCTTGGGCAAGTTCCTTACTCCTGGAGATGGTCAGATTATGGTCAAGCTTCTCCAGGCTAGAGTTTCTCAAACTTGAGCATGCATCAGTCAGCAAGCTGGTTGAGACACAGATTGTCTGGGGATAGGGCCTTAGCAGTAGCTCTCTGCTGGTGTCACTGCTTTGGCTAACAGTCCACTTTTAGGTTGGGTCGGGGAGAATGGCTGGTTGCTGTGTTCCATGATCCACCTCTAGGAATATGGCAGGAAGACGAGTCACAAAGGTTTAAGGAGCCACTCAATAAGAAAATCTAGGGGCCAGCCCAGTGGCACAGCGGTTAAGTTCGCACGTTCCACTTTGGCAGCCCTGGGTTCGCTCGTTCCTATTCCGGGTGTGGACATGGCACCGCTTGGCAAAAGCGTCCCACGTAGAAAAAGTAGAGGCAGATGGGCACAGATGTTAGCTCAGGGCCGGTATTCCTCAGCAAAAAGAGGAGTATTGGCAGCAGTTAGCTCAAGGCTAACCTTCCTAAAAAAAAATAAATAAATAAGAAAATCCATAAGGCCAAGGAAGAGACTGTGTCTTCCTTCTGAATGAGAGCAGGTGATACCAGGGACTATCTCTGCCATACTTTGCCGTAACGTCCTGTGGACTAAATGCATGCATAGTAACCCTTCCAACATGATTGCAGTGCAAAAGGTTTGTGTCTTTAAAATAGATACGGAGTTGTTTCAACAAATCAATTGACAATACTGTATAATACAATAATTTCTAAAAAATGATGTTTAAATTGCAATTTACCATTTAAAATATTATTTTAGATTGGGAGATTCTAATTTATTTAAATTAAATTACCAAGGAAAAAGCAGAGAAGTGAAGATATCCGCTCTAAGATAGAAAGCAGACAGGTTATTAGATGCTGTAATATATACACATAAGCTCCCGTGGCTAGGCTTCTGTCTGTTATTCCTTCCTATCTCTCTCAATACACCATCCAGTATACTAATAAGCGGTTATAATACTAACATTGATTGAGTGCTTATTGTGTACCAGACACTATTCTATACACATTATATTTACTAATTCATTTAATCTTCAACAACAACCCTTTGATGTAGGTGCTAGTCTTATTGCTGGGAGTAGGAGGGCTGAGTTATTTGCCAAGGTCACAGAGCAGGTAAGTGACAGAGCCAGGGTTCAAACTTAGGGGTCTTTCTTGAGAGCCCATGTTCTAAACCCTTGTGCTGTGTTGCCTCTGGCAGCAGAATGATTTTTGCTCTGATTTTCAGTGCTGCATCCCCCTGTGACTTGGCCAGGTAGATCTGTTTCCAGGAGACCAGGGTACCTCACACTGAGCCCCCTTCTACTGGCCTGTGCCCACACATCACACCTTTCTCGTTGCATTCCATCGACTAACTGACAGTACCTAACATCCATACTGCACTTATCACATCCTTTTATTTAGTTGACTTCTCCTTTTGCCTTGGAACTTCCACCTTTTCTTGGGAAACTGTTCACCTCAAGTCTGTGGGTAAACCAGGCCCCCTGCCCCATGGGGTTCAGAGCAGATAAAATGGAGCCATTATCTCCTGTCCATCTCTGCGACTCCTGGAACCTTCTCACGTTACTCTCACCCTTCACCACTCTGTCATTTCACTGACCGCCAGCCTCTCTCTCTGAGTCTTACCTGTTGTTTCTACCTTCATGCTGGCCTCCTGGACTTGAAGAGAAAAATCAGTTCCCCTCATTTGCCTCTTGGTCCTTGGCAAAGACTTCATTTGGATTTACTTGCTGAATCTTCTCATTCTGAGCCACTTGAGGGAAATATCCACACCAGACCCATCTCTGGCCTATTGTGGTCCCATGCGGGGGAGGGGAATGAGACGAAAATTTAGTCTCATTCAAACAAAATTTTAAGAACTTTACCTCACCTCTTTCCTGCCCAGGTGCTTGAGCATTTTAATAGTGGCCTTGCCATGGTCCATTGGTTTATTTCAGGCAGAAAACAGGCTCCAGGAAGGTCAAGTTAGCCACATGTTTCCCTGTGCCCTTCAGTTCACACCTATTCTAACATGCAGAAGGCGGTGCTGAGGCTGACTCTTAACATATTGTTTTAATTAATGGGAAGTGGAAACAATCTAACATCACGATTTAAATGATGTCTTATTGAATTAATTTTTCCTGTAGGGATTCTCTGTCAGATGGAACAAACCTAGCCTAGGAGCAGCCTTTCAAGCCAGGCACTCACAAAACCTCGAAAAGGAAACAATCGACAAATTACATCCAAAGTCCCAATCTCCTTTGTTTGTTCAGGTCATTCAGGATATCATTACCACGTTAATGGAATTTTCTTATTTCTATTTGCAGATCCTTTTGTGTGCACATTGTAATCTGATTTGAAATGAAGGAGGAAGAAACCCTCCTTCCTTTTCGTCCTTTTTGAAAGCTTAGCTCACGTGCTACAAGTGTTGAGCCAACAGATTTATGGCCTATCATGAAAGAGATGCCCTTTACTTTTTCCTCTCCTGCCTCTAATTTTCTGACATCTATGTCTTCAATTCTTATTTTGTCAACTGATTGTAACTTATCCATGTTCTGGTATGAACCTAGGCCAGAAGACCCTACAGGTCCCTGTCGTCAAAGTAAGGTAGGAAATGAAAGCTGAACTCATTTGCAGAGTATTTGGGGATAACTCTGCAAAAAAAATATGTATATTGTAGGGGAGGAAGACATTTCCTCTTCCCAAATCGGGGTTCGTCTGGCCCGAGAACGAATTAAATTCACATGAGACAGAATAGCAAGAGAAAATTAAACAAAGCTTTATGAGGAACCATGGCTCGGGGTCTTTCTTCCCGAAGGAAGAAAGGGCACTGAAGAAGTGGGGTGCACATAGTGGTTATATACCCCCAAACAGGGTGTTTCACATGTGATTGAAATGTCCCTCCCACAATAGTCACAAGATTGCCCTGTCAGCACAGTGCTTGATGGACACAGCAGGTAGTGGTCTACTCTCTCGGTGGGCCTGCTATCTCGGTGGGCGTAGCAGGAGGCAAGTCTATCATCTGGAGCTGGGCGGTCACAGGTGAGTGCAGCACACGCAATCAGTTCCTAGCCTAAGGAAAGATGCTTAATCCTTAAAGAAATGCCAGCGTTGGGAGGGGGAGGGAAGTCAGTTACAGGAGGTTACCAGACTAGCACAATAAAATGCAGATTTAAGTCCTTGCCTTTAGTATTGATTAAGAGTTTTTAGAGAGAAGGTCATCTCCTTTCTTCTTCCTGGTACAGAGAGGGAGGCACCTTTTACAGATAGAGATTTACCTTACAAATGTAAATGTGTCCTAAGGAAGGGCAAGTTCCATTCCTCAGAGCCTCCTTCCCTGTCCCAGTTTATCAAAAGCAATCAGCCTCAAATAATCCTGATGCCAAAGAGACATATCTTGGGGTGGCCAATTCCAGGTCCCCACAATATATATCTCTTTAATTTTAACCGTATTTAAGTGTGTGCCTTCTCACTCCATCTAAGTAGTTAAATTGACTGTAAGGATAGTCCCAAGTTCACTGAAAAAGAACTTAATTCTTCATTTGATTTTACCCAGAGAGAACATTTTTACAGCATCGTGATTCAGGGATGATCATTTCATTCGCAAATGGTGTGTTTTAAGCAGTAAACAAATATTACTTTCCAGACCCCAAAGATAAGTTTAGGCAAGGCTCAAATCATCTGGTGCTAAATCTGGAGCCCAATTTCAAACAGGTTGACTGTGTTTCTTTACGGTGCAATAGGGCTGTGTCAGGATGTGGAAATTTTATCCTGTGCTAGCAATGATAAGAGGGAGCAACAGCCTTAACAAGAGTTGATCAAAGATCCCAATCAAATTCCATGTCCGCCGTCTTGGAAAATTATAGCTCATATAACAGATCTTATAGAAAATCTTTTCATTTCTATGAATTTCACTAAATCAGAGGATTTTCTTGCTACTTTATTTGGTTTCCTTCCTCCCATAAGTAATTATTTTTTATTTTAAGTGACAGAATCACTTTAACTTTGCATTTTTTCATCTTTATATAGACCTCAGCAAAGATTAATCTGTCTGGAATATTCTGGGTGCTTGGCTTCTGTGTTTCAGCATTGTAAATGGGGTACGACAGGCAGCTTGCCTTTCTCCAGCCTTCTAGGTTTATTTGAATGTAAATTATATAACAAAAGAGTGTCTCCTTGCGCCGCCTCCGCTGTCCTTACTAAAGACAGAGAGAACCGTGCTCAGAGCGGCTGCACATCCACCAATAAACTCACTACCGCCCTATTGGGTTAGGAAATCCCGGATGCTGTGCGAAAAATGTCAATAAGAATTCATCCTCTGCTCATTCCTCCTCTTGTCCATTCTCCTGATCTCCTCATGTATCTCCTCTCACAGCTTGCAATCTCTTTCCTCTTTCCATTCTTTTCTTATTTGATCCCCTCTTTGCTTTTCCTTTTTAAACAACCATTTCCTTTCAGTATACTTTTCCTGTCCCTTGTAGGTTAGTGTTTCTTTTCTTTGGGCCTCAACTCCCATCCCCCGTCCTCCAGTTTGTTTACCCATCTCTCTTAAAAACAAGCAGAGGTGCTTTCACTCTTGTGGTCTGGAGTGAACTGGATTGATTTTAAGGCTTCACTTGAAATCAGCTCCCATGCCTCCCTCCTCAACAAGCAGATGGATCTGCTGCCATTGGATCAGTCAGTTTCCTTTGTGTGTACACACACATGTACTAAGGGGAGTGTGTGTGTGTGTGTGCGCGCGTGCGTGTTGGGGCAATAGGAAGCAAAGAGAAAAAGTAGCATGAGGTTGATCACACCATCTCTTCAGGGCATCAAGTAAATGTCCTTGAGGGTAGTTACTGACTCTAGTCTAACATGTTTGTTTTGCTCTTGGGGTAAATGGCAAGAGGAAGGCACTTCAGCCTCTTCTCTGTACCTTCCGTGCTTTACATTTTTATCTATCTTCTTGCTCCTAAGCAAGCCATCGAGATGCTTCACTTAAAAGCAGAGGATGAGCATTTTGGGTAATGCCACAGTTTGCATACTTTGGAAGGTGCTAGAGGCAGAGAAAGCTGGGTTACTGCCCTCCTTGGACATCACACTGAATGGCTTCACCTCCTAAGGTGCTTTTTGCTTTTGGGAGCTGGTCCAACCTTGTAGGACCCATCGCTTCCATTCCCTTTTCCCCTCCACCCAGTCTCTCTTTCACATGTGTATAGTTTCACTCTATGTCCTTATAGAATTTTAGAATTTGAAGACAAAAATAGAGATAATTTAGAACTTCATTTTAGAGATGAGGATATTGACTTGTATAGACGTGACGTAATTTATTTAAGATCATTCAGGAAATTGTTAATAATTAGAGGGACTATGTTTTCCAATCCAAAACTGAGACTCATAATCTAGCAATCGAAATCATAATAAGAGCAACGAAGACAACAAGAACAGCAATAATCACCACTGTTTGTATTGCTTGGCATTGTGCAAGGTACAACACATCTTATTTGATCCTCCTTGCAACCCTCTGTATGGTGAGTTTTTATGTTTTATCCCAATTTTATAAATAATGGAGGCTCAGACATAAATCCACTTCATAGGTAATAATAGGGCAAAGCTAAGTTGTAATCCCAAGTTTCTCTAATTCCCAAACTTGTGCCCTACAGAGTAATGTACTAGAGGCATCATGTACTAATTCATGAGAGCCGATTGTTAGCTTCTCTGACTAACTCAGTGTTCAGGGATCTTACATTAGTAGCTTGAAATCAGCCGTGCTAAAAGTATTTACACCATGGAAATTGGCGAAGGCTACAGACTAGGACACTCTTTGTATTTGCTGGAGAGAAAGCTAAGAGTTGTTAAATATTTATCAACACCCCACTGCCTACATGTGTTTTTATAATATTTTCCTTTTAATAATGGAATGAGTTTTTTAAACATGATGACTCTCTTAGAAAATCTGGATCATCTAATTACTATCATGTTGGTGGGAAAACCTAAACTAAAATTCAGATGTCTGCACACTCCTGACTTAGTGTTCCTTTTTGCCATCTCTTGCTGGAATTTATTTTCTTTTGTAATCTTAAATACACCAGCTGTGTGTTAGACAAGGAGCATTTTGTTGAAGGAACAGAAACCCATTCAATACAATGTAAGCTGATAAGAAAAAATATATTGGGAAGACCAGGGAAAGGTGGTCTCAAGCTCCTGAACTTCCTGCTTTCGTCTCATTGCATCTCTCTCTATGTCTGTGTCTGTAAACCAGCATTTTCTGCTTTGGTGTGACATAGCCAATACCCTGATTCATTTGGATTCTCATTCCAAGCAGGCTCAACTAGACTTGGTGTTTTTGTCTCCATTTCCCATTTTCTGGGCGAGTATGACACTTCTCAGCCCAATATGAGTCAGTTGTCTATCCAGCATGGGCAGGTGAAAACAGAACATCTTAAAAGCAATGCTGTAGAAAGAGAGGTTTCTCTAAGGAGAGAAGACAGGAGTGGGAGGAAAGGATCTTCATTTTTAGTACATTGACTTGGGAGGGGGAGAGTACAAAATGAAGAGGAAGAAAGACTAGATTGTAAGCAAGCTGAGGGGAGAATCTGGGTTTTACTCATTTCTAAATATCTGATACATTGTCCTGTACTTGGCTCTAATAGGAAATAGGAGCTGAAAGGGAAGAAGTGGCTCTTGTGAAAAAAGAAAAGTTCTCCAAACTGTAAAGAGTGAAAAAATATCTTTCAGCAAGAGAAATGGAAAACTAAGAGATATTCTATAAACAAAACCATTCTAGAACAAAGAATCCAAAAATTTATATGGAACAAAAAAAGACCTCAAATAGCCAAAGTAATCCTGAGAAAAAAGAACAAAGCTGGAGGCATCACAATCCTTGACTTCATAACATACTACAAAGCTATAGTAATCAAAACAGCATGGTACTGACACAAAAACTGACAGACAGATCAATGTATCAGAATTGAAAGCCCAGAATAACACCATGCATCTCTGGACAGTTAATCTTCAAGAAAGGAGTCAAGAATGTACAACGGAGAAAGAAAAGCCTCTCAATAAATGGTGTTGGGAAAACTGGACAGCCACATGCAAAGAAAGCCACATGAAAGTAGATCATTATCTTACACCATACACAAAAATGAACTCAAAATGGCTTAAAGATTTGAATGTAAGACCTGAAACCATAAAACTCCCAAAAGAAAATATAGGCAGTACACTCTTTGACATTGGTCTTAGAAGCATCTTTTCGAACATCATGTCTACTCAGGCAAGGGAAACAAAAGAAAAAGTTAATAAATGGGACTATATCAGACTAAACAGATTCAGCAAGGCAAAGGAAACCAGGAACAAAATGAAAACACAACCCAACAACTGGGAGAAAATATTTGCAAATAATTTATCAGACAAGGGATTGATCTCCAAAACACAACTCAACAAAAACACCCCAAACAACGTGATCAAAAAATAGGCAGAGGATCTGAACAAACGTTTTTCCAAGGAAGATATACAGATGGCCAACAGACACACGAAATGATGTTCAACATCACTAATTATTAGGGAAATGCAAATCAAAACTGCAATGAGATATCACCTTATACCAGTCAGAATGGCTATAATTACCAAGACAAAAACCAACAAATGCTGGAGAGGATGTGGAGAAAAAGGAACGTTCAGACACTGCTGGTGGGAATGCAAACTGGTGCAGCCACTATGGAAAACAGTATGGAGATTTCTCAAAAAATTAAAAATAGAAAAATCATATGATCCAGATAAAAATAAAATTACTTGGAAAAAAAATAAAATTACTTGGAAAAAAACCCATCCTGGTATTGGTACCAGATTGGTATTGGTAACAATCTTATTTGTTACCAATGAGATTGGTATCGATGGGTGTTAGTCATCAAAGGGCTTGTGATGTCGTTTCCAATATCCAAGTGTGACCTTCCATTGGGAGTCCAGTTCAACACAAAAGTTTACTCTTTTCAAATTCCTTCCCACATTGCTTTACTGCTTTACAAGGTTATGACTAAAAGCAGAATCATTCTAAAAATAATTTTATGAAATTACATGCAAATAGAAGAAATCATGCCCAAATTGAGGAAAATGACCATGTTTTTTAGAGTCAATCTTTAGAAAATAGCTTTTAAAATAAGTGCTATACCATCCTTACTTTTTTATGGTTAATGAGGAGCAAAATATGTGCCCTCAGGATCAGGAGCTCTAGAGTTCAAATGATCAATGCAATTGGAAAAACTTCTTAGCCTGCATATTAGACTTAAAATCTCATAAGAAAGGATTTTATTGGTGCTGTTAAAATGTTACTGCCTTAAGCCTTCGCTTGTCCTGGAAAGTATTGTTAAGATTAAAAATAATTGCACAAAAGCCAATCTAAATTTTCCAAGATTTCAGGAAGAATGATGGTTTAGTCTGAGAGTCTGAATTTATTTTATCCCTTTCAGTATCTGAATTTACTATTAATACTTTATCTTCGAAATGCTATAAATGTAATATAATCAACTGTTAATTTTGGGAGAACTGATTATCCACATTGAGATTTACTCACAGCACATCTTGCTTTTAATTTCCGTGTAATGTAAAGTTTTCTGCTTACTCAAATCCTCTAGCTACATTATCAACATCTCACTAAGTTTATTCTTACATGGAATTGCAGCCTGCTAGGAACTGGAGGAGGTACATTCTGGTTGACTTGTTTTAAGACAAAGTAAAACAATCAATTGCTCTAGTCTTTCTAATTTTGCTTTCCCTTCCTCTTCCTCTTGTTCCCCACCTTTTCCTCGCCAGGCGTGAGACAGACGGTCATGCTGTAGAGAATAAATAAGGGTCCTTATAATCCAGCTGGTGCTTTCCTTCTGTTGTACCTGTGGTGTTGCTTTAACCCAGCAACCAGTGGGGATCAAGGAGAGCTGCTCTGTGGCAGGGATAGGTGGGGGCATACACTGGACTGATTTTTTCCCAATATACACTGGAATGGCCATGCGCATTGTTAAAATACTGAAATACCTTCGTACTTGTTCGTAAATAGTCATTGGTCTGAGCCCCTGAACATGTAACTACTCCTCTCACCTACCACTCTGGCTTCTAGTGTTCCAGCTCTGGGATATCCTGGACCTCCCCCCACCACTAGGATCAACACCTGGCACAGAAGGGGATCTTAGGTCTTCTTCTACTGCTTTTTAAAACCACTCTTATTTGTTTGTATGTTTTTATCCTAAGTGCAACCCAACCTAATCCTTATATATTTTAGAAAAGTGGTCAAAAGTATAACTCTGATGATATGCATGGTTGTTCCAAAATTAAGTCCAATTCATCTTCTTTAAGGAACTGAATAAATGCTTGATCAGGGGTTAAGTGAAATATCTCTGCCCAGATCCTGTCCAGATCATCTCCTTCTTGTGCTCTGGTTCTGACTTGGTCATTATTTTGGTAGAGTGCTTTCCATTTCAAGTGACAATACCTAAATCAAATGTATCTGATTCATGCCATTAAACACCGACAAGGAAAGGCTTCAGATGTGGCTTGATCCAAGTCTCACATGATGTCAACCAAGACTTAGATTCTTTTTGTGTTTTTGGCCTCACTTCCTCAAGCCTGGCTTCGTAATAAAGCTGGTTCTCAGGTTCACTAAGCAGCTGTCTCGGTCATCTCTAGAATGAGACCAGGAACATTCCTCTAATCTTCCCAAATGAATGTCTTACAATTAATTGAGTCTTTTTGGCCCTCGTTGACTTGATAGGGATCTAGTGTCCATCCTGGAACCAATCATTGTGGCCAGAGCAATGGAGTGTGCTCATTGGCTCAACCTAGGTCATGTGCTCTACTCCCATACCTGAGGTTGGAGCTGCTTCACTGAAAATACACAGACTGGGGTGGGGGAAGGTGGATCCTCAAATGAATGGGGTTCTGACTTGTTATCACTTGAGGATAGTAAATGCTGAGAGAAATGTGTCCTCCTGCCATTGATTCACTTCTTTATTCCATATTATTTATATCCTATCATAATGGACATGTCTTTGTATGGGTAATTTTGCCCCTAACTGTAGAGAATTTTCAGTCTCTCATGACCACTCAGAATTTAGACTTTAACTGCAAATCTTTATAAACCATGTTTCTAAGTTCTTAATTTGCTACTATGCAGATTGCACAATGTCAGATCTGAGAAAGCTAGAACATAAGCTGGATGGAGAAGAGACCTTGTCTATCTGCTTCTCCATTTTGTCCCTGGTACCTAGTAGGTGATCAATAAATATTTAGTGGCAAAATGGAGGTTTCCTCTCCTTTGGTGCAGTTTCTGCAAGACGTGTGCCTCTTGTTACTCTGGAATGCCACTGCCGTGTGTGTCCTCTGTCTCTCAGCTGCAATGGGAGGTGGTGGTAGGATGAGTTTTATAAACAGGCTTGATCTTTGGTAGGAAGAACACACTTCCAGGGAGAGGTACTTGAAAAGTGCTCAAGTTATACGGAAGTCACTGACTGTCTGTTACTTCCTGTATCTCGGACATAACAGTATTCCTCTTTCTTGCAGTTCCTCTGAGGTCTCACTATTTAACTTACTCACGTCCACTAACTGTGAGCACTATGACCTGGGCCCTCAGAGCCGTTGGTAGAAAGAATAGCTTGATAGCGGCACTGATGGTTTTCTAGGCTTGACAGCAGGAAGATAATGGGACCTTGCACTTCTTAACCGAGTGTCAGTAAATACCAATATTTATGTGCAGGTTTTTTTGTGTTAATTTTCTTGTTTTATATAATTTTCTTCCATGTAGCAATCATAGGGCAATAAAGGGCTGCTGGAGGAGGCTTGCAGTTTTCATCCACAGGCTGGGACTTCACAGAGGTTTCTTTGATTTGATTGTGTAAGCCCCACAGTCGCCAACCCCGGAATGAGCCACAAAGTGGCAAACTCGAAGGTCTCTTTTCTTGATGAGCAGCACCCCTATCTGCATATGGCACATTATGGTTCACATGACACTCCTGCACCACTGCACTGGTTCCTTTGATCCTTGTAATAGCCTCATGAGGGAGCTGGGGGCAGGGATTGTTATGCTCACTTTACCCGTGAGTAAACAGATTCAGACAAGAAGTTACATGATTTGCTGGAACTCCATAGTTAAAGGTGTGCAGAACTGGATACAACTCAGATTTCTAGACTCCTAGCCTAGTAGCTTTTCCATGGCATCAAACTTGGGTGTTCTTATTTCTAGCGTTGACTCTAACCTCCTGAAAGAAGGGCCTGTTGACATTCACTCTGCAGCCCTTATGGCATCACACTTCGCTCTCTCTGCATCTACACTGGCGTCTCAGCTGCCAAATTGGAATTGGAGCAGCAAGAAGGTCCACTAGGAGGTTCTGCTCTGTCCCAGAGAAGACCCACTCACCGCTTCTCCATCACGTCCACCTGCAATTCAAAACCATTGTACTGAGCATCTTCCAGGTCTGTCCGTAAGCCCTGCGCACTCTTCCTTCCTCTCTTTGTGTGACCTGTAGGCCTCCGCCTTTTATCATCTGAGGCCTGTATGAATGAATGAGAGAGATGTGTGGCAATGCATTCTTACACCCTGTAGCCTAATGGGATGCCCAGCCTACTGACATCCAGGGAGACAAGTTGATTCATTTATTGAAAAGCGTTTTACTATAGTGTGCAAGTGTTAAAAAAAAAAATACATTACTGAAAATTTAGAAAATGACTTTCTTTTACCTTGTACATATTTGTCAGAGTCGTAATAAGCCTGCATCCATGTTTATATGAGACATTTTCCATTGAATTTTACTTTATAAGCATTTTTATACATTTCCACATTCAGCATTGAGCACCTACTGTGTGCTAGATGCTGATTCAGGCTGTTTTTAACGGTTTATTCAGTCAATGGACTACGATTTATCCAACCATTTATCTATAGATGTACATTTTTCCCAATTTTTCCACTATTATAAATAGAAGTGCAATGAATATATTTGGGTACACACCTTTTTCTATATTTTTCTTAGGATAGATTTCAATAAGTAGAATTACTGGGTCAAAGAGCATGAATATTTTCATGGTCATTAGTGCTTATTGCTAAATTGCTTTCCAGAAAGGCTGTTCAAATTTACAATGCTATCAATATTGTAGGAAAATATCAATTCCACTGGACCCTTATCAGCATCTGATTTTATTATTTAAGAAAATGCTAAGAGGCAAAAAAATAGTATTGTGATTTTTTTAAACTTGCATTTTGTTGCTTAACTTGGAAAGGGTGAACATTTTTGTGTATTGTGTTTTTGAGTTTGTTTGTGAATTGTCTGGTTTCTTTTAGGACAATGGATTTAGAAATTGTGTCACTGTAGGTTAAATAATGGCAGCAACCAGGTTCTTGGAGGTGACAAGCCCTCCCGTGGTACAATACTGGTTCCTTCCCTTGTCCTCACCCTGTTGCAGGCTAATAGGACAGTGGCATTTGTTGCATCTGACTATTTCCAGAAAGATGTTAATGGTCTCCTTTCCCTCTGCTTTGACAAAGCAGCTGTGAAGGAGCCAGGATGCCAGCATGCAGGAACTGCTGCCGGAAAAAACCCTACAGTGGCAGGAAATTACCCTAATAGGGTGAAAATTAAGAAACGGCCTGTGGCACAGCCTGTTTCCAGGATACGGGTGGTACTTTCACGCCTTAGCAATTATTCTCTTAGAATCAATTTGGTGGTTCTTTAAAAAAAAATTAGATTTGAACCTGAAGGGGGTTAAAGAGGAAGGATAAAAGCTTGGAAAATATTTAATTTTGTTTAATAAAGAAATTATTCTCATCTTCCCCATTGAGTAGAAAATGCAGCTCTTTTAAACTTTTTCTGGGTTTTTCCTATTCTGTGCAAAAACAAATTGTCTTCTTTTAGGTTATACATTTTTGGACTCAAGTACAGGGTAGACACCTGCAGAAGGAAAGGACTAGAGACTGTTTTCTTCATTTGCAGAAAAAATACCAGGGATGTCAGGACACTGATTGGCAGTGGTGTTTGGGGGCCCACAAGGTAGCTGTCCTGGGGTTGGGAGGTGGAGAGGAGGATGCTAAATGGCCGCTGCTTCAGTGGATGACTAGCGGGTGTGTTTGCATCGACCTGTTTCTGTGTTGGGAGTGCAGAGCCTGAGTCCCTTAATGCTTTCCTTCCTCATTCCCCAATCACTTTTTTACAAATCTACCGTTAAGACTTATGTCGAAAGGGCCACTCAGTTATCTCTATTTCATCCACCTCTTTTTGCTTTGGGTTTATAAATCTTGGACTGGCTGAGGAATTTGGCAAACACGGAAAAAATATTCTTCTCTTGTATGGAAAACGTTCAGTATTTATTTATTTATTATTTCATTTATTCTATGCACCTTTTTGGGCACATGATAACTCTGAGGAGTTGAAAATGGAAGCATCTTTCCTTTAGTGTCAAAGAGTAAAATCTGTATTTGGTTGGCTAAGGTATAGATATCTAAAGGAGAACAGTGGTAGTAGAGAGTAGATGGTGAACTCTCTGAGGAAGGTCATGCCTTGCTTATCTCTGTGACTCTACATTCTTGGCACAGAGGAGATGCTCAGTACCTGCTTATTGAGCTGAAGTAAGTACCATGAAGGGCAGCTTCCCTTTCATTCCCTGAAACGTCCTTCCAAGGACAAGTGGACAGCCATTAGCATATTCAATAGACTCAATTTGATTTTAATAAATCATAGAAATTCTGCCCATTGATAGCATCACCAGTTTCAGAGTTTGAAGAGATCTTGGAGTTCAATTCTTCTAAACTTGCCTTCTGTGATTGTCAGAACTGAGCTAAATAAGTCTCAAAATTCAGAAACAGTGGGTAAAATTTTAAGAAGGGATTTGATAGGGAATCAGTCAACATTCTGTAAACACTTCTTGAATATATCCCATGTGAGAAGCTAGTTAAGAATGAAGTTGCAAAAATGCATAAACCCAGTCCTTGATGTCAGTTTCTTAATAAGAAATAATAGGGGTAGATGTAAAGTCTGGCTTCAAGATTACAAAAGAAGAAATCAATTATACTTATTCATGCATTTATTTGTGTACTCAATTATAGGATTCCCTCATTGACAATGTCAACAGAGCATGTAATATAATAGGCACAGTAGATGATGGAAAGACCTGCTCAAGTAGAAAAGAACCAGGGGCTTTAGTCAGTCAGTCTGGCTTGAATGCTTTCAGTGATAGGTTACCCTTTGACTCCCAGTGTGGGCCATACATTTAAAATCAGCTCCCTAAAAAATCTCATTAAATATTAACTTTAATTCACCTGTCCTAATTCTACCATGTGAAAAGCTCTACAAAAATTATAATTCCTTTCCACATTATAACCCTGCAAATAATTGTCTGAAGCCCCTGCTAGTCTTTAAAAACTTAATTTGAACATTATCTCCTCTAAGAAGCTCCCCAGGAGTTGTTTGTCCTTTATTACTACAGGCATGGAGTCCTAAAACTTACTGTGTGTTAGAACATCCTAGGGAATAATTAAAAATACACATTCTAGAGATACACTCCAGGATATTAATAAAGCTCCCTAGAAAACCCTGAGGCACTTGGTTCACAAGCTGGCATTTGTTAACTACTATATAGAGGAGAGGAACTTGCATTTATGGAGCACTTACTGTGTGCTTTAGTGTCTCCTTGCTTAGTTATCATTATCTATGCATTTGCATTGTTTTGTAAATATCTCCATTATCACTTATTGAATTGTCATTTAACTATCTCATTATCTATCTCCATTCCCCACCATACCGAAAAATTTTAATTCATTTTTGCTATACCCAAGGATTTACCACAGTGCATGGAGAAAGATCTCCAGAGGTGATTATCCAATGAATGAATGAGTTGAGTGTCAAGAAAACGCCTAAATTAACATTGGTACCACACTCTGAGACAGGAAAATTAAACCAAGATTTTCAGAAAAGCTTGAGGTTACATTTTCATTACTGCATCTAGGTCAGAGGGCTAGAGGGAACAGGGCGTTATTCTAGGAGTTAAAACTTGACCAATAGTCAGAGCTAGCCACCAAGTAACCGCCGATGCTCATTTGTGAAGAGCAGGGACTTGCCTATAATCTGTTGGCTTCCTTCTAGCATCACAGTTTATTTATAGTTCCTAATGTCAGCCTCAGGACTAAGACAGAGAGGAGGAGGATTTGTTCAATGAGAGAGAGAGGGAAAGAGATACTGAGAGAGCTCTTGGCAGCGTATTAGTAATGTATTGGCAGATGTGTCTAATGGTCTCATATTGCAGCTGAAGGAGTGAAGAGAATTTAAAAACCCTTCTCCCTTCCCTTATTCAGGTGGAGGGAGTAGGAGGGAGAAGGTGCCCTGGTCAACTAAATCGGGCCCTTTTGAGATCTTTAGATCTTCTTTATCATCTGTTGGTCACCAGTCAATAAAGATTCACCAATGATTTCATCAGAGGGGCAGTGGGCCCTGCATTTCAGAGACTTGCTTTGAAGGGTTTGAGACACTTACCTCCTAATGGCTCTGCTATATTCCTGGAGCCCTGAGTGGCTGCTTAACATTCAAGCTGCATAGAGCCAGTGAGAGCTCCCAACAGAAAAGGGAATTAACTGTTTGGTGTGTTTTAATAAGTGAGTGAGCAAAGATCATGTGAATCGATTATCAATTTGGCTCACTTTCTTGCAGGGCTTGTGTAGAAGAATTAAATGCAAACAGACTGCATGTTTACCAAAGAGGACTGCACCTTGAAGTGGATATTAGGATTCTCGAGTGTGATTTTTGTAATGCATTGGAGCTTTCTCTCCCCTTTCCTTATTCCTGTCAAGAACATGTGTTGGAAATGAAGGTGGAAATCACTTTTAAAAATATGATCAGATACAACACTAGCATACAGAGGATCTATTCCTCTAACAGGTACATTTGAGATCATTCCAGTATCTGTCTGTGAGTCCAGCTGCCAGAGCCTCAGGCTCCAGGAGCACTTAATGTTGACACTGTTTGTACTGACAGTGGGTGGGGTGCCTGTACTTAAGAGTGGTCCTGTTTATTCCATTGTACTTGCTTGAAGAAGAGTGGGAAAGACGTGCCATCAAAAAGCTGAATTGATCTACTTTTACTTCCAGGATGTCCACTCTTTGATAGTAACTGGAAAAGAGGAATTAGAATGAGCTTGGATTCTAGTTCTTCCCTTGTCTTCCTCCTCTACCTTCCCTGTCCTCATGCTTTGCTGTCTAGCAGGGAAGAACAATTGTTTATGTATTCATGGCCGGTGAACAGTGCTCCTATATCTGAGAAGGCAGCTTGGGGAGAGACACATGAACCCGTAAGAAAGGAAGGGACCAAACACCTGGCCGATCACTTTCCTGAACCAGCATCTTCCTCAGTTCCCCTTCTCTGCTTGGGGACATCTCTATGATGGCATCCAACACAGACATGCGTTATCCTGTCTGCTATTCTCTGAGCACAGTGCCAGGCCTGTAGCAGTTACTCAACCACTGCTGTTGAATGACTGAATGAATAACCTCTTATGAGTTATTAAGTGATAAACATACATTTTTTCATTTTCAGCTATTGGATCTTTTCTGATATTCATAAATTTCTGGGCTCTGTTGTTAAGCATTGGCTTTCAACTGACTGTCCGGTTGAATTTTGAAAGCCCAAAGATTTAGTGGTTTATTTCATTATTATTGGGTCAAGTAAACTGGAAGGCCAGAGGCTTACTGGGCCCAGGGAGGAGCAGCTGATCTTAATACAACATGAGAATTGAAGTGACAGTGACTTGTCACATTCTTTATATCTTCAAGAAGTAAATATGGATAACCCAAAGCAGCAAATTCATAGTAAAGTAATGAAAGTTCAAATAGGAATTTGGGGAAAGAATGGAGAAAGGAACTGTGTTTTTACTGAGTAGGACATAGTGAAGGTCCCGTGCAGGGCTGGCTCTGGACAGTGGAACGGGTCAGGGTTTGGCAATCTCTGCCCTCTTGTCAGTGTCTTCTGCTGCCTCCACTGCCCTTCCCCTCAGGTCTCTCAGGTTGTCAGAATGCTCAGATGGCTCGGGGCTCCCATTTCCTGGATCTTTCCCACCCTGCACGTCAGAACTCGCCAGACTTGTTTCTGCCTCTCTAGAGTCTGCTTGGTTGACCAAATTGCTTGCATTCAATGAGTTAAATTGTAGTAAGACCTGAAGGTTTGGCATTTTACTTTCTAGGGTCATTTGCAATTTAACTGGGTATACACGGACTCTTGGTTTGTGTCAAAGAAATAAATTACTGATGCTTGAATTCCCAACCAGGCACGTAGGTAAAGCAGATGTTTTTCTGAGGTTTATGTCCCAGTGTCCGCCCTCAAATCGTATGACTGCCTCCTACGTGGACACAGCACATTTATTTGCCTCCCTCATCCTTCCTTTGCTGCTTCTTCTTTATCCTTTCCTCCTTCTACCTCCTCCTTGTCTTCCTCCTCCTAGTCCTCTTTTTATTCAAACTCTTCTTTGCAAAGGTCTAAGTAGACCCCAGAGTCACAAGTTGCACTCAATATTGCTTTGTGGTTAAAGGAAACCACATGGGGGGCATGAGGATTTGGGTCACTGTGTCTCTCCTCTGTGGAAGACAGAATTGGAAGAATAGGGTTAAATGCAGCAGTAGGCACAAGTTAGCACAAAAGAAAATCCTCAGGATAGGTAAGGCTTGAATAAATGATTGTGAGCGGTAGTAAGAGCATATCCATTGAAGTAGCTCCATGCAAAGAGTCACCTTCACTATCTGTGGTTAGATAAGATTGTGACTAGAAGGCAGGGGCCTTGGTTGGACTTGAGAAACTTTAGAAGATGCCCGAGACATTGCAGTGATGTTAATATTTCTACTAAGCAGTGAACGGCATACTCTAGATGTCTACTGTTGAATATAGTAGCCACTAACCACAGTGGTTGCCGAGCATCTGAAATGTGGCTAGCTCAATGTACTATCAGTGTCCAATACACACTGGGTTTTGAAGGCTTTGTAAAAAAAAAAAAAAAGTCAAATATATTGTTTTTATATGGATTATTATATATAATATTTATAATATTTTTGACATATTGGGTTAAATAAAAGATATTGTTAAAATTATTTTCAATTGTTTCTTTTGTTTTTTTTCAGTGTAGTTAGAAATTTTAAAATTACCTATGTGGTTCACATTTGGGTCCGGCATTTATTTCTATCGGACAATACTGACGTGGATCATACAGGTTTTCAATGTCCAGAGTTTCTCTAAACATGGACAAGACAGTAAGTCATATGTTTTGTTGATTCATCTTGCTGGATGAGTTCCTCATTACCCTGAGGTTTGCTTTGTTATCTGTACAAGGGCTCTGGGGACAGGCCTCTTGGATGTCACTTCTTGGAAGTGTTTCGAGACACAGCACCTCTTGGGTGTGCATTTTGGGTGTGTGCTCGTGAGGATTTTATGGCGCTCTCTCTCCTCCAGGGAGTGGCATGGAAACTTTAAAGGACAGGTTTTTGACTGTGAGTAAAATAGCTTATTTTGGGGGGAAAAGAACATCTTGTTTTGCATACTACAAGAAAAATTATATCTTTAATGAAAATGACAAGAGTTCCTTAGACTACCAGTGAAGGATGAGAGAGTCTCACCTTGGGACAAGTCAGATCCTCATTTCTATTCAGGATTTCTTCTCTGGTGTAGGTCATTCAAACTATTACCTGCCTAGATAGCCAATTAGGCTACAAGAGCTGTGCTATAATCTTTGTGTATTACTTAAGATTGGATTTGGCTATAAGTAACAATAAAATCCAACAAATAGGAGCTTTAAAGAGATAGAAGCTTACTTCTCTTCTATATAAAATGTGACGGTGTGGAGTCCTGAGTTGGTATAGCACCCTTGTCCTACTGTGTCCTGGGGGACCCAGGCTCCTTCTGGCTCCTACTCTGCCATCCCCAGTGTGGCTCTCTCATGTTCCCAGATGACATCCTCCACTTTCCAGAAGGTGGAGAAGAGGGGCAGAGTTTGTGCAATAGCTGTGTCTTAAAGTTTCAAAAACTGCCACCCAACAATTCCACTTATGTCTTATTGGCCAGACTTTAGTCTGAGTGGCTATATGTTGAGCTAAAATATCTGAGCCTATGAAACAAAGACAAAATGGATATTGTGGGAAAATTAGTAGTCCTTGCACATTGTGTTGTTACACATTACAGGCCTTTCTTTATGATAGGTTACATATATATTACTGTAGAGCTCTGCAGCCTAGTTACCTCATACAGCTTTGCATGGGAAAGCAGGAAAGCCTGTTTCACGTTTGGCCCTGGTCCTTAAGAAAAGCTGGATTATTTCTGGAGAATAGCTGACACATGTGATAAAATAATAATAATAAGACTTTACATGGCGGGGGGGATGGTGCTATTAACCTGTGAACCTAATTTTGTGTGCTAAGGATACCAGGATCTTGACGCTAACAGGTAGGGTCTGCTTGGTCCCTGTTAATATTAGGGATGGGGTCCTTTACCATGGGAATTAATGAATATGACAAAAGGATTTGCTGAGCATGCCTGAACTCACCCTTTAGAATGAGAAATAAACGTATTTGGCGCAGTTACTGGCTTACACCTAGGTCAGGCAAGCTTGGGCACATCTCTTGGACTGATGGGACCAGAATGCCGTATGTCTTTTATCTGCATAGAGGTTTGAGGGTCTGAGAAAAGAGTACTGAATATGCGTGTGTCTGCTCCTGCTGTCTGTGCACTGTCCCACGTTCACCCACCAAGGGTGTGGTGTTGCTCTTAGGAAGGGGATCCAGATTCAAGGTCACCAATAAGTGGAACCTTATTTTTTGGTTATATTTGACTTTCCTGAATCCATGGTTTTTTCTTTACATACCGGTTACTATACACAAAGCTTCCATAATCCCACAAGCATGTCCAAAATTAGAACTTCCTTTTCAATGGGAGTATATCCTGGAATTTCCTTTTAAGGTTCCTTCAAAAAAAAACTCTAAACTCTTTTTCCTGAGCATTTTGTTAAAGGATCAGCTTTTCCTTTTCTACTTGGCAAGATGATTTTTTAAAATAAATTATTGCGTTAAAGCTTTAAAGAAAAAGCCATTCCTTTAATGTTAGATATAGCATATTTATAGCTCCTTTGAAAGGTCCCCAATTTAACAAATTTGTGTGATTTCACAAGCTTCACACACATTTTCCCAGATATTCATTGTAGTACATGTCGAGAAAGCACGTGGAATTTTGAGTCAGACTAATTTTGGTTTGAATACTCTCTATTTCCACTAACTGTGCCATTTTTACTAGCCGTGTGACCTTGGTCAAGTCACTGAACTGTTCTGAGTGTTAGCTATAAAATTTTCCTGACATCCATCTTGCAGGGTTTCTGTGAAGATGGAAATAATCTATGTAAAGCACTTAATGTAATGGCTGGTATTATAAGGAAGCTCAGTAAGCTCTAGCCTTATTCTTTAGGCATCAGATCCTACTCTACGTAATGCTGCAGGTTTTTTCCAGTTTACACACCATCATGTTCCACAGGGATTTTATTGTGAGTTAAAGCCTCTCCTCTCTTTCTTGCTTCTCCTTTCTACCCTTTATTTGTTCCTCCTTTATTTTTCCTCCTCCCCCCTTCCTTCTCTTCTTTTTTTAATATCTCATCTTCTGTTGTGTGATTCCAGATGCAAAATTCTTCTGTTAATTTTGCCACAGTAGTTCAATATTTTCCTTATCACAACATCCTTTTGGTTATTACAGAATAGGACTCCGTAACTCGATTCCAAATACTAAGAATGTCAAATCATCCTTTGATTTTATTCAGCTGTAATTGTCAGTTTGCATTTGATAACTTCATGGTGTAGGGGTTAAGCTGAGTGAAGCCAGGTTTGGATTTCTCCTGGTGTTGACAATAGGCTGTTGACGAGAAGATCAGCTCCTGAGCCTGTAGCACTCTCCTGCTTCTTGTTTCTTTGCTTTGGGGGTTGGGGATGCAACTGGCAAGTCAAGGCAAAGGATGGAGCAGGGTAGGTGTAAAGAGCGAGAGCCCAGGCTCTGCTGAGTCCTGTTGCTAAGCAACAGCATGCAGGGAGCAGACCATGCATATGCCTGCTAGCATCCTGTTGTCTTAGCAACAGAACATTTGGGTGGAGGACTGGGAGAGGAGGGAAACTGGGTTCAAATTATTCAGAGTTCCCTGGATCCTAGGGTACCCTTGGGCTTGAACCTCGTGTGTTCATTGTCTTAATCTTCCCTCATTCACTGAAGCTGAGGTTTCTGTGTTTTTTTTTTTTTTTAGTTCATCACCCAACATTTGTGTGAGGTCTTTTCTCAGAGCAGTGTGTTGCCCAAGTCACATGGCAGTTCATTAGAGCCCATCCAGCTCCAAGTCCTCAGCTGCTCCGCATGGCAGGGCCTAGTCCAGGGAATTTTAAAATGGTCCTTTGCTCTAAGTGCAGCCCTGTGGGACAGAAATTAAATATTCACTTGTATGGAAATTTAAATTCTAGTTGTTTAGTATGTGAAATGTTGCTAAGTCATTATCATTAGATCCAAGGCTGTCACTGCGAGCTTTTCGTCAGTTACAAAGAGTAGGAAAAATGACAGGACAGGAGGCCTTCCTTCTCCTGTTGACCTCTGTGATGTTCAGGAACTACTGCATTTTGTCCTGTCTTCCCATCAGTACTTCACACTTGACCATACTCCCCTAAGCATTGGGGCCATTTCTTCTTCATCTCTAGCTCCTTCAACCCTGACAAGGGTCCTGGCACGTGGTAGGTGAATTCATTAGATGGATGACACGGGGGAACCCATGCCGCATGATACTGCAAGTGAAAATATTTTGAAACTCTACAGTGCAGTGTATAAATATTAGTTACTGCTCCTGCAGGCTGGGTCTAATCCTACGCCCTTTTGTTCCTGAGACCACCTCCTCCTTTGGACCCCTGTGTTGGTGACCGGGTTCCTGCCTTGTTCTCTCAAATCTTATGTCTTACTTTGAAGACCTGTCATGCCCAGTTTTTTATGGTTAAGAGCTTCGCTTTTCCTTTCTTCCTCAGAGACCTTGTGAACTAGCCCTATGGCTGAGGTTCTGCATCCAGCTTTCAGATTTTTCTAATGCTGCCTGTTGGCTCTTCTGCATTTTGCTTTATCCTAGGACCACCACCATTTTGTTCTGCTGCCCCATGTATATCTGTAATCACAGGACTCTTCAAGGTCATTTACTTGTCTTGGCTCCCACATGTTGTCTGTTACTGCATCTTCTGTGGATGCTTGGTACTCACCTGGGGAGGTACTTAATTTTAAGTCTTCCTCCACGGCAGCTAATCCTTCTGTTTTGGGGTGTTTCGGTTGGACCAGAGTCATTTCAAGACATCTTCTTTTCTATTACGATAGCAACTTTGGCCCTAATGCCTGTCCACTTACTCTCACTTTACTTCCATTGTCCTTCACAGGAGATCATACAGGTACTATGAAAAAGAATAAAACAAAACTTTTCTGCAGTGTGGTCTAGTTGAGAACTTAGTTATTTACTGCCTTATGCTACTGTTTAAGTTTTTCATAGCAAACATAAATGCTGTTAGATGTAGAAAAACCCAATATTTTAAAAACCCTATTTGATGTCTAGCTCAGGGTTAAGTACACAGCATTCAACTAAGATATGCTCTTTGAATTAAATTGAATGTAGGTTTTCATATTTACCAGTGAGACGGAACCTTCTTTTGCTAAGCTTTTGAATTTCTTCCAATGTGGAAGTTACCAGCATATGGCCCAGTGTCTCAGTGAAATGATTAGGATCCTAAATAGCAAGGAAGAGACTAGTTCTCTTTAAGTGGTATGTTTTCTTTATACCAGCTTTACATTTTGGTTCTATACGCCCTGAATTGGTACACATCTTCCCATCTTTTTAATGGAAAGTACTGATATTCTAGTTCCAAGATGACTGAGTGATTTTCACAAATAGCCCTAATGGGGCCCCTGCCACAGATATCTGCATGTGAGAATAAGAGTGTGTGTCTGGAAATAGTAATCCTGGCTGGCTGGAAACACAATGGCCCAGTCAAGGGAAATTTTCATTTAGAATAATTTGAAAGTTGTATAAATCATATCAAGTCAAGATAAACAACAGAGATCTTCTGAATCAACTTTATATATATGTACAGAATAAGTAAATTTTCATAGCAGCATATATGTACATATATATGAAGTATATACACATATGAAGTATATATGTATATGAGATGTATATATACTAATACACACACACACATATATATATATATATACTGGTATGAAAATTAATTTTTTCGCTAGACTCGATAGAGAGAATGATACATATCTGCAAGTAAACCACTGACTCGCTGACACCTGAAGGCCTTAAAAGAGAGAAATGAAGCCTGCCACGAACTCTGCCAGATACTCCTATTCCCACCTCTTGGCCTGCTTCTCTCTCCTGCCAATTTCCTTATTCTGTTAGAATGAGTCTCACTGCAGTTTTTCTTAATCCTTCTTCAGGTGATCCAGCAGCTACTCCCCCCTTGTTTGCAAAGAGACATTAGCAAAGCATGCATGTTGTCCCTGATCAGATCCCCCGAAGGTGGCGTACGGGGTGGGCTATCTAGAGTTGGAGCAGGCGGAGACATTGGTGCTGCTTTGGCAAGGATTGCAGGCGCTGGTCTGGGGAAAAGCAGAGGGAGGGAGGTTTTCCTCCTCTAACATTGTCTAACCTGAAGGCCCCTTCTGGAGGTCTCCATTTTGCAGAAGAGGGCTGGGGAGGCGTAGGTAGAACAGCTCTCCGATACCGCTCTGGTCTAGTGAAATATAACAAGGCTCTTCTCCTCTGGGTGCTCAGTACACACTAAGCTGCTATCTCCAGAGAATTTGACCAAATGAGCTGGAATCTGTCCTGTTGTGAAAGGTCTGTCCTGCCCATTCAGGAGAATGTGTGTGTGGCGCAAGGTCACAGCTACTGCCTGCAAATCACCATTGCATTTTCACTGAAGAAAGTGTCCTGCACAACCTCAAGTTCTTGCCTTTCAAATGAAGATGAACATTCAAGGTTATGGACATCATTAAAATTTCCATTCTCTAATTGAAATATGATTTAAAAAAATTTCTGTGATTCCTCTCATCAACAGCTATAAACCTGTCTATTCATTTTTCAGGAATCTGAGACTCCTTAGAGCTGTAGGAGGAATCAGAGATTAATGCCAGGGCACTCTCGAGGGTCCTCCAGAATGACGGAGAACCACGTTCCAGCTCCCTAACTTGGGAGCATATTGTAGCTCTGCAGCATAACAATAGGAGGTAACTTTCCGAGGCATGGTGTTTCTGGAGCGGCAGTGGGGCCTCCTAAATCCCCTTCCTCCCTCACCTCTTCCTGCTCCACAGGGCTCCTAGAGACGCGGACAAGGCTTTGCAATGCTCACCTCCAAAATATAGCTTTAGGGAGCACTTGGTGGGGTAATGCTGCCATAAATCCTCTACTTCACAATTTGAAGATCCCAGCAGATGCCTATGTCCTCAAAACTCAAATTTTATATTTGGCTTCGTGTGATGTTCTTCTTATGATGCATGTATGATATGGGACAACTGCTACTAGGGGATCACCAATGATAAAAGTGACCCTCCCCTCTTGGAAATGCCTCCAGGTACCTAGGTGATAAGCTGTGAGTTGTTCTCTGTGCAGTGCCTGGGAAGTGTGACCAGCTTGCTCCTTGTCACAGTCCGACGGTGGCTGCAGTACGCGTTGGTGATCACTGTCCATCGTGCAGGGGCTCTCTCCTGATTCCTGTATGAAAGAATCACCAGTTCATTCATCACGCGTCAATCATCTCCCTCACTGACTCATCATCTGAAAGTTTCATTCCTCAGTCCCCCTTTCTGAGGCTGGTAAATAGCATGTCACTCCAGCAAAAGGCGGAGGGGGAGGCAGCCCATCTGGACCCTCGAGTTTGATTTCATATTTATGAAACAGCTTAAATGTCACTTTGAGTGAAAAATGACACCTTCTCCAGCTTCTCACATTAGTGCCTGTGGCTGCTGCTGAGTGTTTCTTTCTTTCTTTTTTCTTTTAAAGGCAGCTCATGGCTTCCCTACTTGGTTCCTCTAAGGCAGGAATAGAAAGGGGATCTGTGTATGGATGGGACCACAATTAGACATCCTCACCAGAGACAAGAAAGACAGAAGTTGGGGAAAACAAAACAAAGATCAAATAGAAGAAATATTCTGGTTTTGTAGGGAATTTTGATCAATGGTGAAGATTTGGAGATTTTCTTGCGTTATTGACCTTCTATGCTTAAAGTTGAAAAAAGCAAATACAAAAATTTGGAAAACAAGGATTTAGAAAAATGCCATCTATAGTCCTACCCTTCTAATGATTTAGTGATCATTTGGATGTATTTCTTCCAACTCATTTTTTCTATGTACATGTAGTTTTCTAAAGTTTAAAGTAAAATGTGTATATAAGGGATCTGGGACTCCATGACAGCTCAGGACTTTAGGAAAATCCTAGCTTAGGCCCCAGGAAGGCTGCCTGGGAAAAAGGCAGGTGAAGTCGTGAGTGAATGCCTTCAACGCCGTTTGCGTATGTCTCCCTGGGAGTTTTAGACCAGCTCCTTAATGAGGGATTTTCCTCTTGCCGGAAGGCTGGGGAATTTGTGCAGCATTGAAAAATGACCTTGTGATGATGCATATAGATTTGCTTGTCCAGGTGCACACGTCCTAAGTGGGGCCTTTGTGTTCCCTGGACTCATGGACCAAATGGGAAAGAGCGCGGGCTCAGCGCTGCTGGAGCCTCCGCAGGTTCTGATTCTGCCGGGATGAATAACCTGCCTTTCTCCAGCCGTCCACTAGGGGGAAGCCTTTGCAGGGAAGAGAAGTGCTCCTGTTTTTCTTGGGTGCAAGCACCTTGAGAAATAGAAAAAGGGCTAGCTGCCTTAATGAGAGGTTCTGAGAACTTCCTAGTAGGAGGTGGACTAGAGCAAAGCTCAGGAGCCAGTGGAGAACAGAGACGGCAGTAGGTCCGGCTGTGGTAATATGAGCGACAGGAGGAATAAAGGGGTCCGGTGTGCAGCGGTCATAGTCAGTGCAGCCTTGCTCAAGGCTCTCCGGTTGGTGGCCTCTGGCATGGCTGGATGAGAGAGATTAGCTCGAAGAGGTGGTGGAAAGTCCTTCTCTGCAGGACTGCCCAGTCGGTGCTTAGAGCTCTCCGCAGACTTGCTCACTCCACTGTGACTAGTGCCCGAGGGACGGGCGGATCCAGAAAGAGACACTGTGTCACAAACTGTTGGTGGGACAATGGTACATTTTGATTTTCAGTTTACTTTGTTCAAAGCAGAGGTCTTTGGGTGGGAGGAAAGGGGGATGCTTCGCCAGAAAACTCTGTTTTCTCTAGAAGTGGGTCACCATTGCTCTGCTGGGATGGGGTGAGTGGGAAGGAAACTTCTCCTCAGTCCGCAGGTGGGTAGTAAGATCCTTCCATAAGGGAACTTTTAGAACTGTGAATATGCACCTTTTTATTGCGGTTTGAATATTTTCCAAACTAATGAAAGTAACTAATTGGAGGGAAAAATGGTGCTTTTCTTTATAATCTCTACTTGTCCTTCCAGGTTTTCTTGTACCCTTTACTTAGGTTAGAAGTTATTTAAACACTGCTTTTTTAACTTAAAATTATACTTAAATATTTACCCATTGCTGGGGCCGGCCCTGTGGCTGAGTGGTTAAGTTCACGCTCTTTACTTTGGGGGCCCAGGGTTTTGCCGGTTTGGAGCTTGGGTGTGGACATGGCGCTGCTGGTCAGGCCAAGCTGATGCGCGTCCCACATATCACAACTAGAAGGACCCACAACTAACAAGATACAACTATGTACTGGGGGGCTTTGGGGAGAAGAAGGAAAAAAAAAAACGATTGGCAACAGATGTTAGCTTAGGGCCAATCTAAAAAAAAAAGAAAAAATTACCCATTGCTACCTAGTCTTAGTCATTAATTTTAATGGCTATAATTTAAAACAAAATTTATTTTATGGATGTGCCTTATTTTATTTAATTATTTCCCAATTGTGGGTCACTTGGGTTACTTCCAATTTTTGCTATTATGGATTACACTGCAGTGAATATCTCATAGTGTATACCCGCCCCCCCAACCCCCAGTTTTGGATTTTTTTTCTTTGGGCTATATTCTCAGAAAGGGAATATTGGGTCAAAGAGTATAAAAATTCTCTGCTTCTTGATATATATGAGATGAAGGGGCCAAAAAACCTCAAAGGACTAATGTTTTGCTGAAGATCTCTGCATAAAGCCACTGAAGAAGCTAAGCACATAAAGTATAATCAGGGTCAAGCTTCAGAGTTCTGACAGAATTCCTTCTTAATTAAGTTATTGCGGAGGCCCACAACTTCTATTTCATGTGAGCTTAGGAAGAAAACTGGCTCTTCGAAGTTTCATGGTGGCGAGAAAAAAGAACATTATTAAAGCCACTGTGTTTGCTAGGGCAAGGCCTGGACAAAAGGAGAGAAAAAGAAAGAGGAAATGCCCCTGGCTTATAAGGTCTGAGCCGAAGCAGGAAGTAGAGAGGAGCAGTATCCTGGGAGGGAGAAAACCATACCCTTCTGCTCTGCTCGGTACACAGGACTGCCGTCCCCTGGAAGCAGGCAGTGATGAGAGAGGAGTGACGGAGGAAGGACAGCTGAAGCCGAGTCCTAGCAGGTACACCCAATAAAAAGGAAGTAAGTTAACCCAGCGTCAAACTCTCTGGAATAATTCAGAGACCTGCGTATTGTGGTTGATTTTTTAAGGACGTGAATGGGGGCCTTACTTATAGTATCATTGTTTTTTTATGATTATAAAAGTTCTGCAGAACATTTAGAAAGTATAGAAAATATAAGGGAGAAAAGAGAAATATCACAATTGTCATAGCAGAATTAACTACTGTTAGGATTTCTATTTATTTCCTTCTTGATTCATGCATGTGTGCGCTCACACACACACAAACACACCACCAATGGAATCATACTGCATGTCGATATACTAGAATGTATTTAAGCCTCTTATATTGTTTACTTGTATGTGACTTTAGAATTCCATCATATCTAGCAATAAAAGGAATATGCTTTCATGTTAATTTTTGTCATCGTTTTTGAAAATTTTTCAGACCATATTCCTTGCGTTAAAATTGTTGGATCAAGGGATAGGGGCAATCTTAAAGCTCTGTCACATTTAGACCAATAGTAAAATGAGCACCTGGGTCTTATCACATCCTTGACAGCAAAGAGTTTTGTTTTGTTTTTCAATCTTCCACAGGGGCTTTCTTCAAAGACAGTGGGTACCAATTTCCTCCACTCCCTCCACCTCTCTACCTGAGTCTTGATGCTGAAGTTAATTTTTTTTTAAAGTAAAGGAAAAAAGAGGCTTCTAGGAAAGCCAGGGTTAGAAAGAAGATAGGTATAGTGAAAATATGTGCTGGAATAGGACTGAAAAGTACACTAAGAAACTCAGAGGAGGTTGGTTTCCTCAGTACTTTAAGTTATTAAAAAGTGTCAAGTGACAATAGAGAAAAGGAGCTATCAAGACCTGTTAATCTTGTTATATTACGAGAGAGAGAAGGAGGGAGGGAGAGAAAGAGAAAGGGGGTAGAGAAAGATTGAGAGTCAGCTTTGATCTAAAAAAGGAACACTGCCTCAAATCCATTTTGGAAATCGGTGCGTTACAAACCACAAAAAATATCAATACATAATTATCCTTTTATTTTATGTAGACTCAGAATCCTCTGGCTAACTAGCATTTTTATTACGAGGTCCAAATATTGGAGAATTCAGCCATCACGATTTTGAGTATCAGTGCAATTATATTTAGGTCTATAACACAATTCAGAATTAGGCCTTTTATTTTCATTTTATAATTTTTCTTTATAGGTCTAATATCAAGGCAGTGCTTTTTTTTGGAATTGGCTGACTTTTTAAATCTATTGATGATAGATTATTTTATTTATATAGTCTTGTTTGAGAAACAGTTCTCCAGGACTTGGATGTACACACACACACACACACACACAGAGGCACTTTCTCAAAGCAACTAAGTAAGCACGATAGAACTAGGATTATTAATGTGGGTCCTTTCTCACTTTCCTTAATTGTTCTCTATCACCTTGGTTTCATCCCTAGACTTTGATTACGGTTTTCATTTTATATTTATGCCATCTAATCTTATAATCACATGTCTCTTTGGACCACCATACGGTTCTGTGTCTTCAGGCTAGATTTGCCTTCAGAAAGCCTCTGGCTTCTTTCAGCTGCCTTCAGGCCAGGGTAGGAAGCCATTCAGAAGGAAGATGCCAAGTTGCTGATTACTGTTCCTCTGTCCTGCGGTGAAGGCATGGCAGCTGCTCAGAGTGGGGACGGTGCAGCAAGGCTTCCCAACGTGTTGAAAAACCTCCTCTCTTATATCCCACTAATGACAGATTCATTTAACTTAGTGGTTCTCAATCTTGTTCGGTTGGCAAAACACCTGGAGGAAGAGGTGTTCTGAGAAGAACTCCATGAAATATTGATACACTTAATTCCCTTTACAAACTGAGCACACTTAACCAGCAGAAAACATGACTGCATTGTATGCTGCAATATGAAATCTCTTCCATCATCACATATGCCAAGGAATAAGGATGATTCTAAATTTTTCTGGTAACATTAATGTAGTACTTAATAATTTATCTTGTCATTTGCTAGGACTCACCAACAGCAAAACTGTAGCAGTCATGAAAGATTTAAGAAAATCTTTGGTTTTCTAATGGGCTAAAATTTTAAATTGAGAAACCTAGATTCATTGAAATATCGTTTCATTGTGAATTCAGATATAAACAACTACCATTAATTGATTTCAGCAAGAGAACACCTCAGACTAGCATTACCTTGAGGACTAGGACTATTTTGTTCTATTCACCTTTTCTTTTAAAATGTAAACATTCCTTTAGAGAGTAAGCTGGACTCCAGTAACATCTTAGTGTGAATTACTTTAATCGAATAATCGCCTAATGTCTAGCCAATATTAGCTGCTCTGTTATCTATTTGCTTTGCTTTAGTCTGTACTTGTGGTTTTCAAACTTATAAATTTCAGCTGCAGATTCTTTAGCTTCAACTGTGTAATTGCTTTCCCAATCTTTTGAGTTTACAACCTCGAAGTCATCTCGGAGTCTTTGTCTGCTTCGCCTTTATCCAGTTGTTTTGATGATTTCATGCTTTCTAACAAACTATTCCAACACTTGGTAGCTTAAAACAACAACAGTCATTGATTTTACTCATAAACCTGAAGTTCAGGCAGGCCTTTGGGAGGAAGGCATGCCTCTGCTCCACGTGGAGTTATCTGGGGCCGCTGGACTGAGGGCTCGAGTATCTGCTTCTGATGTGCTTCAGTCACATGGTTGGTAAGTCAGTGCAGGCCGTTGGCTGGGAGCAGGGGTGTGCTGGAGCCAGCTTGTATTGATTCGCAAAGCCAGTTTTATCTACCTTCTGTGGCATCATGTTTGTAGTTTGAAATCAGCTATAGTAGGAGAATTTACACCATGAAAATTGGCAAATACTTCAAATCCAAGCTCCCACCCACTTCCGGGGAGTTGGTGGTTCAACATTTAACAAGATCTCACTAGCTGAGCTCTCAGCTGGGGCTGAGGGCCAGGGCCTCAGAATCTCTCCTGGGGGCCTTGCCACGTGGCCCAGGCTTCTTCACAGCATGGTGACTGGGTCCCAAGGACATGCATCTGAGAGATAGAGGGAACACTGGGTGGAAGCTGTGTCCCCATTGTGGCCCAAGCTCAGCAGGCACACAGTATCACTTCCGCTGTCCTCTGTTAGTCCAGGTAGTCACAAAGACCTTCCTGGTTTCATGGTGAGGGGACACAGACTCTACATCTTGATGGGAGAATGGCAACTACGGGTGGGCATAGGGAACCAGAAACATTGTTGTCACCATTTTTAGGGAAATATAGTCTACCACACCATTATATCCAATTAGTTAGGCATAAATCGTTTTGTTCCACATGCCTTGGAAATTATAAGGATAATTTTTGTAAGTGAAGAAAGGGCGTGAGCTAATTGGGACGAACTGTATGAGCAAAGCTGAGGAGATGGCAGGGGACAAAATGTACTCAGCAAGTAGGGGAAAGATGGCCCTGTTTGGAATAATAAGTTTGCCTTGTTAAGTACAGAGTTCTAAAGTTAGGTAGATAAATTATGGAAAAATTCTGGGTGACTTCTGTATTAGTTTCCTACTGCTGTATAATAAGGTACCACAAATTTAGTGGTTTAACACAGCACACATTAATAAATAGCTTTATTTCTATTTTAAGCTCTCTCTCATAGTTTCTGTTGGTCAAAGTCCAGCATGTTTTAGCCAGGTCCTCTGTTCACGCTCTCATAAGGGTGAAAAATCAAAGTCCTTAACTTGATTCAGTGATCTCTCTCCAAGCTCCCCCAAGCTGTTGGCAGAATTCCTTTCTTTGTGGTTGTAAGACTAAGGTCCCCAGTGCCTTGCTGGCTGTTGGCTGGGGACTCTTCTCAGCATTGTGCAGCTGCTCTCAGATCCTTGCCACACTTCTCTCTCCATCCCAGCAATGGAGAATCTCCCTCAGGTTGAATCTCTTTGACTTCCCCTTCTGAGACCAGCTGGAGAAATCTCCCTGCTTTTAAAGGTTTGTATGGTTAGGTCAGGCCCTCCTAGATAATCACCCTTTTTGTGAAGTCAACTGTGCCATCGAACATAACCTCATTGTGGAGTGAAACCCATCAAGTTCATCATCCTGAGGATTATTGTAAGAGAAGGGATGGGAAATCTTGGGGTCACTTTATTTTATTGTTTTTTGTTTTGTTTTTATGTGGGTTTTTTGTGAGGAAGATTGGCCCTGAGCTAACATCTGTTGCCAATCCTCCTGTTCTTTGCTTGAGGAAGATTGTTGTTGAGCTAATATCTGTGCCAATCATCCTTTATTTTATGTGGGATGCCTCCAAAGCATGGCATGATGAGTGGTGCTAGGTCTGCGCCTGGGATCTGAGCCTGCCAACCCTAGGACACTGAAGCGGACTGCGCGAACTTAACCACTAAGCCACTGAGCATGCCCCTTGGGGGTTATTTTAGAACTCTGCCCACTACAATCTGGAATGACAAACTAAAGATCCTGCCTTATTGAGTGGTTAATGAAACTTGTCCAACAGTGTGCCAGCCAGTGGCTTTTGGGTCATCTTGTAAATTATGCAAAAAGCTCAGTTTCTTCATTTGGAAAAAGAAAAAAGATAATAAGTATATTACTAACTTCTCTATCCCACAGAGTTGCGGTGAAGGTCAAGCGAGTTAATGAATGGAATTGAGTTTTGAGAAACTTAGTGCCCTGTTGATTCTGTGTTGGCGAATCTCTACTTGTCATAATCCTACTCTTTCATCATCTCAGTTCAGATTTGATGCACTTAGACTTTCTTGGTCCTTCCAGCCATCCCACTGTCCCCTGATCTTTCCTAACAGTAGATCTGTTTGCCTTTTCTTATGCTATTTTGCATATTTGTCAATTTAGTGTAGTTATTTATGCATGTCTTCTTTCCCATTTTGTCCTGTGAGCTCCTTGAAGGCCTTTGCATAGCTCAGAGAACCTATGAAAAGCCTAGTGTGATGCCTCCCACACAATAGGGGCTCCTTAAAAATTTGAAGAATGAATGAAGATTAATTTGCTGGGATAGCAAATAGCATCAGAGTTTATTAAATGAAAGAGACCACTAAGCTACAACTGGAAATTTTTGTTCCTATATTTTAACATAGACCATACCTAGTTGAACTCTCCTGGAGTACATATCTCAGCTCAGCAGAAACATGAGTGTTGGTAACACATTTGGTCACATGGCCACCAGAGGGGGTGAGCTCTGGGAAGGTGGCATCCATGCCTTTCTAGTCTCTGTACCGGTGCCATGTCTGCTTATCATTCCTGAATAAATATTCAATGAGTGAATGAATGAAGGAGTGAATGAGCGAATATTGGTTCTGGTGTGGCTCTAATGGAAAAATATTGGTTCTGGAATGCCTCTTTGATCCAATTCTGTAGCCTCACCCTGCCTTATCTAGTTTCCTGTCACAGAGATAAACAAGAGACTGGAACTCCCATATGAAGGATCTTGTAGGGTTTACAGTGGTAGCAAGGTGGCTGACAAGGCCTCCATATTCTGACCTCTAAGGATCAAAAAGCCTGAGTTCTGGTGCCAGTGCCATTAAACCCCAAACTGTCCCAATTCCTGAAGGCTGAGGCAGTCTTCCTTCCTAGGAGCTCAGACTCCCTCCCTGCAGGCAGCAACCTCAAACGCCATTCCAGGCATGCTCACCTCCCACCCTGGGGTTGGCTTTCTGTCCAGGGATAAAAATGCCACAAGGAGACGGTGTCAAAAGGAAACTTAAAACTCACAGTCCTGCATCGTCTATAATGAAGTGTAAATCCAGTAAAGGTGGCGGTGAGGTGATAAAAATAGCGGGTTATTATGCTCATCACTAATGCATTTAATGTAACAATAGATTATTCCATTGTCATTAAATGAAGGGAAAGTAGGAGGATCTAATTCTATCTCTAGATTCCTTAATAAGTACTTCATTGTCAGTAAAATCATTTACATTGTTCAGTCTCCAAATAAAAGAAAAGGATGTACGGCGGCTTGTGCGTTCGGCGGCGAAGTGGGAACCAGGAAGGGTCTTTAGACCCTGGAGCTGAGTTCAACTGCCCCCAGGAAGGAGGTTGGTGATGGACTGCTGTTTGTTCTGAAATGAAGTGCTTCGCTGTGGTGGAATCGGGGCGGTAGTGTTTTGGTGAAATGCAATTGACAAATGCTTCACTTTATCCACCTCCTCATCCCGCCATGAACGTGTGATTTGGTGGCAGGGTTTGGAGATGAGATTTTCTCCTGTATAGGCTTCTTGTCAGGATGAATGAAGACCCTGTGTTAGCGAGACTGCATTCGCTTCCGTGGCCTGTAGGCGGCGCTTTCGCACTAAGTTGAATCACCTGCAGGTTCAAGGCTGGAGCGGCTTTCCTGGCTGACGTCGGATCTGGCCGCGGCCGAGCGCAGTCGTGCGAAATCTCTGCACTCAGAGACGCCTAATCAAAGAGCCCCGGCACGGATCTCTGCGTGCCAAATCCGCAAATCCTCAGTCTTTGCTAATCAGCCATTAACGTCCTATTGATAGGCAGGGCCAAAGCAGACTCGCAGGAATGGGGTCATGGATTTACGTTGCTGCTCAAGATTTTAGCCTGAAAATTTTTTCCCCCTTTCTTACTTCATTGCTTCATTTTTCCTTTTTCTTCCTTGAAGTCGTTAGAGATTTCAAGCTCAGGGAGTTTTAAAAAAATTACCAATGACCGCGGGTTTGTTGAGGGGTGAAGGGAAAAATCATTTGAGAGCTACCCAAATTTAATTTCTTATTTTTACGAGGTAAAGATTATATACACACACTTGCATACATACTATAGTGATTGAAAATATTAATTCTAATACTAATTCTATGTATGAGAATTTTGCATTGTCTAATAGGGAAACGGCTAGCCATAGGTAACTACTTTAAATTCAAATGGATTAATGTTACATAAATTAGAAATTCACTTCCTCACTTGCATTAACCACGTTTTAAATGCTCAATAACTACATGTCGCTAGTGGCTACTGTATTGGAAAGTGCAGATATAAAACATTTTCATCATTGCAGAAAGTTTTATTGGCAGCACTAGGATAGAGGAAAAGAAAGATAAATAGGGAATGAGAAGAATAGGAGGGAAAATTGAATATGGAGGGGCAAGAATCAGACAATGGGGTAGGTCACCTCAGAGAGAGAGTGAGAGAGAGAATTAAGTGGTCAGATAGACGCAGAGAGTGAAAGTCACAGATAGACTGGCGTAGCTAGAGATGGTTGTCCTTAGACACAGAGTAGGAGATGGAATTTCATGAAGACATTCTAATTTTATAGAGAGCTAGGATTCCACAGATAAAGGTTTCTAAAGCCGTGTTGCATGTTTACAACTATAAGCAGAAGTACGTTTGGGTGATGTCACCTCTTGGTACTTTTCATGTTGTACAGATGAAAATAAATGGAGCGTTTCTCTTGGCTCATAGACCACAGATTATCCATACCTAATCTGTGCAATGCTAACCCAATTTGCTGGAAAGTTAAAAAAAGAAAGGCTTTCAGGTAGTTATTTTGTATATATAAAATAAAATGATTTATTTGCATTGAATCCACAAATTTTGGTGCCATCTATAAGTGCATTTGAAGAGTCATGGGGCTAGAAATTACTAAGGGGATAGGTTTGAATGTTGACTGTTTTAGACAAATTATTATCTACTGTATATTGAAAAATCTTATGAATTTGGATTTTATAGCTACACGTTATAATAATAATTTCTTTTTTTTTGAGGAAGACTAGCCCTGAGCTAACATCTGTTGCCAATCCTCCTTTTCTTGCTGAGGAAGACTGGCCCTGAGCTAAGATCCCTGCCCATCTTCCTCTCCTTTCTATGTGGGATGCCTGCCACAGCATGGCTTGACAAGCAGTGTGTAGGTCCACACCCAGGATCCGAACCAGTGAACCCCGAGCCTCCAAAGCAGAACGCGTGGACTTAACTGTTGTGCTACTGGGCTGGCCCATATAATAATTCTCATATGAATCACCCTGTCAAAAGTTCTTTCTGTTAGCTAACCAGTAGTTCTTTTGACACAGTATATACCTGTTGCCTTTTAATCTTTTGTTTGGTTCTGTTGAGACAAAGGAAATTGTTTTTGTTGTTGTAGTCCCTATAATGCTGCTTTGAACTCTGAAGGACCTGATGGGGAGTAACACCATTGGAGGTTGGGGCTTCCTTCCAGCCCTCAACTTTTCTTGTAATCTTTGCCGTACTTCTTGAAGCAACGTGACGGGTGAGGCTAGCAGACCTGGGCCTTCTAGCTTTCACGTCCAGTCTGCAGTTTCATAATACTAGCAATCTTATCGTATTTATTTTTTTCCTTGCACATTGAGCCTCTGAATAATTAGTTCATGATAATGCTCCTTCCCACCCCAATTCTGATATGTAAGTCAGAATGCAGGTTTATTAACTTGCAGCTGGAGAAAAACCTGGCCTGAAACTGTGAGTTCACGCAGAAAAACGCATGACAGTTCAGAAGGTTTCTTGGTGAATATAAAATCAGAGCTGGATGTCCTCAAGGGACAGTCCTGTCAAGCCTTGGTAGCTTGATGAATTGTCTCTCTTATCCCCAGAGATGTTTCTGTCTGAAGCGCCAGAACATTTCCAGTCTGAGCACCCTCATGCCCGAGCAGAGCAGGAGGGACAAACCCAGCTCCTCAGCTCTCCTCTCTCATGACCACTGTCACCTGTCTGTTGCTGCCTCAGACCTTCCGTTTTTCATTTAGCATCCTTTTGTAACAGTTTGTACTTGACAAGTTTACAGATTTCTTTTAATTAATTACAGTTTAGGTTGGCTACCTCCTAGTGACATTTAGGGAAGCATTATAAACTCATTTGGTAGTACATCTCCAAATCAACTTGTGGGATAAATTTCTTCTGAGGAAGTGTTTTTGTTTGTTTCTTTTTGACAGCTTTGCATTCATTCAGAATTTATTAATTCCTATTCTTGCTAGGCATCAAGGGAAGCTCTTAGATTCTAAAGATGAATAAAATTGTCCTGATTTTGCAGAGATCACACTGCAGTTCAAAGGCAGGTTCATAAGCAAAATTCCACTGACATAAATCCTATAGTAGAGAGACAAAGTGTTTTGGGAGCATAAAGAACGAATTGGTCGAATGTTTTGGAGAGTCCATGCTTGTAAACTTCATTTGCTATGAGAAGTCTTCTCTGATCTCTGATTTCTAATTTTTATTCATTATTTTGGGATTAATAACAATAATGATGATAGTAGTGATATTTACTGTCATTTCTTAAGGACCTACCGTGTCCTTGACACTATTTCTGGCCCTTAATAAACATTATCTAAGTTACTCTTCATAACAACCCCTGGAAGAAGATGTTATTCCTGTGTTATGGAAGAGAAAACTAGGACTCAGAGTGGTTAGGTACTTGTCACCCATTGTCACCCAGCCAGGAAGGAGTAGAGTGGAGCCTGGATCTTGGTTCTGATGTCTATGCTCGTGTTCATTTCGCCATCTCACATGCCACTCCCCAGCTCTTAGTCCTCCAACTGTGAACTCTACCAACTGGAATTGTAGGATAAGGGGTGTGTTGTACTGCTGGAGGATCCCAATCCATTCAGGTGGAATGAGTAGATCGTCTAAATAGATCTGCTAAAGCTGAAAACATTCTATACCCTCCCTCCACGCTTCTGCAGAGGAACACCAGAAGAGTGATGTGAAAATCAGATGATGACAATGGAAGTAAACACATTGAAAATCTGGGGAATGGCAGTTTTCAGACACATATCAGAAATATGTCATGGCTTTAATGAATTTTGGAAGCGTTTGTGGGGGTCCTTGGGGGGACCGTGTGTTTGTTGGGTGAGTAGAGGCAGTCCAGGAACAAAGTTGCTTGCCACGCATGTATCCATCCTGGCTGACACCGTCATGGCCCCAGTTCTCGCCTCTCAGGTAGGATCGCTCTGCTTTCTCAATTGTCTCATAACCTGCTTATTTGCTTCTATCTCTGAGGCTAAAACAATGGGACTGGGCTTCCTGTGAAGCAACAAAGATGAGCGATGTGAGGAGCTTTTAGCTGAATTTAAAGCACATATCTTGGAAGAGCGTTGTGGGTCTGCGCAGGATTTGCCAGAGAATCACTTATTTCCTCTGAGCCTCAATTTCCCCATCAGTAAATGTTTGTTGCCTTCTTGATCCCTTCCATAGTAATTCTATGTTACTTCTTCCAAGAGTTAGTGCCTCATGCCCTTCCTCCCTTCATCTTTCTTTAATGTCCTCTATTTTCCTCTCTAGTCCCTTACTGCCTCTTGGCCACCTTCTGCCACACTTGGGAGTGAAGTGCATGGGTAAGGGCTGCCCCTGGTGCTGCCTCCAGGGAAGGATTCCACCATCTACTGGGCAAGATTGGAAAAGCCCTAGAAGGAACCCAGCATCCCTTTCCCTTCTACTTTCACTTTAGGTTTTGGGGCACAAGGGAAAAAGGCAGGGACCTCATCTACAGGTGTATTTGCTGGGTGGTACAGAGCAAGTGATGCCTTAGTCCTTGAGGAGTACATATACCCCCAACATACACACACACACATACACACATAGGACTGGGGGCACCATATCTTTATTTCAGTGTTCTCTGGGAAGATCAGCATTATGAGCTCAACAACATAGCATTCTTACTGTCCCACCACGTCCTCTGCTCTCTCACAAAAGAAAAATACGAACTTAGGGACTGAAGGATGCAATTGTGTTACCCCTTACCATGCCACATCTTAGTGAGAGCTTGGTGAGAACCTGGATGGGTTTGTAAGTGGAGCCCAGGGTTTGATTCAGGAAAACGTGAGTTCTAGTCCTGACTTTGTCTCTTACTAGCTACGAGACCTTAGCCATTTATGTAATTTCTTCCCATCTTAGCTTTCTCCTCTGTCAGATGAAAATAGTACTAAATTTTTGTTCTGATTTGGCCTGGTGAGGCTAGCGTTAGATAATGGGTGGGAAAGCACATTACAAATTCTGACACACCAAACAAATGCAATATAGAAAATTAGAGACTAATCAGTCCCCTATTCATTCCTGTTTAGTAGGAATCAGTCCTGTAGGACAGATGCAAGGGAAGATTTGTTTGCCTTTCCTGGCATGAACTAGTGTCTGGGAAGAAAATAGGAAAGGTGTGTTTGAAAGAAATTTGTCTACCTTTGGGGCTCCATGGGAGTTTATTAATTTTAATAATTCCTTACATTTGGGTGGCAGGGTTAAGAGCATGGGCCTTGGAGCCAGACATCCAAGGTTCAAATCCTGGCTCTTGTGTGGCCTCTGGCAAGTCTGATGACCGCTCCATCCCTCAGTTTCTTTATCTGTAACCTGAGGATATAATAATAATAATAGCCCCTCATAGAGTTGTTGTAAGGACTGAGTCAGTATAAATTACCTAGAAGGCAGCCTGGTACCTATTAGCTTTTATTATTATTACTATTCTGTCACTTGAACCTTTTCCAAGGATGTTTACGTGTTCCATTTCATTTGATTGTCATCCTAGCAACCTTGAGTGGTAGCAGCCACATTTTATCGATGAGGACACTGATTGCTGCAGTCAGTTCCTCAAGCTCATACAACTGATGAAGGACAGCACTGTGGCTAATGTCCAGGGCTCTTTACAACATGCCTTGACCATTGTTCGCTTAGATCCTGAAACTGGGAAAAGGGCTGAAGACTCAAATGACAGTCAACCCACTTAACAAGTAATCGTGACAGACTCATTGCTTAGCTAAGAATTGAGAGGTAGCTCAATTTGTAATTTGTAATCAGAATTTTTAAGTGGACTTAGAACTTCATGAAGTCATTTAATACATGAAACTAACTTTTAAACTAGCTTGTATTTTTAGCATTAAATGATAATAGTGTCAATTCTTAAAAGAAAAAACAATATTCTTTCCACTGTTTAAAATGTGTACCCTGCCTAGTTCCATGATGCAGACTCCTATTGAAACACAGGACTCAAGAAGACGTTTAGAGATTAAAAAAAGAGAAAAGTTCGCCTAACTCAGTGCTAAGCAACACTTTTTTTCTGTGAGAGCTAATCCAGGACAAATATACATATTTCTATGTAATTTTTGTTTCGTTCAAAATGAAAATAGGTTTATTAGGTCCCTCAGCGGCGATGAATATCTTTATAACATAGGTTACCTACATTGTTGAATATGAGAATGTCAATGAAATAAATGATACTGAGTTTTAGCCATTAAAATGTTAATTTGTGGACATTTCTAAGTTCATCCTGAAATTGACTAAAAGGTGGAAACTTGAGCCTAGATGGACTGCACGTGACTGAGGGTCAGGGGTCGCTCATGATTGGTTGAAATAAGATGTGAGAAGTGGAACCGCCCAAGGCAGCAGGGACCAGCAGGTAACTCTCAAAGGACACTGAGTCTGGCTAGATGTTTCTTTTGTTTCCTAATTCAAGAGTAGAAGTTTGTGCATTATTTCATTTTCCTTTTCTGACAAGAGAAAATATATGCATTCACCCGAAAGAGACCTTTTTATTGTTCTGGAATCAAACCTAAGCAGACATTTATGGAATGAGAATTTATTTAAAGAACTTTGAGTAACACAGTGGACAGTATCTTCAACGACAGCCTGTAAAAGACACTAAAATCCTTCTTAAATAGACACTTCTTATTTCAACTTTCTATAGCGGCAGAAGGCATAACATTAAATTTTAACTTACTAGAGACTTTTATTTGAGAAGGCAATGAGAATAAGCTAAGCTAGTTCATAGTTACTATGCTCACAGATAACTTACCTTAAGCTGCAGTGGAACCAGAAAATCAAGATTGGAGTAAAAAACTCCTGTGTGTATGGGGCCCTGATGAGCAATATCAGTGAGGAAGCTGGGCTGGGGTGTGACAGTGGCAAGCCTGAGAGCAAGTGGCCCATCTGACAAGGCAGCGACTGAGTTCCCGCGGATGGGTGCCATGAGAGAAAGTGGGCCGGTGCCATCAGATCTTCTGATTTTTCAAGAAAAGTAACAAGTGCAGATTATACATGAAATCTCCCTATTTTTAAATATTGGCAACTAATTCACATTTGTAAAAAAGCCCTGTGTGACATGCACAAAATCATATATGTAACAGGGTTATGTCTTACAGCATTATGTGTGCTGGCAAGTTTGGAAACAGCCTGAACTCTCACTAACAAGAGAAAGAGGGCCAGCCCAGTGGCACAGCAGTTAAGTCCACACATTCTGCTTTGGTGGCTCGGGGTTCACTGGTTCAGATCCTGGGTGTGGACCTACGCACTGCGTGTCAAGCCATGCTGTGGCAGGCATCCCACATATAAAGTAGAGTAAGATGGGCATGGATGTTAGCTCAGGGCCAGTCTTCCTCAGCAACAAACAAGAGGAAGCTTGGCAGCAGATGCTAGCTCAGGGCTAATCTTCCTCAAAAAAATAAAATAAGTGAAAGAAATCATGTCACATCCATTCAATGGAACATTACGCTGATGTTAAAAACAAAACAAAAGAGTGAAAAGGTCTTTATGTCCTGATATAGAAATCTCAAAGACATTGTTAAGCAGAAAAATCAAGGGCAGAGGTGTGTATCATATGCTTCACTATGTGAAAAAAAGAAGGAGAAGAGAATGTGTGTGTGTGTATTAGTCTGCTAGGGCGGCTATAAAACAGAATATCACAGGCTAGGTGGCTGAAACAACAGAATTTATTTTCTCACGGTTCTGGAAGCTAGAAGACCATGATGAAGGTGCTGGGAAATTCAGTTTCTTGTGAGAGCTCTTTTCCTGGCTTGTAGACCACTACCTCTCGCTATGACCCCACACGGCCTTTCTTCTGGTGCTCGCGGAGAGAGAGGTCAGTGGTGTCTCTTTCTCTTCTTAGAAGGACATCAATCCTATTGGATTAGGACTCCACCCTTATGACCTCATTTAACCTTAATTTCTCTAAAGGCCTTGTCTCTGAATACCATCAAATTGGGGGTTAGAGTTTCAACATATGAATTTTAGGGAGACACAATTCAGTCCATTGCTTTTATGTTCATAGAATATATTTAGAATGATAAAAATTAATAACATTAGCTGACTAGGGCTGAGGAACTGGCACATGCTGGACAAGTGGATTACTTCTCGTATTCTCCCCAGAGGAGCCAGCATCACATTTATGTTGTCCAAGTTTAAAAACTGGACTAGTCATCTCACTCAGAGAGAAGGCCAGCCCTCTCCTTCACATGCAGTTGCTGCAGCGATGCCCTCTTCTACAGGCAATATTAATTTTCAGAAAGAATTTTGGATCTTTCAGTGCTTGTGTGACTGCTTGCTTGAGACCCCAAAGTTCTGCCCCATATAACACAGAACGTAAAAGAATACCAAACGCGAAAATCAAAGGAATTGTGACTTACTGAATTAATCATCCAGATTCTAGTTACATTTCATTTATCAATGGAAAGGTAGCAGCATATTAAGTGTTCAGCTTGAGTCTCCCCTTCTATGTCGGCAGCAAACTCATTCCTTGAATGCAGGAAATTCCATTTTCTCTTCCCCCCATTCCTCCAACCCCTCCCTCTCTGCATATTCAAGCATGTGTCAGGGGAGTTTGCTGCTAGTTTAGGCATATCCTTTCCTGGTTCCTAGGTTGGGAAATCCACAGCTTCTGCCCCCGTGGGGGTGGGGTGGAGGTGGGGGTGGGAACAGCTACTATTAATGTGCTTCCTGCAAAATATTCTGATTCTCCTTTAGTTGCATCTCTCCAGATTCCATGGAAGCCAATAAAGTATTGGTGACAATTGCTTATCCACCCACAAGCCTGGGTGCAGGTATGAAGAGGGATAGTTAACTACCCAATCACAATAAAAATGATATTTTTTTGACGAGTCTCAGCCAGGATAATTTGTTGCAATTGTAGCTGTCCTGTTTTTCTCTCCATCTCACTCACTTCTACTTTCAAATGCATCTTGTTGCTTCTCAAATGCTGTTAAACATGGCAAATACCACACTGCTTCTACTGCTAGTCGCCCTGTATAATTGTGCTGTTTAGGCACTGGAGAGCCTGAGGGACACCATCTGTGTAGACTCGGACATAGACTATACTGAGCACCAGATGCCACTCAGAGGGACGTGTCCCCTTTCTCTGCAGCCGACACTGCTACCATCCAGGGAAGTTGTGTTCTAATCCCCAGAGGCTAGCCAGGCCCAGTGAAAGTGAATAAGGGCCTCAGTTCTCAAATGAAGGTGAGCATTGGGGTCACTTCCTCCACTCTCCCCACCCTCTGTAAGCTCATGGCACCGCTCTTCCTCTTGAGGAAGTGAGATGACAGGCCCCTGTCTCTCCCACCATACACAATCACGTACAAGGTGTGCTTCCTCCCTTCTCCTCCTCTCCTTTCTATAGTGGTTCAGTTCTCTTGGGATCTCCCCATTCCCAGCTGGGTTCCACCCATCCTAATTTCCTCCATTCCCATTGGCTCTGGTGAAGAGCGGGGGTTTATTTTAAACCAGTTCCATTTTGGGAACTGGGAGAAAACTGGGGAAACCAGAACAATATCTGTAGTATAGTTTATAGCATGTTAATTTATTACTTTTGATCATGGCACCATGATTATGTAGGATGCTAACATCGGGGCAACTGGTGAAGAGCATATGAGAACTCTCGTTACTATCACTGCAACTCTTCTGCAAGTCAGAAGTTATTTTAAGATAAAATATTTTTAAAAACAGTATCTGGGGAAGTAAATCTACACACATGTCCCCAAAATCTGTCCCAACCCAGGCCTCATTTTGCCAGCTGCCTCCATATTCAGGTGGTTCTTTGAGCAACACCTCGTGCGTATTGGTAGGGGGCGTACGTTCCCTCCCCACCACCCATGTGTAGACTGTCCCTGTTTCTGCTGATTTATGCCAGCCTGTACTGAGAGAACCATGGGGGAGAATAGGAATGAATCAAGATAAGATGGGTTGTGAAATCCCAAGTGGAATTGGTTGCAGGGCGGTAAGAACAATTATATGTTGAGTTATAACTTCAGTGCATTTGAATTGAGAATATGAATATAATCTATGGAATCTAGTAATTTTCAGACACTTTCCCTATTGTTGCATTAAAGTAGCTTCTCATTTTAATGAGACAGATCTCTTGTGTGTCTTCATGAATGTGACAGCACTGACAGCCGAGGGCAAAGGAGACTTTCTAGATTTCTCTTCAAGGTTGTGGATCGAAGGCATCTACAAGGGGGCAGTTGTTATTGTATCTGACTACCAGCCATGCCATGTGCCTGGACCCCTCTCAGAAGTTCTAAGAGCAGGTCCTTGGGGGTTGTTACTTAACCACATTCTGTGCAGCTTACAAAGTCCTGAGTGAGCTGCCTCATGCCCACATTTTCAGTCTTCTGTCATACTCCCGTATTAAGCTCCAGCCACATTGGGATATATTCTCTTCCTAAAACAGTAAGCTTTTCCCCACCACAAGGCTTTTGTATTTGATGTTTTTTTTAGGGCAATACTCTTTCCCTAGCTCTTCTCACAATACCTTCTTATCCTTCAGGCTTCTGCTTAAATTTCACCTGCACAGGAGACATTTTCTGCCTAACTGTTTAAAGTAATCACCCTATTACTCTACCGTGTGATCTTCCTTTTTCCTTCCTAATGCTTATCATAATTCATAATTATTGTCCACCCATTCGGGCACTTGTTTGTCATCTGGCTAGGATATAAATTTCATGAGAACAAAAACTGCTTGTTCACCCTTGTACTGCAGACACCTAGAACAGAGTCTGGAAAAAATAGTATTTGCTGAATTAAAGAATGGGAAAAAAAAGTCTCTCTGCTGCCTCTGTAACCTATGGCGTTGGGGGCAAAGCTCCGGCCACTCCTCGAGTTGGGGGTGCCTCTTGTAGGGGCAGAGGAGTCTGAGGCACCTTCAGTCCACAGAGGTGCTCACAGGCCCCTTGCCAATGGTAGGAAGATGGGTCTTGTGTAGGCCATCCTGAACGCTGGGGGGTTTTCCTCTCTGTGAAAGGAAAGGCTGGAGGACATATATTCTGTCGGTGTGATGGGACACGACTTTTCCACTCCTTCCCTGTCTTTCTCTCTTCCACAGATATTTGTCGTGTGTTAGAACGTAGCATAGTGCCTGGCCCATAGTTAACACAACTGTGAGCAGGGCAGACTCCGTCCCTGGCCCTCCTGTTTCTTGTAGACCAGCAGGGCTGACAAGACCAGAGGCAGTTACAGGTCAGTGTATGAGGTGCCCTGAGAGGAGGCTGACATGGAAGCGGATTCTCCTCCTCACTTGGATTCATGCCAGGGGAAGAAGAGGGTAGGGAAGCTTGCAGGGCTCGCAACCTGGATACTCAAAGGCTCTAAATCTGAGAACATGTTGTTCTTTACCAGGCAGCTGTGACGGTGGTGCAGTTACAGATAACTGATTTAACACCTATTGGCTTCTTTCTACCTTCTCCATGTATATATATTTTTCCTGTATGGCACCTGGAGGGATTTTTCAGGGTATCAATAGAGTAACTGGGCCCGGAACCAATGGACTAAGGAGCAGGTCATCACCTTGATAAGCACCAGCCCTCGGACTGTGTTGCTCTTCCTGGACTTCTGCTAACAGGGACTTCAGAATATAAGAATATGAACAAAATAATACAGGAGGGGTCATGTGTTGTAATGCCTGGCCTGTGGAAAGACTTCAGTAAAGCTTAGTTGAATCTGGATCTATTGAGGAATTAGGAGTAGACACCAAAGTGTGGTTCATGTGGATTTTAACCTTTCTGACTGTGCCTTCTTGGTGGCAGCGGCTGGAGAGCTAAAACCTACATTCCCAGACTCCCTTACAGCTGGCTTTTGTGATTCAGTTCCAACTATCTGATACCCTTGCTTGGGACTTAAACTAGGAATGGAATTAAGAAGGGAGAGAGGTGGGGTATCAGGCCTCCATTTTTTTACCAATGTCCCATAGTGGCAGAGACAGCATGGTTCCAGACCTGGTAGATATGGTGGCCTCCTGCGTGAGCCAGGAGCAACAGCTGCTTTGGCTAACTGCGTCCACAGTGTGGCTTTGGGGTTATTCCCAGAAACTAAGCCTGTGGTTTATTTCTTCAGCAGCCTTTCCCCCCAGTGATTCTCTGAGCCACTTAATACAAGGTATATTAATTTTCTAGGGCCTCCATAACAAATCACTACAAGCTGGATAGCTGAAAACAACGAAAAATTGTTCTCTCATGGTTCTGGAGGCTGGAAGTTCAAAATCAAGGTGTCATCAGGGCCATGCTCCCTCTGAAGTCTCTAACAAGGATCCTTCCTTGCCTCTTCCTAGCTTCTTGTGGTTACCAGCAATCTTTGGCATTCCTTGGCTTGTAGCTGCATCATTCCAATCTTTGCCTCTATTTTCACTTGGGCTTCTCTCTACGTACATCTCTGTGTCTTCACATGGTGTTCATATAAGGACATTAGTCACTAAATTTAGGACCCATTCTAATCCAGACTTTCTTTTAACTTAAGTAGTCACATCTGCAAATACCTTGTTTCCAAATAAAGTCACATTCTGAGGTTCCAGGTGGACATGAATTTTGGAGGGACACTATTCACCTCAGTGTACAGTGTAATAATCAATAATCTTACATTGCTCAAATTAGCTAGAATGAATTCTGTGCTCTGAAGCTGAACCCCACTGATTTGGATGACCTCGGAGGCTCCCAGCCGTCTCTGACATTGTAGGATTCTACTCTAAGTAGTGAGGTATTTGACCTGTGTTGTGATTGACAACTGTCAGCCTCAGGCACCAGCAACCATGCAGAAAACTTCATTGAAGGTGGGCTTCACTTATTTAAAGTCATCGTGATGATTCATTCAGGCGTGGGGGAAGCAGCAACCCCCTTTCTCTTTTATGAAAACTGCAGGCTTACTTTTCGCTGTCCCTTGCCTTTTCTTCTCAACCCCACACAGTAGAGACAGCCTGCTTTGGTAGACTAGGGCTTTTCACACACAAGCAGTCCTTCAGTGTTGATTTTATTCTCAGCAAGAAAAACTTGCCTAAAGAATGAATTTCAAGTTAGGCCTGTAAGGAGCATTTCAATACAAAATTAGTGAAGTGATTAGGACTAGGAGGCGGTCACTAAGAAAGGGTTGAGGAGGAACCTGGAAATTCAGATGTAAGCCATGGAGATTGCCAGCTTTAGTTACCACTATGAGTACTTAGAATGTGCTGGGTGAGATATACATACATGTATATTTGTGTGTGTGTGTGTGTGTATTCTGAGTTTTATATATATAAACAGTATTTAATATTTAATTTGGTATTTAATAAATACTATTTATATATGGTATATGACTATAAGTACTATGATACCTATCTAATGCTATAATTATGAGTATTTATATGCTATATATGAATATATATATATACTTATTAGTTTTCTAATACTGCCGTAGCAAATTAGCACACAGTTGATGGCTTAAAACACAGCCATTATTATCCTGTAGTTCTGTAGGTCAGAGTCTGGGCACAGTGTGGCTCAACTGGCTTCTCTGCTCGGAGACTCACAAGGCAAAAATCAAAGGGTTGGCTGGGCTCTGGGGACGATTACACTTCCAAGCTCATTCAAGTTGCTGACAGAATTCAGCTCCTTGTGATTGTAGGACTGAGGGTGCCATCTCCAGACACATGGCCCCCTTCATCTTCAAGCCAACAATGGCTCATCAAATCCTTCTTATGCCTGGAACTTCTAACCTCCCTTTCTGCTGCCAGCTGGAGAAAGGTCTCTGCTTTTAAGGGTGGGGCGATTAGATTAGGTACACTCAGATATTCCAGGGTAATCTCCCTGTTTTAAGGTCAACTGATTAGTAACCTTAACTACATCTGCAAAGTCCCTTTTTGCCATGTCATGTAATACATCCATGGGAGTAACACCTGGAGGTGAAGGTCATGGTGCCAAAATTCTGCCTATGACAACACATACTGTCTAAGAAACTTGAATCTAAGGAAAATTGAGGCTAAACATCTTGCCTAGGGTTACACAGCTGGCAAAAGGCAGAACCATGTTTTCAGACATTCTTTCCACAGGTATTTATTGAGGGCACATGATGTGCCAGGAAGTGTTTTAAATGTGGAGGATATTGCAGTGAACTAAAGCATCAAAAAATCCTGCGCTCCTTCAGCTTGCAGTCTCCTGGAATTTATTTGACGCCTGCCTCTTACAGTCTCTTGCCTCCTTGCTTTGTAGCTCTTCTCATGGAGTTTTCCAGCTTCTCATGGCTCCAAGGTCAGGACTACCCCTCTTCCTGAACCAGTGGTGCCTGGGATTGAGACAGAGCACTAATCACACCTGCTTTCTGTGTGAGGCACCAACTCTGGGCACTCTTGTAGGCTGCCATTTATAGCTACACTTGACTCCAGTGAGGATCTAATCCAGAGTACAGGATCCCCACATCCCATCCTGCCTGGTCTCCCAGACTTCCTGTAGGAGGTGCTGTCCTGTCTAGCTCCTGTTGGCCCTTCTACAGGAGGCTGCATCCTTTGCTCGATCCTGCCCTCCCTCTCCCGGAAATGCAGGAAATGCTGTTGTGAGTGACCATCTTCTCAGAACCATGTACTGCCTGTCTGTAATACCCCCAGCGGGGATGTCCCTGATGCCTGCTCTGCCAGATGGACCAGACCAGGCTTGCCACTGCTTCTTGCCTGACTCATGCCAGCCATTGGCTGTTGGTCTGAGCACTGATGCCAGCAAGGTAATGTTAAAAAATTATTAAATCAAACAACTTACGTTGTACAAACAACTATTTAACACTTCATGAAGTGGGCAGTCTCCTTTAGGAGAACTGCAAAATGGGGCAGAAGGCAAGAAGCTTTTATAGGAAAAAGAATAAAGAACAAAGAACAAGGAAGAGACAAATAGGGAATATCTGATTGCCTGGTAGTCAACCTAGAGTTGGCTTGGCATTTGAGGGTTGGCTGACTGAATAAACTGCAATTCTGGTCAAGTGGAGCATTTACAGAGACACGAACGTTATCTAAATTTCAGTTTGCTGGTGTGGCACCCTTGGGAGGAAGCATTCCCTCTTGGGTCTAGAAATTTATTTCAACAGAGTAGAATTAAATTCTATTTTTCCATTATTTAGAAATGACCAGTTTGTTAAGTTGCTTAATGATTCATTTAATTTTCATAAATAAAAGCTCAGGAGCAGAAAAGTTTTGTAAAAATGAAAATTAAAAAATCCTGTTAATTTTATCTCCATAATATCTCTCACATTGCTCCTTTGGATGTCCTTCTCCACTGCCATATCAGCATGGTAAGAGTATTAAAGATTACCCAAATTCTTTCTTTCTTTTTTTTCTTTTTTTTTGCTGAGGAAGATTTACCCAGAGCTAACATTTGTTGCCAATTTTCCTCTTTTTGCTTCAGGAATATTTGCCCTGAACTAACATCTGTGTAAGTCTTCCTCTATTTTGTATGTGGTCGCTGCCACAGCATGGCCACTGATGAGTGGTGTAGATCTGAGCCTGGGAACTGAACCCAAGGCCGCTGAAGCAGAATGCGCTGAACTTAACTACTAGGCCATGGGGCTAGCCCCCAAAATTATCTCTTGATCTGATTTCATTTCTTCTCCCCTCAAATTTTGTCCCATTCAGTCAGCAGCGTTTAATATCTGAGGGGAAGATGGTATCACAGAAAACAAACAAAAGTCAAACAACCAAATCTGTGGAGAAAGTGAGTCAGCTTATTGGCCTCTGATGATCAAAAGTTGAACTTCATGTGCAAATAAGCATATCTGATCACCCACTTCTTTCCTGCTCCCCTACTCTCAGCCTTGCCTATCTAGATAAAGCTTCCACAGGCTGAGGGAGGCAAAACATTTAGAGTGAGCTAGGAAGGAGTAGACATTGTGGGATGCCGAGAATGTGCTGTAATTGAAATACTAGATTGCTTGTGGGGATCTGAGGTGGACGTGACCTGCGTCTCATGTTTCAGGCAGATCCTGAGAAGATGAAAGTCATCCAGAGCTTCCCATCCCCCATCTTGGAGCATTATAGTGATGGAGCTCTGTCGGTGTGTAGGCTGATGGGTCTGTGTAGCCTCGCCCAATTTCCTGGATATCTGGCACAGGCACGGAAACAGTTAAATGCTTCCCAAATACCTTGGAGGGTGGTGGGAGAGGCTGTGAGAGCTGGATCTGCAGCCTGCGATGATTTGAACCATTAGAGTCAATAGTTGTCTGCAAGGACATCTGCCAGGAACATGAATCCCAAGTGGTGCTAGTGGCAATATCAGTCATGAGGAATGATGACCAATTGTCTCCTGCCTGTCTCTTGGCCCTAAGTCAGTCCCTCTGCTGCTATCCCCAGGGACACAGACACCCCATCAGCAAGGGGTGAGAGAAGACCCTGTGTATCAGTCTGGGTTCTCCAGAGAAACAGAACCAATAGGATACTTATCTCTCTAGAGAGAGGGAGATTTACTATAATGAATTGGCTCATACGGTTGTGGAGGCTGAGAAGCCCAAGCTCTGCAGTACGCGAGCTAGAGACCCAGGAGAGGCGATGGTATAGCTCTGGTCCGAGTCCAAAGGTCTGAGAACCAGGAGAGCTGATGATGTACGTTCAAGTCAAGTCTGAGGCTGAAGGCAGGGGGAGGCTGATGTCTCAGCTGGAAGACAGTCAGGTAGAGAGAAAGAATGATTTCTTATTCAGACTTTTATTCTATTCAGGCCTTAAACAGAATGGATGAGGCCCATCCAGATTGGAGAGGGCTATCTGCTTTATTCAGTCTACCAATTCTAATGTGAATCTCATCCAGAAACACCCTCACGGACACACTCAGCATAATATTTCACCAAATATCTGGGCACTCCGTGGCCCAGTCAAGTTGGCACATAAAATTAAGCATCACGCCCTGATTGGACTGAGATTACCCAAACTGACAGAAAACATGCTGCTGTCTCTGTGTGCAGAGGGTGCTCACAATAAAACTTGAATTGAAGAATGAGAAAAACGAAGCTGCCTTTCTTGCAGATCTGAGTCTATGGCTTGAGCTGACTTCCCTGCTCTGACACCCAGTCTTCACAGACGCAACTGAGAGCCGTGTCGTTCCGGAAGCCTTTCTGGACTCGCGAATGGAAGCACTCTCCACTTCCTGTCCCATGATACTGCCTCTCCCTGAAGGTATCTGTGGCTCTTGCAGCCATCTCTGTACCCCGCAAAGCCCCCAGCACAGAGACTTGCATGAAACAGGAGCTCAGGAAATGCCTTTGAATGAATGAATGATCAGAAAATCTGTCTCTTTCATGTGTATTAAAGTCACAAACAAATTAGAGGGGAGGGGAAGGAAGCACAGGAGGAGTGTCTACTGGGAAGAGCACTGGGCAAGGTATGTGGAACCCAGAGCTTGGTCTGGGTTCTGCTACTAAGCACCTAAGAGGCCCTGGCACATTGCTCAGCCTTTCTGAGCATCAATTTCCTTGCCTTTATGACTGGCATTCTAATACCTGTCCTGCCTACCTCAGAAGCACTGGGAGCTTTGAAGGAGATTGGATGGAATGTCTCATGTGGAAGCACACAAAGTGTTATAACAAGGCTATAAAATGTGTGGTGGATTTGTTGTTGTTTCATGGGTGTATGTGCTGTGTCCACAGATTATAAATTCCTTGAGATCAGGAGACGTGGATCTTGCTTATTCCTAGAGTTCCAAGGACAGTGAAGAGCTGGCTGGGGGCTCGACACCTACCTACCCATGTGAACGTGCAGTGGTGCTGCAAGGACTTGTTCATGGGGAACGATGATCCCTGAACTTAAAGGATTGTGTCTTGTCATTACGTGGGTGAGAAAACTACACAACTGGTTTAGTGAAAGGAAGTAAACATGGAAATGACTCCCCAGCTCTTCTGGGGAAGGGCCAGGTGCAGGACCCATGCCTGTATAAGGTCTTGTGTTGAGTGCAGGTGAGACAAAAAGATTCCTGAAGATCCCATCCCTGCCATTCCTTGGGCTGTTGAGCACCTGCAGCGTCCTAGGCAGTGGGCTTCTGCTGTGTTCATGCAGGCAGCTCTCCCAGGAACCCCAGGTGGTGAGGATCATTATCCTTGTTTTGCAGTTGAGGCAACTTGGAGGATGATAAAGTTGAAGTAACGTCCCCAGCAAATGCCTTCTAGAACAGGGATTCAAACTGGTGTCTTGGTGCAAAGCCCTTGGTTTTTCCGTTACATTATATGGAGTATGAGTCTGGTTTATAATTTAGAATTTTGCACAAGCTCCATTTTTTTTTTCTTAAAAGAAAAAAGGAAAGCATACTGACAGGTGGATTCTTTTAAATGGTACTCTTAGAAATTATTATGTTATGGGGTACCAGTTCGTTGTCAGGCTCTGGTTTTTAATTTTCCATGAAAATTGCTTTGCATCTGTAGCCACTTTGGTCTAACATGCTTTCCTCCCTCTTCAGTGAATATTGTCAAATATTTGCAACAATCCCCTAGATATTTTGTGCTAACCAAGAACTTGGTTGTTCTTTTCGTTTTTAAATGATTAAATTAAAATTTACCCTTGAAGGGTTAGGACTCTGAAAACAGACCATTTTGTTGGTTCCAGGCACAGGAAACAAATCTACACGGAAAGAGAGGGGTCAGATTAATATAACTGTGGTGACCCCTACATCCCCGTGGACCCGGGCTTGGGAGTCTGGGCAGCTTGTAGCCTGCCTGTAAAAGGCTCCCTGCCCTTGGGCAAGAGAAAAGAAGTAGAGCCGAGGAGAGAGTAATGCAAAAAGAAGAAGGAGAAAATGAGTTGTAGGCGAAGAAGGGAAGACTGCAATTGTAACTTTAAGTATTTCAAACGTTTTGGGGACTACACAGTGTTTAAGGAAGATATAGTTCCTGAAATATCAGGTTCATATAATGTATCACATGAGTAAGCTCTTCACTTTGCAAGTATTTTCTGAGCCTTTTGTCAGTGCCCAGCTATGTTTTCATTCTAGTGGTGGACATGCGCCACTTTTCTTCTTCCTCCTGGTCACTGAGATTAAGGGATATTTAATTGAGTCTGCAGGCAGTCCACAAATGTGTAAGGAGGACGTACTACGTATAAGGTACTGGCTTGGGCACTGGTGAGAGGAAAAGATGCATTAGGAATCGCAACCCCGTCTTCTCAGAGCTACCAGTTCTGCAAAGGAACTAATTCACAATAATGAGAGGCAGAGACCACACAAACATAAAATGGGAGAGTGTTACAGAAGAAAGAGAGGTTATTATTTGTGGAGATGTGGTAGTACTTCCTGCAGGAGGTGATATTAAACCAGTGTTTACCTATGTGAATACCAGCAAGAGGTTACTTTCTGGGCAAGGAGGATGTGGACGTAGAGAGTGAAGGGCATGTGTGAGAATGTATATTTGGCTGGATTAAAAGGTGATTGAAAACAGTAGTCAGAGATGAGCCTGGAAAAGCTGGCTGGGGCCAGATTGCAGAGAGCTTTTAATGGCAGCTGTAGTAGTCAGGGTTTGCTCAGAGAAGCAGAACCATCACAAATATTATGGAATAATGATCTATTATAGGAATTTGACAGTATATGATTGTGCGAAAAGCTGTAGTATTTTGGCTTTCTATTATTGTGTAACAAACCACCCCAAAACTTAATGGCTTAAAAAGACAACCATTTTACCTGCTCATGATTCTGTGGGTTGGCAGGGGCTCAGTTGGGTGGCTCTTCTCCTGGTGTCACTTGGGGTTTGTTGTGTGGCTAGGTGGAAATGTCCGAGATGGCTTCACTTACATATCTGTTGCTTAGCAGGGATGGCTGGGAGGCTGTGACCTCTCTCTCTCCACATAGCACTTTTCATGTGGCTAATTTAGATGCTTTCCATGGTGGCTGGATCCCAAAAACAAGCATTCCGTAGGACAAACCTCAATGTTCAAATGCCTATCAAGCCTCTGCTTGCATCATGCTTGCTAGTGCCCCATTGGTCAAGTCTAGAGTCAGAGTAGGAGGGGACTACACAAGGGCATGAATACTGAGAGATGTGCACCATTGGGGGCCATCAGAGTAACCATCTACCACACCAGGCAAAGGGATTAGGGATTTTTTTCAGTAGGTAATAGGAAGTGATTGAAATATTTGGAGAGGAAAGTGATGTAATCAGATTATTGCTTTGGGAAGACTCTCTGGGAGTAGTGTTGTAGGATGGTGTGGAGACACACGAGGCAGGGAGTTTAATTAAGAGACCATTACAAATAGCCAAGGTGAGAGGAGATGGGTGTGGAACTAGGGTATGTGTCATCCAACTGCTTATATGCTTTCAGATCTATTCCTCTCTCTTCCCCTGATTACAAGGAAGCTGACTCCTGCAGTCTGTTTCCCAGGTTCCACATCAACTGTCAGTTGGTTTCCTGCTGGTTTGGCCAATGAGAGGCACTGATGGAAGAATGAAGGGAAAGAGGAAGGAAGGGTATTTCTCTTTTGCTCTCTCTGCTTTAGTACTTCTGACAGCAGCAGTAACTTCTCTGTGGCTCCAGCTTTGGTAATCCTATCTTCCATTTTTGCTTCTCCAAGGTGGGAGTGGTAGCAACTTACCATTGCATTAATTTCTGGATTTCTTGATTATCCCTTGTTTAGCTTCTTGGTTCTTCTATCACCTATAGAGCTAACATTCTGTATTTGAGTCTCCCTATTTTAAATAATTAGAGTAGTTTCTATTTTCATGGTTCAATCCTGGCTGATACAGCAGGCCAGCAGGAATAGAGAAGAGGAAACACATAGAAAAATGAATACATAGGACTTTGAAAATAATTATACAGGTAAGTATTTTAGAAGATCAACAGACATGGAAGGTGATTTGGAATTTTTGAATCTGGGTAACTGAGAGCATGGCAGTACGAGTAAGGAAGTAGAATAGTCAGGAGGGGAAGTAACCCTTGGAGAAAGATGATGAGTTCAGTTTGGACACGCTGAATGTTTTGGTTGGTGGGTTATTTAGATGATGATGATCACTAGGCAGATGGGAGAAAGGTTGGAGGCAAGAGTTTAGCTTTTGGCTCCACATGAGTAGAAGTGGTTGTTGAGGTTGTGAAATCTTATGAGATTGCTGGCAGAATAGGAATAAAAATAAAAACTTAAGAATTCCTATACTTAGGGAGAATTGGAGTAAAGAGGAGTCAAAGAAGAAAAGTTCAAGGAGATGGGACAGAACCATGAAAAACATTATTACAAAAGCCAAGGAGAGAGTTTCAGATAGGAGAGGGTGTTTTAGTTTTCTGTTGCTGCCGTAACAATTTACCACACACTGAATGGCTACAACAACGTGAATTTATTATCTCCAGCTCTGTAAGTCACAATTCTGGCAAAGGTCTTACCTGGCTAAAGTCAAGATGTCACAGCTCTGTGTTTTTCTCTGGAGGTTCTAAGGGAGAACCTGTGTCCTTACTCTTTAGAGCAGTTGGCAGAATTCACTCTCTTGGGGTTGTAGGACTGAGGTCCCATTTCCTTGCTGATTATTACCTGAGGGCCCTTCCCAGATTCTAGAGGCTCTCTGCATTCCTTGGATCCTGGCTGTCTTACTCCTTCATCAGCAGGTGTGGGTTGAGTCATCTCATGCTTTGAATCTCTCCTCTTTCTTCTTCCATCATATCTGACTCACCCTTGGCTTTAAAAGGCTCATGTGATTGGATTTTACCCACCTGAGGAATTCATGAAACTCTCCTTATATCAAGGTCTATACCCTTAATCACATTTGACAAGTCCCTTTTGCCACAGAATGCAATATATGCACAGGGAGTTGGACTTGGGCATATTTGGGGGGTCATTATTCTACCTACCACAGAGGATAAACCATTACTGTCATGTGGTACAAAGGCCAAATGGAGTGAGAAATAAGAAAAGAACTTTGGATTTGGTCTTTTGGGATAAATGCTTCCACGAAGTGATGAGGGCAGAGGACAGCTTACTGGGTTTAATGGAGCATGCGTGTGGACAGGAGGTGGAAACAGAGTTATGCAGCGGGCAGAGCTGTGGGGGTTGTTGTTCACAAACATAAAATGCTCAGCGCAGTGACTTGGAGATAGCCAGAGCTCGGTACTTGTTTATAAAGTGCAGACCTCTCTCTCCAGTAGTTTGGTGACCAAGTGAAGGAAAACAGAAGCACATTTGAAGACTAAAGGAAATTCCTGGAAAAATAGACGGAAATGGAAAATGAAAAAGTGGGTGGAGAAGAGAGTAACTGGAGAAGAGCTGTGAGGGTTACTCAGGAAATGGAAAGGTGTGGGCCCAAGTCAAGTTGAAGGGTTAGCTATAAAAAGGAGGAAGAATCTTTGTACTTAAGAAGAAAGAAAAGGATGTACAAAACATATTTATAAGTAAAAGGGAAAGGAGATGGAGATGATTGCGTCAGAGATGCTGCAGTCTTCTTTGAAGAGGATTGTAGCTATTTGCATACGACCATGAGGGGTGTGGGGAGGTAGGGCTGGGGGCATAGAAGCTTGCATTGAACAGTTCCCAGAAGTTCACCTGTTTTTTTCTGCAATTGCTTCCTTGTTTTTTCTGCTCCTCCATCACATGCCAGGCAGAAGGTAACCAACTCAGATCTCCCAAGTTTGCAACTGCTTCATTCAAAAACTGGGTCAGACTGACTAACTCTTAATTCTAATGCTGAATTTTTAGGAAGAAATAATTTGGTTCATCTCAGTTCAGATGCCTCCCTTAATCTCATCAGCCCTGACTGAAAGGAGCCCGTTCTTGGGAACAACTCGGCAGTCATTTCCCAGAGGAGGTGGTGAGAACCCCACAGGCTGCACTAGTAGTAGGATAGTTTTAAGGAGTACACTTAAACCAGTAAGCCTGGAAGCAGGAGAAGATGAACAGCTGAGGCTTGTAATCACAATGCTGATCAGGGTTAGATTATTACTGGGGCTGAGGCTTGGTGGTGTTTACTGAGGGTTACTATGGATCAGTGAATGGAAGAAAGCATGAGAGGTTGGTCTTGAAAGAACTGTTTAAGGTTATATCAAAAATTAAAAGAAAAAAAAGGAAAAAGGAAAAACCTACCGGGAAAAGAGGAGTTTGAAGTGAGGAAAATTGAAAAGGAAAGCCATTTGAAAAAACCCACTTGACAATAGTTACTGTGCCAGCCTGTTGGCTAACCTCCATGACCAGGACAGAGGGCCTGTCCTTGGAGGTTGGCTGTAATCACCCAGGACGCTCCAATCAGACCTAGGATGTAACATTCCAGGAGCCCTGGTATAGCCTGCTAAACTCAAAAATTCTGAACAGATTAAAATAATGCCAGGCATTAATGTGGCTTTGCTGAGTGAATTTCCTTCCTTCAATTAACATGATTATTATCATTGTTGTTAAATTAAATTATTTCATGTGTGAAGAAGCCAATTTTCAGAAATTAAATTGCCTTGTTGAGTGTTTTCTAGGCCACAGTCATTGAAGACCAGAGGTCTGAAGATGGTACCAAAAAGGCAACCCCAGATACATAAATCCTTCATCCAGGTAAGTAAACAAGATAATTGAAGGCACATGTACTCTCCTCTGCACAATGACTGTGTTCCATTTTCATGGCATGTGTATCAGAGTCTACATGAATATTGAGGGCCCATCATTGTGGGTACACCTGTTATGATCCTCTTTGGAAACATAATCACAAATGGGTTGAGGCCCTTTCATGAATGAAGGGCAGAGAAGAAGCTCTCATTTTAGAAGTAATACCACTTAAATATTTATGATGAGTTTCACATCACTGAGAATATTAGTTCTTAATGAGAACATCAATAGGCCCATAGCTAGAATGAGGTGAAAGCCACTACTAGTCCTAATGCATCAGCTGAAATGGTCCCACTGATGCAAGCCCATACTTGACTTTCTTTGTTATTCATTACCAAGAAGAAGAAATAAATCTCAGTATCAGACTTACTGGAGAAAAATAATTCACTTCAATGCTATCTCTGTTAACCTAAGTTTTATTCTTTCCCTGAGAATCTGCTACATCAACACACACTGATCATCTTTGACTACAAAGTCAAGAATTTAATGGATTTAACTTCTTTTCATAGAAGATTTCTCAAGGGGAAACTTTTTGTGCTAACATTTTACTCTCAATTGCTCAAGGCATTGCTTAACAGTGTTACAATCACGTATGAGTTCAAAGCCAATTTAAGATCAAGTAACCATCAGGTTATAGGTAGGTTGTTAAGTATACATACTCTCCTTCAGTTGATAAGATTTCTCCTTAGACTCTTTTCCATTATTTTTCTTTTTACAATGATTTAGGATTTTATTTAAAGAAGTCCATACAATTAATGTCTCTTAAAAGTAAGGACATTATGCTTTCCTCCTCTTCTGACGTTTTCTAGAGCAACTCTGTCCAATACAACTTCCTGTAATGAGAGAATGTTCTGTGTTTGGCTGTCCGACACAGTAGCCGTGAGACGTATGGCTACTGAGCACTTGAAATGTGACTAGTATGCTTGAGGAACTGAATTTTTAATTTCCTTTAAATTCAATTATTCTAAACTTAAGTTTAAGTAGCCAAAGTGGCTATTTAGCACTTGAAATGTGGCTAGTGTGATTAAGGAACTGAGTTTTTCATTTAATTAAACTTAAATAGCCACATGTGGTTCTTGTCTACCATATTGGGTAGAGCAGATGTAGAACATTTTCATCACTGTAGGAAATTCTATTGGACATTTCACTTCTAGAAATTATAAAATTCTTCAAAAGTAGGGAGCAAGTAGTCTTCTTGGTAACCCTCAGCTCCTAATGTAGTATGGAGAATGCAATTGTACATGTACTTATTGCTTGATCAGCTTCATAATAGGAAAGCCTGCTTTTTGAAGGGCCCATTTTTCATTTCTGGCCTTTGATTCATTATAAAATATACTTCTAACTCTTGCAGTTCCTTGCTGCTTTAGGATTACTGTATTTCCCTTTTTCAATTCTTAGGTAGCTGTTAGAGCTAGTTACAACCACGCAGTATGATGACTGTTTTGGTTTGCTCTGTCACACTCCTGATAATGTAGGTAACAGAATAAAAATAAAACCAAAACAAAAATCATTATTTATCAAAATGAGTATAATGTTTTAATCACAGTATATAATTCAGAGTAAGATTTAAAGAAAATCTAATATTTAGATACAGTGGGGTACATCTCAGTACACTTTACATGTAATGGATCACTGCACAATGTAATTGTGATTTTTTTCCCTCCTCATTGTGTATTCTACCTGTGGATTCCCAGTCTCCTCTGGTTTACCTTTTCTCCCAACTTTTTTCCTTGATCACAGATTGCGCTGAAGAACTATGCATACCGTAGTCCCTCCTTATCTGCAGTTTTGCTTTATGAGGTTTCAGTTACCTGCAGCCAATTGCAGTCCAAAAATAATGCTACGTCTCCAAGCTTACGTTATTCCCCTCACTTCATCTCATCATGTAGGCATTGTATCATCTCGCAGCATCACAGAAGAAGGGGGGGAGTACAGTACAATAAGATATTTTGAGAGAGAGAGACTACATTCACATAATCTTTATTACAGTATACTGTGATAATTGTTCTATTTTATTATTAGTTATAGTTGTTAATCTCTCACCATGCCTAATTTATAAATTAAACTTTATCATAGTTGTGTACGTATAGGAAGAAACATAAGATATGTAGGGTTTGGTTCTATCCGTGGTTTCACGCATCCACTGGGGGTCTGAATCTGTGGATTCAGGCATCCACAGATAAGCAGGGACTACCGTACTGTAAAATCTAAAGTGGAAGCACACAGACGACCTATGGTGTTGAGGGAGAACGACAGTCAAGACAAGGATAGAGGTTATTGCAAATCTGGTCCTCTGGTTTCTGAATTCCTTAATTCTTCATATGTGGGTTACGTGAACACACCAGGCATCCAGGCTTATCCTGGTTCCAAGCATAGGAGATGCGTAAGTCTCCCCAGACCCACGCTGTAGGCCTGGGTATGAGGTGCTAACCATCTGGCTAATCTAACCCTCGTGATATGCCTCCATTTTGGAAATGTAAATTTCTGGTTTGATGGTTTTAACCTAGTTAAGCTTCTTCCTTACTCCCTTAATTGGAGCCTTGGCCTTGATTTCTGGAATGCCTTTCTGGCATGAGGCTTTCTTCCAGGACTTTAGTGACTGGAGTTCTCCTACATTTTAGTGGTCACTTTTCTGTCTGGACTTCTGAATAGAACCCACCCAAAATTTCTTATCATTTCCTCCTCTTTCTTATTGGAGCCTCCTGTAGCCCTCATGTTGGGGCCCACTGTTCATGACTTCAGCCACAACAGGAAATTGCTACAGTCACTAAATGTTATGCTTTATGGGAAGTATTTTCCTCAGGTCTGCTCCACCTGGGGAGGAGAAACTGTGGGTCTGGTTCCCTTCCATTGGCTCATCCCATCTACTGGCTGCACCCCACCCATGCCCTGCTCAGGAAGTCTGACCAAAGACCTCAGTGAAAACTATACACAGATGTTTTATTCCCTAATACTTACCGTGCACCCACTTTGTAGCTATTCTAGACACAGGAGATACTGCAAAATTCCTACCCTCATGAAGCTCAGATGAAACCTGATGCTAACATCGTGTGCATTGTGTGTGTGTGTGTGTGTTTGTGTGTGTGTGAGAGAGAGAGAGGGGGATTTGATTTGGAATTTTCTACCATTGTTATCTGCTTGCCAAGTTGTAGAGATTTTTGCAATACGTATAATCTACTTAAAATATAATATTTAATAACTATAGGAATTCACTTTTCTATCTGTCCTATATTGTTTATAATGTACCATTTTATTACTGTAGTTACCAAGTTCAGCTACCTAGTGTGTGTAACAGGAACAGGAATTCTGGTTGATTATATTCATTTAGAGGCTGGTCTAAATGTCACTCAGCTATGCACATGCAAGACAGAAATTTACTCTCTTGTAGTGAAGTAATAGTGTGTCTTTTGTTTAAATAAATATCACATAATAGTTGCTATTTGTTTTAGATTAATATCAAATATTATCAGTTTAGAAAATTCTCTATATCAAATTCAGCCAAATAATGCTATACCCACCCCCACAAAAGGGTGAACAAGCATGAACATTTATATTGTATATTATGTGGAAATCACTGATGCATTAGCATTTTGACGTTAGATCATAAGCATACTCTTCAAGGAACTCTTCTTTTATTCAAACTGAACTGGGAGACAGAAATCTCCACTAATGGTTGTATTTCAATGATACCTAAAATAATTGGTTTGAAATTCAGCAAGTTAACTTTTGTCTTCCCTGGTATCAATTGACTACTGCATGCGTTGCTCAATTATGGGAATGTGTTCTGAGAAATGCCTTGTTGGGAGATTTTGTCATTTTGTGAACATCATAGAGCATACTTACACAAACTTAGATGGTATAGCCTACTACACTCCTGGGCTGTATGGCACTCATCTTATGGGACCACTGTTGTATATGTGGTCCATTGTTGACCAAAACATCATTATGCGGTGCATGTCTGTATGTAATCTTAGTTTGCTGGTTCATCATCATCAGGATGGAGGTGGTTGTGTTAAACCAGCTGGCACATACTAGTTACTCATGTGTTCACTAACTATTGAATAAGTGTCCTAATTAAATAGAATCTGTGCATCATACTGTTTTACTTTAAATTCTGGTAAAATACACATAACATAAAACTACCATCTTAACCATTCTTAAGTACACAGTTCAGTGGCTTTTAAGTCATTCACATTTTGTGCTACCATCACCGCCATTCATCCATAGAACTCTTTTCATCTGGCAAAACTAAAACTCTGTACCCATTAAGCAATAAGGCCCATTTCCTCCTACCCTCAGACTCTGGCAACTACAATTCTACCTTCTGTCTCTATACATTTGACTACTCTAGGTACTTTGTATAAGTGGAATCATACAGTATTTGTCCTTTTGTGACTGGCTTATTTCACTTAACATATGTCCTCAAGGTTCATCCATGGTGTAGCATGTGTCAGAATTTCCTTCCTTTTTACGGCTAAATAATATTTTGTTGTATGCATATACCACATTTTGTTTATCCATCCATCCATCAATGGACACTTGTGTTCATCCATTTTTTGGCTGTTGGGAATAATGCTGCTATGAACATGGGTATATAAATATTTCTTTAGGGTCTTGCTTTCAATTCTTTTGGATGTACACCCAGAAGTAAAATTGCTGGGTCATATAGTAAGTCAATGTTTAATTTTTTGAGGAACTGTCATACTATTTTCCACAGCAGCTGTACCATTTTACACTCCCACCAACACACAAGAGTTTTATTTACTCCACATCCTGCCAACACTTGTCATTTCTGTTTTTGTGGGTTTTTTTGATACTAGCCATCCTAATGAGTATGAAAGGGCATCTCATTGTGGTTTTGATTTGCATTTCTCTAATGCTTAGTGATGTTGAGCATCTTCTCCTGTGCTTTTTGGCCATTTATATATCTTCCTTGAAGAAATGTGTGTTCATGTCCTTTTTTAACTGTATGTTTTTGTTATTGTTCACTTGTAGGAGTTCTTTCTATATTCTGGAAATTAACTCCTTATCACATTTTTGATTTGCAAATATTTCATCCTCTTCTGTAGGTTGCCTTTTTCATTCTGTTGAGCGTGCCCTTGGATGCATAGATGGCTTAAATTTTGATATAGTCCCATTTATCCATTTAAATTTTTGTTGCCTGTGCTTTTGGTGTCATATCCAAAAAATCATTGCCAAATCCAATGTCATGAAGCTTGACCCTTATGTTTTTACCTCAGAGTTTTATAGTTTTAGCTCTTCCATTTAGGTCTTTGATTCATTTTGAATTAATTTTTGTATATAGGGTTAGATAAGCATCCAACTTCATTCTTTTTTATGTGGATATTCCATTTTCCACAGCACCATTTGTTGAAAAGACTATTCTTTCCCCATTGAATGGTCTTGCCACTCTTGTCAAAAATTGTTTGGCCATACATGTGAGGGTTTATTTCTGCCCTCTCTATTCTATTCTATTGATCAACATGTTTGTCTTTATTCCAGTATCACGCTCTTTTGGTTACTGTAACTTTGTAATAAGTTTTGAAGTCCAGAAGTGTGAGACCTTCAACTTTGTTTTTCTTTTTCAATGTTGTATTGGCTGTTTGGCATGCCTTGAGGTTCCATATGAATTTCAGGATGGATTTTTCTATTTCTGCAAAAAACGTTGATGAGATTTTTATAGAGATGACATTGAATCTATAGATCACTTCAGGTAGTAGTGACATCATAACAACATTAAATATTTCAATCCATGAACATGGGATGTCTTTTCATTTATTTGTTCTTTAATTTCTTTCAACAACATTTTGCAATTTTCAGTGTTCAAGACTATTGCCCTCTTGGTTAAATTCATTCCTAAGTATTTTACTCTTTTTGATGATATTGTAAGTGGGATTTTAAGAAATTTCCTTTTAGAATTGTTTATTGTTAGTGTACATAGCTGAATTTTGCTTGTTGATGTTGTATCTTGCAAATTTGCTGAATTTGCTTTTAATTATAACAATTTTTTGTGGTATCTTTAGAGTTTTCTACATATAAGATCATGTCATCTATGAACAGAGATAATTTTACTTCTTGCTTTCTGATTTTGATGCCTTTTATTTATTTTTCTTCCCTAATTCCTGTGGCTCAGACATCCAGTATTATGTTGAATAGAAGTAGTAAAAGCAGTTATCCTTGTCTTGTTTTCCAATCTTGAAGGAAAAGCTTTCAGTTTTTCACTGTTAAGTATGATGTTAGCTGTGGGCTTTTCATTTACAGACTTTATTATGTTGAGGTGGTTTCCTTTTATTCCTAGTTTGTTGAGTGTTTTATTATGAAAAGTTATTGAATTTTGTGAAATGCTTTTCTGCATCAACTGAGGTGACCATATAGATAATTTCCTTAATTCTGTTTATGTGATGTACTACATTGATCGATTTTTGCATATTGAACCATCCTTTCATTGCAGGAGTAAATCCCACTTGGTCATGGTGTAAAATCATTTCACTGTGCTGTTGAATTCTATTTCCTAGTATTTCTTGAGGCATCACACTGTTTTGATTTCAGGAGACGCTCTTCTCATAATATACAAGAGGAAACTAAGACTTTGGGAGGGAGGTGATCTCTTCAAAGTCATGCATCTGGATATTATTGTTAAAGTTGAGTCTAGAATCCAAAATTCCTGAATCCCCTGTGTTTTTTGTTTATTTATTTATTTGAGTTCATAATAGTTTACATCATTGTGAAATTTCAGTTGTACCTTATTTCTTGTCTGTCACCGCATAAGTGCTCCCCTTCGTGTCATGTGCCCACCCCCCACCACGCTTCCCCTGGTAACTGTTTTATTTGTCCATGTGTTAGTTCATATTCCACATATGAGTGAAGTCATCTGGTGTTTGTATTTCTCAGTCTGGCATATTTCGCTTGGCATAATTTGCTCCAGGTCCATCCATGTTGTTGCAAATGGGATGATTTTGTCTTTCTGGCTGAGTAGTATTCCATTGTATACATATACCATGTCTTCTTTATCCAATCATCAGTCGATGGACACTTGGATTGTTTTGATGTCTTGGCTATTGTGAATAGTGCTGCAATGAACATAGGGGTACATATGTTACTTTGGACTGTTGATTTCAAGTTGTCTGGGTAGATACCCAGTAGAGGGATAGCTGGGTCATGTGGTAGTTCTATTTTTAGTTTTTTGAAGAATCTCCATACTGTTGTCCATAGTGCCTGCACCAGTTCACATTCCCACCAGCAGTGTATGAGGGTTCCCTTTTCTCCACACCCTCTCTAACTTTTGTTACTTTTAGTCTTAGTGATTGTAGCCATTTTAACAGGCATAAGGTGGTATCTTAGTGTAGTTTTGATTTGCATTTCCCTGATGAGTAGTGATGTTGAACATCTTTTCATGTGTTTATTGGCCATCTGTATATCTTCTTTGGAAAAATGTCTGTTCATATCCTCTGCCCATTTTTTGATCAAGCTGTTTGGTTTTTTGTTGTTCAGTTGTGTGAGTTCTTTATATATTATGGAGAGTAAACCCTCATCAGATAGATCATTTGCAAATATTTTCTCCCAATTGGTGGGTTGTCTTTTTGTTTTGATCTTAGTTTCTTTTGCCTTGCAGAAGCTCTTTAGTCTGATGAGCTGCCACTTGTTTATTTTTTCTTTTGTTTCCCTTGTCTGAGAAGACATGTTATTTGAAAAGATCATTTTAAGTTCCATGTCAAAGAGTGTACTACCTATATTATCTTCCCAGAGTTTTATGGTTTCAGGACTTATCTTCAAGTCTTTGATCCATTTTGAGTTTATTTTTGTGTATGGTGTGAGATAATGGTCTACTTTCATTCTTTTGCATGTGGCTGTCCAATTTTCCCAACACTATTTATTGAAGAGAATATCTTTTCTCATTATATATTCTTGGCACCTTTGTCAAAGATTAGCTATCTGTATATGTGTGGTTTTATTTCTGGGCTTTCAGTTCTGTTCTGTCGATCTGTCTGTTTTTGTACTAGCACCATGCTGTTTTGATCATTATGGCTTTGTGGTACATTTTGAAGCCAGGGATTGTGATGCCTCCAGCTTTGTTCTCTTTTCTCAGGATTGCTTTAGCAATTTGGGGTCTTTGTTTGCCCCATATGAATTTTAGGATTCTTTGTTCTATTTCTGTGAAGAATGTCACTGGGATTCTGATTGGGATTGCACTGAATCTGTAGATTGCTTTGGGTAGTATGGACATTTTAATGTTGTTTATTTTTCCAATCCGTGTGCATGGAATCTCCTTCCATCTCTTTATGTCATTATCTATTTCTTTCAAAAATGTCCTATAGTTTTCATTGTATAAGTCTTTCACCTCCTTAGTTAAATTTATTCTAAGTACATTATTCTTTTTGTTGTGATTGTAAATGGAATTGTATTCTTGAGCTCTCTTTCTGTAACTTTGTTACTAGAGTACAGAAATGCAACTGATTTTTGTAAGTTGATTTTGTACCCCGCAACTTTACTGTAGTTGTTAATTATTTCTAATAATTTTCCAATAGATTCTTTAGGGTTTTCTATATATAAGATCGTGTTGTCTGCAAACAGTGAGAGTTTCACTTCTTCACTGCCTATTTGGAGAATTCCCTGTGTTTTTAATTGGCTTGAGTTTTGAAAGCCAATTAGGATCAAAACAAATCTTCCTCTTTTTGCTTGAGGAAGATTGTCGCTGAGCTAACATCTATGCCAATCTTCCTCTATTTTATGTGGGATACCACTATAGTGTGGCTTGATGAGCGGTGCTAGGTCCATGCCCAGGATCCGAACCTGTGAACCCCAGGCCACTGAAGCGAAGTGCATGAACTTAACCACTACACCACCGGTCCGGCCCTGGCGGACTCCTTTTTATTTGTAGAGATCTGTGATTCTTACCTTGCTGGCACATTGACGTCACCTAGGGAGCAAATAGTACGGTCTGGATTCTACTCCTGGAGATTCTAATTTGGTAATTTAATTGGGTTTGAGGTGGGGAGGAGCACGCAGGCAATGATTGAGAGATATACATATTTATTTATTTATATGTTTACATTTATTTATTTATTTAGTGTGTGTGGGAGAGATCTCTCATTTATTTATTTTAAAACTTTTAAAAATAACCTTTATTTTTTAGAGAAGTTTTAGGTTCATAGCAAAGTTGAGAGGAAAGTACAGAGATTTCCCCTATACTCCCTGCCCCGACTCATGTATAGCCTCCCCAATTATCAACATCCCCCACCAAAGTGGTACATTTGTTACAACTGATGAATCTACATTGACACATCATTATCACTCAAAGTCTATAATTTACATTAGGGTTCATTCTTGATGTTGTACATTCCATGGGTTTGGACAAATGTTTTATGACATGTATCCACCATTATGGTATCAAACAGAGTACTTTCACTGCCCTAACAATCTACTATACTCCACTTATTCATCCCTCCCTCCTCATTAACCCCTGGCAATAACTGATCTGTTTGCTTTTTACTGATATGCCACAGTTTATTTATCCATTCACCTACTGGAGGACATCTTGGTTGCTTCCAAGTTTTGGCAATAATGAATAAACCTGCTATAAACATCTATGTGTAGGTTTCTGTGTGGACAAGTTTTCAACCCCTTTGGGTAAATGGCAATGATATTTTTAAAGTGTAGCCATAGTTAAGCACCTATGGCATAGGCTTGGTAACTGTGGAGAAAGGCCTGGTATCATGCTCATAAATCACAGGTTGGTCAATAACATGGAGTCACACCACCTCCACACCAGTTATGAAAGGCAGCCTTGAGGCTTATCATCATGGAGAGGTAACATGGAGATGGCTGTGAGCATTGTAGACTTTTATTCTGTCAAACTGGAAGGAACCTAGGCTGTTTTTTATCAGATGAGAAAAATAAGACACCATCATGAGGGAATAAATGGATGGATTCATTTTAATGACAGAGCAGTCTTCTTGGCCAAGTATGTTATTATCACATAACAGGGAAAATGAACTGGTGTTCATGAGAGGACCATTCCAAAGGCAGCAAACTTTCTGCTTCCATATTGAGGGAAAACCAAGTTTGCTGGCTAGTGTCTGTGCTCACCGTAGGTAAATTGTCAGGGAGAAATAAGGGCAACCAAACCTATATTCCTGCGTTGGTGTCTCTAAGAGTCACAGCAGTGTTTAATCCTCTACAAACTTTTCCTAGGATGCCTTACAAAGTCTCCTCAAAGAAATCTTTCTGAAACCATGACCCCATCAAAGGAGTATCTTCACCTGCTGATTTATTTTATCAGGGATATTAAACAGGATGAAAATTTCATACAGTAGACCTTTATGGTAGGCCGTATTAGATAAAATTTTATTTTATAGCCTGCTGTGTTGCCTTGTTTAATTGATTTATATACACTGCAGAAAGCTTTATGCAATATTGTGTAACAGGTGTAACATTTATAATTGATTAAATATCATGCTTGTGACCATTCATATAAAGAAGTTGCGCACCAGGCCTTGGTTAAGAACAAAAACCAATTTTATAATCTTGCCTTTATGGGAAAATAAGATTGAACTTACTTCTCTGAGGCTTACAGGATCGGACTCAGTAAACAACAGGCAAATAAGCTAGTAAAACTGCTGTGAAATGCTTTCCTCCTTTCTACAGAGGACAGAGCAAGCTCTGTATGCAATGCTGTAACATTTCCTGATTATGCTTTAGAGATTTAGGAAGGCAAATGAACTCTTTCAAGACTTGAGTCCTGCATTTGACCAATAAATTCAGCGACCAGTATTAACTGAGCATCTATTAGGAAGTATATTTTGGGAAGAAGAAGAGAGTGTAGAGATAATGGTGCCTTCAATCTAAAAAGGCAGAAAAGATATTTCATTGTAATATGATTAACATCATAAGAGAAATACAACTGAAGTTCAGAGTTTAAGGGACTTTAGTGTATCATTTTTGACTGACTTTATTGAAGAAATAGTACGTAAATTAGGCTGAAAGGTTTGAGTAGATAGAGATGGGGTAGGACTTTCCAGGCTGAGGAACATGGCATGAGGAGAGAAGGTGGTGGGATAGGGTAAGATAAGTTTGGGCAACAGTGACTAACCCCATTTGCTGGAACACAGAGTACATGTGGGCCGGTAAAGGATATGTGTTTAGAAAAATAGGAGTGTGAATAACTAAAGTCAAGGTATAGGAAGATTATGGAGGGGCCAGCATGTGAGGTAGATTTGTAGGAAAAGAGAGGCTGGCACCAGAGAGGCAGCATTTAGTTAGAAAGTCATGAATGGGAGAACAGAGAGAAGGATGGCTAGGAGGTAGCTTGCAAAGCCAGAGCGTTAGTTGGCTGGGCTGGTTCAGTCACGTGGAAAGCATGTGCTGTGAATGGCAGCAAGACCTTGTTTTAACCCTTGCAGAGGGAATGCCCCCACCCCCCTCATGGCTCCGGCTCCTGGGGAGAGAGTTCCTCGGCACGTCTACCTTCTCAGATGAGCGCAAAGAAAGGGAATCTTCCCTTGGAACATGAACTCTTTGAGACTGATCTGTGCTAGAAAGGATAGATTCTCAGAGAAGCCTGGGAAAACTGGGCACCTGCCAACTGTAAATGGAGCTCAGACCTTAAAAAGCTCCAGGTTACTGCAAAGGTTGTCCCCATGATGCCTGTACTGTGTTTAATGTACCCTGAGATCCTTTCCAGCTCCGTAGATGAGATGGCACGAAATCAATACGGGGTCCTGCCTGCTTTCTAGGCTACATACCAAGTGGGAAGATGCAAGCTTTGCAACTCAAAAGGCTCTTATTACATGCACTGACTCACTAGGCAGTTTCAGGTAATTTACTTATTATCAAAACCCTCATTTCAGGTAGAGAAGATCATTCTAGGACAATGAAGTCTTTCGCAGTGGGTCCTTTTTGGGATCCTGACTCAGCCCACATCCTGTGGAAAGTTCTGGGTTATTTGCCTTCCATAAAAAGAAGTCCCCTGCACCTGCCTTTGTAGTCTTCTCACCAGCTGTTTCCATTTCCAAAGCAGATCATTCAGAATACTTAATGAAGAGTTCTGGTAAAAAAAATCATGGGGCTGTGTGACTATTCTGGACTTCCCCTCGTTTATTTTTCTGTTTATTTTCTCCTTCAGGGTGGGTCTGCTGACCTCCCAGGACTTAGAACTGAGGAGTCTTCTCTTCACTTGTCTCCCAGGAGTGTTGGCTGGAGCCAGGCTTATACCTGATTGTCAATGGAGAATAATCCCTGTGGCTGACAGCAAATGAAGAAATTTCAAAGAAAATGCTGAAAACAGCAAGGAGGGTTGTAGAGGGTTCTCAGCGGCAGCAGCTATTTCTTCAGTAGAAATGAAGGGACCCTCCCCTTACCTGGGACTGGCACATATGTCCTAGGATCGCTATTTTCACTCTGCCTGCTATCTCTGCAGGAGAGTATCTACCACACAGGAGCGTTGGGTGGGCAAGGACGAAGCCAGGGATCTTCTCATGTTCCAGAGGAAATGGAAAAGTTTTCCTTTTCTTCTCAAATTTCAGCAATCCCCAAATAACTTAGCTTTATGAAGTAGATATAGTATACAAAGTAGCTGATATACAACAAAGAAACCATCCCCCATGTGGAACAAGAGAACATGGGCTTAAAGTGAAGCGAACACTTTACTTTAATGAGCTTGAAGTGCAGAGTGTGGAGCTTTTAGAATATGATGCATCTCTTTTAAAAAAATTTATTTGTTTTTTGTATTGAGATATAATTGACGTATTATGATGCATCTTTTAATGATGAAAGTTGTTAAACCCTAAGGTGAGTTAATGAGCGACATAGGGAATCTCTTGAAGGAGTCCTTGCCCAAGCGTCTTGGACAAATGAAAAGCCATCCTAATACCCATTTCCTAAAATACATTGATATATACCAGAGCCGGCAAACTATTACCCTCAGGCCAGCTACCTGTTTTTGTTTATAAAGTTTTATTGGAACACAGCCATGTCCATTATTTATATTTTGTCCGTGGCTGCCTTCAAGCTACAATGGCAGGATTGAGCAGTTGCACAGAGAATGTATGGCCTACAAGCCCAATACATAGAAAGAGTATTATCCTCTGGTAATAACTGTGATCATAGCTCCCACTGTAAGACACCTTAGCACTTTCTAAGAACTTTCACTTCTCTTATCTCATTTGGCCTCAACACCAACCTTATGAGATAGGCAGAGAAAACGTTATTCCTATTTTACAGATAAGGAAACTGAGTCCCAAAGAGATCCCCAACACCAATGAGCTACTAACTGGTGAAGAACCAGTGATGTCTAGAGAAGATCTTCAGAGGCCCTAAAAACTGAAGACATGGAGGTGTATTATAACAGGTGGCACCGTAGACCCCGATTCCATATCTCATCCTTTGCCATGTAACTTTGCAGAGTCGCTCTCAAAAGGCTTGGCTCTTTGACTTGCTTTGTCCAATGAGACGTTAGTAGACAAGATTCTAACAGGCTCTTGACATGTGCTTGCACCCTGGGGCTTGCCCTCTCTTGCACTTCTGTCAATGCCTGGAGTAGAACATGCCCAAGCCAGCCTGACGGTGCAAGGAAGAGGAGACACAAGTGTAGCCGAGCCAACCGGCTGTCTCCCAGCCCGACTCTGAGAAGCAGAGCTGCTCCAGCCACTGAGCAGAGCTGTCCATCTGAGTCCAGCCGAGAAGAGACAATGCCCAACTGACTTGGAGATCCCTGATGTTTTAAGTCACTGAGTTTGGGGATGGTGTGTTACACAGTAATTTAGTAGCAATGGCTAACTGATCCAAAGCATGTTAAATTGTTATGTAAGTATAAGAAACTATTCTAGTTTCACACGCTGATTATTTTATTGAAACAGCAAGTATTATTTTATATCAAAAACAATTTTTTTTCCTTGTTTCCCTATTTTGCTGGATACTTTGCTGTTCCCTAAAGTCTGCCAGTTGGGGAAGAGAGGATAGCTCCATTGTCCTCTCTCCTGACATGAATGAGAGATGTAACAGCTCTGATTACAGTCATGAGAAAAAGCTCCTATGAGACCCACAAGTCCCTATAAAGCAGCCTTGTGTGGGCTGCAGCCTCACGCTGATTTTCAGGACACATTTACTCACTTGTTTTCTGACTGAGGGCCTGCTGTTTGCCAGACTCAGGCAGAGGCCCTGAGTGGACCCCTCCCATGCAGAAGCAGATTCCTCTCTGGATCCGGGCATTTGATGTCAGTGCTGTCCCTTTTATTTCTAAGGCTCAGTGGAGCCTAGTAAGCCAGGGGAAGCAGAAATCTCACAGCTTGCAAATATACTCGTTTCCCCAGCTTTCTTTTTCTTTCATTCTCTACCCTTGATCCCTTTCTGTTCTTGTTTACTTTTCATCTCACAGCGTGGAACTCTCCAAGGCTCAAAAGAGGGTTTTCTTGGCATGGAGTCAATTCAGACAGTGAGTGTAGCGTCTTGGAGAGTAATCAGGAGGAGTGGGGCCCTGGAGCCTTTGTGAAGCAGAAGAAACCCCCCCTCCCAAGCCTCTCCTGTCCTCTCCTGGGATGCTGCAGAAGTCCAACTCATTCATCAACATGGCTTTTTCTCTTTAAAAAATAAATCAACAAAATAGGAGAGGGCTTTCGAAAGCCTTTGTAACAACTACTTAAAGAAACAGGCTCTTTTTATTCCAGTCACATGTGCTTGAAACTAAGCACCTGTCTACATACTTAATTATTTAGATAATTCAGGTCCAAACCACATTTTGACCTGAAATATTAAAAAAATTTCAGGTCGAAGTATTTGGGAGTGAGGGAGTCTTGGATAATTCATATGGCATATATAGCATGTGATAGAGCAAAATATTTCTTTGAAGGGGCAAAATTAGGCTGCTAGTGCTGCCTCCAAGACTCAGTTGTGGGAACTGGTCTAGCTTTAGATAGCTAAGGAGGTTCGAGGGGTGGGCGGATGGTCGCTGTATTACTCTTGAATGAAGTAATGTGGTTAAGGAGAGGAAGCCTTCTCTCTGCTGTTGTAGATCTAAGCCAGCTCAGAAGCTTTTGACACGTCATCCCCCTGAGTCCCAGTTCTGACTCCTCTCTCATCTGCTGGCCTGCGCATAACCATGGAGTTTAGAGTCAGGGCGAAGACCACGGCTAAGTCTGATCTCCAGTTCTTCGCTTCCTCTAAAAGTAGGGGTCATCCGGGCTTTTCTCACTCGTCCCTGTATTTATGCATGCTGACTCCTCTTAAAATGTAAGCCATGAGCCATATGCATTCTGGAAACAGTAACTTCCACTGGTGGCATGTGACATCCTTGTCAGCTATGTGGTTGCTGCTGCTGAGGTGGAGCAGGTTTCACTTTTGAGTACGGAGAGCTTGGCACGGCACCCTGGGAGAGGCTGGCTGTGGCATCATAGGTACTGTGTGTGGTCACCAGAACTTTTACAGCTGAGGAGCAGCTCAAGGAAAATGTGGTTTGAGACAATTCCCCACAGCAGTATTCAAGATCGATCGGAACGAGAGAGACTGAAGGCAGAGAGGGTGGCGAGGGGGCAGTTACTGCAATTTAGGCCAATGTTTTCCAGGGTGAATTTCGGGCAATGCTACTACCACAGGGGTCCCATGAACAAATATTTTATCTTACCCCTGGAGATTCCCAGTGCACATTAAAATCTCTGAGAGGTGCTGCAGCAAAAACTTGTAACTATGTTTAACACAGTGTTTCCCAAACGTAATTGACTATAGAACCATCTTCATGTACACTACCTATTAAATGCAGGTGTGGCGCTGCTTCTTGACACAGGAATAGAAGAAAAGGTTAGGGGCCAGAGGGGTGAAGCGGCACAGTCCTCTGTGGTCTCAAGTCTGGGAAGGAAGAATATGGGGCAAATATAGAATATAAAGGGAATCAAGATGGTAAAGGTGATGTCAATTTTTGACGTGTTGGAGTTTTGATCAGGATGTGAATGACTGAATAAGCTCCAAATTTTGGTCTATTATATCCACTCCATTAGTCCTAATTAAAAATAACAAACCAGTGCCCGGCCCCAATTTATTCAGAGGTTCATAATATTGCTTGGACAAGAAAGACTCCCTATGGAATATTTTAATTGGCTCAGCCAAAATTTCTTCTCTACTATGTCTTATTCCATTTCCAATTTAGTAATCTGACAGAATCCTAGTAACTCAAATATTATGCTTAAAAAAGAGAGAGAATTGCCAGTTTTCCCCTCAGCCAGGATGGATGAGATGTCGGATATTTTTGATCTCAACTGAGGAGGCTTTACTCACCCATTCCTAGAGGCCTCTGGGTCCCTCCTGCCTGGGGCAGATTCTCACGCTCACTCTTAGGCTGTGCCCACCATCCCTCCCATCACTGCTGATCTTAGTGTGCAGAACCTGCCAGAGAAAGTGGCAGAGTCCTATTGAGCCTGCCCACTCTGTGCCAAATTATTCCCTACATCAGAGAGGGTCCTTGTTGCGGTCCAGCAGTTTTTTATTTCTGTTGGGGACCATTCCAGATTTCTCCTCATGCTCCAGCCCCACTAAAGGTTAAACCCACCTTCTACTCCACTGAGAAAACCAAGCTAATCAAACCTAAAGCCCCCATGTCCACCTGGGTCCCTTTCTTCACACATATTTGCCTCTACAAACCTCTAATTCTTCCCTCTAGTTTCAGATATCTTGTTCTTATCATTCCCTTCTAGGAGCTTCCATTTCTGCTTTTCCGTGGAATCTTTCCCCTGGATCTTTCTGTGGTTCAGCTCCTTCCTGTGTGACCTTGAGGAAGTTACTTCACTGCTCTCAACCTCAGTTTTCATAACAACTCTTACCTTCAAGGATGCTCCAAGAATTGAGTGGAAATATATGCAAACCTCTGACACAGTGTCTGAGACATACAAAATGAGGCTAAATGGTAGCTATTCTTGTGCTTACTACTTCCATTTTAATTTTTTAAAAATAAACTTTATTGGAGCATAATTTACATAAAATAAAATGTACAAATTTTAAGGGTACAGTTTGGTGAGGTGTTGTAAGCATGTGCACCCGTGTAACCACCACCTCAGTCAAAACAGAGCATTTTCATTACTCCGGAGAGTTCTTTCATGTGCATTTACAATCACTTCCCTCACCCTCTGCTCCAGACACACACTGATCTGATCCCTATCACTTTAGATTTGCTTTACATGTTCCAGAACTTCATATAACTGGAATTATTCAGTATGCACTTTTGAATCTGGTTTCTTTTGCTCAGCACAATTAAAAAAATGTCTTCCATGTTGTTGACTGTAACAGTTGTTCATTTTTTGTATTGCTGCGTAGTATTCCTTTGTGTGAATATACACAATTCATTTTTGTGTGAATATGTGCAGTTTCTTTATCCTTTCACCCTTGATGGACATTTGGGGCATTTCGACTTTTATTTTATTGGCAATAAAGCTGTTATGAACAGTCATCTGTAAGAGTTTTCATGGACAAATGTATGGTATATATTTTTTTCTCTTGGAGAAATACTGTCGTCCCCCCTTATCCACAGGGGATATGTTCCAAGCCCCCCAGTGGATGCCTGAAACCAGGGAGAGTACTGAACCCTATATATGCTATGTTTTTTCCCATACTTACATGCCTGTGATAAAGTTTAATTTATAAATTAGGCACAGTAAGACATTAACAACTAATAATAAAATAGAACAATTATAACAATTTACTGTAACAAAAGTTACCATACATCTTAGCAACCTCAGCATACGATTTTTTTCCTTCAAGTCGAGAACTTTTACCTTTTCGTTTAAAGGAAGCACTTTACACCTTCTCTTTGGCATAACCCAGTTGCCAGCATCACTACTCTTGAGTTTTGGAGCCATTGTTAAGTAAAAAAAGGGTTCCTTGAACCCAAGCATTGTGATACTGTGACATTCAATCTGATAAGTGAGAGGGCTGCTGAGGGACTCCCGGGCCGGTAGGGGTAGCGCATACAGCATGGTTGCCCTAGACGAAGGGGTGACGCACGTCCCAGGTGAGATGGAGCAGGACGGCACAAGATTTCATCAAACTACTCAGAATGGTGTACAATTTAAAATTCATGAATTGTTTATTTCTGGAATTTTCCATTTAATATTTTCAGACTGAAGTTGACCTAGGGTAACTGAAACCACGGAAAGCAAAACTGTGGATGGGGGACTATTATAGAATAGAACTATTGGTTCGTATGGTTAGTATATGTTTAACTTTTTAAGAAACTGCCAAACTGTTTCTAAAGTGGCTGTGCCATTTTACTGCAAACAGCAATGTGTGAAAGTTCCAGTTATTCCACGACCATGTTACATTTGGTATTGTCAGTTTTAATTTAAGCTATTCCAGTGACATGGTATCTCACTGTGGTCTTAATATGCATTTCCCTGGTGACTCGTGACATTGAGTCTCTCTTCCTGTGCTTACTGGCCATTTGTGTATCTTCTTTTGCCAAGTGTCTGGTAAATATTTCCCCCATTTTTCTAAATTGGTTTGCTTGTCTTATTATTATTATTGAGTCAGAAGAGTTTTCTTTAATATGTTGTGACACAAATCCTTTGTTAGATATATGGATTGCAAATATTTTTCTCTGAGTCTCTGGCCTGCCTTTGCATTTCTTAATGGTATCTTTTGAAAAACTAAAGTTTTTAATTTTGACGGAGTCCAATTTACCTTTTTTCTTTTCTTTTCTGGATAGTGATATTAGTTCTGATCTAAGATATCTTTGCCTATCCCAAAGTGTGAAGATTTGCTCATTTATTTTCTTCTAGAATTTTCATAGTTTTTGACTTTATGTTTGAGTCTATGATCTGTTTCAAATTAATTTTATATTTGTTGAAAAGTTGGAGTTGAGTTTCTTTTTTTTCTCCCATTGGTTCAGTTTGTTTCCATTTATTCCAGCATCATTTGTTGAAAAGAATGTTTTTTCCCTTGGAAGATTTGTCAAAACTCAATTGAAGATGTGTGTGTGTGTTACATGCTTCTGGATATTCTATTCTGTTCCATTGACCCGTATGTCTATATGCTGGTACCACACTGTTTTGATTACTGTAGCTTTATAGTAAGTCTTAGAATTGGGTAATGAATGTCTGCTAATTTTGTGCTTCTTTTACAAGGTTATTTAGGCCATTCTAGGTCGTTTATCTTTCCACATAAATTTTCAAATCAGCTTGCCAATTTCTACAAATATGCCTAATAGGATTTTGATTGGAATGGAATCTATAGATGAATTAGAGAAAAGTGGACATCTTAATATTGAGTCCTTGAGTCCATGAATGTAGTATATCTCTACTTATTTAAGTTTTCTTTAATTTTCTTCTCAGAAATATTTATTAGTTTTCAAAGTCTTGCACATCTTTTGTTAAATTTATTCCTGAGAATTTCATATTTTATGATGTTATTATAAATGATATCTTTTTAAAATTTGATTTTTCTAGTATCTAGAAATGCAGTTAATTTTTGTATATTGACCTTCTATCCTGTGACTATGCAAATTTATTTATTTAAGTCTGCAGTGTTTTTCATTTTTGTAGATTCCTTAGGATTTTCTAAGTAAACAATCATACTGGCTTTGAATACAAACAGATTTACTCCTTTTTTCCCCAAAATTTATGCCTTTTATTTCCTTTTCATGTTATGTTTTGCTGCTTAAGATTCCAGAACAATGTTGAATAGAAGCAGTTGGAATGGACAACTTTGCATAGTTCCTGACTTAAGAATAATTCAGTATTTTGCCGTTAAGTCTGCTATTAGATGTAGTTTTCTTGTAGCTGACCTTCCTTTAAATTGAGGAAGTTTCCTTCTTTCTCAAGTTTGTTGAGGTTTTTTTCAAAATCATGCATAGATTTTTAATGTTGTCAAATGCTTTGTATCTATTGAGCTGATGCACACTTTTCTGATTTCTTTGCTTCTTTGTCTCTTTCTCTGACTCTCCACTGGAGAGGAATTGAGACTCAAAGCTGAGAAACAAGATAAGTAGAGACGAGAAAGAGAAGAGGAGTCAGGAAGGTACTTGTGTATCTGCTGATTTAGTTGCTGCTCACCTTCTTCTTTTGATGACTTGCGCCTGCTACAAATCCCAGTTTATACCTAGTATAGTTCATATCGGATTTTGTCACTTGAAATTACTCTGTTCTAATTCTCAGTTCTACGTTTAATGTAGTTAAAATCTACGTCCTACCATTAATGTAGTTAAAGTCCACATTCTCTGCATTCCCTGACTACCTTTGCCCTATAATATCCCATTTCTTCTGCACAACCTCGAATTTTCTAGTCTTTCTCCAAATTAGGGATGGAGTTATGTTATTCAATATATTCACTATTGTGTTCTGTTTCCTCAATTCCATTATAAGGTCCTTAAAGGCAGGGATCATTTTCTCTGTATTTCTTTGTTTCCCTTCTAGTGTCTAATAATTGTAGAAACTCAACACATTGACTTGTAGAAACTCAACAGATCCCTGAGGATGGCTTGACTTATGAATCTATTTAAATATACATATTCTTTTCAGAAAAATCTATATTATTTTTGTTCCTCTCCAAATCAACTTGTCCTGTTTACTTGACACCACATCATCAGCACGATTAATCACTTCTTTTAGAAGAAATGAGTTTAATTAGTTAAACATCAATCCATGGATTTACTAAAATGGCTAATCTAATACATTTATCTTAACAAACAAGATAATTTGATGTGGCCTCGTTATTTTAGTGACTGGTTATTATAGTTTATCAAATATGCTTCATGTACCATGATGTGATTGGATGACTGTGATTAACCTTCAAGTACCCTTATCATCTCTCTTTCCACTAGCTGTGGAGACTGGAAGGGATCTAAAAAAGCATCTGAGGTTGTGTTTCCTGTGTTTAGGAAATTCCTCGGGCTCTGCATCCACTCTTTCCCTGGAACTTTCTGCTGGCCTGATTTCTCCTCTTTACAGCTTATTTTCACATGACTAGAATTCTCACTCTCTGTGTATCTTCTTTTGTAGAGTAACTGAGTAGACTTGTGCTCCCATTTTAATACTACTTACATGATACAAATGAACCAATTAAGAGACACAATATATAAAATAAAATTACCATAAATTTTCAGTTGTAAGCATGACAAATTAGACTAATTTCATTATGAGATGTGTCAGAGAAGCCACAGAAGTTGAAGAATATTTAAACTGTTTTTTTCATATCTAGTCCAACAAACGTCAATTTACAGATGAGAAAACTGAAGCTCAGAGAAAGGGAAATGACCTACCTTCAGTCATGTAATCAGTTAATTTTAAAGCTGGAATCAGAACCCTGGTCTGATCTTTGGTCCACAGCTCTCTCCACTATCACCATATTTTAAGTGAAGTTCTATTCTGCTTTGACCTACATACCTACTTTGAAGGTTGGAATACTCTTTCCTCATTTTTTCTCGACTCCTCATCCTCTCCAGCCCTATTTCTCTGCTACTCTTCCCAGGAAAATTCTATAACAAGTTGGCTCTACTTGCCCTTAGCTTTCCTTCACTTTCCATTCTCTCTTTAATGTGCCCCACCCCAAGTCTACCTTCATTCCACCTCACCTCCAACCCCCTGAAAGATTCATATCAATGAGTCATTTACCACTGACTCCATGTTGCCAAAACCATTGTTGCTTCTCTGTCCTCATCTTATTGAACTCTCAGCAGCATTCAGTATGAAACACTTTCCTTTGTTTGAATTCTGTGAACCACAAACTGATTTTCCTCCTCCCATACAAGCTGTTCTTTCACAGTCATTTATTGTCTCCTACTCTCCTAACTAGTCTCTAAATGTTAAAGTGCCTCAGAGCTTCTCTTCAGCTCTTTTTTCAATTTACCCTCTTACAGTAGGTTGTCTCATCCATTTCTTTGGATTTAAACATCATGTAGATATTGATAACTCTCACACTTAATTTGCCAGCACTTTCCATTAAGCTTTAAATTTATTTATACAATTGTTTACTTGACTTTTTCCCTTGGATGTTGAATAGGATTTCAATTAAACAAGTCTAAAATGGAACTCTTGATTACCAACTTCCCCAAGCATGTTCTTGCCAGTCTTTCCCATCTTAGAAGATTCAACCATTTGCTCAAGTTAAAAACTAGGAAAAATCCTGATTGGCAAACTTTACAAAGAAGTTACAAAAAATAGAATTGCTGTCCAATGTGCCTTGTGAACATAGATGCAAAAATCCTTAAAATATTAGCAAATAAAATCCGACAGCACATAAAATGGATAATACCAAGGGAATTTTATCCATGGTAATATTTGGTTTAATATTAAAAATCCAATCAATGTACCTCATCATTTTAATAGAATAAAGAAGAAAAAGAATATGATCATCTCAATAGATAGAGAAAAAATCATTTGACACCTATTCATTAAAAAAATTCTCAACATTCTATGAATATAAGGAATTTTCTCATTCTGATAAAAGACATCTATGTAAAACCAATAGTTAACATCTTTCTTAGTGGTAAAATATTGAATACTTTCTCTCAAGACTACAATGAGACTGTCCGCTCTTACCACTTCTATCAACATTTTATTAGAAATCCTAGATGTTGCAATAAGAAAAGACAAGGAAATCAAAAGCATATAGATGAGGGGTAAAGTATGTCATTATTCACAGATGACATCTTCGTCAAGGTAAAAAATCCTAATGAATCTTCAAAAAAGCCAGTATAACTAGTATGTGAATTTAGCAATGTCTTAGGCTACAAGGACAGTATACAAAAACTGATTGCATTTCCCATATTTAGCTGCATAAAAGATGAAAATGAAATTTAAGAAATTCCATTCACATTAGAATCAGAAAGCATAACATACTTAGGAACAAGTTTAACAAGGCCACTAACTACATTAAAAGTTACAAAACACTGTTAAGAAAAATTAGAGAACAACATGGAGAGGTATACCATGTCTATTGATTGGAAGACAAACTACTATTAATGTGCTCATTCTCTCCAAAATAGTCTATACATTCAATGCAATGCTAATAATAATCCCACCAAGCTTTTTTGAATGAAATTAGTAGGCTGATTCTAAGATTTATATGTAAATACAAAGGAGCTGGAATATCCAAAGCAATCTTAAAGAAGAACAAAACTGGAGGACTTAAACTGGCTTCAAATTTGTTATCAAGTTATAGTCAAGAAAATGTGGTACCAGCAAAAGGATTTACAAATAAGTCTATGGGACAGAATAGGAAGTCCAAATTTAGAGCTACACTCATGTAATCATTTGATCTTCAACAAAGTCACCAAAACCATGTTAGAGGAAAAGGAAATTCTTTTTGACAAAATGTGGTAGAGCAAATGGATATCTATATAGAAACAAAGAGTTTTGACCCATACATCACACCATAAAAAAAATAACTTGGGATAAATCTTAGACCTAAACATAAAGGCTACAGCAATAAAGATTCTAGGAGAAAACACAGGAGAGTGTCTTTGAGACTTTTAGAATAGGCAAAGGTTTCTTAGACAAGACATGGAAAATAATAACCAAAAGAAATACTTGGTAAATTTGATTTCATCAAAATTAAATACTTCTGCTAGTCAAAAGACACCATTTGTAAAATAAATATTAATTTAATTAGCCTGCATAAAATATTTATAAAACATACATCAGACAAAGGACTGATATCCCATATATATAAAGAAATTCTGTTACTCAAGAATACAACTAAAACTTAATTTTTAAAAATAGCTGGAGTTTAAACAGATATTTCACAAAGAAAGCTATAAGAATGACCAATAAACATATGAAAAAATACTGAACATTATAGTTATCAGGGAACTAAAGATTAAAACCACAATTAGACATGCTGAACACCTACCAGAATGGCTAAAATTAAAATCACTGACAACATCAAGTGTTGACAAGGATATGGAACAACTGGAACTCCCATACATTCTTGATACTATAATTGCTTTGTGAGAAGGTCTGGCAATTTCTTAACAATATAAACCTATCCTATGACTCAGCAATTCTGCTCCTACCCAAGAGAAATGAAAACATTTCCACAAAAAGAATTATATGAGAATGTTCATATCAAGATTATTCATAATTATATAAAACTGGAAACAGCCCAATTGTCCATCTACAACTGAATGACTAAACAAACTTGAGTATAGTAATCTAATGGCATACTGCTTAGTGCTAAAAAGGAACAAACTTGATACAGACAGCAACACGGATGAATCTCAAAAACATTATACTTATTGAAAAAAGCCTTCCCCAAAAGAGCACATACGGTATGATTTCACTTATATGCATTCTAGAATAGGCAAAACTAATCTATGTGGGAAAAATTAGGATATTGGTTATCTTTGGAGAGAAGGGTATGGATTTGCTGGGAAGATCCATGAGGGAACTTTCTGGGTGATGGTAATATTCTATATCTTGATAGGAATTAGGGCAGTGGTTATTAACTGGGGGCAATTTTGCCCCCCAGGTTATTTTTGGCAAAGTCTGGAGACATTTTTGTTGTTACAACTAGGGGAGGGGGTATGTGCTGCTACTGACATCCATTGGTTAGAGGATAGGGGTATTGCTGAACATCCAACAATGCGCAGGACAGGCTCTGCAACAGAGAATTAGCTAAGGTTGAGAATAGAGTCAGGTTTAAAAACCCTGAATTAGGGTGACATAAGTGTATGCATTTCTCAAAACTCATTAAATGGTATATTTAAGATTTTTGCATTTCACTGTATGAAGATTTTTCCTATAAAAATAAAAGAACCAAAATCACATATTGATCCTAGTTAATAATATGCATATTATTGTAGAGGATGGGAGTTGAAGTGTTCTGATGTTCTCAACTTTCTTTCTTTCACCCTACAAGCATCAAAAAGATAACATGGATTGATGCATGGATAGTAAGATGGATAGATGGATGGCTACGTGATGAAGTATATATAGTAAAACGTGAATGGTACAGTCTATGTAGTGAATTCATTCAACATTTCTGTAAGTTTGAAAATTTTCGTAATAAAATATTGCCATCCTTGATTTCTTCCTTTAACTCACCCGTGCTTACTCTATCAGCCTATTCTATTATCAAAATATATCTTGAACCGGTTCACACTTTCTATTTCTATAGCCATCAAGTCAGTCTAAGATACCAATAACTCTCCCACCTAGACCACAGCTAACTGCTAACTGATCTCTTTCTGCTTCTTCTCGTGCTGCTTTATAACCTATGCTTCCCACCACAGCCAGAGGGATCTTCTTAAAAACAGCTGACATATAACACTGCCTGGATTAAAACCTTCCAAACTAGCTGCTCCCTGTACTTGAAGTAAATTCCCGCTGCCTTGCCATGTCCTGCGAGGACCTTCTAGACCTAGTGCTTGCCTGCTTCTTGAACTCTTCTCGGTGTCATCCACTATTTCGCTCTATCCAGCACCTCTGGCCAGCTTTTATTTCTTGAACATGTCATGCCTCCCCTCACATCATGCCTCTACTCTAGCTGTTTCCTCTACGTGGGATGCTTTTCCCTGGCTCTTGATGTGGATAGCTCTTTTCCTTTTTCAGGTCTCAGTTAATATGCTGCTTCTTCTTTCTCCATCTAAATTACCCTTTTCCCTTCAAATCCTTTCACGTCACCTGTTTTACTTCCTTCATGGCAGCTATTTGAATTTATCTTGCTTATTTGTGAACTCTGCTTAGATCTTAAAGTTCAAGAAAGCAGGGCCCATATCTATCTTGTTCATTGCTCTATCGTCAGGCACCAGAATAGTGTCTGGCACATGTTAACTGCAAATAAATATTTGTTTTCTGAGTGAATGAATGGATGATATATTCAGAAACTTGGTGACAGTTTTTTTTTATCAGTGTCCTAGAAATGCCCACGGACTGGAGAATGAGATTCCATGAGGCACCCTCTTAGACAACGAAAGTATCGTATAGAGATTTATAGAGGAATATGAAAGAGATGATCATAGAGCTGGTCCTTAGGGCAGACACACCTCGGGGCTCAACTCACTGTCTTGATTTTTCATTGACTTGTCTCAGGAATAGAAGATTAGTAAAGTGAATTATGGAATGTACTTTTTGACAATGGAATCCCTGTAGATATTAAAAATGTTGTAGAAGAATATTTATTGACATAGAGAAAAGTTCATGATATATTGCCAAATGAAAAAAGCAGCCTTCGGAAGAAGGTGCTCAGTATTTTCTCCAGACCACTAAGCACCCTGAATAACCTCATCCCTTTCTTAATAACACTCTTCCAAGATTGTTAGGAAATTATTTTCCTTGGCCTAGATCTTCTGAGGGTAGGTACCTTTTGTCACTTTTGGAATCAGAGGGATTGGGTAGTTTTGGTAACCCGGAATGTAGAAAGGCCTTGAAGTAGATGTAATTCATAGGATATTTATTTAATATTGTGTCAACAGCTTGCTAGGATCAGAAAATGGTGAAACTGACCAAGAAGGAGTTTGTGTTGTATTACATTGTATTATATGCCATGAGAGTTTAATTCCAGCTGAGTCACAGAACTAACTCCTATGATACAGTAAGAGAGCTGGAGGGTTCCACTCTGAAAGCAATAGGGAGAGATTCATCTCTCTGAGCATCCATTAGTTTTTCACCCTTACCTTTAATATGCAAATTACAACAATCTGAGAATCCCTCCTGTGTGACTGCAAGAATCCAATCTTGTGCCCACTTATCTCTGAGGTTCCCTGGAGGAAGGCTTTATTAGTTTCCTGGGGCTGCCATGAGAAAGTATCACAGACTGGGTGGCTTAAACAACAGGAATTTCTTGTCTCACAGTCCTGGAGGCTAGAAGTCCAAAATCAAGGTGTTGGCCAGGTGGGTTCCCTCTGAGAGCTGTGAGGGAGAATCTGCTCCATGCCTTCCTCCTTGCTTCTGGTGGCTTCAGGTGTTCCTTGGCTTGTAAATGGCATTCTCCCTCAGTCTTCAGTCCGTTTTCCCTCTATGCATGTCTCTATGTCCAAATTTCCCCCTTTCGTAAGGAAACAAGTCATATTGTATTAAGGCCCGTACTAAGATCTCATTTTAACCTGATCATCTGCAAAGACCCTATAGCCAAATAAGGTCATAGTAACAGGTGCTGGGGGTTAGGACTTCCACATCTTTTTGGGTGACACAATTCAACTCATAGCAAATCCTGGGTGTAGCGTGTTCTGCACACACCAACTCTCTGCTCTGGCCCCATCCCCAGTCGTCTCCATATCACCTCTTCGTCAGGCTGTGATAGCTTACCCGTATCTAACAGCAAAACGCTGTCATTTAAGATACTCTTGACTAAGATATGAGGATGAAGTAAGAAAAATTCACTGCAGACAAGGGAAACTTGAAACTGGATGCTAGATATATCAGCCTTTCAAGTCTAGGGCTCACAGCCTCTCACTGGGGTTCTGGCCATCTCTTATCTGAACTCAGCCCCCTGTCAGATTGTGGGATCTGATTGTCCTTCTTTGGGGTGTTTTCTCCATTTCAGTTATTTCCTTACCCCAGTCTAGGGCTTCCACCAGAAGAAACACAAAATCAATGAAGAGTAAAATAAATACTCCAGACATACACCATTTTCACGATTAAAACACTGTAATATTATTTTAAAAGACTGCTTAACACCAGGTTTGTACCATCTGCATTTTGGTTCATACCTTCCTAGTTAAGAGTGAGTAGGTACTTGCCTCACAGCTACGTACGTGACTGAAAATTATCATAAAATAATCCTACCCAGAACTAAGAGAGAGCATCTTGTATGAATGGATTTTGAGCAGAAACTGCTATAGTGTTTTCCTAAATAGCACTATCATTTTTCCTTCTATAACTGTGTCGGAACTGGGTAGGGTCTTCTAGAGGCATTGGGACAAGAATTGCACCTTGAAAGATGATGTTTATTATCTGGGTTAATAATTTTCTTTAAGTACACATCCACATAAACACTCTGGTAGGGATATAAGTTACTAGACACAGAATTGTTCAACCACAGGACAGGTTAACTTGGGCATTTATCTAATTTCCCTGCATCTGGGAGCTATGCCTGCACAGACTGAGCTGCTTTCTACACGAAAGCTATGAGAAGAAAAGATGCCATGGCGTGCATTCGGGATGGGATGCTGGCAATGTGCATCAAACTTCCCATCAGAGCTGTGCTGAAATCAGGTAGGCTGAGGTGATGGGGCACAGGGCACATAAGCGCATGTTAAGTCCACCTCTTGCCCCACCCATATATGATTATGCCCACGTTAGTCTGCCTTGTCACTGACGCTTCAAGATGGTGGCTGGTTGCAAGTTTGTAATCAGCACACGAATGAGGAGCAGAAGGAAAGCATCACAGAGAATGCAATATTTGAGCAAGGTCACAAGGCTAAGATTTACAAATTTGTGCCCTTGGGCTGGATATTGCCAGCAAAACATGTTGATCTAGACTTCTCAGAAGATTTCACATAAAAAATAAAGATTTATGGCTTCTCTTGAAAGTGGAAAGATCTCTCAACTTTAAGCCTACGTACTTATAGAGCAACAATAGTCTAGATCTGAGGGTTCTCTGCCCTCTTGAGAAAGAGTGTGTGATCTTCAGTTCTCCACAATCCCAACCACTCTTTATTGTGTTCTCAGCATGAAGGCAGTGTTATACTTCTTATCATCTATTGATCTGGATCTGATTTCTTTGAACAATAGAGGAAGATTTCTTTATCTCATGTTTCTATCAGAAGTGGAAAACAAAAGATAGACTTGGACAGCAACATGATTTTTCTTATACAAACCTGTTTTATTCAGTCATATTATTATCTATCAAAGCCCAATAAATGTTTCAATTTTTAAGATCCCTGTTATTAAAAAAGAAAAAGAATAGGATTTAGTAAGCAGAGAAGGGGTACAGGATAAAGGAGTGGAAAGGACATTCCAATAAGAAGAAACCAAATGAGCACAGTCCTGGAGGTAGGAAATGTTTAAGCCCAAGGAATAGTGTAGCTGTTTCCTGTTGCGTCTAGAAATTCCTACGTAGTAGGATATTGACCTTCTGTCTGGGGTTGGGGAGAGGGATGGGGAGAGAAGGGGTAGGGCGAGTGGCAGAGTACAGGAAGACTATAAGGTGGCCTGAATGACTTGCTAAGCAGTTGGGGAATCTGTGACATCCCCAGCAGAAGAATTGACGGCACTAGGTGATCAATTGCATGGGCAGGTTGTTGAGAAAGAGAATAGGTGACCGAGTAAGGGCTTTTTGCAGTGCTTGGTGACATAGCATATATGTAGGACTCAAGCAAAACTCTATCACTCTGGGGCAGGTCCCCACAGCAACCAGGTTAAAGAAATGTAAAAGTGTGCTTAACAACCTGGAAGGCAAATTCAATTAGATTGGTTTTGTTTTGTTTTGTTTTGTTTACTAGTCGATTTCTTTGGACTTTGGGATCTAAGTGGATACTAGACATAGCTTTCCTGCATTTTCTTTCTTGGCCCAAATGACTGCAATATAATTCCAATTAACATGCAGCATGTTACCATGGGCACAGCAAATGTTTTAGGCTTAACGGGCTCCTGACCTGAGGTAATGCTGATTTTCATTTAGCTTTTAGGAACCTGATGCTTTAGAGCAGGTGCTGGTTGGATATCAACATCCTTAGATGTATTTTAGACAACTGGGGAGAATAAGACTGATTCCTAATGTGATACTAACATCTTTAAGGGCTTACTAAAAAAATATGAATACTTTAGTAGCCATTTCATTCATTTAGGACTTCAGATTTGACGAATTACTCCTCCATAATTTTATTTGATTTTTATCTCAAAGCTGTGTTATGGGGAAGGAGTTAGAATTATTATCTGTGGCTTAGATGTAGAGAATTTGAAGCCTAGAAAAATGAAGTAATTTTCCCAAACCTATATAACCAGTAAGTAGGAAAGCTAGATCCGGAGAACAGATTTTATGGATCCTGTTCTAGTGTTCTTTGCCTGTTCAAGGTTCAGTATATTCTATCCCTTAAGACAGTACATTTTAAAGAGACAATTTTTGAAAAGAATTTTAGCATTAGATTGGTCAGGATATGTTTTCATATCCAATGACAGGAAATCCAACTCAAACTGGCTTTAATAAAATGGAAAATTGTCTTGAACGTACATTTCTAAGGAGTCCCGGATTCGCTTTGTCTTGATCCAAAAGGCTCCAAACACGTCAGGGAGACTCAGTTTTCTCCATTTCCTGGCTCTGCTTTCTCCGGTGTGGATGGCATTCTCGAGTTCCCCAAAGCAGCAAGATAGCTGGCAGTAACTCCAGCGCTTACATGTTCCCGTGTTTATGTTCAGTGGACATGAGACGGTAAATCTTCCTGGCAGCTCTTGCATAAGCCCCATAATGCATCCCGATTAGACCCACTTGGGCTGTGTGCCTATCTCAGAACCAGTCAGTGGGACAAGGGTGATTTGGTGTGCTGATGCACCAGGCTGAGTAACCAATTTCACCTCTGGAAGTAGGAATGGAACCACACACGGATTGAAAATGGGCATAGGGTGGTTCTCCAAAGAGTATGTGGGGTGACAGTACTATAAAAGAAGAGGGGCCAGCCCCGTGACAGAGTGGTTAAGTTCAGTGTGCTATGCATCAGTCGCCTGGTTCACGGGTACGGATCCCAGGTGTGAACCTATACTGCTCTCAAGCCATACTGTGGCGGTGACCCATATACAAAATTGAGGAGGATTGGCACAGATGTTAGCTCAGGGCTAATCTTCCTCAAGCAAAAACAGGAAGTTTGGCAACAGATGTTAGCTCAGGGCGACTCTTTCTCAGCTAAAAAAAAGAAAGAAGAAGTGGATTGGAGGCTGGGTGGCCAAAGCAACAAATTTCTTCCATAAGGAACCTCTTAAATTCCTGGCTGTATTCTCTAGTTGCTTGAGGAAATGGGACCTTTGGTTGAAAACTAAGCCCATTGTCTACCAGGCAGTAGACCTCTTCACACTGTGTTACACTATGATGCAGGGAGAGCTACAGGTAAATCGTGAGGAAGATAAAGTCTGTTTCAGTGCACCATAGTTCTCCATTCTGAACTCAAGTCCCTGAGACTAAGGCAGTAGAGTGGTTTATGCTTGGGTGACAGTTTGCTATGCTGGTCCCTCTAGTTCAGTCCTAACTCCTCTGGCCTTTCTTTTTTCTTTTTTTTTTTAAAGATTGGCACCTGAGCTAACATCTGTTGCCAATCTTTATTTTTTTTTTCTCTTTCTCCCCCAAACCCCCTAGTACATAGTTATATATACTACTTGCAGCTCTCTTTAATTGTGCTATGTGGGATGCTGCCTCAGCATGGCCTGATGAGCAGTGCTAGGTCTGTGCCGAGGATCCGAACCTGAGAAACCCTGAGCCGCTGAAGTGGAGTGCATGAACTTAACCACTCGGCCCCGAGGTAGGCCCCTCCTTTGGCCTTTCTGTACTTACTGTGCCCACCTGTTACTTTGGAGTGTTCTCTCATGTTCTGGTGCCTTTGCATGGTCTCTATCTTCTCTATGGTGGCACCCCCATCTTTGTCTCCATGATAGAGTCACGCCTAATCATTCTTCAGGACTCTAATTCAAGGGTGGCCTACTCTGAGCTTTTCTGATCCTGACTCCCCAGGCTGAAGTAATGTTCGCATAAGACCCTATACATTAAAAAAAAATACTACACTTAGTGAATTGTAATTCTTGACTTTCTTCTCTGTCCTCCTCCGCTAGTGCTCTGTGAGGTCCATAACTCACTCTGTTTACCTCTTATCTGGTAACTATCCCAAGACTGGCCCACAATAAATTCTCAATATTTATTTACTAAATTGATGAATGGACACATGCATATGTGAATTATCTGAGTAATAATTAAAAAGCATCAACCTCACTCAAGGGGCTTTATCATATGCTCTCCTTTCTGATATCAAAATGCAGGCAGAGGAAATGCTCTGAGGACTCTCAGCCAAAGCCAGCATAGGAAAAGGAAGCAGATGGCAATTCTTGGGGAGAAACTGCCCAGGATCACATTTGTGGGAGACAATAGTTTGTAAAGAACTTGCCACTTGCCGTCTTTGCAATGACAACAGGAGCTGAAGAAGGAGGCTTGGAAAACTCAGAGATCTGCAGCCCAATTAATGGCTGTGGCTGCTCATTATGACGGGAAACCTGTGCCCACACTGCAGAAGCTGCCCACATCAGAGTAGCTTCATTAACTACCTTCTCTCCCTTGGATAGGACTGCCAAGGGAGATGGTGTTGTCATCTAATAGGAGATCACCGGCGAAGGCAGCTCCTATGTCACAAGCCATTATCAGAATATTGTGACCAAATTGTAGTGTCTCAGAATCACACAATGAGCAGAATGTACATAGCTGGAAGTCAAGCACCAAAAATAATTGCACACCATTGAAGAAAAATGGCCTATGAGAAAAAGTTACAGTAATTAGCTTATCTCACCTGGAGAAGGAAAACACAGGGGGAATTTACTGCATTAACAGCCTTCGAGTCCATGAAGGGTAATTCCAGAGGATGGTGAATTTATAGTTGTGCATGTTAAAGGATTTTTCCTGTTGTCCTCCCTCCATTTCCTGCTTGATTTCTCCTCTGTGATATGCGATGAAAGATAATATTATGGTGACTTCAGAAAATGTATGAGAATAAATACTTTGGAAGTTTTCAGCATCATTGCACACTGTCTTGCAACTCCCTCCCGCCTTTCCCCCTCTAAGAGGAAAAACACAGAAAGGAGTAAGTATACAATCTGCAAGAGATCTTTCCTCTTTTACAGCCATCCTGTTTCCATCTGCTGAAAACCTCAGCCCACCTGCGTAGTGAACAACATTAATTGTCTTCCAGAAATGCACAAGAACCACAATCTCCCCCAAGACTGAGGGTAGGAGGATGGAGATATTTTATATCACTTTCAAGAGTGCGTTCAACCAGGTTTATTGTCTGAGCAGGGGATTGTTGTTGGGTTAAACAGAATCTTAACATTGGTTTATTCTTTGGCTTGCTTCTTCGAAGTTTCTAATGCCTGTAGCAACTCAGAGGTGCTGCCCCTAAAGTTGAGAAGACTTAAGAGATGATTGTTGGAAGCAGCCATAACGGATTTTTCTTTGCTTCAAATCAGGAAATTTTTTCCGCCAAACCCTGGTGTGTCCCCTCTATGTAATTATGCCTAGAGCTTGGCTCTCCTTGCTGATTTTGAACAAGCAGCCTATGAAGTTCCAGAAGAGATTTGGCCAGTATTTCTCAATGATATTATTGTTTGGGGCAAGAAAAGTCTTCCTTTTGGAAAACTGTCCTGTCTGTTGCAGGATGTTTTCCTTTCCTGGCTTCATTCATGAAATGTCAACAGTACTCCCTGTCACTGTGGCAACTCTAAAGCCCCTAGACGTTTTTCCAAACACCCGCTAAGAAGGCTGTAATAGCCCCTGTTGAGAACTAGTGAGGCTGCCTTTCCTCTGCCCTTGTGCTGTTTCAGGAGGAGAGGAGAGGTTTAGCTGCTACTTCCTGATCAGGTGAAAAGATTCTGGTTTGTGTAGCTCCCAACTATATGATCAGGGCCATGAGCTACAGGAGGGAGTCTAAGGTTATGAAAAATTGAGAGTATATCTGGCAGAAGCACTTCCTCAGGCTAGACTCACTCTCTTTCTCACACACGCATACACACAGCATGGTTCTTAAGGCTGAATCTAACGTTTATAGCAATCCAGGTAAAGCAGGAACCAGTTGAGAGGGAAAAGAAGGCTTAATTCAAACAACCAGTTATCATCAGCCAATTTGAAATGTCAATAGCCATTGTTTGTAGCTGGTCTATGTGTACATAGGGGCATATCTCGTTTTATTGCGCTTCACTTTATTGCACTTCACAAATACTGCGTTTTTTACAAGACTCTCTACCAGCAAAAAGATTATGACTCACTGAAGGTCCAGATGATGGTTAGCATTTTTTAGCAACAAAGTATTTTTTAATTAAGGAATGTATATATTTTTTTAGACATAATACTTTCGCACACTTAATAGACTACACTACAGTGTGAACATAACTTTTATATGCATTGGAAACCAAAAAATTTATGTGACTCATTTTGTTGTGATATTTCCTTTTTGCAGTGGTCTGGAACCGGACCTGACATATGCGCAAGGTATGCCTGTATTCTGACAAGTTCATTTTGCAATTACAGGTTTCCCTTGCTATGTGAAAGCAGAGCAGTCCTATGAAAACTTTCATAAGCCCATGGTGTAAAGCTAAGAAACAATTACCATGCATTTATATGGAAAAAATTTTTGAGCATTCCCAGACTCAAAAAATAACCTACCAAATAACACATAAAACCTAAAATAGTACTAACATACAGTAAAAGCAGGAATGATATGATAAATACACAGCCTATATAACGTAGAAATCATGTATGTACAGTGTAGTTTCACTTACCAGAACTAGGAATACAGCGAGCACACTGGAAGGCTGAGAGGTGGTGGTAGTGATGACGATGTGTCAGGCTGAGTCATCAGAGGTTGGGGTGGTGGGAGGTACAGGAGACGAGTGGAGGGAGAAAGGAAGAGGGTCATCTATTAACATCTAATTGTCGTCTGAATCTGTCAGGGCAGCAGGTCACTAATGTCTACATCTTCTTCTAAGTCTGCCTGCTTCAATGACAAAGGTTGAGGTTCGTCATCTGCTGTGGCTGATGTGGAAGGCTTGAAATGCAACAGTATGTGTGACTGCTTAGCTTCTGTAATAGCTCACTGCAAAATGAACATTCGACTCTATTTTCACAAAAGTGAAAATCCTCTTGGGATTTCTTTCGATTAGTGAAAATAGATGCTACAGTTTGTAGGTCTTTTGTAAAAACAAAGTGGCATAAAGCGAACTTTCAGATAGTGGGGAAACCTATGTATTATTAGACGTCAGTTGACAATGCCTATGACTAGTTTGGCTACTATTTTTATTATTTATTTATATATCATATAGTCAATCATTCATTCATTTATTCATTCACTTTTTGTGGGCATCAGCCTATGTTAGTAACAATCCACAATCCAACTGGGATTTTTTTTAATCAGTTACCCTATATATTCAGCATATTTTATGCATATATTAATCAGATTCAGCCTCTCTCAACCAGTTTATCACTTTCCTTATGAGAAAGAGCTTATACCGAGTTCTCTTTCCCCTTCCTGAAACAATGGTCCCTTCATAAAACAGGAAAATAATGACTCATAACAGTAGGCTATATCTACATAGAAGATGAGTTTTGCCATTCAATGGCTGATTGCTAGGCAATCAGTAGCACTGCACAGAGTCAAGCTGATTCAGCTGCCTTAGCATCAAGAATAATCACTTATTTGGTAACTCTAGTGCATGGCAATCAACAAACATGGATTGACCATCATAATGATCAATCCAATAGACGATATTATCTCTTTTCCATACCAAGCTGTTATGTGTGTGATTCAAAGCTATTTTTAATCAACAACTACAGACTCATTTGAATACCTATCTATGTACTACACACTAGTGTTGACTAGTGAGGATGCCAGATAAAGGGACCGGGTGTTAGGGAAAGACAACAGACTTAGGAGTCAGAGAGATAAGGCTTCAAATCCCAAGATCCCTTTGGGCAAGTCATTTAACCTCTTTGAACTGCAGTTGCTGGGCTGTGGTGAGGATTAACACCACAGCATACACTGCATAGGCAGCAAGAGTAAGCATTCAGTAAGTAGCCAAAGCTATTGTTACCAATGAGACACAGCTTCTACTCTTGAGCTCACATCACTCTTTGGAATTATGTAAAATTATAAATTGTAGGTATACATGTTATCATGTCTCATGTTAATTTTAAATTATTTTAAAAATGCTAAATTTAGCATATGTATTCTGTAGTGAGCCACTGCCTGTCCACATTTTGTATGCAGACTTTTCCCTTGATATCTGAAGATATATTGTAAGTACCATGCAGACCAAACATGACCTTGCCACAGCTCCCTTCAGAACATTCTCTCTCAATTGTTCCAAATACCGTGGGACTGAGTCATCTAATGTAGCTTACAGGAAAACAAGCTGTGTGTTACTGGAGGCGACCCTAATGATGTGGAGTTATTTAAGAATCTGGTGTTTACCACTTCCAGTTGAAAGTGCATGAGCAAATTAGGAAGACAATATAATTATATATACCGAAATTAGATTAACATAGATGCTCTAATAGCTCGATATGACCACAGACCAGGACTTTAGTATCAGAGTGCTGACCCTCTGTGTACACACATACACACACACACACACACACACACACACACACACACACACATATCTATTCAAGGTGTGCCTCACAAGCAAAACCTCATAGTAGGTTTTATAAGTACCTACTAGATTGGTGATTATTTGGTTATATTAGGGTGCTTTTCACCCTAGAAGGGAAAAACAGTCCCTTGAGGTGAGGGACTCTTCCCATTATCTAATGTTTTGCAACAAAACATCTCAAAACTTAGTTGCTTATAATAATAACAGTATCTGTTCTGCTCACAAGGATCCAGTTTGGGCAGGACTCAGAGAGAAGATCTTATCTCTTCTCCACTTGGTTAGCCAGGACAGCTCAAAGCCTGAGTGCTGGAATCATCTAGAGCAGTGGTTCTCAACTGGGGGCGATCTTGCCTTCTCCCCAAGGAGCATTTGGTAATGTCTGGAATCATTTTTGATTGTCACAACTTAGGGGAGTGGGGCATGCTGTTGGCATCTGGTAGATAGTGGATGCTACTAAACATCCTACAATGCACAGGAACCCCAACAAAGAATTATCCTTCCCAAGATGTCAATGGGGCCATGGTTGAGAAATCCTGATATAAGGCTTGTTCACTCAAATGTCTGGTGGTTGATTCTCTGTGTTCACTGGAGGGCCTCAGCTCCTCTTAATATGGACCTCTCTAATGTGGTCTAGCCACTCTCCATGTGTACTAGTTTGGGCTTCCTCGCAGCGTGGTGGCTTGCTTCCAAGCTAGGGAATGTCCCAGTTGACAGAGCAAGACAGAAGCTGAATCCTTTATGTGACCTAGCCTCAGAGGCAGTATAGCATCACTTCCATCATGCTCTATCTTATGGGGCAGCTACAAAATCCAAGTCAGATTCATTGGAGGGGACATGGCCCCCCCAACTCTGTGGGAAGAGTGTCAGTAAATCACATTGCAAAAAGAGCAGAAGATGAAATTTGCCGCAGGGTCCGTGTCTCATTCTTCTTTGTATCTCAGAACCTTAACAGTCAATGGAAGGTAACAGACACTCAATCTGTGCATTTTTGAATTGTGTTAAATTAAGTAAACTTGATATATGAAATATATAATAAACAATGAGGAGATTTGGCATTATGCATGACAATTTTCCACAGAGTACCTTTAAATAGTGACTTATTCCACTTCATTATAAAGTATGATTTAATTATGAAAATTTCAATGGCATATTTATTCATCTGGTTGTTCATTAATTCAATATTCATTGAGCACATACTGTAGGCAAGAGAGTGTTCAAGACCCTGGAATACAAAGATGGGTCAGATGTAGAACTGCCTTCAAGTTGCTCACAGTGTAGTAGGGAAGGTAAGCAACGTACATAAATCAGTCTCATACAACCCAGAGCTCATTAGAGGTACCAATGAAGTGCTCGGGTGCTGGAAGAAAACATGCAGCTTTTCAGACATTGAAAGTGAAAACTTTATTAGAAATGCTCACTTTAATGAAAACTAAATCTTTTTATTTCCTCACTCCACACTTCTATAATTGCAAGGGGAAATTGGAAGAATTTCATCCAATTTTATAATATTCAGTCGAAGCCGTCACCTAAAACATGACTGAGGGCCATCTGCTGTGCAGCTGTTAAGTCTGTCTGTCTCGGTCAGAGTCATTTATTGCTATGGGAAGGCATATCTCTTCACAAGGATATGGTGAATCTGCTTACTGCAATCCTAGGATGTTCCAATCCGAGTGACGGAGAAAAGTAGAAAAGTCACAGACATCCATATGCTGCCCCAGAAAGATAGACCTGCTTTATAGCTCAAAGGCAGGATTGCACATATAGCTTGTGGAATTTGGGGGATCCTCAGGGATGTTCCTGGAAGTCTGTGCATTGATGCCGCTCTGCCATAAAGTTCCAAAAGGGGGATCTGGGGGGTCATGCCAGACCCACTAGTTCTTGGCACTCAGACCACATACATTTGTTAAGTTTGTCTCATCTGAAACATTAATATATTTAAAATAACATTGTAAAATCTGTGTGGTATTTGGAGGGATAATTAATGGTATTTTAGAAAATGCTTATGATATTTTATAAAATTCTGTGTCTATAATTGAGAGAGAGAAGAAAGTCTAGTGGCAAGGAAACCAATTAGGAAGCTGTGATATAATCAAGGAAAGAGATTGTGACTCGGCTTAGAGTAACAGCAGAAGGAATCATAATAGCTAATACTTACTGAGCATTTGCCATGTATCAGGGACTGAATACGGCTTCATGAGACTTGTCTGTGTTAATACACAAAATAAGCATTTGAGATGGGTACTATTATTTTCCCATTTTACAGATGAGAAAACAGAGGCTTGGTAAGTAGTAAGCAGTAGAACTAGAATTCAAGCTAACTGAGCCTGTTTCTGCAGTCCATCATTTTATTCATTATGCACGTTGTGCCTGATACAAAGAAGGAGGTGGATAGGATCAAGGAGGAAGAATCTAGATGATTCAGTAATAGGATTGGTTTATGGGGAAAGGAAGAGTGCAGCATCTAGGATAACTCCCAGGTCATAGCTTGAGTTTGGCCAGCTGGGTGGAGGAAGGTGCAATTCTTTTAGATCCAAACACAAGAACATTGATATAGGCTGCATGATAAATTCAATTTTGAGCTTGTTGGATGACAGTGAGGTGCCTCAGGGATATCCATATGGACATGTTCAGTAGGCAACTGGATATGTGGTTTGAAGTTTAGGAGAGAGGTCAAGATAGATGGTGTATATTTGGATGTCATCAGTCTGGATGTGAAACATTGAGAGTGATGAAGAATGTCCAGGAAGAAAGTGAAGCCTAAGGAGAGAGGGTGACGTTCCAAAATATACTAAATAGAATTTTCTTTACTGGCGGTGGGGGGGGGGGTGGTGGTGTGGGGTGGACAGGGATGGCAAAAGAATGTGTGATCGCTGGCCCAAAGTTGCCCACACTCTAGATGCGGAGACATAACAAGGATATGTCAAACAGCCCGAGAAAAATTACCACACAGCATGCAAAGGACAGCAACACACCTTTCAGAATTAGAAAAGAAAGAATGGAACTGGAATAGGATTAATCTGGAAGCCTCCTCAGAGCTCAGATTTGAGCTGTTTCCGTGAGTATGCAGTAGTGTAGAGGAGAAATTGGGACTTAGTGAGGCTTGTGGTGGGAGAGGGAAACCTCTCCCTCCGCCTCTGTCCTTCACCTTTCCTGCAGGGGAGGAGACATCTACCTCTCTTACAGCTCATGCTATAAGGTTGTCGTCTTTGTATCTGATGCAGGAGGTTGGAGTCTGTAGGACATGCGGTGAAGGGGAGAAGATGGGTATAAGACAGGGAGAGCAAGGACAAGTTGGACCCCACACACTGGGCTCATGGTTCTCATTGCCTCTGACCTTAACGGTGTGAATGTCCACAGGAGAAGCTGGGGCCCTTCATCGTGGAGCTAAATGCCCATTTGGCCTAGGACTTAGAGAAGGTGAGGGAGGATTCAGGAGAAGGTGGAGCAATTCAGACCTAGCTGCTGCCTCCCATCCACAAAGTGAATCAGCAAGTGAGTGACAGCACATGTGAATTACAAAATGGCCGCTGCTTCACTTCCACCATCCAAATCTTGCACCAGAGTCTCTGATGGCCCAGCCTAACCAGGAGCCTGCAGGTAAGGAAATTCTGGGAAATGCAGTTTATCCTACCCACATTGATTCATTACAGATCCTCCTGCCCCACAACCCCCCATGTATAAAGGCAAACAGGTGTGAATGAACAAGTGGGGTTTGAAGACAGCCAGCAGGTCAGTTTCACTCAGGGCTGAGTTTGCCTCTCAAGCTTTACCATGTATCAGAAACACCTGGACGGCTTGATGAAACACTGAGTTTCTGATTCTGCCATCTAGGGTGGGGTGCGAGAATGGCATTTCAAGTCCCCAAGTGATGCTGACAATGCTGGTCCAGGGACCACACTTTGAAAACCACTGGTTTAGCTGAAACACAGAGGCCTCATTAAAGTTTAGAGAAAATAGGAGTGGAGAAGAAAATATAGCAAAGGAATAGTTAAGAAAAGTTATTGAACAGTGGACAACTGTTGAGTGATATCGGATGTGACAGGACATCATTATAAGTGATTGAACAGGAGGTTGACTGGCAAAGAAGTGTTTGCAGCAGGATGTACTCTTGCTGTGTGGGAGGGACAGGCTCAAGAAGAGCTTGGAAGTGAGGAAATAAATTGCAAGATAGTTTTACAACAATCTAGTGATACAGATCTAGAATAGGGAGGTAGGCGACAGTGGAAACTGAGAGAAGGGATGCAAGAATGAAACTGCTTTGGGCATAGCTTCAAAGTCCCTCCCCCCTCCCCCCTGAACAATTGTGTCTCTTCTCATTATGCCATCAGAGTCCACTTAGAGGGCCCTCAGTCTTTAAGTTGTGTCTGTCATAACTTTTTTTTTCTGATTATATTACCAATACCTGTGCATTGCAGAAAATTTGGAAATCAGGAAAGTATAAAGAATAAAAGAAAAGTTGTCCTTTCTTTCTGGCCAGATATAATCACTATCAAATTTGGGGTGCACTTCTCTCCATTCTCTTCTTTTGTATGTAGGAGTGTGTGTGTTTATATATATATATTTTTATTTGAAATTGGCAGACTTTACCTTGACTACAGTGGATTTGATCTTAACTGGGCAATAAGGGGGACATGTTACTGGTGGCCCAGTCAAGATAGATGTTGTGGCCCTCTGTGTCCCTGTCACTTTCATCTCCCTGAATGAGTGCCATCTTGCCTGTTCAGACAATTCACTGCTGGTGACATCAGTGTCTGGGGCTGTCAGCAGCCTGTCACATGGCTTCAGATTGATGTTTCCTGAGACATCAAATGAGTGAGGACAAGGGTGATAGAATAAGTCAGGTGGCAAAGCTTAGAGTCTGAGAACCAGTGAGTCAATGTAGCCAGGCTCCAGGTTGACACATATTATCTCATCTGATTGGTCTGGACTGAATCCCTATGCAAGAGAAAGAATAATAATAATAGTAACTGGAACAACAATTAGTATTTATTAAATGCTTACTATGTGCTAGGGTCTTTATATGGGTTATTGCATTTAATTCTTAAAACGTTCCAGTGAGAAGGATAGTTACATCGTCCATTTGGCAGATGAAGACGTTCCGGCTTGGAGAAGTTAAAAACATTGTAAAAAAGAGATTGATGCTTAAAAACTAATTGACTTGTCCAAGGTCAAATGTAGTACGTGATGGAGTCTAGCTTAGAGCACAGCTCTTCAGATTCCCAGTTCATTCCTTTTTCTGCTTTATCCCATTTCTCTCCTGAACAAATTTCCTGATTCTTTCTGATGTTGACCACAGCCTGGAAACTTTCTTTTCCCTGTCTGTGTTCCCGATTTTGAATTTACAGTCTCTTCTGATCTCACTGTCTGCTTGCTGTGTCTGCATCGACTCGGATTCAAATGTCAGCACTTCTGACCCCCCAGTCTGGTAACCTGACCCCTGAGCGTGTCTTAACTCAGACCAAGTCCTCCCTTGGGCATCAACAGGAAGGGCCCAGACCTCTTCACCTGACATTGCTGAGCTAATGAGAACTTTGAAGGGCGGGGATAACTTGTTCTGAAGCCACTGCCTCAGTGCTCAACAGGGTGTGACAAGAGCAGTTTACTTCCAATTCACTCGCTGAGAACCCACCCAGTGCCATCTGTCTCCTCCACACTCCAGCTCCTGCCTCCTCTTGCTGCGCTCCCTCGGCCAGCCCTCCTTCCTCTCCCGGGAAGCACAGTGCAGGGATCCTCCATCCCCATGTCGTCTGTAGTCTATTCTCTGCAGGTGGCAATGAGCTAGTTTTACATCTATTTCTCCCACAAAATAGAATGTGAAGGCAGGAGGTAGGTTTTCAAAACAAATAACTTACCTTCAATTATTTTTATATAAAAGTGTAGAATATAATAGTGAAAATCTGACATTTCTGACTTGAGCTGTCTTGAGCTGTCTTTATCAAGAACCTCTATTTTTCAGCTTCAGGTCTGCCATATATTTCATGCTCTTTCTTAAGTCACGTGGCCAAGGTAAATTTTATTTCACTTTGTGTTTTTGTTTTGCTTAGTTTGTTTGGCTTTGGTTCACATTCTGTAATTATTACTCATTTGTAGAATTTTCTATTAATTTTTGTGTCAAAAGTTGGGCCATTTTTTTATAGATGGCCCAGGAATCTGGATCAGTTCATTAAACTGGACACGAAATGTGTATATCCTCAGAGTTGGCAACAACTGCTTAGCAAGGTACCAGACAAAATGGGGCTTTGTTCCTGATGATTGTCTTCATGTCAAGGCATATTTTATTGTATATATATGTAAATACGTATATAATGTTTATACATATGCATATATATGTATATATAGCATATTACATATGTGGTTTATACACATTATGTATAATGCATACATTATATATTATATATACATATATGTACATGTGTATATATCTATATGTATATATAGTGTTACATGTATACATTACATATTACAGTATAATACATTATATATTATATATTACATTATAAATACGTTATATATATTTTATTATATATTATATAGATTGCATTATATATAAAGTCAAGAGAAAAAGTCATTAGTTTTAGTAGTGAGCAAGTTCCTATGATTTCCCAGAGAGGTTTCAGACTGGCGTAGGGGCAAACACTTCTCGGTAGGCAATGAAGCAGTAAGAGGATGGTGAGGAAACAGGCAGTAGATATGGAAAATTCATTTGAGAAGTTGGGCAACATGAGAGATGGAGAGGGTTGGGAGAGAGAGAGACAGAAAAGAGAGAGAGACAGGACATAGAGAAGAAGACAGGATCAAACCATTAGGTAGAGATATTTTCAAGACTGGAGAGGCTTGTGTGTGTGATTAAAGGGCAAGACACAATAAAGAAGGAAAGATAAAGGGTGTGCAAGTTAGAGATCCAAGTTCCAGAGGAGGGTACCTTGCATGGAGACCGCAGGCAGAAATAGGAGGCATGGAAGGGAAACTTTGCTCTACACTTGGTAAAGGATGAGAATGAACACAAACCAGCATTAATTGAATACCTACTATGTGCTAGGTGCTTTGCCTGTCTCTCTCATTTGAAATGCTCACTCCTTGGGTAAGCATTACCCAGATTTACAAGTGAGGAAACTGAGATTCAAAGAGGTTAAGTTAGTGACCCATGGCCAGATAGCCAATGGGTAGCAGAGCTGGTATTAGGATTCAGCCTTGTCTGTTTTAAAATCCAAGTTCTTTGCCCTATACTTCTACCCTTTAAACTATATCCAGTGGATGACAAGTGGAGGCAGGTATCTCTGCCAGGGGACAGAGAGGGTTGGTGGTGCAGTGGGATCAATGTTTTAGGAGCAGCTGAGGAAGCCCCAAATGTGGTTACAAATATAGCACTGCAGCAGATAAGCTACAGTGGGCGCTGTCCAGCCCCTGTGATGGGCAAAGTTCACAAAACTCTAGCAATGGCTTCACATTACTCTTCAGCATCAACAGGAAACAAATGGAGTAGGTGAGGACAGAGACCCAAGTGGAGAGACATGTCAAGTGTAGGGATCTGGAGTATTAAAAGAGGCAGAGCCTGAGGTTGAAGCGAGGCATTAGTTGAGATGAGTGAGAAATGACATAGGCCAATGATTGGGCTGTATGGTGAAGGGGGGAATGCAAGCTCCGGAGGTGTGAGGATACCTTTCCAGTCCATTCCCTTTGTAATTTGGCTGCTTATCTTGTCTACAATGCATCCTCTCCTAGGGCTTGGTACTCTGGCTGGACAAGACATCTTTCAGAAGTTTTTCAAATGAGCAACATTCTCTTATCTTCTGTTCTTTGCACCATGTTCTCCTCTACCTGGATTGTTTACCCACTGCCTCTTTCTTTGGCTTTTTTTCGCTCAGGTTTCAGGTTAGACAAGTTGTCTAGTGCCTTTCTTGACACACTGGGACTGAGGTGAATGCTTTCTGTAAACCCTAGACTTTCTTCATCCTACACTTCTCATTGAATTACAGTTGTTTTTTGAGTTGTCTGTCTCCCTGCTCTGGATGCAGTTTCATGAAGAAAAAGACCATGCTGCTGGTTATCACCTCTAGCTCCAGATAGTTGATCCAGTTTCTGGCACATGATTGAGGCTCCATGAATATTCGTTGAAATAATGAATGAGTAAATTACTTAATAAATTACTTGAAAAACATTATTGTATTCTACCTCTTCTTCCTCTCTAAATGGAATTTTTCCTCTTGGTATTGTTTAATCTCTATTTTGTTTCTTTTGAGGAGAGTACTTATTTAGCATCTCCATGAAGAATGCTCTCATTTCCATTCATCATCTTCTCAGATGTTCTGTACATTTTCACCTGGACAATGCAAAGTCAAATGTCCAAAATAGAGCTCATCTTATTCTAAAAACATTTTCTTCTATGACTTTCCTGTTCATATCAATGGGAGTAACATTATTCTTCTGGTTACCCAGCCATACCTCTCTCTTGTCTCTTCCAGTCCTTATTTTTTATAATGCTTTCCTAGTGGTTCCAGGGACATCACTCTTGTCCAGGACCCTGTTATTACATGCCTGGGTAATATGGAAAAAATCTGCTATTTCAACAAATGCTGTTAGCTCAACTGGATATCTACATGCAAAAGAATGAAGTTGCATCTGTACCTCACACCATGTGTGTAACAAAAGTTAATGCAAAACAGACCATAGACCTAAATGTAAGAGCTAAAGCTATAAAACTCTTAGGAGAAAACGTAGATAGGCATAGATGCCTGGGATCGACACCTAAAGCAACAGTGACAAAAGAAAAATAGATAAATTGAACTTAATCAAAATTTAAAATTTTATGCTTTAAAGGACTTCATCAAGAAAGTAAAAAGACAACCCACAGAATGAGAGTAAATATTTACAAATCATATATCTGATAAGGAACTTGTATCCAGAATATATAAATAACTAAATAACTCTTACAACTCAGTAAAAAAAGACAACACAATTATCTTAATACACATTTCTTCAAAGAAGATATGGAAATGGCCAATAAACATGAAAGAATGCCCAACACTATTAGTCATTAGGGAACTGCAGTGAGATACCACTTCATTGCTATTAGGATGGTTATAATCCAAAAGACAGACAATAGCAAATATTAGCAAGGATGTGGAGAAATTGAAACCCTCATACATTGCTGGTAGGAATACAAAATGGTGCAGTTACTTTGGAGAAAAGTTTGGCAGTTCCTCAAAATGTTAAACATAGAGTTACCATATTACTCAGCAATTCCACTCCTATGTATAGACCCAAGAGACATAAACACACATGTATATACAAAAAGTTGTATGAGGATGTTTATAGCAGCATTATTTGTAATAGCTCAAAAGTGGAATCAACCTAAATGTCCATCACCTGATGAATGGGTAAATAAAATGTGATGGGGCTGGCCTGGTGACATAGAGGTTAAGTTTGCACACTTCACTTCGGTGGCCCAGGGTTCTTCTGGGAGCCAACCTACACACTGCTCATCAAGCCATGCTGTGGTGGCATCCCACATATAAAATAGAGGATGATTGACAGAGATATTAGCTCAAGGGCAATCTTCTTCAAGCGAAAATAAATAAATACATAAATAATAAAATGTGATACATCCATATAATGAAATGTTATTTGGAAATAAAAAGAGATGAAGTTTGATACATGCTACAACATGGATGACCCTTGAAAACATTGTGCTGAGTGAAAGAAGCCAGTCATAAAAGATGACATACTATATCATTCCATTTATATGAAATGTCCAGAATATGCAAATCTATAGAGACATTAAGTAGATTAGTGGTCGCTAAGGGCTGGGGAGGTAGGTGAAGGAATGAGGATTGACTGCTAATGGGTAAAAGGTTTTTTTTAGGGGGGAGAAAAACTTCTGAAATTAGACTGTGATGAGGGTTGTATAATCTGTGAATATACTAAAAATTATTGACTTGTACACTTTAAATGGGTGAATTGTACGGTATGTGAATTATATCTCAATAAAGCTCTTTTAAAAAAACGTCTCCTGGATCATTTTCTTCATCATTTCCACTTCTAATCCATCCAGCTCACTGCCAGGAGCGACACTATCGTTTTGCACATTCAGATTTCTGCTCCACACCTATCAGTGGCTCTCCATTGACTCTAAAATCCAGATTCCTTCATTTAGCATTTGAGGGTCTTTGTGTCCTAATCTCAGTGTACCTTTTGACACCCTTATTGCTTTTCCAGGTGAATTCTTTGCTTCAGCTGGACTGGCTTACTCTCTGGCCCTATCTCCATACTTTTGTACCCTTGTCTAGAATGCCCTTCTTTTTTTATAAATCTAAATCCTGCTCTTATTTTAAGGTCCATCTCTTCAATGACAATTAGCTTGGCTCGTGTAATTCTCAGCAATTTCTCTCTCTCATGATTCAACACTACTGATTTTGTATTTGTATTTTACCTCTGCGGTGAGTGGAGAGAAAAATTATATTCCAAATTATTTAGTAATAAAGGCAAGAAAATCAACACACACACATTCAAAAACCTCCCCAGAAATAATCCATTTCACATTATGATTTGGAAATAATTTACTGATGAGTTTAAGGTGCCAGGAAGCGATAACCCTAAAACATAACTAATTTAAAATAGATTGAATTCTTGAAAACTGGACAACGTCATGTGGTAATGCTCTAATTAGCAAGAGCCCTTAAGGAGTGATAATGAATACCAGAAGAGATGAATTGGAAAGAAAAAACCCTGGTAGTCTATCTCGTGAGCAGCCTAAACTCTAATCCTATATTCCTTATACAAACTGGTCTCAGTATAAAGAAATGACCTTAGGTACGAAGAAAATAGCGATCCTATAAGACCATTTATATCTTTTCTGATAATGTCTTGGTCTGAGGAAATGCCTCAAATATCATAATTCCTAGACAAGGCCTGACACAAGAAAATTGTTTTCTTTAGGAAAGAAATACTGTCTAATAATAATGATGAGAAATATTTAATTCTTATTATCTGGGCCTTGTATTTACATGCATTTTCTCATTCAATCCTCAAAATAAACCTGCGAGCTATGTATGTCATATTAGTATTTTCATTTTATATAACTTATCTGCATTAGTTCAGATTAGGTTTGAATACAAATCCAAGACAACCTAAAAATAGCAGTTAAGTTAGAAATATATTTCCCTGTTGTGTAAATGTGCAGAGGTGTTCATCCAGGGTTTGGATGACTTGGTGGATTTGCTCCAAGTCTTCAGAGACTGGGACTCCTACCATTTCCCCATTCTGTCATACATTGGGTGTGACCTTCAGCCTCATCGTTTAGGGCGGAAACTCATGTTTTAGGCAATAGGATCGAGGAAAGGATAAATAACAAGAGGCAAAGAGTATATCAGCCTTCTTTTCAGGAAAGTTCTCAGAAACTGTTCATGGGACATTTAAACTGGACAGAATTAGTCATATGGGACACATAAGAGACTTAGCTGCAAGGAAAGCTAGGGAATGTAGTCTGTATTCTGGGTGGCAATCTGCCCAACAAGAAATTCTATTATTGTACAAAATGGTGAGAAAGGATACTGGGGCCTGACCAGAAGATGCTACTAGGTCATCTAAGGTCACAAACAGCTAGTAAGTGATGGGGCCGAAATCAAATCTGATCTGTCTCTCTTCCGAGCCAATGTATCTGAAGGTCCTTCCTAAGCCCCTAGATTCTTCACGGTGAGAAGTTTCATTTGGGGAGAGAGGCCAAAATGAAGTGTAAGGTGCTCAGAGTCTCAGCTAAATTTACTCGGTAAGCCCCAAGCCTGCTTTTTTTTTTTGACCAACGGCTTTAGGTCACCCGTGACCTCCAGGGGGCAGTTGAAAGCTCCCAGTGATCTCATGCAGGTAAGAAAATGAGACTCCTCATGGCTCGTATCTTACTCTTGTTCTTAATTTGATGTAGCTCTGGAGACCGAATAATGGTCATACATTTTTCATGTTCCATTATCACTTATGGTGGATCACACAACAATTGGCTTTCTAATCATTAATAGTAAACAAAATTGCACTGCTCAGTTTTGTGCTAAATAAACTATTGCGCAGAGACAAACAATGTAATTTCTTATTCATGTCTGGAGACTTACATTGTCTCACACAGGAAAAAAAAGACCACCTTTAGCTTTACAGAACTTCAGAAGTACTTTAATCTTCGAAGCTGGTCTTTAACCATTATTTCTCTTTTAAGTAAAAGCTGCAAATTTTTCACTTTGTCCTGTCACATTTCCAGTTACTTGGTGCTTTCTTTTGTTTCTCTGTTTCTTTCCATTTCAGGTGATTTTTAACCTTCCCAGTTAAGAAAGTGGGCTGTGAAATAAGACTTTCACTATTTCCTAGCTGTGAGACTTCGAGTAGATCACCTAAGCTAAAAGCCTCTCATTCCTCATCTGTGATGGAAACACTTCCTAGTGTTGTTGTAGAAATTAAACAAGAATATACTTTGCCAAGTGTGTCGAATAGTGCCTGGCACAAGTTATCTATTATTCTTAATTATTATTGTTTCTCCTGACTCTCTTTCATTCTGTTGTTATATCCTTCCCCTGTTTACCAATGAATGATTTTCTAACCATCGATCATTCTGGACACCCATGAAGGAAGGACGCTCTCCCTGTTCTGGAAACCAGAAGACTTACTGACCGGTTTGGTCAATAGTATGTGCTGGCTGGGAATGCATCATTCAGCTCAGTTAATCTATTTGCACTGTGTGGGGAGACCAAAGGCTTTGGCATCATCAGGATCTGGATTTCATTTCTGGCTCTATATGTTATTAATAATGTTACCATAGATGTGTTTCTTATACATTCTGAGCTTCTGTTACTTCATCTCTCACACAAGAATGATAATCGTACTAATTTGCAAGGTTGTAGGGAAAATCAAAGATAATGAATATAAGTACCTAATGCTGGTGCCCAGTTGTAAATATTACCAGTGCGTGCTATCGTTGGGGTAGAGGGGACTAAGTGGGCAAAATGGATTGGACAAAAACAAAGTCAAGTAATATGGCCAAATGGCAATAGGTTGTCACAGAGAAATATTACAAGTTAGAATCAACCCAGCCTAAAGAGAATTTCTTAGTTTCTATTGTAAATATAATGGAAATTTTGCTTTCATTGAAACTGTCAGGAAGGCTGACAGGAGGGAAATGTGTTTTCAGCTTGCTCCTGGTGCTTCCCAAAGCCCTGCTTATTTGCTCCTCTTTCCTCTAATACGCCTCTCCCATTCTTCTCTCTAGAGAACTGTGAAGACATTAATCCTGTCTGCAGAAATTTCTTTTTAGTCTACATATCGTAAAAAGAGTGAGATTATCTGTGACTGGATACACATAGAGACTCCGCGTTGTAGAGGAGGAAGTGTTGCACCGGGAATTAATGTATTTGGATTTCTGTTAACAACAAACCCTGTAACCTTAGACAGGGCCATCAGTCTCTCTGGGGCTCCATTTCTTTGTGTTGAAAGTGAGAGGCAGAATCAATGATTTCTGAGGTCTCTTAAGCATCCCAAATCCTAAAATGGTGAGATTAATTAAGTAATCCAGATTTTTTAACTTGCAAAAAGTATTTCCTAAATCGTTGAGTTTTCTTGTGCAGGTGCCTATTCTGCAATACCGTTGGGTGGTCATAACTGGGTTGCAGGGCTTGCCAGACTTTTCTCTCACTGCAACTGGTCCTGTCAGTTTTCATTTCTACATGGACGGCTTCTTTGACTATCTTGCTGACAGTTCAGATTTTTCCTTTTTTAAAATCATTAGACAACCTTATAGAAAGCCTTACAGACAAATGCATCACCATTCACCAAACCCAAATTCCAAATGCCTCAACTGAATTTAAACTCTGATTTTCCTCTTTCCTCCTCCATTTACTCATTTGTTCAATCACTCATTCACTCTTTCAGAAAAAATTATTGGATGCCTACCATATAATTATCATCAAGATGCTATGTGGGACTGGTATTTCTGCCTTTGTGGAGTTTATAGACTGGTAGAGAGAGATAAGACAGGCATATAATTATCTAAGAGGAGCACTGGTGCCCTAGAGGCAGTGTTGCCTAGTGGTCAATAGCCAGATTTGCAGTCAAATCTCGAATGTGTGCCTTTGGGCAAATTACTTCACCTCTCAGCATCTTAATGTCTTCATCTGTTAAATAGAAAGGAATCATAGGACCTTTCTTGCTGGTTGTTGTAAGCATTAAATGAAATAGTGTACGTAAATGGTTGGCATAGTCCCCAGCACACAGTATTCGTCACTTATTATTATAATCTGTACTAATTTGTAAATTTGATGAAACATGCATTTGCTTTGTGTTCAATAAGGTCGATGTATGCAAGCCACAGAATGAGTGAGCCCAGCCTGCCACCCCAATGAGATAATAGGTTTTTTACCCATCACATGTACAGTAACTTTCATTAAGCATCTGAAGTGGCCACTAAATATTACTTTACACTTGACTGGATTTTTCATAGAAATTGACAAGCTGATTCTAAGTTTAATACAGACTACAAAGGACTTGGAGTGGCCAAAAATACTCTGAAAATGAAGAACAAACTTGGGGGACTAATACCTTCTGATTTCAAGATTTATTGCAAAGCTACAGTAACAAAACAATGTGGTACTGGCATCAAGAGAGACACAAAGATCAATGAAAAATAATACTGAATCCAGAAATAGATACACAAATGTATGGACAATTCATTTTTGACAAAGATTTATGTAAAGGCACTTCATTGGAGAAAGAATAGTATTTTCAACTGATGGTGCTGAATACTTGGATATCTATATGCAAAAATATAACCTTGTTCCATACCTGGTAATATATTCAACAATTAATTAAAAATAGATCATAGACTTATGTGTAAAATTTGAAATATCAAAGTTCTAGAGAAAACATAAGAGAACATCTTTGTGATCTTGGATTAGGCAAAGATGTCTTAAGTATGACACCATATGTACAATCCCTAAAAGAAAAAAAAAGAAATTAAACGTCATCAAAATTAAAAATTTCTGCTCTTTAAAATACTCTGTTAAATACTCTGGCAGGTTAAAAAAAAAAGAATTTATAAACAGTTTCCACTCTGTATGCAAGGGACAGTTTCCTTTTCAAAGGCAAGATTTGTGTTGCTTTCTGGTATTGAGGAGGAAGGCGGAAGCTGGCTGGCCCTGTCTGACCCAGGCTCCAGAAACTGCGTTTTCTGTGTGCCTCCCAAGTCCTCCTCGTCCATGGTCCAGCAGAGATCTGGTGCAAAGGGCCACCCGTGGCTGCTGTGAGTCACTGGGAACATCAATGGGTAGAAATGAACATCGCGCATCGTCCCTGCCTGGGTCACCCCCTGCGGTGAGTTAATTCCTGGCTGTCAGAAACTGCTCTTGTGCCAGCAGTGCTCCATATTTATTTTTGCCGGTCCTCTCAGGCTTTCTTGTTTGGAGTGGGAGATCCTGAAAAGCAAGCCTGAATGCACTGTTTGTCTCCCGTTTTTTGTCCTCTGGGACATGCCCCTAGAAAAGTTGTAGGAGACTGCCAATTCCAGAGGGATCTCAAAGGCATAGATTTCCGCAGAAACACCACCCCTTTCCTTCATCCTTCTAGACAGTCCAGGGAACTGCATTTCCAAGGCCAGCATATAGCCCTGAACTAGACCGTCACTAATGACCTTTTCAAAGGAAACACAAGGAGTGCTACAGAAACAAGATAGAAATGGGCATTATTTTCATCCACTTGGGTGGGTAGAATTCTCTTATAACTCAGGCATTGTTCGACAACCAGAATTTCTAAACATAACTCTTCTAAAAGAGTAAAATGCATGAAGTTTCACATTTTAAAACAGTGGTTCTCAATTAGGAGTGACTTTGCAGACATAAGGCGATACCTGGAGACCGTTTTGGGAGTAAGTGCTACTGGCAAATAATAGAGGCCAAGCATGCTGCTAAAGGTCCTTCAATGAGTATCGCATCCCACCCCACCACAAAGAATATCCAGCCCCTGATGTTAATAGTGCTGAGACTGAGAAACTCTGCTTTAACATCTTAAGAACATAAGTCTGCAAAGAATTGCTCCGTCTTCTCTCTAGAGTCACTTTCCTGTTAAGGCAACATGAATGGAGAGAGGAAGTTCTGAAAGCCATAAAGGGAAAAGGAGAGAAAGCACAACTAAAGGATCCCTATGCCTCCCTGCCTGGGAGTCCTATTCCAGTATTCATTCACTTAGTAAGTATTTATTAGGGGGGGTGTTATGTGCTAGGCACTGTAGAGGCCGTGGGAAACAGATAGATTGGTCCCTGGAACTTTAAGTCTCATGGTTGGGGGTTCAGAAGTATGCAGTGGCATTAAAAGAGTGATCTCACAGAAGAATTTAAAGCTACAAATGATAGGGGCATTCAAGGAAAAGTACAGGATTCTGTAAAAGAAATAAAATATACTGTTAAGAGAATTAAAAGATGAACACAGACTGGTATAAAATATTTGCACGTCATACATCTAATAAAGGAATTGTACCAAGAATGTATATATTTAAAAGAAAACTCCAAACTCAGTAATAAGATATCTAAAACCAAATTTAAAAATGTGCAAAGATCTAAAGACATTTCATCTAAAACAGATAAATGGATGGCAAATAAACACATGAAAAAATCCTTAGTCATTAGAGAAATTAAAACCACTGCATACCTATTAGAAAGGCTAAAATAAAGAAGACTGAAAATAACCAGATTTTGGTAAAGATGTGGAGAAAATGGAATTCTCACACGCTGCTGGGGGGAATGCAAGATGGTAGAACTACTTTAGAAAAACAGTTTGGCAATTTCTTAAAAAGTTAAACCTTATCAACCGTATAACCCAGCCATTCTGCTCATAAGTATATACCCAAGAGAAATGAAAGCTTATCTTCATACAAAGACTTGTACACAAATGTCCATGTCAGCTTCATTTGTAACAGCCCCAAACTAGAACCAATCTCAATGTCCATCTACAGATGAGTACACAAATGAATTGTAGTGTATCCATACAATAGAATACTCCTCAGCAATAAAAGGGAATGGACTATTGGTACATAAAACAAAGAGATGGATCTCAAAATAATTAGGCTGAGTGAAAGAATCCAGACAAAAAACAGGACAGACTGTATGATTTAATTTACATGAAATTCTGAAAAATGCAAACAAAACTGTAATAACCAAAAGCAGTACAGTGTTTCACCGGCGCTGGAGGTGGTTGTGGGAGGGGGTGGGACAGAAGGTTACAAAGGCGTGCACACCAGGAGACCTGGGGAGGTGAGAGATGCTTATCCTCAGTGTGGTGATAGTTTCACAGGATATGTACTGTCAAAACTTATCAAGTCAAATACTTCCAAAATATGTGTGGTTTACTGTATATCCATTATACCTCAATAAAGCTGCTGAAAACGTTTCTTTCTTTTTCTAGTTTGATTGGTTTTTCATCATAAATGGATACTAAAAGCTATCAAATACTTTTTGCTACATATTTTGAGATAATCAAATGCTTTCTCTATTTTTTTTATATAGTGAATGATGAAGAAATGCCCCTTTTTTGGGCTCAGTTATTTTTATTATTGCATTTCATCTCATCTGTAAGGTGATACTTATTTCTTGTTAACAATTTCATAGTGGTATCCCACAGATTACGCATTTTCTCAGTTTATCAATGTCTAATGCAAATTAGGACTTTTACCTCTTCCTGAAAAATGTATAGACCTAAAAACCTTTACTACCATTGCTCTCCCTCCCAACCTGTGTGCTATGGCTTCAAGTATGTCAATTGTCTGTAATTTTAAAAGCCCAGAAACATTATTTTTATGCTTCAGCAATAAACAAATTTGCCCACAGATTTAACAACACTTTTCTCATTCCTTTCTTTTAGTATTTCCTTTAGTTCAGGTGTGATGTTGAAAATGCTCTTGGTTTTTACTTCTCTGAAAATGTCTTCATTTTCATTTCATTTTACTTCTATATAATTCTTGCTTGGCCTTTTTTTCCCCCCAGAAATTTGAAGATATAAGTTTTTTTTTTTTCCTGAGAAGTCAGGTATTACATTATTGTTACCTTTTTTTTTTGAGGAAGATTAGCCCTGAGCTAACATCTGCTGCCAACCCTCCTCTTTTCACTGAGGAAGACTGGCCCTGAGCTAACATCCATGCCCATCTTCCTCTACTTTATATGTGGGACGCCTGCCACAGCATGGTTTGACAAGTGGTGCGTAGGTCTACACCCGGGATCTGAACTGGTGAACCCCAGGCTCCCAAAGCTGAATGTGTAAACTTAACTGCAGTGCCACTGGGCCGGCCCCTTATTGTTACCTTTTGAAAATATTTTGTTGTTTCTCTAGCTGCTTTTAGGAATTTATCTTCATCTTTACTTTTAGCAATTTTAATATGCTGCATGTGGGTGTAATTTTCTTTTCACTTATTCTGCTTACTTGTCGTAGAGCTTCTTGCATCTGTGGTTTAATATTTTTCACTCGTTTTTGGATAATTCTCAGCTATTATCTCCTCAACTATTGTTTTCGCCTATTTTCTCTTCTCCTTTCCTTCTGGGATTTTTGATTATACCTAATTAGTAGTTTTCCTTTGTATTTCCTTTATTTTGCATCATCTCTTCTACATTTCGCATCCTCTTCTCTCTCTTGCTTCACTAAGGATGTCTTCAGATCTAACTTTCAACGCATGAATTCTCTAATCAGCTATATCACATTTGCTATTAAACCTGTCCATTGATGTTCATATTTCAATTATTGTTTTTTATTTTAGAGTTTACTTTTGATTCTTTTTAATAATTCTACTTATCTCCAAAAATTCTCAATATTTTCTTTTCTTTCCTTCAACACATTAAACATAGTTAAATTCTATATATATCTTCACCCTCTGGTGCCCAGTGGATTGGTTTTTATTGGTGGTGGTTCTTGGTTTTTGATCACATTGTCTTATCTCCTCATATGTCAGGATGTTTTGAGTATATGCCAGTAGCTGAAAAGATATGACAATGTATGAATTTTTTAAAATTAAAAATATGTGAGTAATTAGTGGCCAAAAGTTATGTTATCTTCCTCTAAACAATATTAATGTTTGCTTCTGCCAGACAGTTAGTAGGAATGCTAGCTATCCCTGATCTCATTTCTGAAGTTTCAAGGAATGAGGTGATTTGAAGCTGCAGACCCCATATGGGGAAATCTATGTCTGATTTACCCCTTACTCCTGGGGCCCTTCATGTTACCCGTCCAAAACCTGGTGGTTTTATCAGGCTCCTCATGGAAGGTTCTGAACTCCAACTGTTGTGCCCCTGCTCAGCTTCTGAGCTTTTCAGCTACTTCTTTCAGAATTGGCAGACTTTCTGAGAATACAATGGTCCTAAGTGTCAGCTTTGTCTCTCTTGATTTCGTTTGCTTCTAGATTGCAACCACATAATTATTCACTGTTTTGTCAGCTCTTAGATAGTTTTAAAGAGATGATTTAAATATTTAGTACAGTTTTTAAATATTTTATTGTGTTATTTTTTTTTGGTGAGGAATATTGGCCCTGAGTTAGCATCTGTTGCCAATCTTCCTTTGTTTTATGTGGGATGCTGCCGCAGTGTGGCTTGACGAGTGGTGCTAGGTCCACGCCTGGGATTGGAACTTGCAAACCCCAGGCCACCCAAGTGGAGGGCCTGAACTTCACCACTATGTCACGGAGCTGGCTCCTGTCCAGTTTTGTTGAACTGTTATTTCTCTTGGGATATTTGATCTCAGTTATCTAGACCACCTTACTAGCAACAGAAGTTTTTATTCCATTCTATTTATTTTTCTGACTTCTGAATCTCAGTTTCTCACACTTTCCCCCTGCAAATGTTCTTACCTCCTAGAAGCATTTTTTAAGATAGATTAGAAATGCAGGAAACTAAATGTGGTAGACACTCTTGGTTTTCCACCCCACAGATATCTTTCCTTCTTTGCAAATAAAACCTCAGTTTTATCCTTGCAGCAAAATTCTCAACCCCAGGGGATGAGATTTTGATTAATTTAAGCCAAATGGTACAATCCTATTCCTTGTGGCGGATAGCTCAGATTTGGTGAACGGGAGGCAAGAAGAAGTCTTCTGGGAAATTGGTGGTATACCCACTTCACCACGCCCGTTTAATAGACAGAGCCACACCCTTTATGTTCCCACCCACTTCGTTATTTTTGAGATACTGTTTTGTGAGAATAGGGCACAAGAGTTGTTGCAGCTGACTTGTGATAGTGAGGAGAAACTACCAACACATGGACAATTGTAGAGCAGAAAAGCAGCATAAACCGAGGATCTTGTTGACATTGTTAAGCTGCTGTACCAGCTTTTGAATCCCCCCAACCATGGATTTCTTGTTATTTGAGATAATGTGTTTTTTTTTTTTTTTTTTTTACTGAGGAAGATTTGCCCTGAGCTAACATCTACCAATCCTCCTCTTTTTTTCTGAGGAAGACTGGCCCTGAGCTAACATCTGTGCCCATCTTCCTCTACTTTATACGTGGGACACCTACCACAGCACGGCTTGCCATGCGGAACCATGTCCGCACCTGGGATCCCAACCGGTGAACCCCAGGCCACCGAACTGGAACATGCGCACTTAACTGCTGCACCACCAGGCTGGCCATGTATCCGTATTATTGCCATTTTAATCAGGAATTATTACTTGCAGCAAAACATATCCCATTGGATGCAGTAAACTTCCCTGAATTGCATCTTAATGTTTCTAAGGTATACATATCACCCCCCTGTCTGGGCCAGTTGCCCACATCTTGTGTAGACATGCTATGGCACAGCTCTGATGGCTTCTGCTCTCAAGAAACAAGTCTACCTTTGTTCCTTCAGTACTTACTGAGCTTTCTTTTCTCTTCTGTCCATGCCATTTCTGTCTCCAGTGCTGAAACTGTCAACTCAGTTCTCCCCTGGGTTGAGCCCCATTACGTTTCTGTCAAACCCTGGGCAATGTCTTCTTTCTATGTCAAGGAGGTTTTCTTTTCCCTCCAGATGAATACAGGCTCCCTCTTCAGACATTTCAAAGAGTATCCAGTCTTTTGCCTGAAACTCAGCCTCACTTTAGTGACTAGGCCGCCTGACCTCCTCCAACATTAAGGCATGAGAAAGGACAGGATTCTGCATGTAGGAATAAGTTACTGCTGCTGCCCCTCTGTGAGAAATGCTGAAGAGATGCATGAAAATGTACAGAATTGCATGACCAGGTGAAATTAGGTGTGTGTTCATTCTTTTGTTTATACATGCTAGGTGGGAATTTGCTTCTGCTTAGCAACTTTTTAAAATCAAGGTGCGCCAAGCAAAGACGCCTTCCACTCTGAGTTTTTCACCTGGGGGCATATGGCCTGGACATGAGAGATGGGCTGGCATGAGCACAGCTGTAGTGTTGTGATTCTTTCACTTTTAGAGCGAGCAACCCCACATCCTCCTCAGCGTCTACTCTGTGCGCTGACTTTTAAGCAGTCTGAGAGGACTGCTCTGTTGACCCTGGGAAGCGGCTGGGGAAGAATTCAAGATGCGGACAGTGACTGCTGACACAAGCTCAGATACAGTTAGTTCAATATGTTTAGGGAATGTCCCTCAAATTATGTTGTTAAAAATCTGTCATTCTCCCTTCTGGGCTGACAGTTGATAAAGAGTTTAATGAATATGCATTTTGATAGGCAGACAACCTCTTCTTCATTTGCCGGATTTGTCCTTCATCAGATGAAGTCTGGACAAAGGACAAAGTCTGGACACATCATTCTGTGTCTATTTGGCTAGAGAGGCAATCTGAATTAATGTTCCAGCTGACCCATCTGCAGAGGCCAGAAGGCCCGAACTCTGCAGAGGGCAGGGGAGGATGCTGTCGATTAGCATTCGCAGTTTCCTGATACACACGCTGGGCCTCAGGCCTGGCTTTAGGCAACTTTGTTAAGTGGATAGCTTATTATCATCAACACATTACATGTATCTACTCAACATTCTGAAGCGGAACTCCAGATCTGCCCAAACCTGCTTGTCTCTCAGTGTTCCCAGTTCAGTCTGTGGCAACTCTGTCCTTCCTGTAGCTCAGGTCAGAAAATTTGCCATAGTCCTTGATGCCATTGTTTCTCTCACGTACCACATCTGACCCACCAGCAAGTCTTGTTGGCTCTCCTTTCGAAATTTATCCAGAATTTAAAGGCTATCACTCTAGTCTGATGAATCATCTCTGCCTTGATTCTTTTAAAGGGATCCTGAATCGTCTTTCTACCTCTACCCTTACCCATTTCAAACTATTCTCAAAGCAGCCAATTCATCTCCAAAAATACAAGTGAGTATAGATTATTCCTCCCTTCAACCTTCCAGCTAACTTTGGAGCTCATGTCTTACCAGCCTCCCTCTGCTCCACCTTTATTGCATCCTTCCTGCTCCTCAAACATGCCACATGTTGGGAGTGCTGTCATCCTAGGACATTGGCATTTGTCCCCCTGCCTAGGAATGTTCTTCTGCTAGGTATTAGCACTTCCTTCAGGTCTTTTCTCTAAGTCACCTTCTCATTGATACCTTCCCTGACCCCTTATGTAAGATTTTACCTACTATCTCCTTGTTTCCTGCTTTGTTTTTCCCCTTAGCACTTATCATCAACTGACAAACTAAGTTTTCCTTATTTATTTTGTTTGTTGGTGTGTTCTTCCAGCAGAATATATGGTTGATGAGGTAGGGAATTTTATCTGTTTTATTCACTGGCGTGTTACCAGCATCTCGAACAGGAGTGGCACATAAATAAGATGTGTTCCAATATTCTCAAGTAGAGGTCAGCACACAATGGCCTATAGGTCAACCATGGGTTTTTGTAAATAAAATTTTATTGGGATATAATCACACCCATTCTTTTATATATTTTCTCTGGCTCCATTTGAGCTACAGTGACAAAGACTGTGTGATCTACCAGCCTAAAACATTTACTATTTGGTCTTTGAAGAAAATGTTTGCCAAACCCTGCTCTCGAGGATTTTATGAGGTAGTTGGGAAAATGGGACTAGTCACTTTTGGAAGACAGTTCTCTGTGGGTCTCTCATGTTTCTGCCCATCTTTTGATTGCCTTTTTTATAGATATATCTTTTCAAGGACGTTTGTATAGCAAACAGCTTTGGAAGATATAGTGTCTTCCTCCAGAGGAAAGGGCAGGTGTGCGTACTGTCTCTTATGAAATGTTCCAGTTCCCTAGGCTCAGGGTTTCTTTACTATAATGTGACCCAATGTGTGTGCAGGCATCACCTGGCTGGCCTGCTCCATCATCCAATAGGAATTGGAGCTCAGGGAACCAGTGCAAGCAAAGCTGATATTCTGGCTGCTGTTTTTGCTGTGAGCAATAAAATACTTTGTCTTTGACCAGGCATCTCATGTCTTCTGCCAATATCCATGAAACTGCGGAAGGGTAACTTGCTGGCTTGCAAGTAGGGTAAAATCTTTGACCCTTCATAATACCTTTTTTTTTTTTGAGGAAGATTAACCCTGAGCTAACATCTGTGCCCGTCTTCCTCTATTTTGTATGTGGGACGCCTGTCGTAGCATGGCTTGATAAACGGTGCATAGGTCCATCTGACCTGGCAAACCTTGGGCTGCTGAAGCTGGACATGCAAACTTAACTGCTGTGCCACCAGGCCGGCCCCCACAATTCTTGACAGCACCTAAAAATATGCTGAGAGTGCAAAGTGGTAGATGATGAACTACCAGGGTGAACTGGGAGAGAAGACTTGGCAGAGGAGGTTTTCTGGGAGACAAAGGAGTGCAGAAGACAGAGTAAGTGAAAGGAAAATGGAAATGTTGATGGAACTCGTCCCCAGAGGATCTGAGAGGAAAGGGGCCAAAAAGTGTGTATAGAGAAATAGCCCTAGACAAGACAGGGTCATCTGTTCCACCCTCCAAGGCAGGTTTGAAGGGAAAAGGATGGGTGGACTGGATATTGAAAGGAAGGTAAGACTTAAGTAAACAAACAGGAAAGGAAAGAATATTCCAGGTAAGAAGATGGGGACAGGGAGAGTGCCAGCTTCTTGGGAGCTTTGAATGACATTCAAGGAGTGTGGAGCTTATCTTATAGGCCTTGGAGATTAATTGGAGACTTGCAAATAGAAGATAAAGCAAATTGGTGGTGTAATGTGCAGAATGCTTTAAGATGGGCAGAGTCTAGAATGGAGAGATTAGTTAGGAGACATTTAAAAAATTTATAGTGTGTCATTAAATATTTTTGAAAGGTTAAAATCATAAACAGTAGAGGTTCTCATCAAGATGGCACTGTGAGCAGTTGTTGAACTCGCCTCCTCCCACGAACACAACCAGGTTACAACAATTTTAGGAAGAATCACCCTGGATTGAAAACTGAAAACTGGATAAAAAGAACCCCCACAACAAGGGACAGTCCTGACGAAAGCAGAAGAGGCAGTAACTCCGGCCAGAGAGGGAAAAAGCCACCTTTGGGAGCAGCGGAGCTTCTCAGCTGGCCAGGCGGGAGCCAACCTAAGGTACGCAGCCCTCCCTGGAGGAGTGAGGTCCGGAGCGGGGGCAATACTGCTATAACCATCCTTCAGACTCAGCCCAACTGAGAGGGGGGTCTTACTGTCTGGCTTTGCTGGCTCTTAACTGCAGCAAGATCACCCCAGAAAAGCTATCGGCCAAAAGCCGAAAAGATCCAGGTCTTAAAGGGCCCACGCACAAACTCACTCATTGCAGCAACCTAAAATCACCAGAGAGAAGGCTGACTGTCCTTTGGTGAAACGAGACTCACCTGGTGGGCTCTGGGGGCATCTTGGTGAGAGGAGGATCCTCTCCGGAGACTGAGACATTGGTGGGGGCGGTTGTTCTGAGCTGGTCCAGGCGTGCTGATATGGACACAGGTGGGGGCCATTGAGGTGGGTCCCTTGGGCTGTTAGCCCAGGGGTCTGCCACACCCACTAGAGCACAGATTTAATCCAGTTCAGCCAGGGCAGGCAACCCACCCTAGGGACTGGCCCCACCTAACAGCAAGCCCTCAGGCTACTTTTCAGCCTGCATTGACTGAATGCCTTGATCCTCTACAGGCAGGCAAAGGTGTCTGCCTCTGTGGGGCAGGGTTTGTGGGAGGACCTGGTGAACTGTGGAGGGCATTGGGGCAGAGGTGGGGGCCTCTGCAGTGTGGCAGTGGGGTACGCTCCAGGGGGTTGAGAAGTGTGCACGGACCAGGACTGTGCTGACAGTGTATGTGGTCCAGAGGGGGGTGAGGCTTATCAGCGGCAGACTTGTGTTTCACAAATAGCCATAAAAAGGATCAGCCCCACCTTCCAAAGCCTGAAACAACTGAGTGCCTCCAGGCCAAGGGCTAGCCCTACTCAGCTGCACTCCTAAGAGAACTGACATCAGCCTTGTTGGCCTAGGCCTATCACAACTGTACGCCCCTGAGCCTAGCAACCAGCTACACTGGGTACCAACCCAATTAAGAGGACAATTGCAATAAGAGTGTGCTAATAGGTGGGACCAAGATGGTGGAGTGAGTGGTCTTCTTTGTCTCTCCCCCATCGAATCTACAACTAATTGGACATTCACCGATTAACAAAGGATATCCAGATAGCATCTCAAGATGCCTAAGAGTCTCATACTACTATACATTGAAAGGCGGACGGACTTCCCCCCGGGAGGAGGTGGAAGTAGGGGAAAACTCTCCGACCCCTGACACCCGACCCCCGGACAGCCTAGTTCCTGCAGGAGGCTCTCTTCCAGTGGACTCCCCCATAGCATCGCCACACACCAAGGGCGGGAGTGTGCACTCACCAGCGGAGCGATGGTGGAAACAGGTGACAACAGCCCTACTCAAGGCCCCCGCGATTACACCTAAGCCCAGGGGGAATCCCCAGGGTCCTGCACCCACCGGCAGGAAAGGCCTCCACTCACCATTAGCAGGGAGGCCCAGCCCAGAATCCAGAACAAAGGGAAGCTCCTGGCAGGCGGATTCCCCGGCACGGCACCAGACCCCAAGCTGCTGCTGGGCCCACGGTCTCTGGCGCATGGGTCGGTGCGGGAGGCATCTGGATTTCCTGTGGACATGCTTGGGGACACGGTTGGAGGTCCAGCACCTGGCTCTGCAGCCTTGGGGGAGGCTCCAGGGTCCCACACCTCCCTGGCAGGGAAAGCCTCTGCTCACCATTAGCAGGGAGGCCCCGCCAAGAATCCAGAACAAAGGGAAGCTCCTGGTTGGCAGATTCCCTGGCACTGCACCAGACTGCCAGCTTCTGCTGGGCCCATGGTCTCCGGCGCACGGGTCGGTGCAGGGGGTGCCCGGACTTCCTGTGGATGTGCTTGGGGACTGGGTGGAGCTCCAAAACCCGGCTCTGCAGCCCGGGGGAACACTCCAGGGTCCTGCACCCCCCCAGCAGGGAGGGCCTCTGCTCGCCATTGGCAGGGAGGCCCCGCCCAGCATTTGGAACACCAGGAAGCTCCCTAGAACAGAATTCTCCACAAGGCAGCAGCTTACAAGCCACCACCAGGTCCACAGACTCTGGCTGTGTCCCAGATGAGGCGAGGGGCTCCCAGAGATCCCATGAGAGTGAAGTGGTGCAGAGTGGAGCTCTGGTGAAATGGCTACGTAGCCCAGGGGGGAACTCCAGGTTCCTACAGCAGCCGTAGCGAAAGCCTCTGCACAGCACTAGTGGAGAGGTCCCGACTGGCAATCGCAAGGCAGGAAGGCCCTGGGGTAAAAGTAGCACAGCTAGGTGAGCTAACGACAGACTGCAGAAGATACCCATAGCTCTGCTGGAACCTATAGTGGACAAGTGTGATCTTGTGGGCTCTGTTAGGGGCAAAGTGGCGATTATAGGTGATCCTGCTCCTGGCTGCTGGGAAAGCCCACAACACTGCTGCAGACCACAAGGAGGGAGCGCGTCTAAGTGGGCTGCAACAGTAGGCACCAGCAGCCTGAGGCCCCCTTGCGAATGCCCCCACAACCGATGAGCGCCCCACAGGACCACTGTGACGACAAGGAGGGGTCCAGGTCCAGTCAGTAACAGCTGACAGGGTTCCTGGTTGGTGCAGTCTAAACAGCTGCCCCCCTCCACACCAGTCGCAAGAAGAAGAAGCAGAGACTAAACTCTATCCCTATGCGGAGGCACAAATACACGCCAACAAGCAGTATGAAAAAATATATTAAATCTCCAGAACAAAAGGAAAATGATAAGCACCCAGAAAACAATCCCAAAGACAATGAAATCTATAACCTAAGTGACGATGATTTCAAAACTGTCATTATTAAAAAACTCAACGAGTTAAAAGAGAATTCAGATAGACAACTCAATGAGTTCAGGAGCTATGTCACAAAAGAGCTTGACACTATAAAGAAGAACCAGTTAGAAATACTGGAGATGAAGAACACAGTGGAGGAGATTAAGAAAAATCTGGACTCTCTGAACAGTAGGGTTGATCATATGGAGGACAGAATTAGCAATTTGGAGGATAGGAATATAGAAATGCTGCAGACAGAGGAGGAGAGAGAACTAAGACTAAAAAGAAATGAAGAAACTCTCCAAGAATTATCCGACTCAATTAGGAGATGCAACATAAGGATTATAGGTATACCAGAAGGAGAAGAGAAGGAGAAGGGGGCAGAAGGCCTGTTCAAAGAAATAATAGCTGAGAACTTTCCAAACTTGGGGAGAGAGATGGAACTTCATGAGACAGAAGCCAATAGATCTCCAAACTTTATTAACGCAAGAAGACCAACCCCAAGGCATATAGTAGTCAAACTAGCAAAAGTCAACGACAAAGAGAAAATACTAAGGGCAGCCAGGCAGAAGAAAATAACTTACAAAGGAAACCCCATAAGGCTATCAGCAGATTTCTCAGGAGAGACCTTACAGGCTAGAAGAGATTGGAAAGAAATATTCATAACTCTGAAGGACAAAAACCTGCAGCCAAGAATACTCTACCCAGCGAAAATATCCTTCAAATATGATGGAGAAATAAAAACTTTCCCAGATAAACAAAAGTTAAGGGAGTTCATCACCACAAAACCTCCTCTTCAAGAAATGCTCAGGAAGAACCTCATTCCTGAAAAATCAAAAAAAGGAAAGGCGTTACAAAATTCAGAACAAAGGAGATAAGCAGAAGGACAATAACGCAAAGTAACAGCTCTCCATCAGGACAAAATGCAAAAGAACCAGAAAACAAGTGATAAAATGGCAACAGTAGGCCCCCAAGTTTCAATAATCACTCTAAATGTGAATGGATTGAACTCTCCAATCAAAAGACACAGAGTGGCAGGATGGATCAAAGAACAAGATCCAACAATATGCTGCCTCCAGGAAACACACCTCAGCCCCAAAGACAAACACAGACTCAAAGTGAAGGGATGGAAGACAATACTCCAAGCTAATAATGAACAAAAGAAAGCAGGTGTTGCCATACTTATATCAGACAAAGTAGACTTCAAAGCAAAACAGATAAAGAAAGACAAAGAGGGGCAGTATATAATGATAAAAGGGACACTCCACCAAGATAACATAACACTTATAAATATATACACACCTAACACAGGAGCACCGAAATACGTAAAGAAACTATTAACAAAACTAAAAGGAGACATCAACAGCAATACAATAATAGAAGGGGACCTCAACACCCCATTAACACCAATGGACATATCATCCAGACAGAAAATCAACAAGGAAATTATAGAATTAAATGAAAAATTAGATCAGATGGACCTAATAGATATATATAGGACACTTCATCCAAAAACAGCAGGTTACACGTTCTTCTCAAGTGCGCATGGAACATTCTCAAGGATAGACCATATCTTGGGAAATAAAGCAAGCATCAATAAGTTCAAGAGGGTTGAATTAATACCAAGCATCTTTTCTGATCATAATTCTATGAAACTAGAAATCAACTACAAGAATAAAGCTGGGAAAGGGCCAAAAATGTGGAGACTAAACAACGTGCTACTGAACAAACAATGGATTACTGAAGAAATTAAAGAAGAAATCAAACATTATCTGGAGACAAATGAAAATGAAAACACATCATACCAAATGATTTGGGACGCAGCAAAGGCAGTCCTAAGAGGGAAATTCATTGCAATACAGGCTCACCTCAATAAGCAAGAAAAATCTTACATAAACAACCTCAAACGACACCTAACGGAGTTAGAAAAAGAAGAACAAACAAAGCCCAAAGTCAGTAGAAGGAGGGAAATAATAAAAATTAGAGCAGAAATAAATGATATTGAAACAAAAAAGACAGTAGAAAGGATCAATGAAACAAAGAGTTGGTTCTTCGAAAAAATTAACAAAATCGACAAACCCTTAGCCAGACTCACTAAAAAAAAGAGAGAGAAGTCTCAAATAAATAAAATTAGAAACGAGAGAGGAGAAATCGCAACAGATACCAAAGAAGTACAAATGATCATAAGAGAATACTATGAAAAACTATATGCCAACAAATTGAACAACCCAGAAGAAATGGATAAATTCCTAGACTCATACAACCTACAAAAACTGAATCAGGAAGAAATAGAGAATCTGAATAGACCAATCACAAGTAAAGACATAGAAAGAGTAATCAAAAACCTCCCCAAAAATAAGAGTCCAGGACCAGACGGCTTCTCTGTAGAATTCTACCAAACATTCAAAGAAGATTTAATACCTATCCTTCTCAAACTATTCCAGAAAATAGAGGAAGATGGAGCACTCCCTAATACATTCTATGAAGCCAACATCACCCTGATCCCCAAGCCTGATAAGGACAAAACAAAGAAGGAAAACTACAGGCCAATATCACTGATGAACATAGATGCAAAAATCCTCAACAAAATCTTGGCAAACAGAATACAGCAATATATCAAAAAGATTATACACCATGATCAAGATGGATTTATACCAGGGACACAGGGATGGTTCAACATCCGCAAGTCAATCAACGTGATTCACTACATTAACAAAATGAGAAAGAAAAACCACATGATCATCTCAATAGATGCAGAGAAAGCATTCGACAAGATCCAACATCCATTTATGATAAAAACCCTCAATAAAATAAGTATAGAAGGAAAGTACCTCAACGTAATAAAGGCCATATATGACAAGCCCACAGCCAACATCATACTCAACGGACAAAAACTGAAACCCATCCCTCTCAGAACATGAACAAGACAAGGGCGCCCACTTTCACCACTCTTATTCAACATAGTACTGGAGGTTTTGGCCAGAGCAATTTGGCAGGAAAAAGAAATAAAAGGAATCCAAATAGGCAACGAAGTAAAACTCTCGCTGTTTGCAGGTGACATGATCTTATATATAGAAAACCCCAAGGAATCCATAGAAAAACTATTAGAAACGATCAACAACTACAGCAAAGTTGCAGGGTATAAAACCAACATACATAAATCAGTAGCATTTCTATATGCTAGCAATGAACTAACAGGAAAAGATCTCAAGAACTCAATCCCATTCATGATAGCAACAAAAATAATAAAATACCTTGGGATAAATTTAACCAAGGAAGTGAAAGATCTATACAATGAAAACTACAAGACCTTCTTGAAAGAAATCGGCGACAATATAAAGAGATGGAAAGACATTCCATGCACATGGATTGGAAGAATAAACATAGTTAAAATGTCCATACTACCTAAAGCAATCTACAGATTCAATGCTATCCCAATCAGAATTCCAATGTCATTCTTTACAGAAATTGAACAAAGAATCCTAAAATTCATATGGGGCAACAAAAGACCCCGAATTGCTAAAGCAATCCTGAGAAAGAAGAACAAAGCTGGAGGCATCACAATCCCTGACTTCAAAACATACTACAAAGCTACAGTAATCAAAACAGCATGGTACTGGTACAAAAACAGGTGCACAGATAAGTGGAACAGAATTGAAAGCCCAGAAATAAAACCACACATCTATGGACAGCTAATCTTCGACAAAGGAGCTGAGGGCCTACAATGGAGGAAAGAAAGTCTCTTCAACAAATGGTGCTGGGAAAACTGGACAGCCACATGTAAAAGAATGAAAATCAACCATTCTTTTTCACCATTTACTAAAATACACTCAAAATGGATCAAAGACCTAAAGATTAGGCCTGAAACAATAAGTCTTCTAGAAGAGAATATTGGCAGTACACTCTTTGACATCAGCTTCAAAAGAATCTTTTCGGACACCATAACCCCTCACATGAGGGAAACAATAGAAAGCATAAACAAATGGGACTTCATCAGACTAAAGAGCTTCTTCAAGGCAAGGGAAAACAGGATTGAAACAAAAAAACAGCCCACTAATTGGGAAAAAATATTCACAAGTTATTTATCTGACAAAGGGTTAATCTCCATAATATACAAAGAACTCACACAACTCAAAAATAAAAAATCAAACAACCCAATTACAAAATGGGCAGGGGATGTGAACAGACATTTCTCCAAAGAAGATATACGGATGGCCAATAGACACATGAAAAGATGCTCATCATGACTAATCATCACGGAAATGCAAATCAAAACTACACTAAGATATCACCTTACACCTGTTAGAATGGCAAAAATATCCAAAACCAAGAGTGACAAATGTTGGAGAGGCTGTGGAGAAAAGGGAACCCTCATACAGTGTTGGTGGGAATGCAAACTGGTGCAGCCACTATGGAAAACAGTATGGAGATTCCTCAAAAAGTTAAGAATAGAAATACCTTATGACCCAGCCATCCCACTACTGGGTATCTATCCTAAGAACCTGAAATCTGCTATTCCAAAAGTTCCATGCACCCCTATGTTCATCACAGCATTATTCACAATAGCCAAGTCATGGAACCAACCTAAGTGCCCAGCAACTGATGATTGGATAAAGAAGATGTGGTATATATATACAATGGAATACTACTCAGCCATAAAAAAGGACAAAGTCGTCCCATTCACAACAACATGGATAGACTTTGAGGGTATTATGTTGAGTGAAATAAGCCAGACAGAGAAAGACGAACTCTGTATGACTCCACTCATAGGTGGTAGTTAACATATGGACAAAGAGAACTGATCGGTGGTTGCCAGGGGAAAGGTGGGGGGGGGGGGGAGGGCACTAGGGGTGAAGTGGTGTACCTACAACATGACTAACAATGATGTACAACTGTAATTTCACAGGGATGTTAACTTCCATAACCTTAATAAAAAAATCATAAACAGTAAAAAATAAACAAACAGAAACCCCCTGTGTATCCACAATCTACCTTAAGAAATAAAATATTATAAATACAGTTGAAGTCCTCTGTGTAACCCTCTCCAGGCACATTCCCCTTCTCAGCCCCGTTGTCCATCCCCTGCTGAGTAACCATGGTAATACTTTTGATATTCATGAATTCCACGCTTTTAAAACATACTTTTACTAAATTATTTTAACAGGCAATGATATTTTTTGTGATTTGAAATATTTATCAAAAGGATATCATGTTGTGATGTTGCTGTTTTAGCAAACATTTTGTTGTGAAAATCATCCATGTTAATATATGTAGCTTTAGTTTATTCATTTTCAGTGTTGTATACTATTCTATTGTATGACTATACCAGAATTGATCTGTTCTCTTGTTGATGGTCATGTACCTGTTTTCCAGTTTCTTGTTATTCCAATAAATGCTGAAGTGAAGATTCTTGTAATTTCTCTGTGCATGTGTGTGAGACTTCTTAACGGTGTACACTTAATGGAATTTCTGCGTTGTAAGATATGCCAGTAGGAAAGGTATTAAAATAGTCCAGGTGGGAAGTACCTAGATCAGAGTAGATTTAGGTACTGGGAGGGAATGAAACATTATTAAGGGGTATTGGATAGAACTTGATGACTCTCAGGATGTGGGGAAGACGAAGAAGTAAGATCTAAGAATGACCCAGAGATTATATGGCAGGGCATGGAGCAGGGTGATAATGCTATCTCAGACAGAAATGGCGATGGATGGAATAGGGCCTACCTGAGGGAATGTGTTTAAAGCATGTCTAGTGAGGTAGTGACGGGAACAGCAATTTAGACAAGTTAGATTTCCAGCAGATGATTTAATATTTTAATTAAGTCTTGAGAGAAACAAATAGTACCAGAGATGCAATTTATATGCTATTTTTGGGGATGTTATAGTTAAAACCATGTAAGAGGAAGGTACCTATATAAGAGAAGCTGAAGAGAACAAGAAAAGAACCAACAGAGCTGTGCCACTTGAGTGTTATGCCATCTTATACTATTGCCCACTGTTACTCAGGTCTGCTTCCCTGCAGGAGGGTCCTCACCCACTGCCATGTGACCTTTTGTGTCTCCTGTGGGAGCAATGTACATCCCGGCCTCATTGACTTTGGGTTTGGCCACACGATGTGCTTTGGCTAATGGCATGTGAGCAAACGTGAGGGATGTCATGTCTAAGCAGAGGCGTAGAAGCTGCTCCTTTAGCCTGGGTCCCAGAAAAGAAGACACAAGGGACAGAGCCCCAGCCTGCAGCAGGGCTGCAGCCAGCCTGCAGTCTGTGATGTGAGAAAGAAATAAATGTTTGTTGTTGTAAGCTCCTGGGATTTGAGGGAGGGGGGAAGTCATTACTTCACTTACTCTGACTAATTCAAGTTATTGGTGCAGTAGCAAATTTGCAAGGACTTGAGGATTGAATGTTTGTGAAAAAAATGTACATTGATTTTGGTCTAATTTCTTGAGAATTCTAGTGGTAAAACAAAGGAAAGGGAGGTGTGGTAGAACATCCAATATTCCCCCGTGTGCAATAATCTCTCCCCAAAACAGAATCCTTGAATTAGCCATGACCATAAAAGTTGCTTCAGCCAATAAAAAGTCTGCAAAAATGATATGTATTAGTGTTAGGCAGAAGCATTTAAAGAGCTGGTGTGCAACTCTCCATCTTCTCTTCCTGGCTTGTGCTGGCCAAGGAAGCTGCATATGCTACAATTGCTGTATACCATACAATCACAGTATGGTGGAATATTCTTTATTTGGGACATTGAGTTGTCAACATAGAAAATATTTGTTCTAGAGAGTCACTCTGTTCTGTAGGACATCTTTGTTGTTTCCTCTGACTTGTGGATGTTGTTTATTATTGCAGCATAGCCTAGCATAGCCTGACTAGATGACACTATATGCTGAGACAGCAACAGGGTCAAAAAAGTCTTTTTAGACTGGATGAAACTAAGATTGTTTGAGGATAGAGGTGAAAACATCGAAAGAAAGAGAAGAGATGGCAGAAGAGGTAAACCAATGAATTAAGGCAGCAGAAGAAGTGAGAGAGGACTGCAAAGTGAATTAGTAGGAAATGATAAAGGTCATCTCTTTTCCAGGGTTATGAGTGGATTCCCATAGCATGGAACAGTCTATTTATTTTGGTAGAAGTTCTGGTTCTTCTTAAAGAGCTGGGGCAAGATAATGAAAATTTTATTAATAAGAACTTTTTTACTTACAAATAACAAGATTCTCATTTGAGGTGAAGAGGAATTTATTGCTCATGGAACACATCACAGAAAAGGTGGTGTTGGCCTCAAGAACAACTGGATCCATAGCCTGTGATGCTGTTGGGACTCTTTCTCCATCTCTGTGTCACTTTTCACCTTCTTTCACATTTTGGCCTCATCTTTTCCTGTATGACATCTTCTCTGTATGACAAGGAAAATGGCCACTTGCATCCCTGAACTCACATCCTAGAAACTCTATCATCAGAGAGGAAAGATATTATTTCTGTTCCTTCAAGCCAGAAATATCTTGGAGCAGGACTCTGCAAGGGTCATGTGTCTATCCCAATCTCAGGGTCCAGACAGTTGGACTGTATTATTGACTCAGCTTGGTTCACATGCCCACTCCTGTGGTCAAAAACACAGAATCTATTGCTGGGAGAGGTGGAGGAGATTCTGGACAGAGAAACAGAATGACTGCTGTGGGAATACAAAAGTAATCAGTACAGTAGAGTCCGCTACATCTGGGGATACAACTTGATTGTCAAATGAATTAATGTCCTTCATTTTACAGAAAATCCCAAGTTCTAAATTTTGAAATATTTATTTCACCTATCATATAATCAGAAATATATACTTTAGAAAAGGAAACTGCAAGACTGACAATGACAAGAAATGATAGGAATGATAGGAAAGAATGGCTAACGAGGTTCTTAATAGCAGAGCCAGAGTAAGGTGTTAACTATGGTAAAATGTCAGAAACATTGTCAAGGCCTTGTTCTAGAGTTTTCCTTAAATAGACTCCTTGTGAAGCCTTTGTAGAGTCTTCTTATTGAGGAAGACACTGTAGCCCCTTAAAATAACACAAATACCCTGGAGAGGAGAGATGGGACATAACATTGTTGAATATTTACTCACTGTATTATTGATGATATTGCTATTACTGCTGAGAGATAAGGAATAATATGTTCATTTAATAGGAGTCTGATGATGAGGAATTTTCCTAACTTGCTTAAGTTTAAACAACTAGAGAGTAGCTGAACCAAGATTAAAAGCCAGATCTATGTGAATGTAAAGTTCTGATCAGCCTGTTGCTAGTTTTATCATGAACTAGTACATCAGATGTTTAAAATAGATTATACGAACTTCCTTTGGAATGACTCTGTAAGGCAAGCAAATATCAAACTTTCCCAAAGTCATTGGGCTTCCCCTGGACTATGGAGCGGCTGAGACAACATGTGAATATGGAATTTTAGACGGTAACCTTGCCAGAGAAAGGCAATACCGGGGAAGTGTGTGGAGATATAAGTGTGTTTACTGTGCTAATGCTGGTGGCAGCTCTGAGCTAAGTGGCATCCAGGTGGGCTACTGATGCTGGCTGGGTCGTGGTGAAGGAACAGCAGTGGTCTCAGAGACCCTGGGGCTACCTAAAGAAAACTGCACCTCTGAGAGGCCGATTAAGATGGGAGGACTTTGTTAGGCTAGTCCCATGGAGGGGACCTTTAGTAAAAGGACCAAGAGCGGAGAGAGTGTCATGGAGAGTTTAGGGAAAACTCAAAGATGGAGGCTGAGCTTTGTAGAGCTATGTAGGATGCGGCATCTTAGGACCAAAGAAAAATCTATTCAAAACTTTCTCTGGGTAGATTCTGAGAAGCACCAGCTGAGGGAAGGAATTTAGGAACCTGTAAATAATTTTGATCTTGAGCAGAAATCATAGAGCTGGGGCTCAGAGAGGAAGGATCATTGCTTTCCTTGATTCAAAACAGAGCTAAAGGAAACAGCCTGACCGAGCACAAAAGCCTTGGAAAGTATAGTGTCCTTGAGTAGGAGCCTTCTGCCTGGAAGAAAATGTTCTGGAATAGAGAGCTTGGTTTATGTTTAAGTGAATGTCAAGATGAATTAGAAACACGAGACTATCTACTTGAGACATATAATCTCCTTACAGTTAACAGAGAGATTCTAACTCAATGTAGTAAACACAATTTATGCACCTGAGCTGATTATAGCGCGGAACGCTGCTGGAAAGAAAAGAAGCTGTGAATCTCACAGGTGTTGTCTTCAGAGGAGTAATCTGCACATCATGACTTCAATATTTCCCTTATCCAAAATGCCAGTAGAGCCATGCTGAGGGAGACTTCTGTTGACTTTGTTATGTAACAAATTTGGGTAGGGAGGAAGATGGAGAGATTTGTTTAGATCTAAGGTGTTTCCCCGGGAGGGAATGAAGGCTTACCTGAAGACTGTCGGTGAGGGACCCTGGTCAATCCAGTGCAACAGCAGGTCATTGCGTTGCACGGACAGAAGGAGTGATGCAAAGAAAGAGAGAAAAATGTAAAAGGATGGAAATTAAAAGGGCATAATTTTCTCTAGAGTTGGACTAGGTGAGAAGTTCCATGGAGTCAGCACAGGTCAGGCAGCTGTTAACTCATTCTTGGCCATGGTTATAAGATAACCCTTCAAATATTATGGTTCATATAAGGCCAATTAGAGTAAAGTCATGACTATTAAAAGGAGGGGAGGGAAAGCATAAGCAAGGGAGGAATTTAAAAAGAAAGACCAGGAACCCCACAGCCCAGGGTCAGACTATCTTCTCAGAGCAGACAAAGAAACTTATGCAAAATTTATGACGGACTTTGATCTAGGACCGTGCATGCTTTAAACTTCAATCTATTTAAATGATGATAAATGTCACAGCTATTCTCCTGTACAGAGGGACTTGCCCAATAGAAGGAAAAGATTTCAGACTGTCTTTTCCAAAGAGAGGATAAAAATCACTTAAAATTGGTCATTTAGACTGTCTCTTAAGTCTCTTGAGCTGCAGAAATTTGTATCCCTTTAAAGAGAACCTACAAATAAATGATCATATAAGAATAAACTAATGTTCCATCTAGTCCTGGATTTGGTTATGACCAAGGCGGATTACTCTCTCATGATGTCAACCACGAAAACTCCTTAATTTTTTTCAGTAACTCATCAGTGAATTGGTCTTTTGTTAATTTAGTAAAATGCTTGAAACCCAGCGGCCTTAGCTTATTCTAGTTCGTAAGTTAATGAAATTCACAACTCACTTGTGTAAAGAAATATGTTGCTTCAAACTTCAAACTCTGGAGAGTCAAGGTTCGCACTTGGGATCTGGTGAGCAGCTAGATATTTACCTTATCTCCAAATTCCAGTATGGTATTTTTGCCCATCTGAGCTTTCCCCTTTAGATGAGCTGCTGTTGGTGCTGTTAAGTTAATTAAACAGGGAAGCCATTAGACTGAAGTTGCTCTAATGTCTTGGCAGCCTACGTAAGCAAACCAAAACATCAGCCTGAAATGCCTCAAGGTTTAAGAAATTGAAAGCTAAGGGCAACAAATCACAAACAGCCAACTAGGCTCCCCAAATTAGCCAACCACCCGGGCTACAGCCAATCAAATAATTTCCTTGCTTTGCTTCCATGTCTTCTCTATAAAGATCTTTCTCCCAGCTCCTGTAGGTGGACTGCTCCTAACCGCTTCTAGTTTGGCGCTCCCTGATTTGAATCCATGTTTGTTCAAAAAACTCTTAAAAATTTTAGTATGCCTCAGTTTATCTTTTGACAGTGCTGAGGGAAAATGAAGGAGCGTGTCTAGTAGAAACCTCAGGAAATGTTTATCTCTGTTCAGCAGTGACTATATATGTATTGCTCCCAAGCAGCTGTGACCAGAAGATTCAGTTCTTCAGATAACATATGCCTCATTCTAAGTGGGGAGAACAGATGTATTGTTGCATGAAAAAAGCAAAAAGCAAAATCGTATGTATTGTAATACTAGCATTTGTGTGAAACTGTGTATGTGCATATATGTTTATAAATACACAGAATATCTCTGGAAACATATTCCAGTAACTAATAAGAGCTGTTGCCAATAGGAGGACAGCTGGTGGCTGGGAGGTGGGGAAGGGGTAAGAGGAGATTTACTTTTCACCATAAACGGTTTTGTAACCTTTCAAGGTTGTGCCATGTACATGTATTGCCTATTAAAATGACAAGTAACCAATTAAGCATTGAGAATAAAAGAAAATGATGATATTGACCTTTCTGGGACCTTGGGGTTTCTACAGTTGGCTAACATAGGATTTGATTATTGAAGTTTTTGAAGTATTACCACTTCTTCCCTAACCTTTGGTGAAATGGGTAACCTGTCGTGTATAGTTGCTATTACGTTGTCTTTCATATCTGAGGGCCATTGGAGGATGGGTGCAGATTGAATTTTCTATGGTGATACCCAAAATCTGTAGATGAAGAATTTTCTGTGAAACTACAAAGGTGCCCATATCACAGAATCCCTATGAGCATGTAGACATGAGTATGGGGTCGGGTCGATGCAGGATAGACAGTGGCAGAGAATTTAGCTTGGTGACAGAAGGCTTGTTTTACAGTTTCCCTACAAGAGAAAACGCCTACTCTCTTCCCCGAGTTCTAGTTTGAAATGTCCGGGGAAGAAGTCTGATTGGCCTGGTGTGTGGGTCCTCTGTCCATCCTTGAGTTGATCAGCTATGCCTAGGGGTATGGATTTACTCTCATTAGCAATTTCTATTGGATCCTTTGATTTGGTGTGGGGGTAAGACCTCAGAATAAATAAATGCTGTTTCCAGAAGAAGAGAAATAAAAGATAAACAATATAAAGGGAGAGCAAGTAGCAAGCAGCTGATGTGGTCTACTTTCAAGAGCACTCCCCTAGCTCCTCACAGTCCCTTGGAGTACCTCTGATACTTAAGAATCTTTAAATAAAAACACTTCTGAGAAAGGTAACTCATTGTTAAATTCACTTCAAGTTTAAATGACTGATATATCCTTTCTTTCCTGAAATAAGAACCTTTTGTTTGGGGAGTGGGGAAGAAATGGTATGGAGAAGGCAGACTTAGAGTTCCTGAATGGAGTAGGAGACAGCAGCAATCCTATTCCATGGCCACTCCTTTTCCAGATTCTTCCTTTCCTTCCTTTGCATCCAATTTCTCTCTTTCAGGCTGTTCGTGTTACCAAGGTATCAATGCCACCAGCAGGACCATAGAAGTTGTACCTCTCTCTTATTTACATTGTACTGTATAGAATTCTAGGGTCCTCTGTAAAGTCACTGGGAATGGTGGCCCCTAGAGTTGTGCAATGTGACACACTCTATGGATTATCAAGTGTGCATACTGGTTTCCTTTCAAAAGTTTCATTGAATTCTTACCATATATAATACATACATATATGGGTATCAATAATTAAAAAAAAATGAAAACATTACATTAAATGATGCATAATCTGTTCCCCATACTTTAGTTGGCAAACTAAACCTGTGGGCCAAATCCAGCCGGCTGCCTGGTTTTGTAAGTAAAGTTTTATGGGGACACAGCCACACTCGTTTAAATGTTTATGCATTGTCTATGGCTGCTTTCATGCTACAGTGGCAGAGTTGAGTAGTTATAACAGAAACCATATGATCCACAATGCCTAAAATATTTACTATCCATCCCTTTACAGGAAAAGTTTGCCAACCTCTAGACCAGAGTATATAGTAGAAACTGTAATTTTCCGTTGATCTGGTAAACACAATCTTCCATATTGTCAGTCACTTTATTACAAATAAAATTCTCTGCAAGTACACAAAAGATAGTAATGGTTTGGTTGGGATCATGAAAAATTACAGCTAGAAAGAGTGCTTGGAGATCATGGAGCCCAATTCTTGTGTTTATAAGTAGGGAAACTGAGGCCCAGAGAAACTAAATAACTTGCTCAAAGTCATATATCAAGTTAGATTGAAGACTTGACAGGTGTTCTTCCATTACACTATTTGAAACGGCTCCGCATTCCCTTCTGTCTGTACTCCTTCGTTTTTAAAACTACCTTCCCTCCATTGTCAAGTTTTTAACCTGTATGAGTCCTTCAGTCAGTAGTCTTGATGTGTTCACCTTGATTTTAAGCACTTCATTATTGTCACTGCACCGCAGTATCCATAATATGTACATATTAATTATTCTCAACTTACTCTGTCTGTCCTTTTTCTTAATAACTCCATATGCACCTTCCCTATGTGATAAGTTCTCTATGAATGGCAGTTTCAGATTGGCTGCTGGGTATTCCCTGTACTTTTTCATTATTGAGCCGTCCCCTACCAGATGTTCTCACATTCCTCTTTTATCCTGGAAAGTCACCTTGGATGATGTTGATACCAGGAAGCCTGGGGTTTTGATGTATAGAGTTCAGAATATAGTGATTAAGAAACATCACCTAGTGATTATGTCCCTTCTGTGCCATCAGCCTTGAGGAAGACACTCAGTGTCTCCTCTCTCATCTTGCCCTGCAAACAGCCCCAAAATATCGGCTGAATGTGTCTCAGGCAGCCTGCCATATAGGACATCAGAGACCCCTATAATTTGAAGATGGAAGGGCTGCTGGTGGGTTGTTATCCTGTCCCAGGAAAGGATTCAATCATAGGAGCGGGATATCTGTTCAATTACAAACCAAAGGCTTTGGGGGAGCTATGTCAGGTGACAGCATAAATTAATACAAAAATAACAATAGATTCGAAGTCAGGAGACCTAGTTTTATAATTAATTTCCTGAGTGACTTTAGGTCACCTGGTTAGCCTCTGAGAATCTCAGTTTCCTCATCTGTAAAATGAGAACACTGAGCAAAAGTAAGTCAAATATACTTTCTAGTTAGTGACCATATTTTCTGAGCCCCAAATTAGGACATATGCTCTGACAAGTACAATTACACTTATGGGGACAATGAGACAGGAGATTTGAAACATGAATTATCCTAGACGATCTGGACCATATGGTTGCCATACTTCCAGTTATAAAATTCTTTGAGATTTAAGGCCCTCTTATTGCTTTTGTATATTTAAGAACTTTCTAAAATTTATGGATCGTTAATGATCCTGGGCACAAATTCTATTAATTTTTATGCCTTATAGTTTCTCAGCCTTCACATTGTTACTATATTCCTCACGCTCCAAAGCAATTCCTTTATGCTCTATTCACTCATTCAGAAATATTTAGAATTTCTCTTATGTGCTGGTCTAGAGTTGCTGGCTACAGTTGTCCAAGTTGTGCCCTGTACCAGGTGTACGGATAGTAGGGGCGGGGGGACTAAAATATAGTCCACACTTGGCATGAAGCACAGGCCAAGGCCACCTGGGGGAAGTAGCATTAAGGCACCATGAGCTAATGGTTTCCCTATGTTAGACATTGGACAGATAGGGCTACAGATAAATACAATTTCTACCTTCTTAAAAATGATAGTTGAGTGGGAAAGGTATTACAGATAGATAGTGGCATATCACCTTGTCCCAAGGAGAAGGTGAGATGCTATAGATGTGTCATGTGCAGGGCTATTTATTGGATCAGGTTTTCTAGAGGACAGAGTCTTCATGTCAGGTATAAAGCATGAACCTCTGGTAAGGTACATAGCCCTCTATCTATTCTCTCACAGGTTGGGAGGATAAGTCAAGGCCCATGGCATTCCTGCTTAAGAAAAGAGAACTCCCACCCTTCCCTTTCTCTCACACTCTTACAAAGGTGTCTAGAAACTAGAGTGAATTCCCATAAAAAATGCCAGTTACTCTGTCCAAGTGAAATAATTGAGTTCAAGGCAGTCTTGCTCATGTTAACCAACCCAGGGCTTCCCCTCAGGGTTTTAGGCCAAAGCCAAGTTATAAACTGTTCCTTTGCTTAGCCTTAACTTACATGATGTAGTTCTCTTAGGAAACTCTCAAGGTTATAGATGGCTAATTAAGGACAGAACTCCAGGATTCAAGAAACTATTCTTAACTTCTATTACTAATAGTTACATTTAAGCTAGGTTTTAAAGGACAGGTAGGAGTTTGCCTGGCAATCAAGTTGTAGAAAGGTATTACATGTGGAAGGAACAATATGGGCAATGCCTCGAATAGGTGAGGGATAGTAAAGATTTGGGAAACTGGAACAAAGGATAGCTTGGTTGGCAATATAAAGGACCACGATGCTCAATGAAAATGTATAGATTTTATCCTGTGGGCAATGCACAGAGCTAATGAAAGTCAGCAAGTGACAGCATGACATAATTAGTTATATCTCTTGTAGTGTGAAAGGCAGATTGGAATAGAGAGGTAGCCTGGAAGTCAGTGAGAGGTAATGAGGGTCTTGAACAGCGTAGCAGAATGGGAGTGGAAGAAAAGATCTGATTCAAGAGATAGGATGCTTTAGATGTGGCCATGAGGAAGAGGGGCTGTCACGCATGCTAGGATCCTGCAAACTGATATCGAGAACGTGGGGAGGAGGCATGGAGTGAATTTGGTTCGTGAGGGAGGGGGTCAAGACTTATAGCTAACGGTTAATATAGGACTTAGAAATATTTCTATGCGAGGTTGATTTGATTATCTGACGTGGAGCAGGGTGAGTTTTGATAGACAATTGCTATTTGATGTGAAAACAAAGAACCATTCTGCTCTGCCATCAGCCCAGCTGTCCCTATCTACTCCTCTAATGAAAATCGGATAAGCATGCATTTGTTGGATGGAAATATTGCTAAGGGAACAGGGTCAGGGCCTAGCACTGTAGAGGATGTATTATGATCAGACCAACAAAGCCCTGTTACTGGAGACTATTTGTTACGATGTGCAAATACTTTACTCATACACAAACTTGGTCACAGAACTTGACTCAAAGTGGGGAAAGGAGTGTTAGACTAACAATTTTTTTAAAATATGATAATAGCTGCCATTTATTGTTCTAGGCCTTTTATGCACACTAATTTTATTTAATCCTCACAATAACACAGTGAAGTAAATATTGTTTTCCTTGTCTTATAGAGAAGGGAACTGAAACTCAGAAATATTAAGTAACTTGCCCGAGGAATATTACTACTAAGTGGCAGAATAATTACAAAACCAGATCCCCCTGGTTCCTTGCTCTCTCCAGCATTAGATGCCTCCTCTTTAGCCTACTTAAAAGTGAAGACAATTAGCAGCATCATTTGCATTTAAATAATACATTTGCTAAGCACAACTGATTCTTATCTATTTGTTAATGAATTGCTGCATTCTATAAACCTTTGTGGCTTCTAGAGGCTTTTTCTCCTTACTCTCTCCCTATTTAGTTTTGTTTTTCACAGCCTCTAGGACACATTGAGGTGGTTTCAATTCCGGTGGAATCAATTTACTCGTGGTAGGTATCTGTCAACTTTTTCTGCTCACTTTAAGCCCTACATCTCTTGCTTTTTCAGCCATTGAAATTTGATCAACAATATCCTTTCCAGGGCCATGCGTCATCTCATTGGTCTATAGTAGGTGCTCAATAAATGTTTGCTGACTGACGGTATGGATTTTCAGCTCCTGGGCTTATATAATTTTGCCCCAAAAATGTGTTCAAGTGGCCTGACTCTCATCTTCTATGCCATCTCACTATTGCTTCTATAGTCACCAATATCTCAAACTCAATATGAATAAAAGCAAATCTATTAGCCTCTCTCCTAAAAACTCCTCCTATCTTTTCTTTCTTGGTTACTGGCATCATCGTTGTTCCAGCCAACCTGTTTCATTTCTAATTCCTCTTTCCCTTCTTCCGTAAGAGATTCTACCATAGATGTATTGCTGAATCAAATCTCTCTTTCTACTGCCATCATACTTAATTAAGATGAGTTCTTATCATCACTTGCTGAGTTATTGCAATAGCCTCCAAACTGGTTTCTCTTTATCCAATATTTCTCTTCTTCCACAGACCTAATGGCTCTATCCTCCTCTGCTCAAAAATCTTTCATGTTCAACTTCTAGACATGGTGTTCCCAATGTGGCACTTGCCTTCCTAGTGTCACCTCAACTGCCTCCCTTTATAATCTATCCAACAGCCACATTGCGCCACCCCCTTCCCCCTTAAAGTTCCATTCACTTTCCTTCCTCTGAGCCTTTACTTGTACAGTGCATCTCCCAAGCACAGGAAGTCATGGGCAGGCAGACATGACTCTACTTCCCCTGCCTGGGTTCAAAGAAGAGACTGCTAATCAATCAGAGCATGATGTCTCAGCAGGCCTAGACTCAGAATCCTCAAGCAGGGGTTCCTGCAGTGAATCTCTCACAGTGAACTGACATTGACATGAAGAAAAACCCTGTTTTCCATGTGGCCCTTGTGGGGCTTTGACCCCTTTACCAACTCTCTAAAGCCAAGTCATCTTTGAAGATCTAGATCCAATGGCATCTCTGCTGTGCTGCCTTCCCCATCTTCCTGCTTAGATTGATCACTCTCCCCTGGGAACTGCTCATTGTCCTTCACCTTAAGGCTTTTGTTGGTTTGATTTCTGCTTTGCATGGTAATCATTTAAGCACAAACTGACCCTTGGTCAGAGTCTAAGTGCCCCGAGAGTGAAGACCACATCGGATTCACCTTTGACTTCCGCAACTCTAACCACAGTGTAGTGGTTAATGTTTGTCCGATGAATCAGCTTCTCGCACGCTCTGCCTTTATTCAGGTTGTATAGGAGCATGCTGTATTTTCTGTGCTGTATTTTAAACTCCTCGAGGGCAGGGATCAAGCCTTGTTCATCTCTGAACCACCCACGGCGTGAGAATTCAGTAAATTGTTATTGGTAATTCTGTGAATAGCCTCCTTCATTCTTTGTCAACAATCATATTGTGTCCACTTAATATCCTTCAACTGGGAGATTTTTATAGAATATTCTATTTCTCAGGCTTATTATTTCTGATTGACCTTCTTTCCAAATTAGGGCAAACTATCAAGGATTTACTGGATTTCAAAACCTTGGAAGCAGCAACTCAGCAGAAAGTCATCAGAGAGGGGAAGAAACAGCATGGTAGAATCTGGAGAGAATGCAAAAGGGAACACTCTCTCAGAGGGAACGGGAATAAAAAGGAAAGAGAGACGGAGGAGAGGAGAGGAAGTTCAAGGAAGAAGGAGGCATCCTGAAAGAAGGGGGCAGACAAGGAGATGGAGAAGGGAGAGGCAGGAGAGATGGAAGGAGAGGGAAGGCAGGCGCAAAGAAAATGAAGCTGGAAGTTTATAAGATAAGCAGTATTAAAAACGAATTAGGCTGCTGAAAATAAGAGCATGTCTGAGGTTTAAAAAAACTATGATAGTTTTTCTCTCGAGTATGAGGAGGATGAAATGGGGGTGAAAGCAGTTTTATTATTTTAACCTACAGTAGAATACGTGCCAGAGAAGGGAGAGATTTTTGAAGACAAATGAGAATAAAAAGGTCAAAAAAGAGAAGAGAAAGTGTAGATAGCAGGAGAGGGCATGGCATGGCGAATGAATGAAAACTCGGAGAAATGGTAGGAGGGAGCGAGGGGGAGGTTACCACAGGCAGGAGGCATAAATTACCATGTTTGTTTGAATACAGGGGCTTCTTGTGAAGATGAGAGCTCACATCTGCCTTTGATCAGCCACATGGCAGCCTAGGATCAGATCGGAAAGCAAATGAGATGATAAAGTGGATGCAAGCACAGTAAGTTTAATATCCAGGAGAGAGAGAGGGAGGGAGAGAACAAGGGGAGGAGAGAGGCTGCTCCATTGGGCAAAAAGCCTGCCTGGGTTTTCATGCCAAGGAGGGCAGGGCTTGGCAGTGGTCCCATGCCCTCTGTGGCCTTCAGAAGTACAGCAGGGCTGTGACACCAGAGGAGAGAGGGCCTCAGGGAGACCCTGGGCTCTTGCTTCCTGCAGGGGGACCTGGCTTTGCTGACACAGCCCAGGAGCTGTTGGTAGAGAATTTGCTTGGCTCCAGGGACTTTCTGAATTGGCATTTCTTTACCCTGAGACAGGCCAGAACAAAAGATGAAATTGTTGTTTCAAAGAGATTTCTTTTTTCTTTTCATACTCCACGTCCCCCACCCTTTAGAGTAATTTTATTGCTGACTTGCCAGAAAGGCTGCTTAATATGTAAAGTTGACCATATTCTACCGGTGAGCTTCTTTGTGGATTTCTATATCGTTTGGAAAAGAGCCCTATAATCATAAAGGAACTGTTTGGAAGGTTTCTTAACTATCTTTAAGGCATTCGAGAGTGACAAAAGACCCATAAATTCTAGGATGCATAAATTATAAAAATTGCTGACATTTTGGAGCAGCCAATATGGGCCATGCACTGGCTTACATTGTTTTATTACCTCTGAAGTAGCGTCCTTATTATTCAATTTTACAGACGAGGAAACTGAGGCTCTGAGATATTAAATAACTGCTTAAGTGTATACGGCTAGGGAGTGACAGAGGCAGGATTGGAGCCTAGATTTACCTGCTGTCTGTGTCTTCAAGTGGGATTCTATAGGTGGATTATTATATATTTTTTTAATTACCAGAAGAGAAGTATTTCTAAGGTAGGTGGCAGTGTAAGTTACTTAAATTTGAGAGGTCCCCTAGCTCAAATCCTTCTTCCTTACAAAGAGGATGCTAGTCATTTGAGTAGTCCCATTCCATTCAGTTGTATGCATAGCCTGGAGGCGAGGCTCCCCAGTTCATTGGATTTGATTTTAAAGTGGGCTGGTCAGAGGAAGGCAGGAGAGCCCAGCATGTGGAGAACCATGTCCTGAGAGATGGAGGAGAAAGCCCCAACAGGAATCACAGACGCTCTCCCTACCCTCAATGATTAGGTAATTGAATGGGGGTGTTTAGAGTGCACATCAATAAAAGATGTAAAAGCATAAAGGAATCAAGATATAAGTGCACTTAAATGAATATTGGAAAGTAGGTCTCAATCTTGTGCCTTTCAAAGAGGTGCAGGTGTGGGGAGTGAGGAGGCTGGGGATGGGTGTCTTTCCACACCTTTGCCATATTTGGGGAGAAGGTATGTGTGCATCTCTGTGTGAGCATGATCCTCTTGAGGGAGAGGAGGGGCAAAGAGGAGAATCTGAAAGCAATGACTCTAACTAAGAGAACAAGGATAAGAAAAAAAGGGGACAAAAGAAAAGTGCGTTAGTGCCATGATCTCAGGGTAAGAGCGTAGATTGTTCAGGTGAGGGAAAGCACCTAACCTGACTTTGGTTTTAAGATCTGAAAGAAAGTCACAAATAGGCAAGAGGACGGGAGCCAGGCACGAAGGGTGAGGCAGTGCTGTAGCAGTCCATGCCTGAAGGCTTCAAGGACAGCTCAAGATAGCCTTCTGTGGGTCCCGCAGACTGATGGGAGAGCCTGTCTTCAGAGATGTAGTGAACTGGTAAAGGATAAGCTGCCTATAACCATGGAGCTTTATCGTGGCAGAAAAGGACTCTGGCCAGCCTCATCTGGTGTCACTTACACCATGTGAGGACCAGAAATCAAAAGGGAACAAAACCAGTCAGAGAGTAGAGCATTCTCTGTTATGCATGACATATTCTGTAAGAATTGTGAAAGGTAAATGAAAGAAAATGAACCATAAGACCTGGGAAGGGAGTTGATTGCAGAGACCTCTCTGGAGGTAAATTTGGAAAGACTTTTTAAAGGTAATTGGGAAAAGGACTCTCGTAAGAAGGGAAATCCAGAGGCAGTGGCTGTGGAAGAAGGAATGACCAGGTTGCTTGTTGGGGATGGCATTGCTCCAAGTAGAAGCCATGACCAATGAGATTATCAAGGAAGGGGGCTCTGCTCACCGTTCTTGAAAGCTCCAGCAGAGCCCAAAACTCTGCAGTGATGCTCCAAACATAGTCATTAAGCAGGATTTGAGTCCTGGTTCTTGGAGGAAAATCAGAAATATAGGATGTGCAGAATGAGGATGATGCTGGGTCAGTGAGCCGAGGAGTCGAAAGAAAGATTTCTTAGACTCTTAAGATCTGGCAGTAGTGCTCTTCTATTTAGAGAATACTATAGAATAGCATGGGGACAGGACCCATGGGCAGTCAGAGCTTCTGCGTGGGGACAGGGCCCACAGGCAGTCAGAGATGCTGCTGGCATGGGGACAGAACCCATGGGCAGGCAGAGCTGCTGCGGCATGTTGCTGCTGCCGCTTCTGCTGCTGCTGGCATGGGAAGCTGCTGCCGCTGCCGGCATGGGGACAGGACCCATGGGCAGTCAGAACTGCTGCGTGGGGACAGGACCCACGGGCAAGAGGAGCCGCTTCTGCTGCAAAGTTGGGTGGAGAGTAAGGTTAACTTTAAGGCATAGGTATGTGAGTTATCTCTTTACAAGACAAAAAAAAGTTAAAATGGTACCAGTGCCAGTAAGTTACGGCCATTGGGCAGTCCCAAAACTTTTAGATAAGAATCAAACCAGATTGAGTAAATGGCAGAAGTCACCGCTTAAATATTATCCTCAGCTAAAGACAAAAGAGGATTTTGGGGGAGGGGGTCAGTTACATGAGGTTGCCAGACAGTAAACAACTTAAGTTCTTGCCTTCCCCACTAAGAGTTTCCATAGATAAGGCCATCCCCCCTTCCTCCTGGTGCAAAGAGGGAGGCATGGAGATTTCCTTCACAAATGCAACTGTCTCTCATCAAAGGGCGAGCAAATTCCACTCCTTGGAGCCTGCTTCTCATCTGCAGTTTTAAAATTAACCGGCCTAAAATCCTCATCAAGGAGCTGGGGAGGATCTGAGACTCCACATGACCACGCAGGCTCAGTAAGTGACTAGGCTTGACAATTATTTTGTAGAGTGGATTTCTATTTTTCCCATTGCTTTGTGTGTGTGATAAAAAGGAAGATTTTGTGCTTAAAGGAGAAACAAGGTCTCAAGACATTATAAAATCCAACTTAATACATCAGGGCTTTAAAATTCCATCACTAAAGAAAAGTATTTTTTAAAATAAAAAATGACAAACATAAGGCAATATATTGTTCTGATACCAGTGAAGATATTCCTCTCCATTTCCAGGATGGTCCAGTGGTTACAAGTGTGAGTCCTAAAATTAGAAAGCCTGGGTCCAAATTTGGATTCACCTTCTAATTAGCTGATGACTAGAAAGTTACTTAATCACTTTCAACCTACATACCTCATCTGTAACATGGGCATAATAATTACGTACCTCCCTGTGTTATTGTGATGATTACATAAAATAATTCATTTAAAAGTCTACCAGCATCACTTAGGCCCATAGTAAGAGCTCTAAAAATAATGATAAAAAGTACTTTTATCATTATTATTCTAACCTGGTAATGGCTTAATATACAGGTCTCTTTAATTACTTTCTTGGACTCCATATTTAGAAGTTCTGTAGAAATACTTGAGGGAACATTCTATAAACTTTGTCATATAATAATACATATAAATTTGTTCCATGACTTACAATTTCTCAAACAGAATTTTTTTCCAAAACAGGTTTCTAAATAAAAATATATACTTGCACACATATACATTTTGTAATTCAAAGATCAGCCATAGGGAAATATGTAACAGTCCCATACCTGAATGTACTAGAAATCAAATCTTAATAAAGACCAAACCTTCTACCCCATTTTTAAAGCTGTGTTCCACATTTTTGAAGTAAGCTTACATGCTTTTCAGAATAACCTTGAAAACATGGAACCTTGAACTGAATGTTCCATTTTTTAATAACTGGACACAAAGTTAGCTGTTGGCATCCTTTCCACTCCGCTTTACGGATCAACACACTAGCCGATCGATTGATCCTTTACCATCTCTTATTTTGATCCGTCTGCCATTATTTAAATCTGGCCAGAGTTCCTCTCCAGTTCTAAATCTTTACTCTCAGCAGCAAATTGCCCTTTCTGTACTTGATCAATTGTATTATTTGTGACTGCTGTGGGACTTTTAGGGATAAAGTTTTTAATCCTGGTAGCATCACATGTTTGTTCTTTTAGAGAGATTTATTTTCTGCTAAAGTTTGTAGGTTTCCTGCTGACGTCAGGTTGAGCATTCATACATATTCAGCGTTTTGTCTCTGTTTGAGTTGATAGCAAGAGTCCTCAGTGTTTGCACTTTTCATGATAATGGCCATTGTGATCAGGATCACGGACATCAGCACATTGTCCACTGTGTTCCTCAGTCATTGGTCATTCATTCAGTATCAGACTCATGCTAAATGCTGTGGGGGAGACCCAGACACATAGGTGCTGGTCCCTGCTAAAATTTGGGTAAGAACTCAACATAGTACTAGTATTCTGGGGCTGGGTAGGCAAGGCTCACGTATGTGGGAAAACTTTTCTTAGTCTATGCTAGGCTTATCATTAACATGACTGATGCAGGAAGGATAGTAGTGTCAGCTATATAAGCTGGATAACTGAGGCAAGATCAAGTGGTTGTGCTCTCTCTCCTTCTGGCTGAGAAACATGAAGCTGGTCCTTTTGTTTTGTGCATAAAATATTTCTGAGAATATGTGTGAAGTTCTGAAGAGCTGAAGTTGAACAACAAACTTGCATGTTTTGTGGTTGATTTCAGTTCTCAGAGAGTTACAAAACATTATAAATTTGTAATTTCACCCTCTCTTCCAGGCATAATTTTCACGGAAATATTTTCAGTATTTTGTATGTTAAAAAAAAAAGAAGAAAATCTTATCTTCTTCTTTCATTGGCTTCACTATTCACTCTCATTTGATCAACTTAACCTAATAAGCATCCAATTAAAACTAAGATTCACTGCTTTCAGCGTATCTCATGATTTGCATATTTGTCTCAATATTGTTAACTTTATGAGAATAAAGATTTGTAGAAGAGGAAGAAGTACTTCTTTACTCTCTAGGTTCTTCTGGCTTGCCCAAGAATTAAATTGACATGAGATAGAATTGCAGAGAATCAAACAAAGTTTAATAAAATGTGTACATGGGAGAAACCTAGGAAAACTGAGTAACTCACCAAAATGGCCGAAGCCACCACCTTAAATACCATCTTGGGCTAAAGACAAAGGAGGATGTTCGGGGTAGTGGTTTGGGACTTCCTCCCCTCAAAAAGGAGGAAGGCAATTTACATGGAGATGGAAAAGCAAATGTTTGATAAACAAATGTTGACCATGCCTAGTAAAGACAACGGGAGATGCAGAGGACTTTGATTAAAAAGCCTTGTTAGGTTCCACCCCGTGGAACCTAGTTTATATTATACTATAATTATCTTATTAGCTCCTTCCTGGAACAGGCCTTCTATCTTAAATTCTTTTAGGCAGTTAGGGGAAAGGGCAAAGTTTCTTTCAGAGGCATTTGTCCTTAAAAATAGTCAAGCCAAACAGACACATTTTGGGGTGGCCAGTTCTGATCACCCATAGATTCTTGTCAACAAAATGTGCATTTTTATATTTGCCACCCATTTTTATAAATTGCATGTTGAATTTTTTTAAAACCCCTTTCAATGAACATCAGGAAGCATGATACGTGAGATAGATATGAAGTGGAGTGGCTGTGATGGGTGGGTGGTGGAGGGGCTCTGGAGCTCTGATATTAGGATAACTTCTCCATTCTTCACCTTATCATTCACTGTGGTGGCTTCCAAAGAGTCTCAGCCTGTGTGGGATGAAGTGTAATTATTAATTAGAATATATCGTTGCAGTTGTTTTCAAACTTTGTTATGTAGACAAGGATGTGACATTGCCAAAACAGGATTGTTGGTGGACAAGCCTCATTTCCAGGCTACCTTAAAATGCTTGTTCCTCAACTAATTTTGGAAAATCCAAATTTAATATATAAAAGAGAATAAAAGGTATTAACCTAAGTTAAGAGAAGTATATTGAGCCAACATCATTTCATTTTTTCCCTGTTAAAATAAGTATAAATTTCAGTAAGCACTGATCATCTCCATTTGCATATTACAAAGTAATATGGATTACTTTGGATAAAGTAGGATATGATATGAGAGTAAGAGAAATGCCACACTTAGGTGCAGCTGGTTGTCTTTTCTCTGATTTCAATTGCTCTTCTATTTTTTCTCTATTCTTGAGTGTAATTTTTAGACTCACATTGGAACTTATGTGGTTCTCTTCATCTTGGTTCTTCTTGGACTTTGCTTGTTCTGAATCAGGTTTGTATGAAAACAAGAAGTGTAAAATCTTGCTGTTTATATCTGTTGCAGCAATATAGTCTAAATGCCTAGCGGAATTTATCTTACTGTTCATCATGGAGAAGAAAGGTGTTAGTGAACACTTTACCCTCTCATTTCTCTTAACTACAAGGCAGAGTGCTATGTGACTCTACTCTTTTTTAAGCCCAATTAGAAACAGAAACACCAGGAGAAAAACAATGCTTTTCCTCACTACTGTCTACATATGACCAATGGACTTTCCTTCTAACCAGGAAAAATGATACCAGATGGATATTCTTCTAAAATGATGCAGTTACATTTACCAGCTTTGTACAATATCATTATCGACAGACCTTCCTTTCCAATTAATTATCAGAATTGCAAAGAATTTCTTGACTGACATGTTTTACCCCCAATGGATATTTCTCTTTTGTTTTTCATTTTATTTATTGAGGTGAAATTCACATAACATAAAATTAACCATTTTAAAGCAAACAATTCAGTGGCATTTAGCACATTCACAATGTTGTATAACCACTACCTCTCTAGTTCCCAAACATTTTCATCACTCCAAAAGGAAATCCTGTATCCACTAAGCAGTTGCTCCACCAGCCCCCCTCCTTCCAACTCTTGGCAACCACCAATCTGCTTTGTTTCTATGTTTTTCCATTTCTGGATATTTCAGATAACAGAAATCATACAATATGTGATCTTCCGTGGCTGGCTTCTTTCACTTAGCATAATGTTTTTGAAGTTCATCTATGTTGTGGCATCTATCAGTACTTCATTCTTTTTTATGGCTGACTAGTATTCCTCTGTATGTATATACCACAGTCTGTTTATCCTTTCACCCATTGGCGGACATTTGGTATGTTTCCACCTCTTGGTTAGTGTGGATAGTGCTGCTGTGGACCTGAGTGTACACATACTTGCTTGAGTTTCAGTTTTCAATTATTTTGAGTATATACCTGGGAGTACAATTGCTGGACCACATAGTAATTCTATGTTTAACTGGTTGAGGAAGTGCTAAACAGTTTTCCACAGTGGCTGAGCCATTTTACATTCCCATCAGCAAAGTACGAGGGGTTCTGATTTCTCCACATCCTTACCAACACTTCTTTTTTCTTTTACTATAGCCATAGTGAGTGTGACATTCAATTGTGTATATCAGCTCATCTTCTTTTGTCTTTCCCCAAATATTCTATACTGTTTTTAAACACAATTTTATTTATTTCCTCAAAACATGTGCCAACTAAATGTTACGCTTATGTGCATGGGGGCAGCTTTATTTTCACCAAACTTTGCAACATTTACAAACACAGTAGCAAAATTATTAGACTTACATCTTGCATTTTTAATGTGTGTGGCCAGCGTACAAAACAGAGCTGGTTAGGAAAGGGTCAGGCATAGGAGTCCAGCTAAGCATGAGTGGTTCAAAAGATCCTACAAGTCTAGGCAGGCAAGTGCAGGGGAGGAAGACATTTCCTCTACAGCTCTGGGTTCTTCTGGCTAGACAACAAATTAAATTCACATGAGACAGAATAACAGGAGAAAAGTAAACAAAGCTTTATAACACGTATACATGGGAGATGCTCGGGAGAACTGAGCAACTCACCAAAATGGCAGAAGCTCTCACCTTAAATACCACCGTTGGCTAAAGACAAAGGAGGATGTTGGGGGTGGGGAGAGTCAGTTATGGGAGATTACCAGACAAGTACAGTAAACAAGAGTAAGGTTATTGTGCAGATTTAAGTCCTTGACTTCTGCATTGATGAGAGTTTCTAGGGATAAGGTCATCCCCCCTTCTTCCTGGTACAGAGAGGGAGACAGCTTTATAGACAGAGATTTCCTTTACAATGTAAATGTCTCTTACAAAGAGTAACTTCTACTTTTCGGAGTTTCTGTCATGTCTGCAGTTTTTAAAAGTAACCAGCCCAAAATAATCTTCATGCCAAAGAGATATATCTTGGGATGGCCAATTCCAGTCCCCCACACAAGTAATCAAAGCAAACAAAATGGTAGAGGGTGTGGTGGGCAGAATTGTGAGATATCCTCTAAGATTCCCTGTCACTGTTGTAGGTGTCTTGCATAATCCCCTCCCCTTGGGGTTGGATCTCTAATGCGATAGCGTAGTCCCTCTTGTGATTATGTTACCTCATATAAGACTATATAGAGATTCTCTATACTAGAGATAGAGAGCTATTCCTACTAGAGATTCTCCTGCTGGCTTTGAGGAAGTAAGCTGCTATGTTGTGAGAGGACCACATGACTAGGACCTGAAGATGGTATCTAGGAACTGAGAGCAACCTCCGTGAGGCAGCCAATAAGAAAATGGGAACCACAGTCCTACATCCCAAGGAACTGAATTCTGCCAACAACCTGAATGAGCTCGGAAAAGAACCCAGAAATTCATAGGAGAGCCTAACCCAGCTGACACTTTGATTTAAACCTCGTGACACCCTGAGTAGAGACCCCGTTTGAGCCCATCCAAACTTCTTACCTATATGACTACAGGTAATAAAGGGGTGTTGTTTTAAGCTCTTAAGTTTGTGGTAATTTGTTATCCAGCAATAGAAAATTAATACAGGGGCCATTCAAAATATTTAATAATTACTTAATAATTAGGATAGCAGTGGCACTGGCCGGTCACAACAGATTCTGGCCATAAACAATGGTGATGTACCCCTGTGACTAGCTGGCTGTTAGCCTGGACTGAGTGCCCAGGCTTTAGTGGCAGAGTCACTTGAGTGGAGGGCTTTGGCTGGGCTATCAATTCACACACTGGGTTCTCTTTGCTTCTGAGTAAGTCTGGCCTGGTTTTGGCCCTCTTTGCATGAGGTTTGTCTGTCTCTTTTCTAACAGAGTGAGGCAGGGCCCCCAGGTGCTTGTCTACATGTTTTTTGGGAATTATGAAGTTTCTCAGGGCTGATGATTGGAATACAGACAGCTCTCATTTCTGGCTGTAGGAGGCCAGGAAGGCATGGGGCGGCTTCATTTTCACCAAACTTTGCCACATCTACAAACACAGTAGCAAAATTATTAGACTTATATCTTGTACTTTTAAACCGTGTCCTGTTTTTAGGGTCATGCAACTGAAATGTAGCAAAACTTCCAAAGACAGAACACGAGAAAGAACAACAAAAAAGTGTTTGTAGATGTGGCTAACCTCACCACTTTTTCCTTGAGTTCTGCTGCCTTCCAAATTGGGTTCTTTATCTGTCTTTTTCATTTACTTCTTTCACTTTTATTACTGTGATATATTTGGATAGTTTTCATGCAAGATATTTTCATCTTTCTCATGCTTAAGATGAGAAGTTCTGTACATACTTTACATTTATTGACATAGTGTCCATCAATTCTAATCAATCTTCTTTGATGATAAAGAAAAATTTCCTTAGGCATCAAGATTTGAAAGGAAAAACAAGTTATCTACAAGCTTCAGACTTCTCTAAAACAACATTAAATGCCAAAAAAGAGAGGAAAGAAAGAGAGAAAGAGAAAGGAAATACCTACTAGATTCTGAGGGGATAGAAGTGTGATCTTTAAATTCTGTAACCATTCAAATTGTTGTTTGGGTATGAAGACATCTCTAAACATGCAAGAACTTAGGAATTATATAATTTTTTTAAAGTACTGGATGAAATACAGCCAATTGAAATATAAACTTATTTAAAAGCTCAGAATGGAAGAATTATGGTAAAGATTTTGGTGTAAATACTGAGTCCACATTAATAGAGAATTAAGAAGAAGCTAGTAATGCATTTCAGAACAGAAGGCAAATGATATACAACTTGATGTTATTAAAATAACATAATAAAAATCTGGAGATGGGGCCGGGCAGGTGGGTGGGAGTGCTAATTTCCTCATTTTTCAGAACAAGCAATCAATCAATATTGACTAAATTTGACACATTTCGTCCAGAAGAAGCATAATGACTCCAACTTCTTAATATTTCTCTTATTTCTTTCTTACATTTGGTTTTATGTTTTTGCAAAAAATATCCTCTATCTTAAAAATAAGATATTTATACAAATTCCAGAAATTCCTTCAATTTTACTTTTATGTTTTCCTTTACTTATTCTTAAATACAAATTAAAAAGTAACGTGTTTTAGTGTGATACCATTTTTATGGAATTATTCCTGCCTCTACTCATCTATCCATCTCTCACCCATCTTTCCATCTGCTCTTCTATCTGTATCTGGAATGATGCTTACCTGATATTAAAAATGGTTATTACCAGATGATATCATATGGATAATTCTTAAATTTTATCTGTACTTTGCTTAACTTCTTTAAAAGGTGTCTATATCATTTTATGAAAATCATTATCAATCTGAAAAAAGAGGAAGAAGAAATTCTGAAAGTGGTATCTCAGTTGTGACACAGATACTTTCTCAGGTAAAGGAGGCAACTTTGTAGAACATTCCAGGATAGTTTTTACTTTTTGAGACCAGCTGTTATTCTTGTCTTTCTTCTTCTTCTCCCCAAAGCCCCCCGGTGCATAGTTGTATATTCTAGTTATGAGTGCCTATGGTTGTGCTATATGGGACGCTGCCTCAACATGGCCCGATGAGCGGTGCCACGTCTGCGCCCAGAATCTGGACTGATGAAACCCTGGGCCACCGAAGCGGAAGCGGAGTGTGCAAACTTAACCACTCGGCCATGGGGCCGGTCCCCCAACTGTTATTCTTTAAGCAGTAGGAAAGTAGGTAGAATTCCTTGAATTTGGGCAAAAGAGAGAGACTCAATTTGGCTCAGAAAGGCAAATCTATCATTCAAATGTTGTCTCTGCCCTTAAAATGGACCACTTGCAGTTTCTGGGATAACACTCAGAAGACTGTTCAGCACAATGGGGATAAGAGTTTGGCTTATAGAGAGCTCTGAAAGCCTTCAAAATTCACGTGCGTAACTGATGCAAGAGGGCCTGTCATATTTGGGGCATTCCATATGTATTTGTTACTTACAAATGAGATGAATTAATGACTAGGTTAAAGTCTCCCATATTTTAAAAATGCAAACATATCAGCTCTACTACTCTCTCAAGTTAATGTTCTTTCTATTTTCTTCCACCTTCATTCTGTTCTTGAATATACCTTGTATTAGTTAGGTATTGCTGAATGACAAACTACCCCCAAATTTAGCCTCTTAAAACAACAAACATTCATTATCTCACATATTTTCTGCAGGTCAGGAGTCTGGGGAATGACTCGGCTGCCTGGGTCTGACTCAGCATCTCTTATGACACTGCAGTCAGCCTGTCTGCCCTTCTCTGAAGGCACAGGAGTATCTGCTCCTGAGCTCACTCACGCGGCTGCTGTTAGCAGTCTTCAGTCCTGCCTCCCAGTGGTCTCTCTATGGGTTGGCTCATGAAATGGCTTTTGTCAGAGTGAGGAATGAGAGAGAGAGGAAGAGAGAGAAGATAAAGTAGGTGCAGGCAAGTGAGGAAACGCACCCAAGATGGAGCTGCAGGGTTTTAATAACCTAATCTCAGAATTAATCTCTCATCACTTCATCCATATTCTGTTTGCTCGAAGTGAGTCTCCAGGCCTAGTCCATATTCAAGGGGAGGAGATTAAGATCCACCTTTTGTGGGGAGGAATATCAGATAAATTGTGGGCATAATGACCATATTTGCCTAACCCTTTTCCACTCTCTGCTCACTTCTTCACTCCTCGAAATCTTAAAACTACTCTGGACCCTTCCTGCTAACCTCCTTTTCAGTGGTTCAAAGGCTTTTACTTGGGATTGTAATCTTTCATCTCTGCCTCACTGACTGCTTTTCAAATGTTTGGCCTCTTTTCAGGGAGATTGCCAACTCTTTGCAAAAGTGGGTGCTTACACAATTTTGTCTCCCACAAAGTATCTGGCACAAAGATTCTAAATACTCTTCAATCTGAATAAAGATGCTCAGTTTACTTTGAAAATATTCTTAGTTTATACTGACTCCATTCAAACTTAAGTCAAATTGTGTTACTTCTCTGCTCAAAACATGCAGTGGTTTCCATCTCAGAGTACAAGTAAAAAAGTCCTTACAGCGGCCCACAAGCCCCTGTGATCTGCACCCCCACTTCACAAACCTCATATCTTACTGCCTCACTCACTCTTAACTCCATTCACACTGGACTCCTTGTTATTCCTTAAACACTTACAGCATTCTCCTGCCTCAGGACCTTTGTACCAGCTATTCTCTCTGCCTGCAACACTCTTCCTTTACATAGCCACTGACTCATTCCCACTCCTGCTTGAGATTTTTGCTTAAATGATACCTTCTCCCTGAGGCATTCCACAAGGACGGTGTTTAAAATTGACTTTCCCATCCTATTATTCCCTACCCTCTTTCCTGCTTTATTTTTAGATATAGTACTTAGAACCAAAGAACATAAGATATCTTTTACTTTTTTATATACCGCTTCTATGTGTTCCCTCACTGGAGTATAATCTGTTTTATTGACTGCTGTATCCTCAATGCCTGGAAGAGTGTCTAGCATATAAATAAATATAGTCAATAAATATTTGTTGAATTAGTTAATTAATATTACAGACAGCCTTAGAGCTGCTTTCCAGTTGGGGAGGGTAGCAGCACCATGTCACCAAGCCCCTCAGCATATATTCCCACTGGGGCTTTTGTCGGACAGGATGGGAAGGCGCAGGGGGGAAAGGGGATGGCCCCACTCTCTTCCAGGAAGGAGCTACACCTCCCCATATACACATATTTGATAAAAAATAGGAGACAATCACATAAAGACAAAAAGGAGCATAAGAAGAGCAGAAAGTCAGTAAGAACAACCACAGCTGGGATCTTCAGAGCAAAAGTATACAGAATAAGGAGAGTGTCAGAGCGATTTCTGTTTCTATTCATGCATCACCATCTCCTTGCTCGTTGACAGACGTCGAGCCTTCCAGATCACCCCAATTAAACTGGAGGTTCTATGATCTCCCTTGGAAGTGGCTCCCCATAAATTACATTAAACCCCAATTCTCTGGAGCATGATCGTGCTTAAGCCTTGATGAAAATGTATTGCCTTGCTGTGTCCTGCTGTAGACTTGGGAGAAGTGAACCAGAGCTGGCAGGGCTTGATTTCCTCGTGAGAGAAGGGGGTAAATGGTAGGGAAAAGGCTCTAAATCTCTCCTTATTTGCTGGGTAATTGAGGTGGTGATAAGCAGGCTTTCAGATGTTTCACTGGGGGAGGACTCCTGGGAATACAGGCTCTGGCTGAAACCAGCGAGAGGAGAAAGGGACAGGCATATCCAGGGAGAAAATAAATATATAAATATATGGACAGGATTTTTAAGTGAAACAGGCTTTGAAAAATATCTACTGGAAGTACAAGAACCTATTTTCTTTTTCTTTTTTTCTTTGTGTGTCTCAAAACATCCATATTTCGATATCAAGAGATTCTTTCAAATGAGACTTTAGGAAATTAATAATTCATCCAAAGCCTGAATTCTGAGATATTTATTAAAAACCATGTGTAATTTTCTAAAATTACTGTAAAAATTGACTACAAATTAGTCTAAGAGTAAGAAAAATATTGTTTTATTAAAAATATCTATTTATCTCTGGTCTGTAACGTTCAGTCTGCTTCCTGGTGGCCAAATCAACCCCATTCCCATCTTCTACATGACCCCATCACCCCTCCTGATTTTCTTCTCCTTGACATCCCATTGCAGGTCAAACTGGACCAGTCAACTTCCATTTGATGATGTGCAAGTATAGAGTATAATTGTTAAGACCATGTTCTCTGGAGTAAGAGAAACCTCCACAGCCCACAAGCTGTGAGACTTTGCGCTAGTTACTTGCCCTCTCAGTTTTAGTTCCCCAACTATGAAATGTGGTTAATAATTTTGCCTTCCTCACAGTGGTTTGTTTAGGGCGTGGGCGGGTGGAATGATGAGACTAATTTCTAAGACTTGTCTGTGGTTCATTCATCTGTAGCTGCATGGACACTACTTGGCAGCTCTTCTTTCTCTTCTGCTCATAATTGCTGCTTGAGATCTCAATCCTGCTTTTTTCTTCCTAAGACAGTTTCTTTGCTTCCACTTTTCTGGTCTAAGTTACTGCCTGGGTATGAATGACTCTATATAATATGGTGATTAAGAACTCAGGATTCGGAGCTGAAAGCCTCGCGTTTGGATACTACTTCTTCTAGTCATTATCTATATGGACTAGAACAAGTTATTTTTAACCCCTCAAGCTTCAGTTTCCTTTTCTAAAGTGTGGGAAAATCTACCTTCTAGTGTCATTAGGAAAATGATACCAGATAAGACATGTGAAAGATCACTTCATCTGTAACGTAATAATCGCTCAAAAAATGATAGCTATAGAACACTAATAGGGGACATTATTATTACTGTAACTCTTATTATTTTATTTTCTAGTTCCTAAATTTATGCTTCCTTCCACCCTTGCTTGTGCTTGCTAATCTCCTCGGGGCACCTCAACATGGAATTACATGCAGATTCAGAAAACTTAATAAATCAGAAAAGTACCTCATTTATCCCCATTAAACTTTCAGCCTTTCCCAATTTCCTTCTTCATTGTTACGGAAAAGGTTAGGGTAAATTTCTATTTCTTTCTCTTCCATGTCCCACATGTTTAGGACACTGGTTGTATTGGATAGAACGTCTCACAGTTCTACTTGAAAAGTTGTTTACTCCCAACTTTTCATACTTCAGAAACCCAAAGAAGAATATCCCGGATTTTGGGGACAGGTGCACTTCCATATGCTGTCCAGACATTCCCATAAATACTTTCATGCTTGTCAAATGAATGTCTCCTTTTTGGATAAGCAGCGTATTTTCACCAGAACCACAGACTCTTTTATCTCTTTCTTCCTACTCATTCTTTTAGCCAGGTCTTTAATAGCCTCCTGGAAAGCCTTTTTGCTTTAATCTCTAAGCCTTTTCATGAATTTCTCCTAGAATAATTTAAAAACTGTATAACCTTGGTTCTTCCATGTCTTGCTCAAAATTTTAAAGTGGCCCACCGTTTATCACCATTCTGGCTGTCTGCTCCTGACTGCATTTCCTAACTCTGCGTGCTCTGCTTCGTCTATTGGCTCTCTTCATCCAGAGAAGCCAGCATGCGTGCTTTCCCCTGGCACTGGGCTGCACCCGGGCTGGGACTCTCATCTTCCCATCCATGCCTGCTCCTTTATTAAAGAAGGTCCTCCACCGTTCTCAAAAGAATTATCGAGACTCTCCTCCCTAGATCAGTGTGGTCATTTTAAAAACAAATAAAAAATAGATATGCTCTGGAAAACCTAATTAATAAAAATAACAAAAATAAAATCAGAGAAAAATTAGATGTGAGAAAGGAAGTTTAAAAAGAGAAGACAATTTTAAAAATTAGCAAATAAACACTATATGTAATACAATGTGTCTTAGTCCAGGCGGGCTACTATAATAAAACGCCACAGACTCGGTGGCTTAGAAACACCAGAAATTTATATCTTACAGTTCTGGAGGCCGGAAGTCCAAGATCAGGGTCCAGCATTGGCAGGTTGCAGACTGCTGGCTTCTCATGGTAGCCTCACATGGTGGAAGGGTGAGAGATCTCTCTGGGGTCTCTTTTATCTCTAATCTCACTCATGAGGGCTCTGCTGTCATGAGCTAATCACCTCCCAAAGGCCCCACCTCCTAATACCAACACTTTGGGTATATCAATTTTGGGGGGTGCATATTCAGCCCATGGCACAGTGCTAATAAATTTGAGAATATAAATGCAAGGAACAAGTTTCCAAAAAATGTTAATTAACAGAATTACCTAAGAGAAAGCCTGGACCTCTTAAAATTAGGGAAATTGAAAATTGATAATAGAAATATATTGTTTAAATTCTAGCTTTCAATTTTTACATGTATGTCAGTTTTTTCAAAGATTTAGGGAATAAAATTTAGAAAAAGCTATAAAGTTACTGATTTCATGTAATCAAATTATAAGATTCAGATCCTAAAACCCAACAGTGAGAACAGAAAAATAAATATATCTAAACCCCATATAGTTATCTGTATTTTTATCTTTAAATAAAATCTCATTTCTATAGAGAGGCCAAACCTAAATAACCTATGAATAAATTGAATCCCAAAATACCTTAAATATAATCCATAAATACAATGTAAGATTTACATTTAGAATGTAATGGTGAATTAGTATTGAGATTGATTAATTATATCAAGAGACCAAAGGGAAAATGGTTATCTCAAGAAATATTAAATAGGCTTCTGATTACATTCAACACCCCTTTCTAAGAGCAAGCACTTAGAAAACATTTCTTAACATATTAAACAAGATACAACTTTACATGTGAATGCAAAACAATAGAAAGTGGGGCCAGCCCCATGGTTGAGTGGTTGGATTTGTGTGCTTTGATTCGGCGGCCCAGGGTCTCACCAGTTCAGATCCTGGGCACAGACATGGAACTGCTCATGAAGCCATGCTGAGGCGGCATCCCACATAAAACAACCAGAAAGACCTACAACTAGAATATACAACTATGTACTTGGGGGCTTTGGGGAGAAGAAGAAGAAGAAGAAAAAGAATATTGGTAACAGATGTTAGTTCAGGTGCCAATCTTAAAAAACAAAAACAATAGGAAGAGTCCCATTTTAATCAAGAACAAGAGAAAGTTGCCTGCTCTAAAAGTTCTTTCCAATAAAACAACATGCAAAACGAGGAACAAGAGGCAAAAGTATTGCGATAGGAACTATAATTAGTGTTTTTTGCATAATATTTTATTTTATTCTGGGAAAAAATATCAACTTCAAATTATGATAGTTAATGAGTTCTGCAAAGTGACTGGATACAAAATAATTTTATGAAAACCAGTAGCTCTTCTGTTAATCCAGAATAGTTCATTAAACAACATAAGAGAAAAATAATTCCATTCACAATAGCAAATAAGAAAAATACAATGCCTGGGAATGAGCACAATGGAATAACTAGAACATTATGAAAGAAATTATGAAACATCATATTTTTAGATGAGAGATCTTTATTTTAAAGAAGTGAATCTTTCTCAAGTTAATACACTGATTTAAAGCAATACTTATAAAAATACAGTTTATTCTCATTATTTGCCATAGTTGCGTACAATAAAGTTTCTACGAAAACTGAACTAGAGAATTCTGAACCATTGCTCCTAGGGGAAATATAGGGTTAGATTCCTGAAGGCCTCTGGTCACAAAATTGTCACCAACCAAACAATACATGACTTTGTTTTATGTGTGGTTCTGAAAAGACACATTATTCAAAAATATTTTTGATCCATTAACATTGAACTCATAGCAACGGCACCATCCCCTGTGCTGGAACCAAGCTCACTAACACGTATTTTCTCTGTGAGGCTCATCATGACTTTAACACTCCGGACAGCACTTCACACTACATTCAGGGGCCATTTTAAACAGTGAAATCACCTGTGAAAAGCACAAAATATGTGAAAAACATGGCACTAAATAGACCACCCACAGGACACTTGTTTACAGTGTGAGCACTGACACAGGAAGGTAGAGCATTGCCTTGTTCAGGCTCAGCTGGGAACATGTGTGTTGGGCAGCTCCAATTTACTACGGCTTTGCTCATGTCTGCAAATAACCATGAAGGCATCCTGAGAATTGATTTTGGGAAATTTAAATTCACTAAATTTTAGTGAATAGGTGAACTCGCAAATGGGGAATCTGTGAGCAATGAGGATTAACTCTACCTATTAATTTTCTTTTTTGTAGCTGGTCTTGAAAACATAATTCTGAAATTCGTTTGAAAAACAAATAAGTAGGAATACAAATACAGTTGAGAAAAATTGAAAAATGGAAAAGGGAATTTGTCCTAGTGGACATTAAAATTGATCATACAGATAAAGAAATTGTATATCCTTTGATGTAAATATCTACAGACAGATCATTAAAGTTTGTAATCCTGGAATAAACTGTATTATATTTAAATACTTGATATATGACAAATAGGGCAACATGAAATAATGAAGAAGCTATGCATGATTCAGGAATTGTTATTTTAACTTGTTTATGTAGAAAACCTAATTTATTTTTCTATCATTTATAGCTAAATAAATTTCAGATGAACTTAAAACATTAAATATAACAAACCTAACAGCAACAAAAAGAAGAAAACATAGGTGACTCTGGATATGCAGGCAAAAACCTTTTTTCTCAGCATAAAAGCCATGGAAGAAAAACACAAAGAAAAGATTGATAGATAAATTAAGATTTGTTTAAAATCTAGGCTATCCTGCCATTAAAAATGTTTTCAAAGAGTATTTAGTGACCTAGAGCCTTTATAGCACTCTGTTAAGTGACTGAAGCTGGATGCAAAATCACATATGCGGTGTAATCCTGACTTCTTTGAAGACATTCTAAAGTTGTTTCTCTACCATTGTGCTCTGACACAATGTGTTGCTTTCTTGAATGCATCGCAAACTGCAAGTGATGGATTTGTTTATTGTCTATTTCTGCTGTTAAAAGATAAACTGAGGCATATTCAAAATTTTAAGAGTTTATTTGAGGAAAAATCGATTTGAATCAGGCAGCATCCAAGCTAGCAAACAGAAAGGAGCTCTGAGGAGCTGGACAAAATGAGCAAGCAAAAAAGCAGGAGCAAGTGAAAAAGCAGGTTGGTTGTTGCAAAGTGACTTTCCTTCAGGGGTTGGCAGGGGTCTGCCAGACAGATGACCTCACTAGTGCCGATTGGGAGATTCCTGGTTGATGGTTTAAGATTCCATTTCTGGGAGAGCCAAAACTGTGATTAAGTCTCGATTTGGTAATGTGGGGTTTCGTTGCGACTCCATTTGGGCCTTGTTTTTAACACTGCCAATAGGACGTAAACTCCAAGACGGTATTCGTACACCTATTTCGTTCACTAGATGTCTTCATTTCATATTGGGCAAAAAGGTGCTCATTGCCTGGGAGATGCTCAATGAATACCTTTTTAATGAATGAATGAGTAATTTTGTCAAAATGTTAGAGAGACTCATAAAAAAGATTGAAATAATAACTGAGGGTGCTTTTTTATATCTATGTGAAATTTTCATGTTTTCTCCAGCAAGTTTGAACTACATCTACAAGGAGAGAAAGATCATTAAACACACATATACGATTAACTTTCTTTAGGATGGATCTTCCCCAACTCCAGTTGGTTTAAAATTCTGTGTATTTCCCATTAAATTTTCTGTGCATGTTGCTATGTTTCATGCTGTTTTTCTAAAATTTTCTGCTTACACTGTCATTTTGATTAAAGGAAAGTTAGAACAACCATATACACTATTTATTTTAGTTACTGAACCCGTTCCTCCTTGGTTAAGTAGGAGGCACTTCTGACTGACTGTATTTATTTTAACTGAACAAAGTTAAACAGCTATTGGAAGCACCAACCCACGGATGCCGTCTGCATCCTCATCTTTCTTACTGTAGTTCGTTGAGCTCAACACCTGCAAACCACCAATCGTCAAAGCACAGATCATCATCGGGCTGTGGCCGCTCATTTTTGCCACTTACTATTTTTAATGAAAACAATCATGCCAAGAAAACTATCTATATATGCTCCCCCCACCATTTGGAAAAAGTGAAAGGTGGAAATCAGCATTAACTAAACTCCATTGCAATAAATGGAGTCATGGTTTGTGTGTGTGGGGGGGTGGGGGGGGGCACCCTCCCATTCACAATGGGAAACGTCCATAACAAAGCCATTTAGCCAATACATATTTTCCTCTTTAGTACAAAGGGTAACCTGAGTAAAAGGTTTGAATTACAAAGCAGCCTAATCCCGAACATTCTGTGAGCAATGACTGCTATTTGTGTCAAGAAAATAAAGAGGCAGAGAAAACGAGGGAGCGAGAATGGGCGGGAGGGTGAGAGCATATGTAAGAGTTATCCTTCTCACATGAAACGGGAAAGCTCACGAGAAATTAGATTTTTTTTGTTATTGAAAAGTTAGTGTTTTATATCTTTGGAAGATCATTATTCACGGAAAACCCCAAATATTTCCAAGGTTTGTATACGACTTTTTGCCTCTTTCTAAATGCAGAGAACAAACTCCAGTAACTGCCATACCTGTAACCCCTTCCTGCCTTTGGCCTCCTTCCCCTCACTTTGGCCACGTGGTGTTGCTAATGCGCAGTAATGGTGCAGCTGGAAAGGCATTTATGTTCCATTTCCCCCCAATATTATTAAAACTGCTCCATCACCGCCTGTAATGGGGGCGTCCGTATTTTCTTTCGCCTGTATCCCTGACATGACATAATGCCTGCCCACACCAGCATGCTATAACATAGAGGTAATTGAAACATAACTCACCCTAAATTACAGTCAATGTGCAGGCAGGGCCCCAGTGAGCTTCCAGAGGCTCATTACAAGTATAAGCTAAATATTTCTTTAAAGGGGTTGTGGGGAGAGCTAGAGCTTAAAAAGAAAAAGAGGAGGGCAGAGGGAGAGTGGGGGAGAAGGAGCCACTTAAAAGCAAATGAGGATGAGGCATGTTTCTAACAAGGAGGGTTCACCCCCTACAGTTTCAGGTGAGCCCCCTTTTCGGCTGAGACCAGTAGCAACCTGTTATCGTTATTAGCTGGATGGCTGTTTTCTGGACTACTTGAAATTGTAGGTTTCCGTTCAGTTCCTAGGAAACATGGGCCCACATAAATGTGTTTCCTGGTCCAGTGACTCCTGGGTTAGTAGTATTTTCTCCTGGAAGAGGCCATGAAAAAGGAAGTAGTGGCTGACTTCCTAAGACTGAAAGGCACAGTGTGCAAGGCAGTGTGTTCTCTATAATCCTTTCAGTTATCAAAACCTGACATCCCAGCCATTGTCTGAGATTGTCTATCAGGAGTAAGAAAGTCCACATTCAAACAAGCCTAACTTTGAATGAGCCTTCTTATTATAAACATGGTCCTTTCCAATCTCATCAGGAAAACAGGAATGATTGTGTTCATCGAATGCGAAGGTCTTTGGTTTCAAAGTTGAATGATTGTCTGGTGACTGACTTCCATTTTCCCTTTCTCATGTGGGAGGGCCCCTATAAACCACACGCCCCCTCCCTTTATTCTCCCTCTAGAATTTTCTCCTCTAACATTACTTCTAGGTGGCTATTTGATTCACCTCATTTGAGTTGTTGTCTTACCACTAAAGGCCTAGAAGCTCATATCCAACCCCACAACCCTTTCTCAAGCCACGTGAAATGGCTGGCTTCTCCCTGCCAGTCCCAGCCCCAGGGTGCCTCCTTGAGGGAATGAGCAAGGCTGGTGGGTGAGGGGGCAGAGAACAGGGGAGCATTGCCCATCAGGACCCTGTGCTTCTCGAGTTGTCGGCTGATTCTGCCCTCTGCACTTTTATAGTGGTTTATAAATACATGCTGTGTGAATTGTCCCAAGGAATAAAGCCCATGTCTTTTTCTCCCCACCCCACCCCACCCCACCCCACCCCAGACAGCCAGTAGTCTGTAAGGGCAAACACTCTGGCAGCACATACGCAATGGTAATGAAATAGAATGGCCCCTGTCTTCACCTAAGGGCTCAAACTAGCCTTAGAAGAAAACCTGATGTCAGTGTTCTTCACCGCCCTTCTGCCATGTCTTTAGTTTTTGTGTCTCTCACTCAAAGTGACAAGAAACCAGTGCCTTCATTCAGAACTCAAGATTACCTTTCATCTTCCTCATTTCAGGGCCTGAGAAGAGTCATAGAATTTATAGTCCCCATGACTCTTCAAGATTATCTATTCCAACGCTCACGTTTTACTGATGGACGGTCTGAGGTCCAGAGGCAGGAAAGGACCTATTCAGAGAGACACAGTTGGTTAGTGGCCTCAGTGTGAGTAGAAGGCAGATCCCTGTTTCTCAGCTCTATGTTCTTTCCATTATACACCAAACTGCCTTTAATTCTACACCCTGTTCTCAAAGGCGAGAATTTTAGGTAACTATCAAATTGAAAATGATATATTGTCACATCCATAATGAAGTGTTAATGACTGATAATAGCTTAATGTGTTGCCACCTTTTAAGAATTTGCCATTCACCCGGCACCTGAGCATAATATAGAAGATTGAATTTCTTAAGATAGTATAGAAAATACACTTAGTGTGAAAGAACTTTTGGGCAGCCATAACTGAAATTATATTGATGCGGGGTCTGTGAGCCGAGGAGTCGAAAGAAAGATTTCTTAGACTCTTAAGATCTGGCAGTAGTGCTCTTTTATTTAGAGAATGGAATAGCATGGGAACAGGACCCATGGGCAGTCAGAGTTTCTGCTGCCGCTTCTGCTGCCCCCGCTGGCATGGGGACAGGACCCACGGGCAGGCAGAGCAGCTGCTGCTGCCCCCGCTGACATGGGGACAGGACCCATGGGCAGGCAGAGCTGGTGTGTGGGGACAGGACCCACGGGCAGTCAGAGCAGCTGCTGCTGCCCCCGCTAACATGGGGACAGGACCCATGGGCAGGCAGAGCTGGTGTGTGGGGACAGGACCCACGGGCAGTCAGAGCTCCTGCTGCTGCCCCGAGTTGAGGGTTAGCGCTAAATGTAAGGCATAGGTATATGATTCATCTCTTTACAAGACAAAGGAAAGAACATGAAAAAAAGTTAAAATGGTATCAGTGCAGGTGGGGTCTGGTCATTGGGTGATCCCATGACTTTTAGACAAGAATCAAATCGGATTAAGTAAAGGTTAGAAAGGTTAGACGCCACCACCCTAAACCAGTTACGTGAGATTGCCAGACAGCAACCAACTTAAGTTCTTGCCTTCCCCATTAAGAGCTTCTAGAGATAAGACCATTCCCCCTTCTTCCTGGCACAGAGAGGGAGGCATCTTCACAGATAGAGGTTTCCCTTAGAAATGTAAATGTTTCCCAACAAAGGGGCAAACAAATTCCACTCCTTGGAGCCTGAATCTCATCTGTAGTTTTAAAACTAACCAGCCTAAAAATCCTCATCATAAACCATTTTAAAATTAAGCAGCCTAAAAATCCTCATCAATATCACGTTATTCAAGCACCTACTTCCCTTAGATTTGAATATTGGGTTTATTTGTGTGTGTTGGCCAATTGGTATAGATTTATGTCATAGAATTTGTAACTAGACTGGCAAGGGACCTGAGGTACTTTTTTTTTTTTTTTAAGATTGCCATATAATTTATATACAGTAAAGTGTGTAAATCTTAAGTGTAAAGACATGATTTTTTATACACACACTTAGGTTTATTTATTTTGAGGAAGATTAGCCCTGAGCTATCATCTGCTGCCAGTCCTCCTCTTTTTGCTGAGGGAGACTGGCCCTGAGCTAACATCTGTGCCCATCTTCCTCTACTTTATATGTGGGACACCTACCATGGCATGGCTTGCCAAGCAGTGCCATGTTGGCACCCGGGACCCGAACTGGTGAATCCCGGGCCGCCAAAGTGGAATGTGCGAACTTAACGGCTGTGCCACCCGGCTGGCCCCACACTTAGGTATATTTAAATATATATGTACACACACCTGTGTAATCACTGCTAAAATTAAGATAAGATCAAGATTTCCAGATCCCAGAAAACTCATTTGTATTTCTTCTCAGTCAGTAAATTCCACTCTTTTAAGGATAACTTCTCTCTTTCACGATAGGTTATTTTGCCTGTTTTTATATAAAACTTACATACAAAGTTTTTATATAAAACTTTAAATGGGCTCATATAATGAGTACTCTTTTATGTTTGACTTCTTTCTCTCAACATATCTGTGAGATTCCTCCATGTTGTTGAATGTATCAGTAGTTGGTTCTTTTGCATTGCTCTGTAGTATTCCACTGCACGAATGTATCGCAGTTTGTTTATCCATTCTGCTGTTGATGAACACTTGGGTTATTTACAGTTCTCTGTTATTATGACTAAAGCTGCTATGAGCATTCTTGTATATGCTTTTTGACGGACGTAGCACTTACATCTGTTGGGTATATATCCACAGGCGGCATTGTAAGTGCTGCGTCATTAGGGTATATTCATGTTTAACTTTCAAAGATACTGAAAAAGAGGTTTTCAAAGTGATTCTAGTATTTAACACTCCCATCAGCAATGTAAGAGAATCTCTGTTTTTTTGTAGTATTGCCAACCTGTGATATTTGTCAGATTTTTCAATGTTAGTCATTCAAGTAGGTGTGTAGTGGCTTTATTTTGCTTTTCTCTGATGAGTAAAGATGAACACCTTTTCAAATACTTATTTTTTGGATCCAACTTTTTTTTTTAATATACATATTGGAGATATCTTTTTCCAGTTTGTAGCTTACCTTTTCACTCTCTTCATAGTGCTTTTTAATGAACAGAAGATCTTAATTTTAATAAAGTCCAATTTGTTATTCTTTTCTGCATTGGTCAGCATATTTTGAATCTTGCTTATGGAATCTGCCTATCCAATAGTCATGACTATAGTCGTCTGTGTTTTCTTTTAGAAGCTTGATTATTTTTAGCTTTCACATTTAGGTCTCTGATTCATCTCAATTTTTTTTGTGTGTATGGTGGCACCTGTAACTGTTGGAAGCTTCCCAATTAACTTTAACCACCAGTCCTAATTGAAAATCACTGGAAGTAAAAAGATGTAGAATCAGATTTGGGTTCAAATCTCATTTATGTCATTTATTAGTTGAGTGATATTTTCCAAATCCCTTTCCTCGTATTAAAAATGTGGAGAATAGGGGCCGGCCTGGTGGCACAGTGGTTAAGTGTGCACGTTCCGCTTCTCAGCGGCCTGGGGTTCGCTGGTTCGGATCGGGGGTGCAGACGTGGCACTGCTTGGCAAAAGCCATGCTGTGGTAGGCGCCCCATGTATAAAGTAGAGGAAGATGGGCATGGATGTTAGCTCAGGACCAGTCTTCCTCAGCAAAAAGAGGAGGATTGGCAGTAGTTAGCTCAGGGCTATTCTTCCTCAAAAAAACCCACAAAAAAACAACGTGGAGAATAATGATATCTGTTTCAGGGCTTTGGACATATTAAATGTGGTGATTATTTAAAGAGACTGATACAGAAGAGAAGCTCATTAAATCATAGCTCTTCTTATTTAAGTCATTTGCAAGCATAGAGCATGTTAGCTTCATTTATCATGAAATGCAACTATTGTGTTTATTTAGGTTTTGGTTGGTTTACTTCAATCTTCACTAACTGATGCACACCCACCGGTCATTCATAGTGATTAGTAGATTATCTTACAGGATCAATTTAGGTAAGCTTTTTAGAGGTAAGGCGGCCACTTTTAGTTATAGAATTCAAATCAAGGAACTAGAAATTCATAGCAGGACAAAGGGTGATAAGAAAAATCCATAGTATTTTGCCTGAAAGCATATGTGTCATTTCAAAATTCAAATAAGAAGAATTTAAAGTAAAGAGAAAAATATTCTGGACCCAACAGGTGATAAATCCTACTTTTCTCTTTTGGGAAAATTCACGTAAATTGTCTGGATGGGTCTGTGCTCAGTATTGTTGCAGGCACTTTGCTCTGCCCCACAGGGAATATCACAGCCATATGCTGCCAGATACATTCACTTTTTTCTCTTGCTAAGGCATTTGCATGTTTTTACATTCTGCACCAAACTTAATTTTGCTGCCAGGGTTGAGGCAGACCAGTGGATTTGACATGTGTGCCTTTACTTTGCCTGGTTGTCTCAATTTCTCATCTTTAGGTCAAAGTGCCTGGAGAATTTGATTTGAAGGGGGAGTTCCACTGATGATGTACTGTTAATAGAGGAGGTTTATTTGTTTCCAAAGCAGCTCTGTCTGTGTTCAACCTTTTCCTACCTCCCCCAAGCAACTGCTAATTTGGTCCGTCAGAGTTAAGACGATTGGGTTCCTCTGAAAACTGAGCTTGAGACAAAGTTGAGGTTTCTTAGTTTATTTGGGAGGTGATCCATGATGAGGATTATTGTAGGCCGGTTAATTTTAAAACTGCAGATGGGAAGCAGGCTCCTAGGAGCAGAGTTTTCTTGGCCTTGGAGAGACATGTGCATTTGTGAAGGAAATCTCCATGCCTCCTCCTCTGCACCAGGAGGAAGGGGGGGTGGCCTTATCTCTAGAAACTCTTAATGGGGAAAGCAAGAACTTAAGTTGGTTACTGTCTGGCAATCTCATGTAACTGATTTAGGGTGGTGGCTTCTGACCTTTACTTAATCCCATTTGATTCTTATCTAAAAGTCATGGGATCACCCAATAGCCAGACCCCACCTGCACCGATACCATTTTAACTTTTTTTCGTATTCTTTCCTTTGTCTTGTAAAGAGATGGCTCACGTACCTATGCCTTAAAATTAGCCTCACACTCCACTCATGTTTGCAGCAGAAGCGGCAGCAGCAACATGCCAGCAGCAGCTCTGCCTGCCCATGGGTCCTGTCCCTATGCCAGCGGGGGCAGCAGAAGCGGCGGCGGCAGTAGCACCTCCTCCTGCCCGTGGGTCCTGTCCCCACGCAGCAGCTCTGCCTGCCCATGGGTCCTGTCCCCATACCGGCAGCAGCAGCTCTGCCTGCCCATGGGCCCTGTCCCCATGCTATTCCACAGTATTCTCTAAATAAAAGAGCACTACTGCCAGATCTTGAGAGTCCAAGAAATCTTTCTTTTGGCTCACTGACCCCGCATCAATCCACAGAAGCAGAAATGTGGCAGGGGAAAAGTGAATCAGGGAAGGTGGAAACGCCCATAAAGCATACATTCAGTTACTGAGGTGTTCCCACACCCCCAAATTCTTATGTTGAAGTCCTAAGTCCCAGTACCTCAGAATGTGATTGTATTTGAAGATAGGACCTTTAAAGAGGTGATTAAGATAAAATGAGGTCCTATGGGTGAGCCCTAATCTAAGATGACTAGTGTCCTTACGAAAAGAGGAGATTAGGATACAGATGTGTAGGTGCACAGAGAAAAGACCATGTGAGGACACAGAGAAGGTGGCTATCTACAAGCCAAGGAGAGAGGCCTCAGAAGAAACAAGCCTGCTGATGCCGTCTTGGACTTCTAGCCTCCAGAACTGTGAGAAAGAAAATTTCTGTTGTTTAAGCCCCCCAGTCTGGGGTTTTGTTATGGCAGCCCTGGCACACTAATCTATGGAGACAAGGGCTGAGTGCCACTGGATTGCTGCTGTTCTGTTACTGGAAGAGTGTAGAACTTGTCTCAGAATTGTCCCACTAGACCATCTATCCACTAACTCTTATCCTCTACTGGGGTGGGCTGCTGCTTGGGACATTAACCTGCTCTGTACTTCCAGTTGCAATTGCTCATGGCTGAGTGGTTTGTGCCTTATGTGGGATACTGACTATGGGACTGGGCCCCATTAGGGCTGGCCTAAAACCTGGTGGGCACAGGGGATATAGTGTATCTTGAGGATCTGGGACACCCTAGTTTTTATACCTGGTGGTGTAGCCCACTGGTTAATGTAGAGAGGTAAGTCACTGTGCTCAAAGCTTGACTTCTCAGGGAAGCCTGAGCGGCTTATCTTTTTTTTCCCATTTATCTTTAGCTTTTTTATTCCTGTTATCTTTGTTGCAGGGTGGGTTTTCTGGGAAGTAGACATGGAAATGTTGTTTAGAATGCAAGAATTTTATTAAAAAGTGCTCTTGGGATTAACACTTGTAGGAAAAAAGAGGACTCCAGCCCGGAGGGAAACATTGCATCCCAATACAGTCACAACAAAAGCCTCCGTGACCCCCACAGGGAACCCAGAGGCTGAGAGAGCTCTGCAGAGTTGTCCTGAGTTGGGACAGGGGTAAGACTTTGTGTTCCCACGAGAACCAGACATGGGAAGAAGGCATCCCCTGGGAAGGAGTCATGATTGTTGGCCAAGTAGCTCTCATCAGCCCAGGGAAATTCCTGGAGAGGGCTGACAGCTGAGGGATGCCAGTTGGTAGCACCCCCAGCAGTCGAGAGAATAAGACCTTCAGTCCCAAAGAGGGTTCTGGGCAATGCAGCATGGTGTCAACTACACACATGTGGATGGGTAGATATGGACAGCCAGAGTCTTCTCTCTTGACTGGCCCTGTGTGGTGTACCCACTCTCCTCTTCTCACTGTCTTTCTTCACACAACAAGTCAAAGGCTGGTAAGGTAAACAAAATCTAGATTAGAGCTGAGGATGGTGTTGGGCATTTAGGCCCTCATGCTCCAGCTCAATTTTGAACAGTATTCTGAATTGAGTTAACGTCATTGGGAGTTGGTGCAGCTAGTAAGAAAGCAACACTGTGATTTCTCCCCGGCTGCTCCCTTATTAAGCTCATGGAGTTGGTAGTGGGTATGCTGATCAACAGGGCACAATTAGACTTTTCCAGGGTCTTGCGTATAATAACCAAAATACTTCCAAAGCCCACTATCAACTTGATGTTCATTGACTCCATAATTTCTAACCTGTCCTGCTCCAGTTTAAGGCAGAGCTATATAGATAGACTCTGCTCATCCACATCAATATGTGAAATGAGCATATTAAAATCAACCTCAGGTGTCCACCCTGTGTCTTCCATTTGCCATCCTGATACACAGCTTCTTGCTGTAACTTGGGAGGCAGTCTCTTTGGGTAGCCTGCTTTTAATGACTCATTTTGGACCTGCTTCTCTTGCTTAACCTCAGCAGACTGCATTGGCCACAGTTCTGGCATTCACCTTCTGGCCCTGTAAATAAAGACTTTAAATAAATGAGTGTCTAATTCCAGCTCCCAACCAGAGGGATGTTTGTGAGCTAACTCATTTCTTGCCTTCCCAGTCTTCTGATTGAACTCTGGAGGATATTTACATTGTCAAGCCATGTGTCTCTAATTTTGGTGCAGATGATCTAATCTATGCATTAAGGAACATTGCTGGATGCCAGATGCACAGATTTATGGGACTATTCATTTTTTAAATTGATCAAGACCAATTGCTTGGTCTTACTTGCGTGGGGCCATGAAGAAAGATCTCCAGGTCCAGGTGCAGATAAAATTGTCTCGAAGCCAAAATTCACTCACTTTATACCTTGGGGCTGATCCTTTTTTGCTTAACAGAAATGCTCTACTTTCAGGATGCTTCTTTCTCCCATGTCTCCCCTGAGGCTGCCCCGATGAGGATCTCCACCACATTGGTTGTATCCCAGCCCATTAGTTCTCCTGTAAGGAACTGGGTTTAATGCAAAGCAATTCCTAGAAATATGTCCAGGTCCCACCAAAGGAGACCAGGCTACTGAGCAGTGAATCAGACAGATAGTGAGGAGGAAGGGGGATTTGATAATGAGAAAGCGGAGAACAAGCTTTGGTACAAGGACAATAAACTTTGATTACATAAAAGCAAAACTATCCTAGGCAATAGCAAGGAGAAGCTGCTGCCTCAGTAGTTCCTGAAATAGATAGATCAAATTTAGCAGACAAGGAGAGAGAGAAGCAGATTGAAGGAGGCAAAGATGAAGATCATCTGATGAGGATGTCGTCTAAACTCCATAATGGTGATATTTGGGATGCACAGTATGTTTTGTGTTTGCACTTGTTTATGACTTTGCTCCATAGCACCACAGGTGTCATTCACTAAAGCCACACCATTTGGGTCATGGCAGTCAGCCAAGCTAGTTTAACCCTGGGGTCAATGTGGGCCAAACTTTCCTGGATAATTGAGAGCTAATGATATAGAAGCAACAGGATTGTATGACTTGGAAACATAGAACTTTCTCTTATGGGCTTTATAATAACACAGACACCAGACTGCTTCTTTTGGAATAAAAATAAGAAGTGTAACAGCTAAAGCATACAACAAGGGACACAAAGCACAGACAGTAACTCCTCCCATGCCTTTGTCATGACAAAGTGTCACTGAGTAACTCCTGCAAGCTGAGAACTTTGAGTGGTGCTTCTGGTGGTCACCTAAGAAATAGATGACCCCGTCCTGGCCCCTCACGTAGCTGCAGTCTATAGACAAGGAGTGTAAACAAGCAAAGTATACAGATTTATGAGTGAAGAAATGTACAGATGATAGAAGCAGAAGAAGGAATTATATTGAAGTCCATCATATATATTGATGCTTAGCCACTGGAACAAACTCTCTCAGCTAGAAGGGTATTTTGGGATGATCTAGTCTAACGCTCTCATTTTACAGATAAGGAGAAAAGTAAATTGCTCAGGATCAAATAACTGATTATTCACAGAGAGAAGATTAGAGTCAAAAGGACCTAACCCTAGCTCAGTGCATTGTTATACCAGATTCAATGGTCAATAACGAATTTGGATGAGTGAATGCTAGGCAAAAAATAAGCAATAATAAAAAAAAAAATAGGCAACCTTTCCTATTTCTCATGGAAATACAGTTTAGCTAGAGGAAAAGAAAACCCACATTAAAAAATATCTGCTAATAAATGAAGTAGAACATAAAATTTAATGTCGATTAAAATACTTTGTTAGAGTGAACTCATTTTTAAATCCATCTTCCAGAAGAAAACTAAAGCCTATAAATTTAAACATTGAGAAATAATAAAACAACTATTGACCTAAAGAATGCAAAAGAGCATGGAGAAAATCTGAACATGTGCACATCACCAAGTCAAAGCATTATTTATGTGCAACTGCTGTAATTAGCAAATATGTATTAGCAAAGCAGCTATTTTTGAATAATGATTGAATAAATTGAATAAATACCTCAAGGTTGGAAAGGACAATATTAAATTCCGATGGATATAAAATCTCCGGATCGAACATTATGAACCAACCTCCATATGTCTAACATGACATAAACAAAGGGGAATACTCAGTTATGTGGAAAAATTAAAGAAAAAGTTAGTGCCTTCTAGATGAAAAACAAATATTTGGTTTGGTATATATGCCTCCATGATGTGGTGTCTGCCTACATGTCCAGTCTCATCTTCTTCCATGTCTTTCCTTTGCCCTACATTCAGCCACACCAAACGGCTTACAGCTCCCTGAATGTGTCTGGTTCCATGTTTTCTCACACTCCCAGCTTATGCTCAGTCTCCTTAAATCCTTTTCCCTTTTCATCTCATTTCCTTTTATTCCTCATCTCATTGCCAAACTTTGACCTCCCCTGAAGGATTCAGTTCCTACTTCCTCTGTCCTGTCCCCCTGCCCTGCCCTACCTTTTGGATTAATTATCCTTTCTCTTTGCTGGTATCACACATAAGCTTCTCTCATTCCATTTGTTGTGCCTGTCTATAAATTGCCTGGTAGCTTCTTGCTCATATCTCCTGCAGTCTACGCTCTTAAACATAGAGAATGCTTCTTATTCTTTTTGGCATTACCAGGTTTGGCGCACTGACTTGCATTCAATAAATGTTTGTTGAATAAACAATCAGACATTCTCATCCCTTGCCCAAAGAGGACCTTGTGATGGCTCTGGTCTTATGATGGGAGTGAATGGATTTAGTCAACAATCCTGGATTTCTTGACCCCAGAGTAGGGGGGCTAAGGGCCTGGGTTTATTTATCTCTGAACAAAGCAGCCTTCGTTGTGATTGGCCTTAATAACAAAGTAGTGAAAATGGACAAAATAGAGACAGCAGCATTCTAATCTTATGATTGAAGTGGAATATATCCTCACGTGCCCAAGGGCCCATTCTTTTTATCCCCTGAAATGGAGAGGAGTGTTCTCTTCCCATGTCATCAAGCTTGTTACTAAATCACGTGTGGCGTGATCTCTCAGGCACTTACCTTGGGACCTGTCGTAAACTCTGGAGAGCTCACTGCAATGCACGGGGTTCAGGCAGCTTTGGATAATGGTTTTTGATACAGTATTCATTATCCTTCCAATGGTACTGATGACACTTCAGAGATGAGAAAGAATAAGATAAAGCAAAAAATGAAGCTTAGAGAAAAGCAGAACTGAGCTCACTTTTCCAGAAACAGTGTGTATATATATTTGACTGCTTGAATGAGGCCACAAATCACCTCACAAGGGAGGCAGCAGCCCCATCCCAGTGTATCAAAGAAGGAGCTGGAACCCTTGCCTAAAGCTACAAAACCCAAAAAGAAGGAGAAAAGAACGATATAATAACTGTCCAGCTGGAAGCTTACACAAAAGGGCTCCACAGAGCATGAGCAAGGCTCAGTATTTCCCTATAAAATCTGAATCGTTTGTCAGAAACTCAATCATCGTAGGCTTCAAAATGTCTTTAATAACTTTTATTGTATATGGACACTATTAAGCAAAAAAAGCATTCTACTGACATTTGCAGTTTGAATTATTGTCCAAGTGGTTGTTAATTAGTTGTATATCTTCTTTCATAAATTATAAATTTATCATTTGCCTATTACGGACTTAGTGTTTTTCTTAGCGATTTGAAGAAATTCTTTATTTAATAAAATTATTACTCCATTGCTTAAAATTTTCCATTTGAGAAAATTAAATGTGTATTAAAAGAACTAATTTTTAAAATAATTTATTCACTTATCTAGCAAATATTAATTGAGCACCTATCATGTCTTGGACACTCTTCTGGGCACTTAGGAACTATCAGAAAATGAAACACACCAAACCCCTGTCCTTGTGGAGCTTAAACTTCAGTGTGTGTGTGTGTGTGTGTGTGTGTGTGTGTGTGTTTGATGTGTGCGTATATGGAGAAGTTGGTAGCAAATAAACAACAAACAAAATAAACAGGTAAATCATATAGTATGTCAGAAGGTGATATATATTCTGTAAAAAAAAAAAAAAGGAAAAATAGAGCAAGAGTGGAGTTCTGGGAATAGGGGTTCAGATTAAATAGGGTGGCTGGACTAGCTTTCATTGATGAATGACATTTGAACACAAGTCTGAGGTAAACAGGAGAGACAGTTGTGTGAGGGTTTGAGGACAAGTTTTCTAGGTAAAGGAAGCTACCTGGGCAACGATCTGTGGCAGGACTGTCCCTGGTGACCCTGAGGAGTACCAAGGAGGCCAGCGTGACTGGAACAGAATCAAGGAAGTGAGAAGTTTAAGAGATGAACTCGAGGAGAAAAGGAGATTGATCATGTGAGACCTTGTAGGTCCCTGAAAAGACTGAGTTTTCTTCTGAGTGAAATGGAAAGCAGGCAGTGACATGGCTTAGGTTTTAACCAAATCACTCTGGCTGTTAGATTGAGACCAGATTGTGGAGAAGCATGGGTAAGAACAAATAAACCTATCAAGAGGCTAGTATTAGTTTTCTATTGCTGCTGTAACAAGTCACCATAAACATGTGGCTTAAAACAGCACAAATGTATTATCTTACAGTGCTGGAGGTCAGGAATCTGAAATGGGTCTCTCTGGGCTGGAATCAAGGAGTCAGCAGGACTGCGTTTCCCCTGGAAGTTCAAGGGGAGAGTCTGTTCTCTTGTATTTTACAGCTTCTAGAGGCTGCCTGCACTCCTTGACTTGTGGCCTCTTTCCGCAAATTGTATCACTCCAACCTCTGCTTTCTTCATTGTATCTCCTCTGACTGCGGCCCTCCTACCTCCCTCTTACAAGTACTCTTGTTATCACACCGAGCCCACCTGGACAATCCAGGATGATCTCTCCATCTCAAAAGCCTTAAGTTAATCACAACCTGCAAAGTCTCTTTCACCATACGTGGTAACATAGTCACAGGTTCTGGGGAACAGGACGTGGACATCTTGCTGGGGAGGGAGGCGTCCATTTGTCTGTCACAAGGCTGTTACAGCAACCCAGGCAGAAGATGATGGTGACTTGGACTAGGATGTCACAGCGAGGATAATGGGGAATGGCTGGATTTTAGATATTATTTTGAAATTAAAGTCAAACAGCATCTCCTAATGGATTAGCTTTGGGGTGTGATGAAAGAGAGAGATGAGTCAAGAATGACTGCAAGCATCCAGAGCTCAATGATCCTATGCTCTTAGGGCAGGGGCCATATCTGTCTTCTTTGCTTCTGTATTTCCAAAGCCTAACTAGCGTAGCGCCCAGCACATGATAAATGCCCAATAAATATTCACTAACTTTAAATTTTCTTATGACAAAAAATGAGCATAGTTAAGGAAAACTAGAAAATGGAGGAAAAAAACACCTCATCCCCAAACCTGCAAAAATAACATTTTTTTAATATTTGTTTCAAGATTTTATTATACAAGCAAGTTTTTTCTTCTTATGTTTTTGTGGTAGTGCTGAAACTACCATTTTGCGCCCGTAAACTATATTTTAACTTAGCATTTTCCCATGTTTATAATCTTCGTTGACATCAGTTTCGCTAACTTTTATACTATTTCTTTCAGTGGATGTTTTATAATTTAAGTAATCATTCCCTTATTGTTGGACATTCAGATAGTTTTATTATTTTCACTGATATATAGTTATAATTAATATAATTAATTATAATTATATATTATAAAAGTTGTAATTAATATGTTCCTTACATATTTTTTCCATATTCTATTCTTAGGTTAGAGTCCCAGTAGTAAGATTACTGATAAAAAGTATGACATTTTTTCATAAATTTTGAAGCAGAGTGCCAAGTTGTTTACAAAACAATGATTCTAATTTCTATGGTCAAATCTAATGTGTGAGCATACCAACATCTATGGATTCTCCTCAGTAATAAGTATTGTCACAGGAAAACATTCCCCTTCATTAGCTGGAAAACAGCATCTCATGTTTTTAAAACTGTTGATTCCTTTTCCTTTGTTTGTCAATTAGCTGCAATTGTTCTTTTGTGAATTATCTTTTCGTATTCTTTTCTTTCTTTCTTACTTTCTTTTTTTGAGGAAGATTAGCTTTGAGCTAACATCCACCACCAATCCTCCTCCTTTTGCTGAAGAAGATTGGCCCTGAGCTAACATCCATGCCCATCTTCCTCTATTTTACATGTAGAACACCTGCCACAGCATAGATTGATAAGCAGAGTGTAGGTCCATGCCCGGGACCTACTACTGAACTAGTGAGCCCCGGGCCACTGAAGTAGAGTGCATGAACTTAACTGTTATGCCATTGGGCCAGTCACCATATTCTTTTCTTTTATCTATTATATTATCTTTTCTTATTAGTATATCTGAATTCCTCAATTAATACAATTATACAATCTCCCTATAAAATATGTTTTTAATAAAATTGATTATGTTAGGAAAAAGGTATGCACATATCTGAAAGGCAACAAAGTTACGGATGGACACAGTAAGAACACAATAAACACAAGAAGAAGGATGGACACAGGGCCGGGTGACAGTCATCAAGTTCAAGCAGGTTTGAGTGCCCTGGTCAACAAGCTGGTCTTGTCCTGGGGACGCTCCCTCCGCATGTCTAACTGAAACATCTAAGCGGATCAGTGAAAAACATCTAAGACAAAAAAAGATTTTGAAGGACTGCTTCTTTAGCAGAACTTCCAAATAGATGGAAAAAAGGAAAAACAATTAGAAACCTGCTTTTTATACAAACCACATTTTGCTTCATTTTTTGGGGAAGATAGCTCAAATGAGATTGGATAACAAAAAGTCACAAATAATAAAAGTTATCCACAAAACAATGGACTAAGCAAATTGACAAATCGCAAAGGGGAGAGGGGGATTTTGGATGCCACGGGAAAAGATGCTGCTTCCACTTCTTTTTTTCAGCTCTTCAATTAATATCTACAGGAATAGGCAGCATATTAATATATCTTGAAATGATGCTATATTAAGCAATGTTGTAAACATGGATAATGACTTAGAAACTACTTATCTGGAACTTGAAAAGGTTACAAATATGGAGTCAAATCAAAAGGAGATTAAACTGAGAGAATGTAAACTAGTACATCTGGGAAGAAATTGAATCAGATTCATAGTCCTCCTAAGAAATCTGGTGAGTGGTAATATTAGAAGATACAGAACAAGTAGGTAGCTAAATAAAAATAAAGTTATAATCCAGCATTGGGATAAATAAGTCAATGTGATCTGAACCATATAAAGAAAAGTTTTTCAAAAGCAAGGAAGAAAATGAAACGGGAAGCAGAAATGAACTCTATTCTTAAAATTTTGGGGGCAGCTATTCTTTGACACATATTTAGACAATCAAGCCAACTATAGTTAGAAAATGGAAGAAGTTATTTGGGAAGAAAAGGCTTTCTTAAACAGATAGGTTTACAGAACAACCTGAATCACCCCACAAACATCACTGCAAGTATGTTACCTTTCTCTGTAGCATGTCCTATTCTGCAATTATTTGTTTAAACATTGAAGCTGTTCCTCCTACCCACTTTCCCATTCTCATAGCCATTGTCCTTCTCCAGGTTCTCATCCTTTCTTTCTTGGATCTTCACCACTCAGTTGGTTTACCAGCTTTTACTTTTGCTATTGCTTTGAACTGAAAATCTCTTGCTACTGTCTTATCCTTAAAAAACCTTGTTCATTCCTCAAACTTAGTTCAAGTGCATCTCTCTGCCAGCATTTGTGGACTGCTCCTCTCTCATCAAATTAGATTAAATTGCTCCTCACTTGTAGCTATACTGCTTGTATTTATTGTGTTAGTTCATTAGTTACATCCTTTTCTCCCCAATTTGAAGCTTCTTCAGAGCAGAAAGCAATTCTCATTGATTTTATTTATTTCCTCTATTTTCTATAATAATTAGCCATGGAACCTTGTATACAGAAAGTGCTTAATACATGCTTTTGTGAATTGAATGTCAAAAACTTCATCATTATTTCTAGAAATGAGGTTCAGCGTCACCAACAAGTGACTTAAGAGTGAGCTGGTCTGTAGGCTGGGTCATAGACTTATAGGCCAGGCACACCCACCTGGCCAGGGGAGAAGAAGCTAACTTTTACAGTGAATAATTACCCTTTTCCAAAGCCCTAATCGTTCCTTTGCATGTATTAACCCACGGTATCCTCATAACCACTCAGGGATGTGGGCACTATTAGCCTCATCTTGCAGAGGAGGAAACTACGGATAAGAAATGTAACTAGAAAGTGGTGGGCAGGATTTGGAACTTGATCTGTCTGATTCTGGTACCTGTAGCTGAGTTTTAGTCTATTTATTTTTGTTTTGTTTTCTGTTATACAATTTTGCCTCTCTGGCATCATTAATTTTAAACACAGATATCACCACAGAGTATGAAATGTAGCTAGTTCAGTTAATTTGGCATCATAATATTTATCAGCTATATGAAGACTTCCTACTCTCTCTTTCATTTCTCCTAGCACAGAATTTTCCACAGTATGTTCAATAGTGTGTATGTTTTGGGTGGAGGAGGAGACAAGGGACTGAAAATTCATCAAATAGTAGCAAAGTAAAAACTAGCATGTCTTTCATTAGCCATATCTCTCCAAGTTTACCTGCTAGATTGAACTGAACTACATTGACTGGTAAATTTTAAAATATTCAAAAATCTATATGAATGGGAATTCTTATCATTCTAGTCATCTTAAGGGAAGTGTGCAATTATAGATAACAAGGAAAGTCTACAATACCAAAAGTGATGATTTGTATAGAAAGAAAAGGTTGAATTAGGATAACAACAAAATTTATGACAAGAATTTCCCATCCCTCTAAGAAAATCACAGATTAATGATCCAGGCAAGATTTTTGGCTGCCATGTTAACACTGAGGCCCAGTTCTGTTGGGATAAGCCTCCAGAAAAGCTTTATGTTTTAACAGTTTTCTGGGGCTTTTGCTAAGAATTTCTTCAAACAATGAGTGGAAAGGATTCTGTCTTTCACAGCTTCACATGTTAACACCAGAGAAGGACAAATAGATTATTCCTATTTCTATGTTAAATGCTAGCAAAAAGAGGACTCATTTATCCAAGATATATGAAAGAGAACCTATCATGTGCCATGTCCAGTTCCAGGAAGTTAGGGAAGCGACGTTGAACAAAACAGGTGTAGCAACTTCATTCATGAAGTTTACATACTGTCTAGTGTAGTGTTTTTACAACTGTGTGTTAGGGCCTAATAATGGACTGTGGAATTAATTTGATGAATTTTGATCTTCTTTTAAAAAAATGAAATTGACTAAGTAAGAGCATATTAGAGAGCATTGCATATAAAAATTGTAACTATTGTTTTGAAAATCTTTTATTCTAGTTTGAGTATGTATATATATTTCTGTAGTGTATTTCTTTCTGTGAGTTCCAGGAAAAAATATAAAAGCTGTTTGTTTACCTAGTGAAATTTACAGCTTAAAAATTTGATTATATTCACTGGCACTTATATGGTAATTTCAATGAGATAGACGCAGATCTACGTGTGTTATATGAAGAAAACTACTTAATTCTCACCATAATTCTATGAGGTAGGTACTATTATTATTCCAACTTAAAGCTGACGAAACTTAGAAAGAGAGGTTTAGGTTCCAAGGTCCCATAGCTAGATGGTGGCAGAAATGGGATCTGAAGTCAGACAATCTGACTTCAGAGTCCATCCTCTTAATTACCTCATTGCGTGCACTTACTTATGTAATGAAGCACTTGGATACAATATTAAGAGGCAAGATCTGCCTCAAAAGAAGTATATTTCCCATTGCAGGCTGTATAGATAAGATAGTCTGACCTATTTTGTATTTGTATATGTGTATGTTGAGGGTGTTGGGTAATGAGAATGGATGTGGGCTAGGAAGCTGATAGCGGAGCAAGATAGGAGTATCCCAGCTTGAACAAAGCCGTGAGCACCTCTGGAATAGAGAAAAGATGGGGCATGTTTATAGGGCTTATGGGAGCTCTGGGGAGTCAGGAATGAAGACTCATACACAAGCATGAGTTAATAGAGACACCAGAGTCTGGAGCAGTTGCAATGTCCTGTCATTAGAAAGGAGTAGTTGTGAGGGAAGCTTAGTATCTTTTTATTCGGGTTGACCCTCCTGCCCAGGGCTTTGGTCCAAAAGTGGTTCTAATCATTGTATTGCTAGTTACTAACCATGTATCTTCAGTCAACATACGTAATCTCTGTGCTTTAGTGTTGACTTGTTACTTTTGTCATCATTGTCATCATTGTTAGATCTTAGTCTGAAGGAGACAGTCTTACAAATAAAGATCGTGAAACAACTTTATTAAAATTTCTGTGAGATGTTGGAAGCATGTCTTCTGAAACTTTGATGTTCATAAGGATCATCTGGGAAACAAGAGAAAATGCAAAGTCTTGACCATATCCTCAGAGACTTTGAGTCAGTCAGTATGGAGTGTGGCATAGGTAATAAATGAACATGGTCCAGAGAGAAAGACTCAGTGTATGATATGGCATAATGGAAAACCAATCACAAATGGGGAAAAGACATTCTAGCAGGAGACCCAGTCAGCATTGCCACATGGAGGCCAGAGTCGCCGCCATCACTGTGGCAGCAGGGACAGGAGTGGTCTGCTAAGGTGTGGCAGCTTAGTCACAGGGGAGCTGCTTCAGCAGGGTGTGCTCGGGGCTCTCTGTAGCTCCAAGAGGTTGGTGAGAGTGAACATGAACACATGCAGGATGCTCTAGGAGATGCCCAACAATCACTGGGGGAGACTGGAGAGCAGTTGACATTCACATTAGCAACCTGGAAGTACAACGTACTTGTCAAGACCTAATTTACTATTTGCTTTGTTTTAATCTGCAGAATAACATGGCATGGAAAACAGGGGTCATATATACCTATGATTTGTAGGTAAGATATATTTTATGATTACAAGGAGAAAAATAAAAAACAATAAAGAACAAGTAAAAGAAGAGGGAAATGCAAATTTAAGTTTAAGGGCAAATCTTATAACACTGCCGTTATTTTCGATTATTTACTTAAACATCTTAAACTATGTTTGAGGTTATTGTAAGTCCATGAAACTAGATCAATAATTCCCACATCAGACAGCCTATCTCCTATCTAGAGTAGAATGGCCACAACTACCTCAGAATATCATCAGACATCCGTTGAGTTTTCGACACTGTAAAGCATTCTGAATAATATCTCAGGTAGAACTTACCAGGTCTTATAGAATAGTGGTGGGAGAGGATGGGAAGAGTTGAGGGAAAGAAGTGGGGAAAATAGCAAAGAAGGTAAAGGGTGAATGCTTTAGAACAAAAAATGATGCCAGATGATGGAAATCTAGAAATATAAAATATTTTTTATCATCTACTTGCTTCCTTCCTTTGTAGTCATGACATATTTGAAAATATCCATCTTTTGTCTTTTGTATGATGGCTTTGATTACAGCAGATCGTTGGTTGTTGTCACTACCTGAGATTAGGTGATATGGTACTGTTGCTTTTCCCTCCAGAGTACAGGATATCTCAGCTTCAGCACTCTTGATATTTTGGGCCAAATACTTCTTTGCTGTGGGGACTGCATTGTAAGACATTTGGCAGTATCCCTGGTCACTACCCATTACATGTAATTAGCAACTTTCCCCCAGTTGTAACCACCAAAAATGTCTCCAGATGTTGCCAAAGGGGCCTCTGGGGGTAGAATTGCCCCCAGTGAAGAAGCATTGCTCGATAGAGTCCCCAGTGATCCAGCTGCCCCTCTCCCTTCCACTGTATGGCACCAAGCTGATTGCCTCCATTAAGCCTACAAGTTCCCTTGCAAATATTTCCCTGCTGTTTCACAGCTGAGGTTTAGGGATCTCAGCTCTGTGCTACTTGACATTATTAGCTTAATTTGGCCACTGGCAAAGTTCCAAAGCAATACCAAAATACCTATTGTTTCCAAATCTGTGTTGCCTCCAAATCTGGGAGTTATTGATTATCCTACCAAAGCCCAACATTTCCTGATTCTCATTTCTTACATATGCATTTAGCTAATTTGGGAGCAACTTCAGGGTTTGTAAAATTTGAAGTCTTATAAGATTAGCCAGGTCTACAAGCTGCTTCTCCTGTGGAAATGGCTCTCTTCTTACCAGCAGCTCTCCAGGTCATGGCCCTCTTGTTTTTCCTAAATTGTACCTTTGTTGTACCAGCCCTCTGCTTTTAGAAGGCTTGTCTTAATGTCACTAAATCTGAATCAGCCACAGGAGTTCCTTCCTTCTTCTTACAGATTGTAGTGGCTTGTATTAGCTGAAGAATTTCATGATTGTTTATAGGAGTTTGACTTTCCTGATTTGACTGTTGCTAAATTAGTGAAGCGTCGGGATGAGACAGTAACTGATTTATATGTGGGTTTCATCTATAGCCTGCTTATAAATGTAATCGGTAGCTCACCTAGATAGGAGCTCATCTGGCTGAGGCAGTTCTTGGGAAGAGATGATCTACTCGTAGGTTTGTCTGTGACAAAGATTCTCTGTGTGACCAAATCCTCGACAGTCTCCATTCTTGGGCCTTGTTGTCAAGAGCCCATTTGTTAACAAGAATTCTGCTGAGTCAGTTTAAGGAGAATCCCTCACCCTCATAATCTGAGCAAATTTCCTCATCCCTCTCCATCCTCTAGGTGATATCTGATCACTCTGACCTTCCTTCAGCAAGAATCCTGTTAGATCAGTTTAGCAAGAATTCCCCAGTCCCTGATGTTTCCTCTTAGTAATTTTCCATCCCTGCCCCCAGCCTGCTTCTTGGCTTTAAATCCCCATTGGTTTTTATTTTGTTCAGAATTGAGCCCAGTTCTGCACTGAGGTCTCATTTCCCCTTTTGCAATAGTTTCTGAATAAAATCTGTTTTTACTGCTTTAACTACTGTCTAACTCTGGTTTTCTCCAATACCTGTTCAAGCATCAAAAACTTGCTGCACTTGCCAGCTAGGGTCCTATATTTGCCTCTGACAATTCCTTGATGAGTTTTTTTGATGAGGATTATTTTAGACTGGTTACTTTTAAAAACTGCAGATGGGAAGGAGGCTCTGAGGAGTGGAATTTGCTTGCCCTTTGATGAGAGACATTTGCATTTGTGAAGGAAGTCTCCATCTGTGGGGATGTCTCCCTCTCTGCACCAGGAGGAAGTGGGGATGACCTTATCTCTAGAAACTCTTAATGGGGATGGCAAGGACTTAAGTCTTGTTTATTGTGCTTGTCTGGTAACCTCATGTGGCTGACTCCCCCCACCACCAACATCCTCCAGGAAGCATAGGACATCCTGACTTAATCTGGTCTGATTCTTATCTTAAGTTATAGGGCCACCCAATAACCAGACCACACCTGCACTGATACCATTTTAATGACTTTTTAACATATTCTTTCCTTGTCTTGTAAAGAGATAACTCACATACATATGCCTTAAATTCAGCCCCACTCTCTACCCATGCTTGCAGCAGCTCTTCCTGCCCATGGGTCCCCTCCCCAGGCAGCAGCTGTTTACTGCCCATGGGTCCTCTCCCCATCCTATTCTACACTATTCTCTGAATAAAAGAACACTACTGCCAGACCTTGAGAGTCCAAGAAATCTTTCTTTCGACTCCTTGGCTCGCCGAGCCCACATCACTTTCACTCAGGACTTTATAAAGAATACGGAAAGGTTGATTGAGAAGAGTGAGTGACCACGGTCTGAGCTAAACCTGTGGAAATATGTCACGCTTACTGATGTTCATGGATGAAAGAGGAGAGGAAATCCATCAAAAGATTCTCCATGATTTAGAGACCAAGTAGCTTCAAGGGAAGAAACTCACTCTGAGGTGAGGGAAGAAAGTTGAGGCTGGCAAACTGTATGAAGCTAATGAGCCTTCACAAGTGGGGAGAGGAAGGGACATTTTGAGGAGCAGTGAGGAGGTGCTCAGATTATTCTCAGTCCTACCATTCTCCCCTGACACCTGTGCCAGGTGATAGTAAAGTTAAAAAACATATTACTCTAATCTCTGTGAGATACTAAGATACCAAGGTAGGACCGCTTTGTGCCTTATAAATAAATCAGAATGAAAATAAATGGTTGAAGCAAGGTCTGATACTTATAAATCTGGAGAGAAATTCTTTAAGAAAAGAATACAAAAAGGGGTACATGGCCTTGAAAGACAGAGTGCAAATGAGGAGAGCTAAAACTCAAGCTGCATCACCTTCATGATAAATAAGACTCAAGGGGCTGGCCCCATGGCCAAATGGTTAAGTTTGCATACTCCGCTTTAGTGGCCCAGGGTTTCACCGGTTTGGATCCTGGGCATGGACCTAGTACCACTCCTAAGGCCACTCTGAGGCGGTATCCCACATAGCAGAACTAGAAGTACCTGCAACTATATCCTGGGGGACTTTGGGGAGAAGAAGAAGAAGGAGAAGGAGAAAGGAGAAGAAGAAGAAAAAGAAGATTGGCAACAGATGTTGGCTCAGGTGCCAATAAAACAAAAAAAAAACCAACTCAGGATGGAAGGGCATTTGCTTTTCCCTCCTCCTCTGAGATGACTGTTGAAGGATTTGAAATCAAAGATATAATGCAGGGAGTGGAAAGTCTCACTAGCGTGGTGATTAGTACCGGGAGCAGAAGATGGCGCATGCTGAGTGAAGAACAGAGTGGCGGAGGAATGCCACACCACCTCCTCCAGAGGTCCGGGGTCCTCCCAGTTATCACTGGGAGCAGTAGAGGAGAAGGATTCCACATGGGATCCAGGAAGGCTGCATTTATGGGTAAGGTACTCTAGTATCCTTCTGCGAATTTCCAGAGTCAAGAGGAACAAAATGGGGCTTACCATCCAATAATTCAGTTGGTGAGGCTGAGCCAGAGTAACCCAATTTTGTTCCTTGTATTATAACCCTTTTGTAGGTGGTGTGGCCCAGGAAAACATGGGTTACATGAATAGGGCTGAACCTTCATCCAAAACGGGGGAAGATTTAAACTCTTTGCTATGAAGTTAGACTAGGAAAATTTTATGTCAAACACAATAGATGCCAACTTGTACTCAGTCCATATTAGCTGAAATTCTCTATTCCTTTGGTGAAACACGCTGAATGTTGCCTATGGCAAGCTTGATGTTTACAGCTAGTATGTCCTGTCCAGTATGCTCAAGCACACTTGCTTCCACCAGTCAATTTGTGTGGCAATCAAGGGTCAGGAACTGAATTGTTTCACTTTTATTATATTTTAGTAATTTAATTAAATGATACATAAACCAATGCAGTAAAAGTGTGAAAAGAAAGAGACCATTGATTCTATACAAGCTAAGTTAAATGCTTAGGCAAGACTTGATAAAGGAGAGTCACTAAAAATGCATAGACATAGGGTGGGTGAGACAAAAGATAGAAATGTAAAACTCTAGAAGGATTTTTGCATTCAGGTTGCTTTACAAGCACACTTAATTAAGTTCTTGTTTCATTTTAAAGGCACTGAAATGGGGGAGAAAAAGCCCGTGGCTGTGGTTTATGAAAGAACTGTGACCCAGAATGTAATCAGCTCTGGCCCTATGTAAAAATATTACATTTATGTGTTTGAAATGAAAATAAAGGGTGTAAGATACATATGCATCATTATTTTAATGCCTGCAGCTTTAAATGACTTTTTCAAATAACTGACCAATAACAGCTCCAATTGTGAAGCAATATACAGTGAAATTCTAGCATTAGTTCTCAATTCCTCCTCAGTAGTTATTGATGAAATTAATTAGGTGTTAGTGTTGCCAAGGGAATCCTTCCTGTTTGGGATCTTCTCAATCTCCTCTCTTGCCCTCATGCTTGGCTAAGCCTCTTCTTCTGCCCAATTAATATTCTATATGGAAATGGCCACTTCCTTGTATCAAGGGCTTTAATAAAAATTGCGTCGGAATCTCTGTTACTGCCTGAGTTTGCCTATGAAATAGCAATGTTCTTGCTAATTGATTTCTAGCGATTTTTCTGCTTTCTGTTAATAGGCTCTGCGAATGCCTGCAGTGGTCACTCGTGACCCAGGAATAGCTTCTGTCCCTGCTTGCTGATCCCTCGAGCAGCTTCTCTCTGGGGACTTCCCTGCTGGCTGTTTGTGGTGGCCCAGTGCCTCTTTCTTCTATCTCTACTTTAACAGGAGAGGGAAGATTTAAACTCTTTAAACTTTTGAGGGAAGAGTTATGCTCAGATTGTTAGATTTTCAAAATGGACTCCTCATTGGGTAATATGATACATGACTATCATAAAGTAAAAAACAGTAATTTTGAAAAAGCTATTTTGTATCCTGAAAAATTGGAAATTCAGGAAATGTGTGTGTTCTGTTTGGAATTGATGTCCTGAGAATGATATGGTCATCCAGGATGATACTAACATAGCCATATTTGAGAACCGGAGAGAGGGACCTTCAGAAATATTTAAGGGCTGCTAGAAAGAAACTGTAGGAATGTGCAAAAAAGGAGGAAGCTGCTTCAGACAAAGTAGGCAGAAAAACATGAAGAAATTAGAGAGGAAAGGATTATTGATGTAGGCAGAGATCGGCTTTGGGCCACCAGGCAGAATATTTGTTTATCGCTCAGAGGGCACAGCTATGACAAACTGATTCAAAGAGAATTTCACAGGTGCCAGCTTGAGAGTTATGTACAGGGAGAAAACAAATTTAATTGATTGGAGTTGCTACTATTAGGGTAGAATCTACAAATGCCATTGATTTGGAGTAAAGGATATTATGGGAAATTTTTTTTTCTGGAATTAAGCTCAGACAAAAATGCTTTTTATCCTTAAGTCATCATTGAAACGGAGATGTGGCTCATTAGGACCCAAACAATTCTGAGATGTTCTCACGTGAATGGCTAAATCACACTACATGTAGAAATAGGAAGGGTAGACTGAACTGAGGATTATGGATGTGGGGATGAAATAACCTGGGAATAGTATCATACACAGAATCCCAATAAAAAGGCTTAGGACCACCACCACCATCACTATCATCATGCTTTCTTTAAGTGCCTGCAATGCTGTCATTTACTGGAGAAGACTGGTCCCTCATTAAGCACTATCTTTCTCATGTACTGTTCTAGAAAACCGTTTTTCCTGGTAAGAGGGGGACCAATTTTTTATATAGGTTTTTTTTTTTATAGCCCCAGTAACAAGAGCTATCCATCTCTAATGATGTTACTAAAACAGGCACTGTAGATTCAAATTTACCACAAATGCCAAGAGACAAAGAATCTGCATTTTCCATTTTCCTGTCCCAAGGGCAACAAATCTTCTGAAATGTGTTAAGGCGTAGGTTCTGAATGTAAAGATCCTGATCTGATAACCAGCTTTCTGAGCTTAACATTATTTATCAATCAGAGACCCTGTTTGTAGGACATGAATTGTCTTATGTTCAAGGATTTGAGTTCTTTGCTGTTCTAGCCACAAAGGGAAGCAATTTGGATAGAGGTAAAAGTGTGCTAGCCACATAGTCTTGGTCATTGTCAGGAATGTTTTATGAGTTATTTCTGAAAATTTATTTCTTTTGATTTCAAGTCAGCTACTAAGAAAGACTGACCTTTTATATCTTTATATTTATATTCCTATTGCCAAGGGGCATGTAGATTCCATGTCTAGTTTCAACTTGACGATCTACTGATCTTTATAGTCTTTGCTCCTATTATCTGATGTAACAATTTTATGAGATCTAAATTCTAAGACTGGCTATGGTACTAACAAAATTTCACCTCTAGAACATCCAGATTTGCAAGATTATTTCTTTATAGGCCCACTCTTGGAAGCCTATGAAGAATGAAAGAGGAAAGAAGAAAATACCTGGTCTAATTGATCCATCTGTGAGCATTCCCTAATAGAATTGAAAGAAACTTAGAGGGAAATGCAAGGTGGAATTTCGTTTGCATCTTAACACGAGGTCAGAGATATCTATCACTCACTAATTAACTCGCCTCATTTTTCTTATCATCATCCTCTTATGTGTGCAGAGAGTGACTCTCTATTTTATGAACTTTGGTATAATTCTTCTTTTGCCCAAATTTATAATAATGAGATAAAAGGCCTAATGATATGGAGCTGAGGTCAAGACATTTTATTCGATAAGCAACCTTCCTTTTTAAGTTTTGTTTTCCGGAGACAATCATTCTTGAGCCGCATCACCCATCCCCTCTTCCAACTGGAATTATTCATTAAACAATGGCATCCAAAAATCACAATCTAAGTTTTGGTGTGATTGTTATTAAGCAACAGGGAGTCTTATAATATAATGAGTATATATACCGAGAGAGAATATAATATTTGTTTGAGTTTGGTTTCCATTGACACATAAGTTATTGTGGATGCTAACCAACAGTGAAGTTCAACTCTCAGTTTGAAACAGAGAATAGATGAAGTACCTGGATCTGCTACTTGACATGGTACCTTGAGTTGGCTTTGCTGTTGTATGCATGTATGAGAATAACTAGAATCTACATAGCTGTTTGGAGGAAATTACTACTATGGTATAATTCTACTAGTCCCTCTTGTGCATCTTGGGAGCTAAGTTTTGAGAAAATATAAATGTGGGCTTTTACTAGGGTTTTGTGGACTTCCTCCACTCCTGTAACACATGGAAGATTCTAATTACTGATGTAATTTTCTCAATATAATGTTTTAAGACTTTATTGTTTTAGAACAGTTTTAGATTTACAATAAAATTGAAAGGAAGGTACGGAGATTTCCTATATACTCCCTGTTCCCACACATGCACAACGTCTTCCATTATCAACATCACTCACCAGTGTGGACATTTTTTTACCAAGGATGAACCTACATTAACACATCATAATCACCCAAAGTCCGTAGTTTACCCTGGGTTTATTCTTGATGTTGTACATTCTATGGATTTGGACAAATGTATAATGACATATATCCATCATTATAATATTTTACAGAGTATTTTCACTTCCCTAAAAATATACTGTGCCCTGCATATTCACCTCGGTCTCTCTCCCTACCCCTGACAATCACTAATCTTTTTACTATCTCTATAGTTTTGCCTTTTCCACAATGTCATATAGTTGGAAACATATGGTATGTAGCCTTTTTAGATTGACTTATTTCACTTAGTAATATATATTTGAGGTTCCTCCATGTCTTATCATAATTTGATAGCTCATTTCTTTTTTACTGCTAAATGATATTCCAATGTCTTGATGTACCACAATTTATTTATCCATTCACTTACTGAAGGACATCTTGGTTGCTTCCAAGTTTTGGCAATTATGAACAAAGCTGCTGTAAATATCCACGTGCAGGTTTTTGTGTGGACATAATTCCTTTGGTTAAATACCAAGGAGTTTGATTCCTGGATCATATGGTAAGAGTATGTTTAGTTTTGTGAGAAATCTCCAAACTGTCTTCCAAAGTGGCTGTAACATTTTGCATTCCCACCAGCAGTGTAGGAGAATTCCTGTTTCTCCACACCCTCACCAGTGTTTAGTGTTGTCAGTGTTCCAGATTTTGGCCATTCTAATAAGCCTATTCTGGTCTTTTCTTGTTGTTTTTATTTGCAGTTGTCTGATGACATATGATGTGGAGCATCATTTCATATGCTTATTTGCCATCTGTGTGTCTTCTTTGGTAAGGTTCTGTTAAGGTCTTTGGCCCATTTTTTAATTGGGAGGTTTGTTTTATTATTGTTGAGTTTTAAGAGTTCTTTACATACAGGCATACCTTGGAGATATTGTGGGTTTTGTTCCAGACAACTGCAATAAAGCGAATATCGCAATAAAGTGAGTCATACAAATTACTTGGTTTCTCAGTGCATATAAAAGTTATGTTTACACTGTAGTCTATTAAGTGTGAGATAGAATTATGTCTAAAAAACCATGTACATACCTTAATTAAAAAATTCTTTATGGCTAAAAAATGCTAGCCATCATTTGAGCCTTGAGCAAGTCATAATCATTTTGCTGGTGGAGGGTCTTGTCTTGATGTCGACGGCTGCTGACTGATCAGGGTGGTCATTGCTGAAGGCTGGGGTGGCTGTGGCAATTTCTTAAAATAAGACAATGCGAAGTTTGCCACATCATTGGCTCTTCCTTTCATGAACCATTTCTCTGTAGCATGCGATGCTTTTTGACAGCATTTTACCCACAGTAGAACTTCTTTCAAAATTGGAGTCAGTCCTCTCAAGATCTGCCACTGCTTTATCAACTAAGTTCATGTAGTATCCTAAATCCTTTGTTGTCATTTCAACAGTCTTCACCTCATCTTCACCAGGAGTAGATTCCATCTCAAGAAACCACTTTCTTTGCTCATCCAAGAAGAAACTCCTCACCCACTAAAGTTTTATCATGAGATGGCAGCAATTCAGTCACATCTTCAGGCTCCACTTTTAATTCTAGTTCTTTTCTGTTTCCACCACATCTCCAGTTACTTCCTCCACTGAAGTCTTGAACCTCTTAAAGTCATCCATGAGAGTTGGAATCAACTTCTTCCAAACTCCTGTTAATCTTGATATTTTGAGCTCTTCCCATGAATCACGAATGTTCTTAATGGCATCTAGAATGGTGAATCCTTTCCAGAAGTTTTTCAGTTTACTTTGCCCAGATCCATCAGAGAAATCACTATCTATGGCAGCTATAGCCTTACAAAATGTATTTCTTAAATAAGAAGACTTGAAAATCAAAATTACTCGTTAATCCATGTGCTGCAGAATGGATAAGTGTTAGCAGGCCTGAAAACAACATTAATCTCATTGTACATTTCCATCAGAGCTCTTGGGTGATAAGGTGCATCGTCAATGAGCCATAATATTTTGAAAGAAATCTTCTTTTCTGAGCAGTAGTTCTCAGTGGGCTTAAAAGATTGAGCAAACCATGTTGTAAACAGATGTGCTGTCATCCACGCTTTGTTGTTCCATTTATAGAGCACAGGCAGAGTAAATATAGCATAATTCTTAAGGGCCCTGGGATTTTCACAATGGTAAATGAGCACTCACTTCAGCTTCAACTCACCAGCTGCATTTGCTTTTGACAAGAGAGTCAGCCTGTCCTTGAAGATTTGAAGCCGGGCATTGACTTCTCTTCTCTATCTATGAAAGTCCTAGAGTGCGTCTTCTTCTAATATAAGGCTGCTATGTTTACATTGAAAATCTGTTATTTAGTGTGGCCACCTTCATTAATGATCTTAGCTAGATATTCTGGATAACTTGCTATAGCTTCTACTTTAGCACTTGCTAATTCACCTTGCACTTTTATGTTATGGAGAGGGCTTCTTTCCTGAAACCTCATGGGCCGACCTCTACTAGCTTCAAACTTTTCTTCTGCAGCTCCCTCTCTCAGCCTTCACAGAATTGAAGAGAGTTAGGGCCTTGCTCTGGATTGGGCTTCGGCTTAAGGGCATGTTGTGGCTGGTTTGGTCTTCTATCCAGACCACTAAAACTTTCTCCACATCAGCAATAAGGCTGTTTTGCTTTCTTATCGTTCGTGTGTTCACTGGAGTAGCACTTTTAATTTCCCTCAAGAATTTTTCCTTTGCATTCACAACTTGGCTAACTGTTTGGAACGAGAGGCCCAGCTTTCAGAATATTTCGACATGCCTTCCTCACTAAGCTGAATCATTTCTAGCTTTTGATTTAAAGTGAGAGACATACGACTTTTCCTTTCACTTTCACACTTAGAGGCCACTGTAGGTTTAGTAATTGCCCTAATTTCAATATTGTTGTGTCTCAGGGAGTAGGTGGCTCAAGGAGAAGGGGAGAGACCAGGGAACAGTTGGGCAGTGGAGCAGTGAGGACACACACAACATTGTCAATAAGTTCACTGTTTTATCTGGGCATGGTTCATGGCACCCCAAAACAATTACAATAGCAACATCAAAGATCACTGATCACAGATCCCCATAACAAATAGAATCACAATGAAAAAATTTGAAATATTGCAAGAGTTACCAAAATGTGACAGAGAGACATGAAGTGAGCAAATGCTGTTGGAAAAATGTTGCTGATAGACTTGCTCAGTGCAGGGTTGCCACAAAATGTCAATTTGTAAAAAATGCAATATCTGCAAAGCACAATAAAGTAAAGTGCAATAAAACGAGGTGTGCCTGTATTCTGATCTTGCTCTGTCTCTTCAAATTGTGTTTTTTGCCTTTTGGTATGCCTTAGAATTTTTTCTTGATAGCTGTACATATTGTATTGGGTAAAAAGAACTGCGGTAAATAAGCCTTTAGTAACGTGGTGGTGCGGTGTCGGGGAGGGGAAGCGTTCTGTAGTCCTAGGATCAGGTCTCAGTCTTTCAGTCAGCCTATGCCTCTGGCCTGTGAATTTCACGAACGTGTCTCAATTTTTTCTCTCCCATTAGGTGGGGCAGGATGGCTAGAGTAGGCCGGAGTTGGGTATTTCCCTTCTCCAGCAGGTTAGGTTCTGTTTAACTAGTTTCTCCTGAGGGCAGGCCTTGTTACGCACAGAGTGCCCTGGCATATTTCAAAATGGCTCCCTTTACCCTCCCCCTGCTGGAAGCAGGAGGGGATTTTCTCTGCAGACCTGGTGGAGCTCCCAAAGGTAAATTGCACAATACTGTGGGGGCTCCTCCATGACTGGGTCCCTTGGAGGTTTTAACTCTCAGAGTCGTCTGCACTGTGCCTCCAGCGATTTGTCAGTCACAGTGCAGGTTTTCCTAACCCGGCACTGCTTCCTGTGGTGATTTCAGCTAGCGAGTCTCTGCTCTGGTAAACTGTGCCCCCTGTATTCACCTATCTGTCTCTCCAATCTTGGGGACAGCAGTCTGCCCTGAGTCCTCCCCTTTCTTAAGGATCCAACAAGATTTGTTGATTTTTCACTCTGTTCAGCTTTTTATTTGTTGTTAGGATAGAGTGGCAGCTTCCAAGCTTCTTATATGCAGAACTGGAAACTGGAAGTCTTAATAGCTTATTTTTAGCTAATATTAGGTTCACTAAACTATTGTCATGACCCACGCTGACTTGGAGTCCAGGCACCATGACTAGGGGCTCTGGATTCAGCAGAATTTCTCTTTCTTATAGTGATTAGTGTTAAAAGATAAACTGAGGTGTATTAAACATTTTAAGAGTTTGAGCAAAAATTAATTTGAATTGGGCACTGTCCAATCTAGCAGATAGAAGGGAGCTCTGAGGAGCTGTACGAAATGAAAGGCTTTTATAAGCAGAAGGGAGAGGGAAGAAGGAAGTTATACTAGGCAAAAAGCAAACTGCTGACTGCAAGGTTACTTTCTTAGGAGATGGCAGACAGACAGACAGATGACCAAACTAAGGCTGATTGGGCTCAAGACTTCACTTTTGGGAGAGCCGAAACTGTAATTAAGCCTTGGTTTGGTGACATGGGGCTTAGTATAAGCTTCCATTTTGAGCCCATTGTTTCGTTTTTCACAATCCCCCGCTTTTGATCAGACTCTCAGCCTAACTGAGAAGTGAGATCAAAATTTAAGGCATTAGCGTTGCTCCCAGTTCTTACTTTGGCATTCTTGCAGTTTTTTTGCTGACTCTCTATGTGTTACTCACAAGTCATGATGTCTTTTTGCTGAATCTCTTTGTGATATTCACAGGTCACAATGTTGGGTTCACATTTTTTAAGTTGATCATTCTCTTTATTTCTTTCCTGATGTTCTTGTCTTAGGGAGATTATTTGCTTGACAGTTGGTGGCTGCAAACATGCGTTGAAAGCTTTTGAGAGAATACAGTGCACCAGAAAGACTACCATGATTGTTATAAGCAGGATCATTCCCAATGTCTAGAGTGCCATTGGGAGCCATGGTCCCCCGAACCCAAACTAATTAGAATCAAATAAGTCAAAGAAAGTCTCCATACAAGCTGTTGCTCTTAAGCCAACTGGCTTGTTCAGTGATCTTATGTAGCTGAGTCTCAACTAACCCACAAGTGTCAATCCAAGTGCAGCAAGTAGTGTTTGCCAAGACACAAACACCTCCTTGCTCAGTTAAAAGATAGTCATGGCTATCTTATGATCAAGAACAACTTTGGCCGGTGAGTCTAGGGATTTTTATTGGGCGACTATTGCTTTAGCAGCAGATTCTGCAGTATCTTCGAGTTAAAGAGTAGTTTCTAATCATAGCTTCATTTGTACTTACTCCTAGCCAGGACAGTAGAGATCAAAGAAAGCTAATTTTGAATCATGCATGCTTCATAGTAATTCTTGTTTGAGTCTGTGGCTTAGGACGAGAAAGGTGACAACTACGGAGGCCAGTAAAATTTAAGGATCTTTATACCACACAGGTAGGTTTATTCTAGTTACCCTTTCCTTGTGTCCCTTTCTTTGTACAGAGCTGAGAAGCAAGCTTCTCCAGATTTGGAGCCGTTAACCAGAGGCAGGGAAATGGACCTCCAGGGTTAGGGAGTCTGACATGATAGAGAGGGGGCTGAGTTTCTTTGAGAGGCATTGGACATCAGGGACGTTTGTGATGGGCTGAACTGTAGGATCACCAGCTTTGTGGCAAATCCAAGAGTCATTTGGAGGTTGGACTAACCCTTCCCACCCTTGCAATGGCCTGAGATATGTAAACAGTGACGTAATCTTTTCAGACCAGAGCAAGAAAAAAGGTGAACAGAAGAATCATAAAGACCTTGATGGTGTAAGAATTAGGAAAAGAAGGATCACAGAGGGAAGGAGGAAAGAAATGTTCTTGATGCAACATTTTTGAAGGAGGCAGTGCACCTTCATATCAGCTACTTCTCTTCCTAGTCAATTTAATTTTGAGGTCTCCAGTATTTGCACAGCACCAGATATCAGGTGGAGCCTTCTTCAGTGGTGAAATATGCCCCGAAGTTTTAACACCTTGTAATTTGGTAGTAGTATCAGTGGTCAAGAGTACTTAATGGGGTCCTTTCCATGAATCTCACTTTTGCAAAAGCATTAGAGTAAAACAAAAACTGTCTGTAAATGACAAAAGACTTAAAAATTTCCATGGTTAAAGATCTGATGAGAATTCATTATAGTGGAATTGATAAGGAAATTTGGTTATTTCTGTGACACACAACATTTTAAGATAATAATTGGAATTATGACTGATAACATTATACCAGGACGTAGGGGATTTTTAGAAACTTCATACAATTTTTAGAACACTTATATTAATAACATGCATTGATACAAATATAACCTAAGAATGTTTATCATCACTTATTTGACAATGGTTCCCATGTAACTTAACATACTAAATAAACCTAATTAGTTTTAACATCTCTCTTTTACAAGGTGAGAGGCAAATACTTTGAGATTTTCCAGAGACCTTCTGTGAAATCTCAAAGTTACTTTGACATGAAAAAGACTCCATATATATTTTGGTTTAGGAAGTTGTCAAAACATCAAAAGGTTTGAATGTTTGAATAAACAGGATCACAGATCATTATGAAATAATACTTAATGATCTATTTAACCAAAGTGACAATAGAATATTTTATAGGCAAATACAGAAGGTTACATAGTTGTAAACAAAACTCAGCTCTTTTAATATTGAGAAGACTGGATTTTCTTAAGTAATCAAAGACCTGATAAAGTCAACATGAAGCACAGTAAATTGTTTGGGTAAAACACAAAATCTTTACTTTCCAGGTAGATTACCCCAAAGGTAAACAAAAAACAAAACTTTACAATCTCTTATCAAGCTTAGACCAATAATCCAAGAAAGCTTTGTCCTTTTAACAGAGAGAAAAGCACATTTTAATTTTGTACCAGTGTACTTTTGATACTAAATTTTCTTCTTTAAAAACTTAATACATCTATTCCAATTTTGGCCAGTTTGATCACGCATAAAATTCCTCTTCCAAGATTCCTTTTCTACAAACCTTCTATAACTTTTTATATCCATTCATTTTTTGTCCCATGGTTTTTCCTCTTTCTCATTCTGGAACAGTTAATCATTTTACTTCCCTTATCTACTTTTCACAAACAGTTGTTTCCTTTCACACTTATTATTTCTAAGTAGTTTTAATTACATATATGAATTACAATTCTTAACCCTTCGAATCTCAATTCCTAGTGAAAATGAAGAAGTAAGCAACTGTGGACTATCTGTTACTTACTTCTGTTAGCATTCTGTGGATTGGAAAATTCGTAAATATATTTCATAATTTCTAGAAGTATATTCTTCCTCATAATAAATTTTCCAATGTGAAAAAAGATGTTTATTTTAATAGACCCACTTATCTTTAGTTCCTCTATAAAAGGAAGCCAAAATGGATAAACTGATGTTCAGTGATTAATGTTTTGGTATTTTATCTTATTTGGAAATGATCTAGATATTCAATGAATAGCCATCATTTAACTTATCTTAGTATAAACTTTAAAGTTTCAAGTTACCAAAAATATTTTGGAAATTATTATTAAGTAGACATACTGTAAAGCATAATTATTATTGAAAAGCTCATTTGTCAACTTTTATCTTACTTACATCTATTTAATTTACTTGTTCTTAACAATTTTGATTAAATTACCTATGGAAGTTTCCTGAAACATTAAACAGCTAATCATCATCTTAAATTATCATTCTTGCTGACAAATTCTATAACAAACATAACATGAGCCTATTTGACATTTACTAAAGCTAGGTAGACTAAAGGTATTATATTTAATGCTGACAACTCTAAAGACATGCCTGTTTTAATTAAACCAGCAAACCTAAAGTAGCTATTATTTATCAAAGATTATCCTAGATCATGTGAACTTGAAAATCATTTGGGTTAGTTTCTGTATTTCTGAGAGTAGACTTGATTTACATAAACACTTGTTTGTCTTTAAGCCAACTATATAGAGCTCTTTACAAATTAATTTTGGCAATATCATTCAGAGGTAGAAAAAAATCACAGTTATAACTTACATACATAGACATACATAAACATACAGACAAACACAGAGATATTATAGTTTTCATTTTAAAATTTTAGCCATGAGACAGGTACAATAATGAAAACTCACTAGTTTATAAAGCAACAATTGAATCCAAATAGTGTTTCTGGCAGATGGAATAAGTTAGGTTGACCTATTCAGATAGCTAAAGCTTTTTCTATTTGTGGAAGAGATTTTAAGATTTTTCACAGGCCTAGTTTTCAAAATAGTCTTTCCTTTTTTTTTCTCCTTCTTATTAGAATTACTTTGGTTCCTGGGGAAGGCCAGGTAGAATACTTACATCTCAAAAGGCACAGAGAAAGAAGGCAAGTTCCACCAAGAAGAACTTTTGTTCTCTAAGTCCAGATCTTTTACAAAGCCTTTTGAGATGAATGGGGGAGGTTTTGGAATTGGTTAAAAAGATAGCTGGGCTTTGGGTTGTTTCTAGAGTCACATTTCTGCTCTTGTAAAGACTAGATTTGTAAGATAAGTACAGTTGTTTTTAATTCCTCAAAGAATTGGTTTTCAACCTGAATGACAGAGAGGCTGACCCACCCAGCTAACTGCATCATCTTCAGTTTGCTTCTTTACATCAGGGAGAAGATTTTCAACTAAGATGGAAATCAAAAGATTCATATGTTCTAGATTTAGAGCTGTGTGTCTTTGGAATGTTTTAGTACATCCTTCCACAAAAGCTTCAGAATGATTCTCTTTTTCTCTGGGTACATAGTTTCATTTTAGCTTAGGAGAGAAGGCCTGAAAACCAAAGTTCCTATCACGTTCTGAATATCAGCTTCCAATTTGGCCAACTTCTAATCATGGACCTACTTAAAAAAAAATCCTTTTCAAATACCTTGTCAGTTTTCAGCAAGGAAAAGCAGTAAATATTCCTGGCAGTATTGAACAACCTGGAACCCAAGAGGCCTCCCCAAAGAGGATGCAAATGATACTACCCTCCCAAGATCCAGAGTCACTCTCAAAGATAATCAAAAGAAAAAACAACTTAGACAATTCCCCTGAGAGCTGGCAATAGTTGGTAGGACCTAGCTGCAAATGGAGTGCAAACTGCATTTCTCTCCAGCCATATCTAGCTGTAAATACTCAGAATGTGACCAAAATCTCTGCCCAGCCATATTTCTGGGGCCCATAACCTGATGGTTGTCAAGCCAAGTTCTCAGGACACAAAATGAGACAAAGAAGAAGGCAATAGCTGTCCTAGGGAGAGAAAGGATCAACAACTAATGGATACCCAAAAGTAAATTCACAAGTCACAATTCAAAGACCTAATTCGTGCAAATGTTTTTTGCCTGCCAATCTGAATTTGGAAGGAAGGAACAATGTGAAATTTTACCTTCCCTTTTCAGTCAGGTGGCACAGATAGAGATCTGGGAAAGCTGACTTTGGTAAGAATTCTCATTCTTTGCCAGCTTCTGCCAGTTTGCCCAGGATCACATCTGTAGGCTGTGGAACAAGTAGGGTGTCCCAGCAGGTCTCATCCTGTTCACTAGAAACTGTGGAGAAGGAAAATGATTTTCCCTTGACCCTTTATGGTGATTGCTTGCCCAAGACCCCTTTTTCTTCAGGGCACCTCATAAATGGATAAGCTTATCTAGGTTAAAAATTCTCCACTGTGGCTGCTGTAATTCAAGATTATCTTTGGTAAGGTTAACCTGCTTGTTCAGCCTTAAAACAAGATTTTATTCATCTAAGGCCTCACACTGAACCCAGTCCAGCTTCAGTCAGACCCAGTCCAACCCAGAACCGAGGTGCTTTCTAAGTTAGACTCAGTCTGACCAAGATCCAGTCCGATTTCTAAGTCAGGCACAGTCAATCTCCTTCTATTTCCTCTTCTAACACCAGAACTGTTAAAAGATAAACTGGGGCATAATAAAAATTTTAAGAGTTTATTTGAGCAAAAATCGATTAGAGTCACCAGCATCCAATCTTGTAAACAGAAAGGAATTCCAAGCAGCTGTACAAAATGAAAGACTTTTATAGGCCAAAGGGAGCGGAGAAAAGGAAGTTATACTAGGCAAAAAGCAAATTGGTTATTGCAAAGTGACTTTCCTTTAGCGGTTGGCAAATGTCTATCAGGCAGATGACCTAATTATTGCTGATCAGGTGGTTCCCGATTGACTGGTTTAAGATTCCATTTCTGAGAGAGCTGAACTTTAAGTCTCAATTTTTGTTTGTGTGTGTGTTATTTTTTTGAGAGGAAGATTGGCTCTGAGCTAACATATGTGCCAGTCTTCCTCTACTTTATATGTGGCACACCGCCACAGCATGGCTTGATGAAGGTGTGTATGTCCACACGTGGGATCCGAACCTGCAAACCCATGGCCACTGAAGTGGAGTGGAATGCACAAACCCAACCACTATGCCACTTGGCTGGCCCCTTCTTGTCTTGTTTTTAACATTAGGAAAGAGAAAAGGATGTGACAGAAAGTTTACATTCCTGTGCAAACATCTATAGTTATTTGATTCATGTTTGTGTTCCTCAAGCTTCAGAATTTTGAGATGTGTATACTACTACTTTGGTCCAACTTTCCTTTTATAGCAAGGTCCCAGCTTAAGTCTGAACTGTGTCTGGGCTTCCACGAAGTCCAGTGGGAAGAGCTGCCACTGCACTATCATGTGGGAGGGCAAGTGTCCTTAATCACTAAATCCTAAAGGGAGACAGAGAAGAGACCTCAATGACTCAAGAAATGACCCAACTGTTAAAAAGGAAGGGTGATTCTGCATATAACAAATCTGTCACTCAGATTGTCTTTTGTTTGGCTCATGGTGATTGTCTTTTGCAATAAATGGAAGATTGAAAACCAAGGGCTTTTCCACTATGGTTTCTGTAGCTCACTGATGGCACAGTGTTCCAGAAACAGATATGTCAGGGCCGTCTGCAGTGATTGTAGGCAGCAATAATGCCTTTAGTAGTTTCACAGTCCAGGGCCCTCCATGCAGACAATATGCCCTCATCACTTTGAACTGGCTGCCCAGAAGCAGACAGAACTGGGCAGTGGCAGCCACTGTACCTTTGGTGTGCATCACCACTGGCTGTGGCATTGCCTTAATCATGCATTCCATCAGTGTACCTGAAATAAAGAGGAGTCTAGTAATACAGGCCATATTATAGCTTAGAGGACTGGTCCATACAGAGCAGGTAAGACACTTGCTGATAATTCCACAATTCGAATTCCTGCAGAGTGAGTGGGGATGATAAACCAAGGGATATTGAGCTTTGTGATTATCTTCTTATATATTTATTATTTTTATTTATAAGTATATTATAAATATATCAATACAAATATATTTATACATGTATAACATACTCAAAATTTATTTATTATTTATTATATTTTAATTATTGCATATACTAAGAACTACTTCTGTGTTCTCTGTTCCTAACCACCAATTTATCTGCTTATTCTCATGTCCTCACTACATTTGAAATTATTTTGACTTGAAAATATGAATTATTACCTCATAGATTTAGTTTCTTGGATTACTCCTCAAAATCACCTTTGACATTTCTTACCTCCTTGTCTTTTCAGATGGTATAGATTTCTGTTTTTATAAGGCTCAAATCTTTTGCGGAGGTAAGATAGGGAATAAACGTAACATTAATAAATACACTCACTTGCATACATTCATGAACAAACACTGAGCATATGTGCCCTTCAACACTTGGTTGCTTTTCCACATCTAGCAGAATAAAGTCTGAACTCTGGGTTGATATCTGAGGGCTTCCAGAGTGTGACTTGAGTTTCCCTTTTCATCATCACTTTGGGACTTTCCTCACACCAGTCTGGTTTACTCCCTCTAAAAGTCAGCCTTATTTTCTTAAATGTTTTTGCTCTTGCCACGAGCCTTTTCTGATTGCTTGTCTTTTCCTACTCCATCTAGTAAATCATATCTATTTTCTACATCCACAAGGGCCTAACCATCAGGCCCCTAATGAGCTCTTTCTCCTTTGAACTCAGAGCCTGCTCATCTGCACTGTAATTCACCATGTACCAGTTGGTGTCTACCTTTTTCTGGTCTTTTAATGTTTATGCCTTGTGTCCTTAACAATGTTGTAAGTTCTTTGGTATCAGAGAGAGTATCTTGTCTATCTTTGTGCCCCCAGGACTTGCGTGGTTCCTGGAACACAGTGGGGCCTGAATATGCGCTTACTGCTTGCTTGATTGATTGGAGTGCATAAACTGGGGGAAAGAGGTTCCTAAGGAATTGGAATAGTGTTGGAAAAAGAGAAATGGCAGGAGGGCTAGAATTCCTTTAGTTTCAACTTCAAGGTTTACTGCTAGTCATAGATAAGCTGCTATTACAGATAAGCCTCTTCAGTCCCAGAACTCTCCAGCCCTGCTGCTCCACTAATGATAACACTGGGAGGGGAGGGGCAGAGTGAGAGGAAGCAGTGAAGGGGGAACTGGGACTTAGCATCAGCCTTCTTCCTGGAAGAAACTTGGCAGAGGCTTCTGTAATCCAGGGCTGAGTCAAAATGTATGTACCTTTGACATGCTTCCCTGACCCCTATCAACAGATATGCACGGCTACGGGGATTCACTCTGGGGACTGTTTTTACAGTCCCTTCATTACTTCAACTACTCACACGTGTATGTTTCCTTGCTTCCTTTTCTGTTTAGTTTATCTGACTTCCGCTCTCCTTTTTACTCCCTATTCTCCACTGGCTCTTCTTTAAGTTTGCCAAATTACATGAATGGGAACCGCTTAGTTCTTCTGGTGGAACAGGCATTTCAAGAGCTGCTTGGCCTAGATTGTCTGATGGGGTCTCAAGGAATCATGCAGTTTTACAGTAGAGTGTTGTGGTATGCTAAGAAGTAAATGAGGTCAAGTTTGCAAGTGGAGATCTGGACATCATCTTGTGGAAGTGGGCTGGTTCACCAACTGGTACATGCTGAATTACAGTGCAGATGAGTAGGCTCTGAGTTCAAAGGAGAAACAGCTCATTAAGGGGCCTGGTGGTGAGGCCCTTGTGGTGGATGTAGAAAATAGATAGGCTTTACTAGATGGAGTAGGAAAGGACAAGCAATCAGAAAAGGCTCATGGCAGGAGCAAATATACTTAAGAAAATAAAGCTGATTTTTAGAATTTTGGTAAATTTACTTTTGGTAAATCAGATTATTCAGGCTAAAAGTTCATTTGTTTGGTTCTTCTTTCTCTTATCAACTGTATAATGTAACTGTCTACATAGCCTGAATTTGTAAGATATTAGCTGTTTCATGGGATTGAACTGATTTAATATAGTACCTACTCCAACTGGGTCCTTGGCCTTGAACAGGACTTCTGGGCACCCTGGAGTTAAGCCACCAAGGGCTTAATTGCTTCAAATATCTCTGCTTGTTTGTAATTCGGATTTTGTTTGCTCCTAGTCCCTTGGGAGTGCTTTATGCTGTTCAGTTAATTGAAAGTGGCTAAAGCTGAATGAGGCAGCAGCATTGCAGGTGGCATCTTCGGGATCAATTTGAGAAGACTACTGAAATCCTCTTGCTTAGTCTAATAATTATCTCTGATTGAGATAGGATTTCAGTCTTGAGACTAACAGGAGATTCCAAAGTTTCCCATTGGCTTTAGGGAATAGCAATTCCCAAAGCAATTAGCTTTTCCTACAGGGCATTTCTATTAAATAGTGCAGCTGATGATGTTAGAAAGTGGAGCAGGATTGGCACGGGCTGGGGGCATGACATATGAGAGAGAAGGGAGAATGAAATGCAGATATGAAGTAGTGGGAGTGAAAGATAAAAAGACTACAGAAGATATCCCAATATGGAGAAGAACTAAAACGGTCCATGTGGGCAAATTAAAGTACAATTCAGAATTTTTTTTTACAAAATTAACATTGTAATAATATAGAAGAAAATAACTGAGGTAAAAAATAATACTAGTATTTTAAAAGAATAAAAAAGGGAATATTACAACTAGTATGGATAGAGAAGAGAAAGGAAAAAACTTTAAAAAATGAAAACAGCAAGATGGTGAATAAATAATAGATCAGACTATTATTTGATGTCTAAATACCAAAAACTAGATACTAAAAGACTCGTTGCATCTTTTATTTTTTTGGGATCATTCTATTCAAGTGTATGTGTGTGTTCCTTCTGAGTTCCTGTAAAGATCTGAGACTAAAATTCCTATTGTAGGATTATGATAAACAGGGTGCTGCTTGCCTTTTCCAGCCTACAACTTCTGGAGAAGATACACATTTTAGTGGGCATCTGAGAGTGGAAAAATATGAAAATACTGCTTAGTCCTGGTTCTTGGTTAAGATGAGTTATTGTAATTCAATGAAGCCACTGAACTCCACAGCAGTTAAGTGAGTTTTTCAAAGTGGTAAAGAAAGGAAGAAGATAGCTCTTAGAACTTGCTACATGTCAGGCACTCTGCTGGTGACTTTTAAATAACACTGAGAGCTAGGAGTTGATGGGAACTTCTGGTGTGGTAGGCATTGCACTAAGGGCTGTACATATACAAAATCCTGTCACCCTCACAGTGACCCTGTGCTATGGGTTCCATTATGAACTATTTACGAGGCCCTTCCTCTTTAAAACAAATACACAATTATGAATAGACAGATATGTGTGAAAGTGGATATATACTTAGAAAAAGAAAAAAATCACAAAATTTTCAAATTTGAAAAAGCTGACAAATACCACAAACATCTCACACACATACAATATACCACAACATCTCTATTAATTGACTGCCTAACTCCGCACACACCTCTATAATCCTTGGGCTTTTGGTATGACCAATAAAAATAAAAATATAAAATTAATCTAAAGTCAAGGAATACACAAAAGCAAATCAAATGCATTTAAAAATTGTGACTACGTTGTATTGAGCTACATAATTGTGTTATCAAATTACTCTTCAATTACGTGTACTGACTTACTCATGAAAATGTGAGGGGGTGGTTGTCACTGGAACATTTATTTCTTCAGGCTGTTTTGTAGGTTTAGTGGCAATTGTGCTCACTGATTTGTCCAGACATATCAGACGACATCAGGAAAAGGTGCATCAGATATGTTAAGAAACAATCCAATTCCTTGGGATGTGTACAACAGACAGCTTCACATTCTGATGTCACGGCTCTTTGTTGTATTGTTACAGGGGTGTTCCCTATAAACATATAATTCTAAGTTCAACTTTCTACACAATTCTCCTGTAAAAATGTGTCATATGTTGATAATTGCACATGCTGCATTATTGAGTGTCCTTGTGACAAGTGGTAACTTTTGTTCTGAAGGGACTCCATGAAAATTGAATGCACTGCTTATAATTTTATACCACTGATGACTGGAAGAAGTTTCCACAGGCTGCCTCCTGGCTGCACACATTTCAAACCCATTCTCCCCATTATCCTGGTACTTCCAGTGGTGAGAGGTGGAGGGCACGTTCGTACTGTAACAGGATCTCTGATTCTGCAGCATTCCTGCCACCGCACAGGGTGAGTTCATGTGGTGAGAGGTGACGGTATTCTAGAATCTGTTCCTGTACCAGGATGGCTAACAATAAGCTCACTATACACACAACTGATTGTGAACCACATAATACATATCCTTCTAAACCCACATGAAATGCATTCTCTACTGAGATTCTGCTTTGTAGAATTCCCCAAATGCCCAGTCACTCCAATGCCATCTGCCACAAGGGGAAGTGTGATGATAGAGAAGTCAGAGTGTAAAGAAGCAGTCTTTAAACTATTCTACTTCTCCAAATTTTATATAAATATGTGACTGTGTGAACATATTTTTGGAACCCCTCCTAGGGCTTTGTAAGAGCCCCATGTAAATCAGGGTCCCTGAATCCTAAAGTTCCATTTGTTTCATGGCAAACCCATCCCTGGTGTTTTGAGTGATTTATTTAAATAATTCAGGAATGATTTCAATAGAAATATTATGTCTCAATCTTTCAGTTAGATTTCAATAATCTGATATTGCCTTTAATCATCTTTTCTATTTTCCCCATGAACTGTTACCTAAATCTTTTATGAATTATAGTTTTCACCAATTATATTATCATTCCACATTGCTTCTGGAAGGCAGTCACTATTATCCGTCTTTCTGTCCTCCAATATACCTAACTCTGTGCTTTGCTTAGTCATTAAATACACAGTCAACTGATTAGAAATAAAGTAATTAAAACAAAAAATTAACTACATTGCCTTATAGCCATTGATGTAAGAAAATTAGACATCAAATAAAACCAATAATGTGGCCTTGAGTGCTTAAAATTGCACAGCACAAATGACAGTGAACTTCAAGATACTATCTGGGGTTCCTGCTATAGGATTGGCTGAAGATAGACATAACCGTTGTTCTTTGGACTTTATGGTGATTGTTATAAAAACTAATACTTGCTGAGTGATTGTTTTCTGGCTGGCACTGTTCTGAGTGCTTTTACAGATATTAAATCATTTAACCGGTAAAAGAACATTAACAGGTAGATACTATTATTATATTGATTTTCATTCTGAGGCAAGTTAGGCATAGAATTTACATGGTAAGTTGGAGAACCCATACTCTGAAATGCGAAGCTCTCCTGCTTCACAACAGGAACGTTCCATTGTAAAACTCAGGAAACCAATGGAATCCCCTTAGCACAGATCCCCTTCTCTCGGTCATCTGGCTGAAGTTCTCTCACTGCCTCTGAGGCCATCCAAAAGGAATAAAGCTTGGTAATCATTCCACAACGTAATGTGCATATCAAGTAATCACACTGCACACTTTAAATATATACAACTATATTTGTCAATTATTCCTCTATAAAGTTGGGAAAAAAAAGAAATAAGAAATAAGAGATTCAGGTTTATCGTCACTCCCTTTAAACTCCAAGAAAGTCATATTTGAGGAATAAGAAGAGTATAAACTCTCATGAGCAATAAGTACAAAAGAGAAGACAGAAATACATTTTAGAAGCTAGAAAATAGATAGGCATGGAAAAGAAAAGCACAGAAACCCCATGATTTATACCACGGACCCCCAGAAAGCCTTAGGAATGGGGCACCAAGTACCTTTGAAAGTGGGGGAGCAGGTGGGATGAAAACAGGAGAGCTATATGGAAATCTGCATGAAAGTCAGCTAAACAGATCCTTTCTCTGCCCTCTTTGGAATATTGATAACGATAAGTGGTAAAGATCAGCTGGTAGAATGAGATAAACTGAAAAAAAAATTGGCTAAAGTGCAAAACTTTTCTTCTCAGGAGCATGAAAAAAGTAGAAATAAGTGATGAGTTAGTGGGCTCAAAACTAGGAGGTGTACTGTGGCTGGCCCCGTGGCCGAGTGGTTAAGTTCGCGCACTCCACTGCAGGCGGCCCAGTGTTTCGTTGGTTTGAATCCTGGGCGCGGACATGGCACCACTCATCAAACCACGCTGAGGCAGCGTCCCACATGCCACAACTAGAAGGACCCACAATGAAGAATATACAATTATGTACTGGGGGGCTTTGGGGAGAAAAAGGAAAAAAATAAAATCTTTAAAAAAAAATAAGAAAAACTAGGAGGTGTACTCAAAGAGGTGTCATTCCGCCTCATCCCACATGAGTTTAAATATCTTTTCATATGCTTAAGGGGCACTTTGTACCTTTTATTTGTGAATTGTTCTCCTGTCTTTTCTGTCAGATTTTTGGTTCTTTGTCTCTCAAGTTTTTAGAGTTTTTTAATATGTTGGGATATTATTCATTTGTGATATATGTTGCAAAGACTTTCTCCCAGTTTTTCAGTTGTCTTTGAGTTTGCTTATGATATTTTGTCATTCGAATGCTTTAAAAACTTTTTATGTAACCAAGTTTATCTTGTTTTTATTGCCTCTAGGTTTTGAATCCTATTTAGAAAGTCTTTATTAATACAGAGGTTAAGTGGAATCCAGCATGATTTCTTTTAGTTTGTGTATGTTTTAATGTATTTCATGTAGGTACCTGATCTAATTGGAGTTAATTCTAGTGTATGGTATGAAGAATAAGTTTACTTTTATCTTCTTTCAAATAGCTAACCATTTGTTCCAGAACAACTTATTAAATAGTCTATCTTTGTCCCAGAGGTTTGAGATGCTACCTTTATGAATCTGAAATTTTCATATGAACTTGGGATTATTTCTGTGGTTTCTGTACTATTCCATTGGTCTATGTGTTTATTGATGCATCAGAAACACATCGTTTTGATTGTAGAAGTTTTATAGTATTTTTTAATGTCTGGTAGGGCAAATCTACCCTTGTGGTTTTCTTTTTTGGCATTTTCTTTTCTATTCTTGTATGTTTGTTTTACCATATGAACTTTTTCACCAATGTGGATTTGACACAATATCTTGATTAATCCAGTGAATATAAACAATATCAATACAAACAAAATGTCCACTCATAATGCACTGGTATCATCTTCCCCAAGAAGAAAGAGGCATAGAATCCCAAAAGGAAAGTACTTAGGCACTAATCATTTATAAGAGTGTGGAAAGTTAGGGAATGGTCTGATATTTTCCCCTAGTTTCTGTTTTGCCTATCAAATAATGTTTCCCCTACTATTTAAGAAAACTGTTTTATAGAAAAGATAATAGTATGGTACTCTTCAGACAGAAGCTGTGAAATCTAAAAATAAAAGTCAACAAAAACATTTTTGCATAAGAGGATGGAGCAAAGTGCCAGTTGATTTGATTGCTGTTGCATGTCTGTTACTTATTTCCTCATCGTGTTCCTCTTGTCCTGCCTTCTCTCTGCTGGTGTCCCAGCAAGCACTTACTTCTGTGAGCAAGATACAGACCAAACTAAAAGTCAGACATTCAGTTGTAGTTGTCACTATTTGCTTTCTATTTCCTTACCTGCCAAGGTTTGCAGAACATTTAAAACAGCGATTTTGGGGGGTGGGGATTATGGCTTCACTTTTCCTGTTTCCTCAGACTGTAACTTATTAGTTATAACTATAAGTTTATAGAATACATTTCATATGAAGTTTATTCTGTTTTATTTTACATGTGTAAAATAATTTAACGTTGTTGTAGATTTCTTCTGGGTTGTACCAACCCATAGCCGGGAATTCTAAGGAAAGTCCAGTTGCCAATGATGATGATTTTAAAAAAAAGCAAGTAAATAATTATTTTTCTCCACCTTCATCTGTCTTGACTTCCTTCAATCTCACGTTTTTAGATCTTTCAAAACTTTGGGCAGGGACTGGCCAGTGTTGGGAAGGAAAAGAGCAGAGTTCTTTGAAACTAATCTACAAGAGACATGGCTTTTTCTTTTTTTAATCAGAAAACACCACAAACATTTACTTGTCAGATTATGAGAAAGGAAGCCTATTGAGAGATTTTTACTAAACTCCAGCTGTAAGTATATATTGATGACAGGCCAGTCCATTGGGATCAACTTTGGAATCTCATTCTGTAGCTTCAAACATGATTTTAATTTCAGAAAGAAGATGTTGTTAATAATAAACCTCCAGGAAAAGTTAAAGAGATGCAGACTATGTATTTGAAACAGATGGGAAACCTGAAATAACACACCAAAATTGTGGTCTCCTTTCATTTTTCTAAAATCTTCTTTATTAAATATTCACACTGGAATTTTTCTTGTACATCTTAAATTATGAATGAAAAATAAGAACCAGCAGGATTCGGTTGCAAATTCAGCCTTATTTCTTACATTTTAAAAATGTTCTTTTTGGGACCAGCCCGGTGGCGCAGCGGTTAAGTTCGTATGTTCTGCTTCGGTAGCCGGGGGTTTGCTGGTTCGGATCCTGGGTGTGGACCTATGCACTGCTTATCAAGCCATGCTGTGGTAGGCATCCCACATATAAAGTAGAGGAAGATGGGCACGGATGTTAGCTCAGGGCCAGTCTTCCTCAGCAAAAAAGAGGAGTATTGGTGGCAGATGTTAGCTCCGGGCTAATGCTCCTCAAAAAAAAAAAAAACTTTTTTTCTCCCTATATAAGTCCTCTTCTAATTACTCTTTTATTTAGCAATGACGTTTTTTACATAAGTGTTTTATTAAGATAGTCTTCACATACTATAAAATTAACCCTTTTAAAATGTATAGTTTTGTGGTTTAAGTATATTCACAGGGGTATGCAGCCATCACCACTAACCAATTTTAGAATATTTTCATCACCCCAAAAAGAAACTCCATATCCATTAGCAGTCATTTCCCAATCCTCCTTCATTTTATTCTGTGGAAACCACTAATCTACTCTCTGTCACTATAGATTTGCCTATTCTGGACATTTCATACAAATGTAATCATGCAATATGTGGTCTTTGTGGACTGGTTTCTTTTACTAGCATGTTTTCAAGGTTTATCTGTGTTGTACCATGAATCAGTTCTTCATTCCCTTTTTATTGCCAAATAACGTTGCATTGTATGGATAGACCACATTTTGTGTCCCCGTTATTCAGTTAATGGACATTTAAGTTGATTCCACTTTTTGATTGTTATAATTATGACCTCATGAACGTTTTTGCTCAAGGTTGTTTTTGTGAACGTATGTTTTCGTTTGCTTTCCATATATACCTAGGAGTGGAATTACTGGGTCATGTGGTAACTCTATGTTTAACTTTTCAAAGAACTTCCAAACTGTTTTCCAAAGCAGCTGCAACGTGTTACATTCCTACCAGCTACGTAAAGTGTTTAATGTTTCTACACCCTTACCAACTCTTGTTGTTGTCTGTATTTTTTATTTTAGCCACCCGAGTGTATGCAGTATCTCTCTGTGGTTTTCATTTGCATTTCTCTAAACACTAATGATGTTGAGTATCTTCTCTGAAGAGTCCCACATATTACAAAGCACATAAAACAGAAATTTATTGAAAACAACATGGGTAACACTACCTTTGGCACACGCACAGCTCTACCACAGTCCAGTCCATTACCCTGAACATCTGCTCCTGTAACTAGTGTTCTTCAGGCTCCAGGAAAACACTACTATTTCTCTTGCCTTAAGACAAAAAACAACTGCATATAAATGCTGTGAAAGTTAGTGTCTTGTGCTACTGCTTCTGTTTGGGAGAGAAGGAGAGAAACTGCTTCAGACTGTGGGGGAGGATTTGAATGGTGGAAGAGCTTAAGTAAGAGAAAAGACTAATTAACTTGTCTAGTTTTTCCTCTCAGATACCAAGAATACTACAGAGCCTTGTTGCTCTGTGGTGCCAAGCATCCATGTTCTTGCTTCTCTTGATATAATTTGTGGTTCCAGAACACTCAAAAATTAGCCCAGAATTTTCAGTATTGCACATGGAAATTGAGGAATTTTTTTTTCTATATTCAATATTAAACAATTTAAGTCACTATAAGCATAGTATACATGACGACTTTGTCAAGCTGACTTTGGAGACATGTTTCTTCACCATCTGCATTCAAGGGCACAGTTCTATCATGTACTGGGCCTGTGGGCTCAGATTTTGTGGAAGGGAAAGAAGGATTATGTCATCAGAAGTATTATCTTTTGGGCAATCCACCCTGGTGCTAACTCTATGTGTCTGCAATAGTTTTTAGTGAATTTGTGGTTTGGTCATTAAGTTTAATGTTCTTTTAACGTGTGTTGGGCACCTGCGATGTAACAATTTCCATGCTGGTCAGTGAGGGCATAATAAAGAATAACCCACTGCTATGTTATCAAAAGCTTTTGGTCAAAGATGTGCAAAAAAATTACCAATAAAAAAATGATACTTAATGAAAATAATAATTCAAACTTTGATTATTTGAGCACTTCAAAGAGAAATAAATGGAAACCTGAAATTTGAAGAGGGTAAATAACCATCTTCAGATTGAATAAAAGTTAGAATAGGAGTAGAAATAAACACCCATGATTCTTGTAAGAAGGATGGTCCCAAAAGGTGATATCAAACTAGTTCGGCAAAAGGAAGAAAAGAGAGGAAGATTTACATAAATTGGGAAATACAGCTCAGCCGTATTCTCTTCACCTTCTAAATACTTCTTCATATGCATTCACCCTCTTTTCTTGAAAATTTAACTCTGAGACATCATCATACACAATAGCATCAGTACACTGTCTTTCATAAAAAATATGAGCAGAACTGGAGGCATCACAATCCCTGACTTCAAAACGTACTACAAAGCTACAGTAATCAAAACAGCATGGTACTAGTACAAAAACAGGTGCACAGATCAATGGAACAGAACTGAAAGCCCAGAAATAAAACCACACATCTATGGACAGCTAATCTTTGACAAAGGAGCTGAGGGCCTACAGTGGAGGAAAGAAAGTCTCTTCAACAAATGGTGCTGGGAAAACTGGACAGCCACATGTAAAAGAATGAAAACCAAGTATTCTTTTTCACCATTTACTAAAATACACTCAAAATGGATCAAAGACCTAAAGATTAGGCCTGAAACAATAAGTCTTCCAGAAGAGAATATCGGCAGTACACTCTTTGACATCAGCTTCAAAAGAATCTTTTTGGACACCATAACCCCTCACGTGAGGGAAACAATAGAAAGCATAAACAAATGGGACTTCATCAGACTAACGAGCTTCTTCAAGGCAAGGGAAAACAGGATTGAAACAAAAAAACAGCCCACTACTTGGGAAAAAATATTCACAAGTTATTTTTCTGACAAAGGGTTAATCTCCATAATATACAAAGAACTCACACAACTCAACAATAAAAAATCAAACAACCCAATTACAAAATGGGCAGGGGACATGAACAGACATTTCTCCAAAGAGGATATACAGATGGCCAATAGACACATGAAAAGATACTCATCATGACTAATCATCAGGGAAATGCAAATCAAAACTACACTAAGATGTCACTTTACACCTGTTAGAATGGCAAAAATATCCAAAACCAAGAGTGACAAATGTTGGAGAGGCTGTGGAGAAAAGGGAACCCTCATACACTGTTGGTGGGAATGCAAACTGATACAGCCACTATGGAAAACAGTATGGAGATTCCTCAAAAAGTTAAGAATAGAAATACCTTATGACCCAACCATCCCACTACTGGGTATCTATCCTAAGAAGCTGAAATCAGCAATTCCAAAAGTTCCATGCACCCCTATGTTCATCACAGCATTATTCACAATAGCCAAGTCATGGAACCAGCCTAAGTGCCCAGCAACTGATGATTGGATAAAGAAGATGTGGTATATATATATACAATGGAATACTACTCAGCCATAAAAAAGGACAAAGTCGTCCCATTCACAACAACATGGATAGACCTTGAGGGTATTATGTTGAGTGAAATAAGCCAGACAGAGAAAGATGAACTCTGTATGACTCCACCCATAGGTGGTAGTTAACATATGGACAAAGAGAACTGATCGGTGGTTGCCAGGGGAAAGGGGGGTAGGGGGAGGGCACTAGGGGTGAAGTGGTGTACCTACAACATGACTAATAATGATGTACAACTGTAATTTCACAAGGATGTTAACTTTCATAACCTTAATAAAAAAAAATATGAGCAGGAATTGTGCTCAGTGGCGGGGTCCATTAACCTCTTAGTCCCAGAACCTCCAGATACATTATTTCTAGATTTTCCCAGTTTACATGAAGGTTCTTAGAGCTGGAGTGCTTATTTATATCATAGCCTTGCCTTTTCTTTAGTAAATAATCTTATGACAAATACAGAACCTCTGTTCCTCAGTTTTTTTCATCTGTAAAGTGGTAATAATACCCTTCATAGGATAGTTATGAGGATTAAAGGAAATAATATATATGAAGTGCTCAGAACTATGTCTTGAACAGAATAATCGCCTAAAATGTTAGCTCTTACTAAGATTATTTAGACTTTCATATATTTGTCTTGTTGGAGTGTCATAAAGTAAAAGTAGCAATTGCACATTGTAGGGTAGGATAAGGAGAATTATACTCAATTAAAAAGGCATCACCTGCATAGGAGAGAGATTCTGAGTCAGAGATACTGGCTAAGTGAAAACTATTTTGTGTGGCATAAAAGAATTTCTCATAAGAATTGACCAACCCTCTTGTCCACCTCCTACCCTGTCTACTCAGATTCCTTAGATAATGTCATATTCAAAGAAAATGAAGATGATAAAGTAATCAACTGACAACATCAAATGACAAAGATAATTTTAAAACAATAAAACTACTTTATAATCTAAAAATGCATCTATGAAGATTGTAAATGTTTGCTTGGCAGTGGATGGAAAGCCTTGAAGACTTCTCAGCTTTATAAGAGCTGGAATTCTCTTTCTCGAGGTGACTGCCAGGTCTCCCTGAGCCTGGCACAGTGCTCACACATAGTGACTGCTCAATTATTTTGCTGTTGGATGAACATGGGGCTTCCAGGATAAAAAATGTGGCAACAGTAGGATGATTAATAGCATAAGAGAAGGAGGCAGTGTTGTGTGTGAGGCTTGATCGCAAACTTCATGCATCAAAGTGACAAAAGTGTAAAAGCGATATATTATACATTATATATTTAAGATAGAAACTCGAAATGTTAACTGAGATTGGGCAATCCAATTAGACAGAATAATAATGCTGGGAGATTTCAAGTATCCATCCAATAGAGATGAAGGCCAATAGAGATCCAAGCCACGATGAAATCCTAAGTTAAAGCAAGGTATGTGGATGAGTTTTGTCCACTTCCTAGAATGGACTATCTTAAAATTCACAAAGAAAAATGCGATGTTGGCTTGATTCTTTTTTGGGAACAAAAAATCATGCCGTATTTATCTGTAAAGATAAATACCAAAGATAAGTACCAAAATTTAACACAATGATCATATGGGGAAAGGAAAATAAACAAGCAAAGAGACATTCATCATAAAATTGACATTTATAGATTGCAAATTGGCAAAATAAGATGTTAAGGACACCGTGAAAGGAAAAGAAGAAATTGAGGAAGAAGCAAATATAACAGTAAACCTCGGAGTCCAGTTTTCAAAAAGGAGACCTGCAATGAGAAAAATTGTCTTTACAGAAAGAGGAAGAGCAGTTAAGAGATGGGACCGGGGTAGCTCAGAACTGTGGCAGGTCAAGGGCATAGTAAACATTAGGCAAATCATAAAAATAATTCAGAGTCAACCTACAAGAGTCTCTAATGCCAATATTAATTTCTTTAAGCACATCAAAGGCAGAAGACCAGAGAGAAAAACACTTGGCAATGGTGGTGTGAAGGGTGCACTTGGGAAAGAAAGGGAGAGAGCAAGAAGAATCAAGAAATTCTTTGCTTGAGAGTATTCTAAGGAAGATATTAAAGAAATCTCTACTCCCAAATTGTCTCTTAGCAAAGACAGATCAGAGATACTAGATCAAATGCTAGTAAATGCTAGGTATGTTCTTCATGTAAATGAAAAACTAGATGAAATTGAAAAACTAGACTGATATCATCCATCCCAGTTTTTTGTCAAGAACATGCCTTTGCTCCACCTACTGTCCACCTTACTATGTGCATGGCAGCCATCTGCAGGTGTCTTCCCCTGCTAGGTTCCACATGGAGTGGTTCACACCCCGGTGAGAGGAACATGAAGGCAGATGACCAACTGCTTCAGCATCCCGATCGAGGCCCTGCTTTCCCGTCTTCTTCATGTTCTGTTCCTATTTCCACCCTGCCTTTCAAGCCCCTAGTTGCAGGCTATCTTTCCATGTGCACAGCCAATGGCCTTTTGGACTATAGAATCGCTCTTACTCTGCTCTGAATAAGTATATGCAGAGACCTGTTGTATATCTGGCTCATGACTTTGTTTGCCCAGTTCCTGGTGCTTGCTGATGGTTCTGTTTTCTCCTCCCCATCCAGTGGTCCCAGCATCATCTCTCATATCCCATAGGCCCTCTGCTGCTAATGACCTGTTGAGAGAGTTTTAAAGGAACTCAGGGGTGAAATTGTGGAGTCATCGGCATGAATATGCAAGCTGCCATAAATGGGCCACTCTGCTGTTTGATTGCCAAGGAAACTCACAACCATGAGCAAGAAGGGTTCTCTGGAGACCACAGAGTTATAGACCAGTGAACATCATTCTTTGTTGGGCAGACAGGTGGGATTTGTAATAAAAGATTATTCCACGGATCAACGAAGCCAGTATTTCTGAGATTTTCCCAAAGAGGTCTTATAATGGCAGAGTAGATTGAACAGGTATACCCTTTGTGTCGAAGAAGGTACACTCTGGGCATAATTTGACGAAATGTGATGCAAAAATGAAGCCTGTTTTAATTTTTTTATTTTATCTGATATGTTTATGTGAACCTTGCATTCTACTCACAATAACATTTGCTTTAGGAGATAAATGCTGTTTTAGATTCTGGTTCCTGAAAAAATGATGTAGCATGAGCTTTTAGCTCCTTGTCTAAAATCAACCATATAGAGGTTAGAGGGCAGCTCAAATCTGAGAAATGAATTCAAAAATAATAAGAAAACTTGAGCTGGCATGTGTGGAGAAGGGATGGGGGTTTTAGTAGCTTGGAGTAGGGGTTGGTCAGACACAGCAGTGGAAGATGGATGGGGGTCATTTCTAAATTTTGCTCTTGCTTTTCCTCCACACTGAGTTGGGCAATCATTGCTGACTCTGTCATCTCAGCAACAGCTAAGGCCACCTGGTGTTGGAAGGTAATATGAAGCCATGAACAAGGTTTGCTGGGGTAAGTAGCTGATGACCAATGACCTGGCTAACTGACTGCTCTCAGGCCTTTACTCCTCCATCCCATTCTCTTCCTAACTCCCAGGGCTACTGGATAATTACTAAAGAGCTGCTCCTTCCTAGAGCTCCTTTTCTTCTAGTAGCTAAAAAATTAGATCCTGAACTAGTAAACGAGGCAGCAAATGGGAGCAGTAATGCTGCCTATGCTGGAATCTTCCCCAGGGCTCATCCTTTTATTCCTTTTGCAGCTCACCGAGAAGGACACAGACTAGGGCCTGGATATTGGACTTTCTCCTTACATATTACTTGATATGGTAGCTCACATACTCAGGGGAACATGAGCCCACTGACCTAAATAAATAGACGTTTGAAAAGTCAAACTACAAAAAAGAAACATAGCAGACTATACAATATGGGGCAAAGTTACTGGAACCAATGAAATAAGACTTTACAATAAGCAAAACAAGGTACTCAATGAGCTATAGGAGGAGCTGAAACAGAAAAGTTCATACAAAGAATCAAGCAGAAATATTAGGTCTGAAAAAAATAGAGGTGGAAATCAAGAACACAAGAGCTGAGATAAAGAGCAAGATGTATACAGCTGAAAATGAATCGGTGAACTAGAAGTTCAGACTGAGGAAATCTCTTAGTGGGTGGCAGGAAAGAATAAAGACATAGAAAAATTAATAGAAAAGTTAGAGAGTAGAAGTAGATACGAGGATAATAAGAGTCCCAAGAAGAGACAAAAAAAAATATGTTTTAAAATTCTGACTAGTTATTTGACATTTTTTCCTCCAATGGTAGTAAAGTTCTCTCAGGGAGACGCACTACATTCATCTTACAGATTCGTACGCTGCCTTTACTGCAGAAATATCAGAGAAAAGATTTGAACTGCACAGTATGTGTGTCTGCATGTGCAGACCCATTGATGGTGGGGAGAAGTGATATGCTGGGGGCCATGATGTGTAAATGAACACTTAAGGCAAAACCAGACAGTGTGCTTTATTTTGACTTAAATTTTTTGCCAAAGATTTACACCAAATGCACATACACACACAGAGAAGTTATTCTGATGGTGTTGGTGTTGCTTATATCTGGGAAATTCATATAGAAGAAATGTGGAAGTCAACATAGCAAATTATAAGAAAAATTTGGTCATTTCTTCAGTTCTAGGATTGTTAAAGTGAGTTCATGCTGGTGTTTGCCATGATTCGTTCTCATGAAAACTTTCACCAAATTCCTTAGGTGTTTTCAATAAAACCTCTAGGTCTGCTCATACAACGAGGACTTTCCAATACTAAGATTCCTAACAGGTGTGCTGAGAAGTTGGGTAGATGGGTAGTGTCGTGCCGCTAGGTTTCTTGGTCATGTTAGACTAATCTCAGTCTTTGATTCAAAGTTAACACATTCTTCCTTATTCTTAATATCTGTGTTATGCTAGAAAATCCAGGAAGCTTACAATCACTTGAAGAAGGAGAGCAAGTACAATAGAGGGCCAGAGACATGAGGAAAGATGAAAACAATGTATCTATTTGTAATCCTGGAAAACCTAGGGCTAAAATAAACTGATGTTTTATTAAAGTTAGTTTATTAGAGCTAATAAATTCGTGACGAGCTCATATGGATTTGTTCACTAGATTTCAAAATATGGAACTTAGAGGGATCTTCTGAGGTACCCAAAGAGATAAATTGATACATTGCTCACACAATTGTTAATTTTACGTGTCAACTTAGCTAGACTATGGTTCTCAGTAGTTCTGTCAAACACTAGTGTAGATATTGCTGTGAAGGTATTTTGTGGATGTGAGTAACATTTATAATCAGTTGATTTTAAGTAAAGTACCTTCAATGGTGTGGGCGGGCCTCATCAAATCACTTGAAGGCCTTAAGAGCAAAATATGAGGTTTTCCAGAGAAGAAAAAATGCTGCCTCAAGACTAATGTAGAAATTTCTACCTGAATTTTCAGCCTTCTGGCTTGTCCTGCAAATTTTGGATTTGTCAGCCTCCACAACTGTGTGATCTAACTCTTTAAATCTCTCTCTCTAGATATCCTATTGGTTCCGTTTCTCTGGAGAACTCTGACTGATACAATTCACAAACTCAGGGAATTTTCAGGATAGAGAGACATTAGACAACTCAATTTATTGAAGTAAAATTTATAGGCAAAAGATAGCTTTAGATTCATTCAAATCCTATTGCTTTTACCTTCTTAATATCTCCCATAGAAAACCAATTTCATTACTTCCATGGTGAAACCAACCCAAACTACCTTTCTCTCAAATGGACTAAACAAATAGCTGCATAGCTAGGCTTCTACCGTGCGTCATTATGCCTATCCCCTCTTGCCAAAGGATCCACGACAGTTTGAAATGCTAATCCAATCCCAATTATCTTTACTCCCCACCCCTTTGAAGGATACATGTGGTCTGGCCCTACCTATTTTTCCAGACTTATCTCACTCCAGGCTATTTTTTATCATACCATTCTCAATCCTAGCCACACAGATCTCTTCTAGTCTTTTACGCTTGTGATATTTCATCCCACCAGAAAGCTTTTTCAATGTTGTAAGCATAAAGTGCTTTTCCCTGTCTTTTTTGTCTAGGAGAAATATTACTCATTCTTTAGAGAGGTTCTATTGTCAGTTCTTCAGGGGAGCTATCCATGACCTTGACCCAGTCTATTTCCATTATTTTTTTTTCATTAAGATTTTTTATTTTTCCTTTTTCTCCCCAAAGCCCCCTGGTACATAGTTGTGTATTTTTAGTTGTGGGTCCGTCTACTTGTGGCATGTGGGACGCTGCCTCAGCATGGCTTGATGAGTGGTGCCATGTCCGTGCCCAGGATTCGAACTGGTGAAACCCTGGGCCGTGGAAGCAGAGCGCACGAACTTAACCACTCGGCCATGGGGTTGGCTCCTCTATTTCCGTTAATTATATGCTTTCACAGCACCCTGTAACTCTCATTTGTAGCAGTAACCACAACTCAGATTTTATGTTTGATTATGGTATAATATGACTGGTGTCTATCTGCTCCACTAGATTGTAAGCCCCACAAGAACAGGCATCATGACTGTTTTGTTCATCTCTTATTCCCAGCGCTTAGCACAGGGTGTGACATATAGCCACTCAGTAAATATTTGATGAATAAGTCGATTTATGGATTTATGAATCATTCATCCAGAGTGATGGAACCTAGAGACATTTGAGATTACATCTTAAACACCTGACTTTTGCAAAATATACTCTGATGTCATTTATAAATCAATATTTAGATTAAATGGATCAAGGAGAAATATATCCTTTTGATTCCATTTTACGTGATAAATCACACATATAAGTTTGAAGTATATAAGATGCCCTGAATCTAGGTAAGCCCTAACTTGTTTTTGGCTGTGAAAAGGTGATATGTTTTTAGATGATGCTCAGCAGAAAATATTCATGTATCTGTTATGAAGTTTTGCTTGGCAATCAGTAGAGAAAGGAAGAAGCAACTTAAATCATTTAGAGTGCTGCTGATTCACAAAATGTAAGAGTTTAATGGAGACTTTGGCCAGCAGCTTAAATGTTATTAAGTGCATGATAATGGCATGCTTGGTTGATTAGCTGAGTTGGTTAGATTGAAAGATACGACGGGGGACAAATATGAGTCAAGCAGGAGCAAATGCATACAAGAAGCTGAGAGTTTTTGCTGTTCTTCAGGTGGCTCGATAATTTTTCAGAAATTGATAATAGCAAGTGTAAAGGAACGTCATCCTTATATTATAGACAAGGTTTACAAAATGTCTCTAATAAATCAGATTTATTTGACTATAATAGAATTAATTTAATAATATGATATCAAATTGTAAAGAGTCTCTGGAGGTCATTTAGCTGAACTTCCCGCCTCCCTAAATGGGGAGGTACCTAGCCATCTCCAGGGGGGATTGTCAAGGACATTTGCAGTGATTAAGGAGTTTACTACTTCCATCAAGAAACTTCTGTTTTCAGACAGCTCTGATTGTTAGAAAATCATTTCTCTTCTTATGACTAAACCTACATGTCTGTAATTTCCATCCTTGGGTCCCAGTTCTGGATCTACATAGAATAAATAGAATATGTTTCCCGCTTGTCTTCACCTCTTTCACCAAATGGGGGTGTTGCCATCCTTAGGCCAAACAGGCTCAGATCAGTAACCATTTCAAACTTTCTTGATAACTGTCCTTTCTTGTAGAGGCTTCTGCTTTAAAAAATTTCTTCCTTAAATATGCTAATAAGAACTGAACACAAGACCTGTATTTATTCTGGCAAGGACAAAAGACAAAATGCAGTTGGACTCTTAGTTCAGCTGATTTGGAAATTGTGTTCCTGTTAAAATTGCTTATATATATATATACATATTTTTTTATTTTTTTTGCCACAATTATAGACAGTTAGATCAGCTGAATTTGCATCCAATTGAAATTCCAGGCCTTTACCCATGATTTGCTGTTAGACTCTTTTTCCTTTGTGTGGTTATAAAATTGGCTTTTTTAGTTTTTGTGCAAAGCAATTCATTTTTCCATATAAAACAAAATCATCAATTGCAACTCATTTCTTTCTAGATATTGTGATCCCTCTAAATCTTCATTTAAAGCTATGTAATTTATCAATTACTCCTAGATTTATGCATGTGAAAATTGATAAGTATGCCATTTGTATCTTAATCTAAGATTATGATAAAATGCTAATTAGGACCAAGCAAGAGCGTTAGAGAACATATTCTCCCCTCAGGCCCATAACTATCATTTATCCATATTCTATGCATAATTGTTCAAGTAGCTGGGAATCTATGTAGCAGTACCATCTTCCAGTTCATATTTCTCCATGATTTCTCCAACAATGCTAACAGAGACTTTACCAAACTCTATTGACATTTGATAATAAAGATTCTTTTAAAAAATTATTTTTCAGCTATGGAGGACCCTGAGGTACATGGCATTGTCAGGACCTGGTTTTTTTCTCTGTTTTGGATCTGCTTTCTTCCGGGTTGCCCTAACTGATGCAGATTGTCTCTACATGGTGGTCTTGAGCAAATCCAGGATTATATACACAAACCTCCATGGGTAGTCCATAGTTAGCAGATAAAGGCAGCACCCTGTCAGTTACAGAATTCTCTGATTGTTTCTCGCTGAGTCTGTGCTCATTCCTGAACCAATCACGATGGTCAGAGGGATGAGACACTCTCCAATGTGATTTTTTGGTGAAACTTTGATCATGGAAAATTTCAAGCATGTATGTAACAAAGTCGGTAGGGTAGTATAATGAACCCCTATGTACTATCACCAGGATTTAACACATCAATTAGAGCCAATCTAGTTTCATTCTCTTCCTCTTACTCCCTCAATATTATTTTGAAGATAATCTTGGACATCCTATTACTTAATTTGTAAATATATCAGTATACATCTCTAAAACAAAAGGGCTTTTTAAAAAAGTAACCATAAAATTATCACAACTAAAAAAAAATCCCAATAATTCCTAATATCATCAAATATCCATCAGTGTTCAAATTTCCAATTCTCTAAAAAATGTTCTAAATTGTTTTAATAATATATTTCTTCAGAATCCAAATAAGATTCAAATATCATGGATGAATGATGTCTTTTAAATCTCTTAATCTCTAGGCTTCCTTCTTTCCCCCCTCTCTCATTTCTAGTCTGTTCTCTCTTATGCATATGGCACTTTTTTTTTTTAATTTTTCAATTTCTTTGTTGAAGAACCTGGGTCATCTGTTCTAGAGAGTTTCCCACACTCTAGATTTTGCTGATTGCATCCCCTTGGTGGAATTTAGCATTTCCTATTTTCTGTAAATTCTTAAGTTGACCTAGCGGCTTGATCAGATTGAGTGACGATGTTATCAACATGACTATTTTATTACTGATGTTGTCCTCGTCCATAGGAGGTACACAATGCATGGTTGTTAGCAGTCCCTAATATTCACTGTCTAGATAGATTATTGATCCATTTAGGTATGGTGGTATTTTACTTCTATCATTCCTTCTTCATTTATTACCCAGAGTATTTCTGTAAAATGACACTTCCTTTTATTTTGATTTGGTTACCCTGTGGTATAATTGTATGGGAAAGCTAGTGTGAATGCCTGATTCTTTCCTTTTATTCTTCAGTTTTCATATAATGAACTGAATCATCAGCAAAGTGATCAATTTGGTTTAAAAATTTTTTTTGACTATTATTTGAACTAATAGTTTGAAATATATTTGAATATTTCAATTCACTGCAGTTTTTATTCAAATTGATGCTTCAATTTCCTCACTTTTGCTAGAGGGAGCCTTTTCAAATTGGCTTTTGATTTATTCTGACTCCAACTTAACAGTCTTTGAGAATTTTCTCTGGTATGTCAAAATATTCCAGAGTCATCCAGAAATAAATCAGCCAGTTCTGTAAGAAGTCCTGGTTCCTTTAAGTGTGAACTGATGTATATATAGAGACTACAACTGGACAGTAGAAGTGCATATTGCTACTGGTTTGGACATTGTTTCTAAGTCTTTTCAGTGAACAGAGTTAGGATATATTGTTTAAAGATAAAATATATCATGAGTTTATTTCAACACTTCCTTGACTTTCCAAGTGAGGATAACAGGGTTTTTACTTGACTTCTTTCTTTCACCTATATCGCCTTTGTGCCATGGCAGGAATTACAGTTCTCCATGATGATGCTAGAAATTCTGGAATGCCCACATCTACTCATTCGCTTTATTTTGTATTAGATGCAAAATTTACAAGATTACTTCAAATAATATTGATTAGTTAGAGCAGTTTAAGACACTATTTGCACTTTTCTTTTCCTTTAGGATAAAGAAATGTAAAGTTCAGTCCTGTAAACTTGAATTGGTGTGTTTTAAAGACTTTCGGAATAGTTCATCCAAGTGAATACATATTTAGGTTCATTTATTTCATTTTTAATTGAAGAGATTGATTTGAAATTTTAACATTGTTAATATTGTTTGGGAAAATATCGACATAGTTCCAAACTCAAATCTCAAAAAGGTATATTCAAAGAACTCAAACTCTTTCTCTGTTCCTTTCACTCTATTCTGTCTCTTTTCCTATAAAACCATTTTTTAAAAACTTATGATCTATTCTTGCATTATTTGTTTTTTGATCCTTCTTGAGTATACTTTTTGGTGTTTAGGAAGGTTGCATTTTTATACTAATGTTTACTTTTATACTAACACCTTTATATGATATTCTAAGTTCCTTTTTTTTTTTTTAACTTTAGTTATTTACTATGGTTCTCTACTATTAGCAATACTGGAATTAGCTAGAAACCACTTTTTCCCATCCAGTCTTTCTCTACCAGCATTTGATCTAAAGTAATATTCTTTTATCCTAGGTTGAAGGCATAAGGCAATCAGAAAGTCTATTCTACTTTCATGTTTTCTTCTCTTTATCTCCCCAGTTGTGATTGTTGTATTTTACCTACATTTTCAGGGCACAAAACTGTTATATACTATATTCTTTCCCTTATAACTATCACATAATTTTACTTCTACAGGTAAATATCTTTTCAGTGCTCACCATAGTGTCTGCCTCTTATCTCCATCTTTCAGAATGTTATTTTTGTTTTATACAATGTTCAGGATTTATAATTATACTTAGCAAGTGGAATAGAGAAAAGCGTTGTCTAATTCATTTTCCCAGAAGTCAGATGTTTAGGCCTTTAGGAAAAGCATTTTATGTTATTTATTTTGAAACAATCTCAGTCTTACATAAAGTTTCAAGTACCGTAAAAAGATTCTTTCTTTTTTTACTTACCTGAACTATTTGCTGATATGATGCCCTGTTATCCTCAAATACTTTACTGTATATTTTTAAAAGCAATGACGTTGATATATGAATCCTGATACACAACTCAGATTTTAATGATTATTCCAATTAATGTTCTTTATAATAAAGTTTCTGGGTCAAAAACTATATGTTATACTAGTTTTTATCTCTCTTTAGTCCACTTTAAGCTTGAAAGGTTTCTCAATCTTTCATTGAGTTTTATAACATTGACACTTCTGAAGATCACAGACAGGTTGTTTTGTAGAATAACCCTCAGTTTGGGTTCTTCTGATGTTAATTCGTAATTAGATTCAGTGTTTTGGGCAAAAATATTACAAACGTCACATTTTGTTCTTCTCTTTACATCTTATCAGGTGACTCCTGGTTTCATTTTCTCACATAGCTGATGGTGTTATCTGTGATTACTTGATAAAGTTGATTTGTGTATGATTTTCTCATTGTAAATTACTCTTTTTCTTCTGTAATTAATAAATATTTGGAGGAAGGTTGTACTTTAGAACTAGATAAATATCTTGATCTTTGTCAAACTTTCAACATAGTCCTTGTTTATATCAGTCTGGATTCATGGATTTTGATTTTGTGTAATAGGTTATAATTTGTTAATGTCATTGCTTATTTTGATTCTCAAATTATCTGTTTTGACCATTGAGAGCTGCTTCAAGCTGGCTTTGACATGTTCTTATCATAATTTAAGTACTTTCTTACTTCCTGGCACAAGAAGATATTCCTGGCTTATTTGTACTGTCCCTACGCCGAGCTTGGAATCAGCCATTTCTCGAAGGATCGTTGGTTTCTTTTAGTGGAGAATGTTATTTAGAAACCAAGCTATGAGGGTTAGATGTGTTAATTGCTTTTTGGGTATCACTGTCTCTAGGCTGTCTTAGTGAACAGACCTAGGTGATATATGTGTACACATATGCATATTTACATCTATAGCTATCTATCTATATTGAAAACCATAGACTTTCATTGGTACCTCCAATTCCAATCCACTATTCCAGATTCACTTTAGTTTTCTCCCTTTGAAAATTTGTAGCTTCTCAGCTTTCCTGAGAGTAAGAAACCAGACTCCTCTTCTTAATATATTTACTTATTTTTATCATTTTCCTGCGTACATAACCAATATCCCACTGCTGCTGCTGCCTCTTCTACCTAATGTGGCTCTCTTCTTGATCCTTCCCTACTCTACATGGGGCCATCCTTCTGTTAGGAAACCCTTCATATCCTGCCTGTGCTTGAACTCCCCATGCTAAGCCACCTGCCAAACCTTTCGTGTCCACACTGCTTAGCACATTCAGGCTCTGAAACCCCGTGCTGGTCACCTCTTTGACCCGCTTTGTGGATGTCCTCTTCACTCTCCTCCGGCTGTTACACCTTACTATGGGCCACTGCTTTTTCCCCTTCCTACCGCTGTTGAGGTGCCTTCCAGCTTGGTTCCACCTAATGCCTTCGGAGTGAGTTGTTCGGGTAGGTAAGAGAAGTGAAAAAAAAAAAAGGGGGAAGAAGAAAAGGGGAAAGTGCAAAACTGACATTAGGCTATTTTTAAAAGAAATGTTTCTGTCATGCATATCCTCCTTGTTGACATTCGACATGTTGTGCCAATTTTATGTGGAATGTAACTTGAGGATTATCTGCACATCATTTTGTTAGATATGATGCCCTGAGTTTTGGGGCTGTGAATATAGTTTCCTATAAAAACATCAGGTGAAAAACATTATACTGAGAGATATATATGTTTCATGAAGTTTGAGTATTAAAAACCAAGTGGCATTCTACTAGCAAAATGTTAACTAGGGAGATGTTCTACGGTTGCCTGATTAGCAAATATAACCAAACAGCATAGTAAAATAATAATATTCTCTGACCAAGTGGAACCTTATTCCAGATATATCAGAATGGGTCAATATTAGGAAATCTATTTATTGATCTCTGTGTTAATACCTTTTAAGAGAATGCTCGTGTTATCTTAGATGATGGAAAAACATTTGATAAAATCCATTCTTGACAAACATCAATTTTAAAAATAAATATATAGTTATCTCAAACCGAAAATCAGCATCATGATTATTGGTGAAATACTAGAAAAATTTCTGCTTCATCAGGAATAAGGCAAGGATGCCCATTAACATGCAGATTATTAAAGTTTTTTCTCAGAGTTTAGGAATGCAAATGGATGAGAAAAAAGAAGCAGAAAATAACAAATAAAAAGCATAATAATATAATTATCTACAGATGTTATAATTGTCTGTTTGAAAATCCAAGATAATTAACCAAAAAAACACTATAAATAAAAAGAATTCAATAAGATGTCACAATATAAAAATTAATACACCAAAATCTGTTGCCTTCCTATAGATAAACAAAGCCAGTGAGAAAAATGCTGGCTAAAAAGATCCCATTTATAATAGAAACAACAAAAACAATGTAATTATAGGAATAATTTAACGAGAAATGTTCAAGAGGAAAAAAATGTATAAACATTAACGAGAAATGTTCAAGAGGAAAAAAATGTATAAACATTACTGACAGTTACAAAAAATAATTCAAACATATGAGAAAGCTTACCTTCTTTTTCGTAGGAATATTCAGTCTCAGAAAGATGTCATTTTTCTCATAAATTAATATATAAATAAAATGCTATCCCCCCAAAATATCAACAGGCCTTGATTTAAGACTTAACCAAGGTGATTGTGAAATTCACGTGGAAAAATTAAGAAATAAATATATCGAAGAGAAACCTGAGAAAGAAGAGTCACAGGAAATCAATTTTGAAACTGTTATAATTAAGATAGGGGGCTGGCCTGGTGGCACAGTGTTTAAGTTCGCATGTTTCACTTCGCCGGCTGGGGGTTCGCCAGTTTGGATCCCAGGTGAGGACCTACGCACCACTTGCCAAGCCATGCTATGGCAGGTGTCCTACATATAAAGTAGAGGAAGATGGACATGGATATTAGCTCAGGGCCAGTGTTCCTCAGCAAAAAGAGGAGAATTGGCAGCAGATGTTAGCTCAGGGCTGATCTTCCTCAAAAAAAAAGAAAAAAAAAAGACAGGATGGTACTAATGTATGAGTAGACAGATTGATGGAATTGAAAAGATTCCAGAAATAGATCCAAATGTTATGGAAATTTAGTATGTGTTAGAGATGAATTGCATCTAATAGTGGAGAAAACACAAGTTATTTAATAAATGGTTTTGGGCTAACTGAGTAACCTTGTGGAAAAATGTCATTGTCTGTCTTCTTCCATCTAAAGAAATTCCAGTGAGGTTAAACACTAAAATATCAAGAAGAAATTATGAAAGTTATAGAAGACCACATAAAAGAGTTATATTTGGACAACTGGAGTAGAGAAGGCTTTCCTAAATATGACACAAAATCACGGAGACGCTAAAATCAAAGAGGGATAAACTAGATTTCATCAAAATTTAAGAAGCAAACTCAACAACAACAAAAACTTATAGCGACGTCAACACATAGTCACGTGAGATATTTCACGCACATATCATACACAAAATCTGAATTTTTATAACATGTAAAGAATACCTTCAAATGAAGAGAAAATGACCAACAAAAAGGCTCCGTACAGGCTGTGAAGATTATGCGCCGTGTAATTCCAGGGGAGCCATTCACATTGAAGTGACTCTTACACAGCTCATTGCAGCCCCAGTCAACAGCCCAGTGGAAATATGTTTAAAGGACATAGAAAAAGTGATATGCAGGAAATAACTATCTTGGCCCTTAAACATATGAAAAGATAATTAAGGTTATTCATAGAAAAAGAAATGGAAATTGAATTTATAATGTTATCTTTTCTTTTGATTTATTTTCTTGGCAAAATTAAACATGAAAAAAATTGATACAGTGAAGTAGTTAACCTCATGTATAGTTGAAGAAATGTAAATTGGTTCAACCTCAATGAGGCCAGTTTGACAAATATTTATTAAAAATTAAAACGTGAATATCCTTTGATTCAGCAATTCTATTTCTAGGAATTTATTCCTCAAATATATTTGCATATGTTTCCAATGACACCCTACAAAGATATGCATTACAACATGGTCTGTAGTAGCACAGAATGAGAACAATTTAAATATCTATCAACAGAGAAGTAATTAAGAAATTAATGGTAATCCATTAAATGGAATGCTATGTCAGCGCTAAAAAGAATGAGGCAGTTTTGAATGTATTAATATGAAATAATTCCCTATTTCTCTCTTTCTCTCCCATCTCTAGCTCTCTCTCTCTATCTCTCTCTCTCTTTCTATCTCTGTTTCTGCCTCTCTCTGTCTCTGTCTCTATCCCTATCTTTCCCTATCCGTTCCTATCAATAGGTAAGTGAAAAAAGATTTAGAATAGGTAAATCATCATTTCTGAGTGTGCGTGTGTTTTTATGTTTGTATCTCCACGTGCTTGCCTATGCATTGAATATCTTCAGCAGAGCATCCAAAAAATTGGAAACCTCAGTTGACTCTAGGAAAGCTGACTGAGTGGCTGAGACAGTGGTAGGAGGACACTTACATGTATCTCATAGGACACATTTTGTTCCTTTTGCATTTTTCCTCCCACACATATAATATCTACTTTAATTAAATATGGTGTCTATTTCAATTGCATAATTGACACGTAAAGATATAGACTGGGTAGCTGCTGAATGACAAATGTGAATCAGTTTGGAGTGTGTTTATCAATAATTATCAAACAAATGCAGCAAAGGACTACAGAAAATCTATCTAAACTCAAATGTAACACATCATACACAACAGAGGATGTCTTGTTAAACATTTTCAGTCCCTATTAGAAATTAGCATGTAGTGATAGCTCTTTCTGAATAAAAGGAGAGGAAAGTAACAAAATTGATTAGCAAATACATTTAAACAAAGACAACCAAATGTGCCTAAGCCATAACTGTGAGAGTCCCAGGGGGTGGATTGAGATTATGCTATTCACCCTGCTTCCTCCTCTGTGCATTCAGAACATCTATTAGAGAACATACTTTCCATTTTATTATTCTATAGTTTGTTTATCCAGGAATTACTTTTTGTGGATTGAACCTCTGTCCCATCACTTACCAGATGTGTGAACTTAAAGAGTTTTCTCAACCTCCTTAAGCCTCAGGTTCTCCATATGCAAAAGGATGATAATAGTAGTCCCTAACTCTAGAATAGATATATGTAAACTGTAGTCGATTTATGTAAAGCATAATACATATATAACATATACAACAATAAATGTTCCATATGGTTCCTCCCTCCAACTTTCCTTCCTTCCTTTTCTTTGTCCTTGTCTTTCTGTCACCTGTGTGTTGCTCAGTGTTTTCTACATTCCTTTCTTCTTCCCTTCCATCCTCCTTTCCTCCCTTCTTTCTTTCCCTTTTTCTTCATATATTTATTTATTTCTCTCTTGAATTATCCAAAAATACTTTGAGTTGGTCCACAAATCACAAGGTGTAGCCACTGTAGACTAATTCATGGCCATCTCCTACAATAGGTTTAGTGTGGGTAGGATCAGATGCAAGGCTATTCTTTGACTATTGTCCTGGGTCCCAGAGCCCTTTGATTTCACTGCTCCCCTCGCTTGAATGAGTCCTTCTGATGCACTGTGACCCTCAGGCTCCTCTGTCCTGCCTTTTCACTTTAGCAACAGTTAGTTCTTGGTCATTTTGTCCACCAGTAGACATCAATCCTCCCACTGGGCTGCCATCCCAGTTCTCACTTGTATTTCATGGCTGGATCTTCCTGCATTTTCCCAGAGCAAGTTCACATAAAAGGCATCGTTAGAGATCGAGGAGGAGCATGTACTACAGATAATTGTTAATACTTTACAAAAGTAAGACATGATCTAATTCCCCCATTTATGCTGCAAAAAGTACCTGGCTTTTAGCATAATTGGTTGTACCCATCAACGCTTTTCCTACTTGTCCTTTGACACAGTTGGAACCCCAATAACTTCCTCTAAGACTTTTCCTGTCCAAAAATATGTCCAAGATGGCAAAGCCTCCTCCTGTGCTGCTGAAGACTGGTTTGTCTGCCTTTCTCCCCCAGAACCAGCTACATAATTTATATTCACTCATGTCTCAGCATTCACTTACATAGTATCAGGGTAAGCATGCCCAGATCACTCAGTTTGGAAGTTAGGTTTCTCTAGAAACCTGATTTCTTTAGAAATACCAGTCTATGGAAATACCTGGCCTGTGGGACTTCTGCAGAGGGACTCAGAAGGTGCAAAGATGGGGAGCACGGCAAGTGAAGCACTCAGGAGCAGGGAGAAGCTGCCTAACTGGACCAGCTTGAGGAGGAATGCAGGCTTATGCCTTCTGGTGGCAGGAGAAGGGTGAGGGCCCTTTGACTTAGAGGACTAACACAGTCGCAGATAACAAGGAAAATTACAGTTTCCCAGCCCTGGTGAGGGGATTCAGAGGATATTAAAACATGAAAATGATCCATTTTCAGGCAGAACGTATTCAGCTGAACTTTCCTAAATTTGAGAAACAGAAAACAGATGACATTTTATGTGTTTTTATCTCAAGTAACACGGGGCTAAAAACTGATTAGAAGAATAAAAATTACGATGAAAATCATGTAATGGATTTCTAGACCAAATATTAAAAATAAACTAGATTATTTGTTACTTTAAGTTTTTTTCCAGTTCTCTTATTACAGAGAATAATGGATTATAAAGAAATGATCTGGGGCTGGGCCCATGGCCGAGTGGTTAAGTTCGCGTGCTCTGCTTTGGCGGCCCAGAGTTTCACTGTTTTGGATCCTGGGTGCAGACATGGCACTGCTCATCAGGCCATGCTGAGGTGGCGTCCCACATAGCACAACCAGAGGCACTCATGACTAGAATATACAATCGTGTACTGGGGGGCTTTGGGGAAAGAAGAAAAAAGGAAAAAAAAAAGAAGAAATGATCCCTCTAAGAATGACAAGAATTCAAGGGTGTTGGAAGCAACATCTGGTGATAGTTTTGATTTTCTTCTTAAGAGTTGCTCATCATTGTATGACCCTGCCATCATGTGAGTGGCTGTAGAATCACTTCTTCGAATTTGTTTACTGGCTGCAGTGTTAGCCCTGTCAAGATTCTGACTAGTGTTTCTTTCTAAATAGTTTGGTTGTTAATGTTTAGCTAGATTAATAACACTAGTAAAAAATTTAGTAATATACGCTGAGTCAAAGACACAACTTTCTAATGATTAAATCACATATTTGTTTACTTATTCTTATTTTCTGTTTAATTCTCTGACATAATGTCTGTTGGAAATATGTTAAATCTTTTATGCTCAACAGACTCTCTGTTTAGATGATTTTACTTGTCCTCAATATCATACACTTTTTTAATCTCTGGAAAGGCTGCTGTTTATCTGAGAGCTGTATTCTCTCAGACCACACTTATCCCTGCCAGTTCCTTGTCTGACTCACAGCTGTCATGTTCTTGATGTGCTCTGACAGGTTACCTGCTGGCTCTCTCAAAGATGGGGGAACATTCTATCATATTTAACATTTAAATGATCCATGAGCATATTTTCCTTCTCCTTTGTATACTAAAGCCTTGCCCGACTATACCAGCATCTGATTCAAAAGCATTTCCTTAATATAGTTAGATACGCCCACTGCCATTCTCTTCTGTCAATCTCAACAGCAGGCAGTTTCATATAATATGACTTGTGCAATGAAATGTGCCACCAGTGTCTCTTTCCTGCCACCCTATTCCATGGAACTGGCTGGATTATACCCTCCAGTAATTGTGTTCTTAAATGTACATGTGCCACTTCTCAAACTGACCTTTTTACAGTCCTTGCCTGCTACCACATGGAACTTCTGTCCCATCTTCCCTTTCCTCTTTGTCTCTCTGTATGACAGCGACATAGCTAGAAGGCCGTGCAGCATAATAAAATAAACCTTGGTTTAGGATGAAAAAGATTTGATTTCTAATTTTCAATTTTCCACTTATTAGTCATGTAAGTCACATCACCTTCAGTTTTCTCGCCTGGAAATTGGGAATAATACTGTCTATATCGTGAGTACATTTGGGCAGACTTAATGCGTTAATATGTAGGTGGGTCTGGCTGATGCACAGTATAGTAGCGACAATTACTGAGGCAAGGAAATCCATGGATTTTTGAAGTAAATTCTCATAAGTAAAGGATCAGGGAGACCAGTCAGGACGTGACTTCCACGGTTCATATGAGAGATGCGGAGGGCCTGTCTTAGTCCATTTGGGCCATTGTAACAAAAATACCATAAACTGGTTGGGCTATAAACAGCAGACATTTATTTATCCCAGTTCTGGAGGTTAGAAAGTCCAGCGTCAAGGTGCTCACATGTTCGGTGTCTGGGGGAGGCCCACTTCCTGGTTCATATACTGCATCTTTTCACTGTGTTCTCACCTGGTGGAAGGGGAAAGGAACCCCTCTGGGATCCCTTTTATAAAGACACTAATCCTATTCATGATGGCTCCATCCTCATGACCTAATCACCTCCCAAGGGCCTCACCTCCAAATACCATCACATTGGGGAATATGGTTCAACATATGAATTTTGGGGGACACAAACATTCAGACCATAGCAGGACCTTAACATAGGTGGAAGCAATAAAAAAGAGAGAGCATAGGATGCATATGAGATGTCCTAAGATGACAACTTAAAAGAACTTGGTTAATTGGTTGAGCATCAAGAAGGAGTGGTGATAACTTTCTTGTTTTTATCTAACACTATGGTGATGTTAATCAGAGTAGAGAATAAAGAGGGCTGGCCATTTTTAGAACAACATATTGAGTTAGTTTTGGATGTGTTAAGTTTGATTTGCTTGTAGGACATAATGGATTCTTAACAAGATTTTATAAGTGAATGAATAAAATATCTGATTGAGAATTGGGTATATGACACTGAATCTCAGGAGAGTTTCTGGGATGGCGAGGCATGATTTGGCAATCATTACTACCTAGTGGGAGGTGAAGCTGTGGGAATCAATGAGACCTCCAAGAGGAATATGTCAAGTGAGACAAGCAAGGTGGCAATTGTTGAACTCATGGAGTTTTTAATTTCATGTTTCAAACACCAGTACCCAAGATTTCAAAAAATAATATTGCTCATTCAGTTTGTTTTCCGTACTGAGTAGTACTTCTAGATAGTAACATGCTTTGTTAAGACAGCACTGTGTCAGGTGTAGCACTTGCATAATTTTCTGCTTACTGGATACCTGATTCTTATCCATAACAAGTAGTATCCACCACTAATTCACTATAAATATTTCCTTGCCATTGACTTTAATAGAAACCATTGGGTTCTAACAGCTTTTAAGGAAAAAAAATAATGTTTATAAAGTCAGGAAGCAGATTACAATTATAATGTTGAAATGTGAAAAATATATGCATCATGGAGCTGAATTAATATAGTGTATTTTTATAGCTATACCAGGAAAATTGTTTAACTTATAACTTTATAAAGGACCACGCTATGAGATGAAAATTGCATATATTTTACTACACAGACAATTCAAGCATAATTCAAGGTATCATAATTCAAGACAATTCAATGTAAATACTTTATGGCAGAGAGCTATTTTCAAATTTTATTATTTCTTCACTAAAATAACCCCTAATAAGAAAATTAAAGAGAATAGTCATTTGTTCTATAGACTTTCTCTCTTTTTCCGTTGTTCTAAACTACGATGGTTCTTTCCTGTGTGTGTGAAGCAATTTGGTCCAAAGCTATTCTGAGTACAAGGTCCTTTTTACTCCTTGTGACTTGCATTCACCTTTTTAATCTAATGGTGTTAAAGTGTTTTTTGTTTTTAATATTAAGGCTGTATCAGCTGGTTTCTTAAGGAGGAGATTTATTGGTTTCCAGATTCCACTTTTGTACATGAAGTCTCACAAATAGGAACATTTCTACACTGTTTATTACAATATTTCAATGGAATGATGGTTTTTGCATTTTTCTAATATGAGTTAGTTACATGAAGTAAAGTCAGAAGTGAATGATAAATTAGAAAATAAGAACATGGGTTTTCAATTCCTCTTCCTTCCTCAATCTTCATTAATAAACACCTGATCAGTATCTTATGTGCTCATATTCCAAGGTATTTTCACTAGCCATGTTAGTATGTTATCTATCACCAATTTTATCTAAGGCTAAGGTCTCTCTGCAGAAAGGTGTAGCTCTCTTCCAGCACTTTGCATGACTTGTGTGTCTAGGAAATATGAATACTCTCATCTCCCAGTAATGTGAATTTAACAGTATTTCTGAGGTCAAGGATTTAGAGGGAAACCCTTATAAATGTTTATAAAACTTCATTGGTGGACTGTTTGTATATATTAATTGTATTGTTTGACTGCCCAGAACATTTTTGCTGTATCTTTTATTAAGAGAGAGTTGTCAGCCTCACTTCTATCACCAATTGCAAGTTGGGGGGCTGTTCCCCAAGCCACACCCTGTTTTAATTCATTAGAAATGCTCACAGAACTCACCAAAAGCTCTTATACTCACAGTTGTAGTTTATTACAGGGAAAAGATACCAATCAAATCAGCCAAGAGAAGAGATCCATAAGGCAGAGTCCAGGAAAAGTACCAAACATGGAACTTCCGGTCACCCTCTCTCTGTGCGTCCAGGAGAGTGTTACTTACTGGCATCAAGGTGTGACAATACACGTGGAGTATTGCCAACTAGGGAAGCTCACCTGAGCCTTGGTGTCTAGTATCTTTCTTAGGGACCCATCATGTAGGAATGGTTGGCTGCCCACATGGCTGACCTGTGTCCAGCCCCTCAGGAGGTCAAGCTGCAAGACCCAAAGCGCCCACTTCAAGTCATGTGGTTGGTGTGGCTCAGATGCCCTGCCTAAATCACATTGTTACTATCTTGCTGAGCCAAGGCCGCCGGGAAAACATACAGATAGTCTGTGGTGTCTTTCATTAACCTTTCTGTCATGTGTGCAATAGGAGACAATCGAGAGTATCATAAAGAGAAGAAGGGAGACAGAAAACAAGGGTGAGATACAGACATGGAGATGGAAGTACAAGTGAAATTAGAACCCCACTTGAGGCTCTGAATCAGGATGAGGCCACTTGTGGATCAGTTGGGGACACCCCTGAATTCCTCATAGTATATATGATTAAATTTCATTGTTTGCCTCAAATATTTTGAGGTAGAGTTTCTTACTTGCAACAGAAAGACCTCTGACTGATACAGGGATCCAAAGCATAAACATCAGCTGTTATTGGGAAGGGAAGTAACTTGACACGGAGAACTCTCAGATAACTGAAGCCCTTAGCCCTAGGAGAAGGGACAAACAGGCCGTTCCTTTCTATTAAATTCTAATGACCCAGTCACAGCATTAATCCCTAGGGCTTGAGACCCTTTTTAAGCTGAACTCGCAGTCTTTTGCATTGCTTGTCAACCAGGTCCTACATCCTTCACAAGTCACACTGGCTGTGCGCTTCCTAAGTTTCTTTAATAAAGCCTTAGAAGAGAGACTGCATCAAAAAGCTCTGGAAAGTTTCTAACTTGCCATTAGACACTCCTATATCCACTCTTTCATTAAAAGGTAATTCATGAGCGAAGAAATTTGCTAAAACAGATTTCGGAAACAGAAGCGAAGCTTAAAATAACAATGTTTAATATAAAATGTGTTAAAAGTTAGTAATGGCTCTGAAGTACAAGCCATGCCTCGCTGGTGTTTAGGTCTTTAAAAAAATAGATGTAACCTATGTTTCAATCTTTATCTATAGTGCAGGCCCAGAGCATCAGTTTTAGGAGTCTAACATTGGACATCCCCCTGACAGGACTCCTGCGACTGTGTGCTCTTTCTAACATGTAGTAATCTATCTCACACGTGTAATACAACAAAAGCTCTTAAGGTTAGTGCACACAGGCACACACACCTCACAGAGCTCTGACGCTTAAGCCTGCAAGGTCAGATTCAGAAACATATAGCAATATTCTTGGATAGTTGGTGATGACTCCGCAGCTTTATGTACTTCTCTTTACAGCACTAACCAAAAGAAAGTCCAAATGTCTACCAAGAATAGAATGAATAAACTGTAATATAGACATAGGATGAAACACCATATCACAATGAACATGATAAGTTGTGGATACATATGAGTGAATCATAAGACATACTATTGAATTAAAGAAGCCAAACATAGTATAATAAATATTTTATTATCCTATTTATATAAACTTCAAAAAACAAGTAAAATGGAACTATATTGTTTAAGAGTGTACAATTAGGTAGTAAAACTATCTAATGAATACGTAGAAATTGATTTCCATAAAACAGCATATTGGTACTGCTAGGGAGGAGGGAAGGGATTTGTTCGAGAAGGAACATGCAGACAGCTTCTGGAGTCCTGTTGATATTCATTTCTTGACTTGGGCAAAAGTTAAACAGGTGCTTATTTATTGAACTACACTTTTATGCTTCACACATTTTTCTCTCCATAGGTGACAATCCAGATACAAGAGGGTTAAAAAATGACTGTTAGCAATATGGTCCCTGGTGCAGAAGAAGGAAGGAAAAGAGAACAGAAGTCTGCTGCTCCTCGTCCCCAGGCAGGACTGAGCCCTGGATTCTGCTTCTAGTGAAATGACCTTGGGTGACTTGGGTCTCAGAGGAGAGGAGAGATGAGAGTGGTTCTTGCTGAGAAGGGGGCAGAGCTGTGGGCTCTTTTCTGGATCCTCCTTTTTACCTCTAGAGGAAGCACATGGGGCCTCTGCCCAGTAACCCTGTCCCATAGCAGTGGGACATAGCAGCCCATTACCTCCTCTATTTACAAGGGCCCAGCTCCCCACCCTCCTATCACCAATTCTCTTGGCATAAAAACCAGACAGAATAGGACACAGTTAAACCCCTCAGCCAGCACCTTGACCTCTCTCAGTCAGGCCCCCAGCCTCCTCTTCTGCGTCAAAGAAGATGCACCTACCTCCCTTGGCTTGGGTGAACGTAGGGGCAAATCCTCTCAGTTTGGATCCTACAATAAGTCCATTTTTCTTTATCTCCACTTCACAGTACTTCCCTCCCCAGGGACAAAGGAAAAAGAAAATAACTCCTGCTGTGGCTATTGGAAGTCATCAGCAAACTTCCCCCACTGAGCCCTTCTGTTCTAAAATTTGGCTAGCAATTCTCCTAGCAACAGAATTAATGACTCCCACCAGAATTTGCTGGAGATATAACCGTTCTCACTGAAATGATAATGTGATCTTCCCTTGCCCAAATTTGTGATCAAGAAGATCTAAGACTGCTTTGGAGTGAGGGAATCTGTGGTAGAAATGTTTGTTACTTTGTAATGTTTTTCAAGCTTGAGCTATTTCATTAAATTATTCTACAATTATCGATTGAAGGAACACCTTACATGGTAAAAATGATATTGATCCCTCTGGGGATGTAAAAATGAGTAGGTAAGAGTCCCTTCCATTCTCTAAAGAAATGCATTATTCGGTGGAGGTGAACAAGATAAAAACAGTAATAACACAAGTTAGAACATGAAAGGGATTGAAAGACACTGCCTACAGAGTTCAAGGGAGGGAGAGATAGCATTAATTTGGAGAAAACTGTGTAGACTTCAGAGAGGAGATGGCATTTGGTGTGGACTGGAAGCAATTAGTTTGTTGATCAGGAGAAGAGTTTCCACGTAGAAGGAACAGTACAAGTAAGACACAAAGGCAAGAGCTATGGGGCATAGTCTGGGGTTCCTGGAGTGTAGTGAACGTGCAAAAGCCCTGGGACCAGATTGTAAAGGTACTGAATGTCCAGCTAAACTTTTGTCGGTAGATCTTGTTGTTCTAAGGCTAATGTTCTATTTCCCTAATTGCTTCTGCATTTATTAATTGGAATGCGTCTTTAAGAAAAAGCTGTTCCTCCTCCCCCTTTAGTTGATTACATCACTGGTTTGTGTCAATGTGGACTCATAGATGTTTGTTCTTTGATCATAATCCAATGCTACTATTATTTATTTTTTGCTCAAATTTTCCCAATTTTGGCCCTCAAGTGCTCTTACAGGTTGGCTCCTATGTCTTTTTCATGTATTTTCATCCTCCTATATGGTCCCCCCTCTTTTGAGCACTTCCTTTCTTTCTAGACCACTAGATGCTCCAGGCTTATCTTGGATTTTCCCTGCCCCACCTTGGAAATTAACCACTTCTCTAAGAAGCCTGATTCCTTTTACTGGAAAATAGTATTTATAAATGAAGATCTAGGTGCTAGGTGTGCAAATTGCTGTTGAGCTATCATTGCTCTCAGCAGACAGAGCTAAAAAATATCTGTATGTCTACCAAGCCATATACACATACCACATACGTATTTAATTATATGTCAGTCTATCTGAATAGATATTAAAAAGCAAAACCTCCCCTAATCTGGTACGTCTAATTCCAACCCAGTAACCCAGGGTTTGCTCTAGCCATCCACCTTTACTTATTTGTAGCTTCTTCCTCCAACAGTGAGAAACCTGACTGTCAATGTCTGCAATACATTTACTCATTGTTTAAGCTAGTATACATAGCAAGTTGTTGCTGAATTATTACTAACTCATACCACTGTGAAAAACAAGTCACCTCAGCGGTTTTGTCTTTAGTGTTATAATATTCAGTTGAACACTGATTTTCAAAGCCACTTAGGTCAATTCATTTCTTCCCAACCACTTCAGTGTGGTTATGTCATCCATTTGAATCATAGTTAGATGTGTTTGTCACAGTCTGCATTCCATCTGTGGTTCTTCTCACAGCATGGTTGATATTATAAAATTTGCATGCAGTAAAATTCACTCCTTGTGGTATACAGTTCTTTCGTTTCTGAAAATGCATAGAATACCAAAAAAGAACAGTTCCATCACCCCAAAAGTTGCCTTTTGCTGGCCCTTTTTAGTCAACTCCTTCCTCATACAGCCCCTGACAAACCTTACTAAGTCTCAACAACTTTGCCTTTTCCAACATTTTACATAAATAGGATCACACAATATGTAGATTTTTAGGTCTGGCTACTTTCACTTAGCAAAATCTATTTAAGGGGCATACATGTTGTTCATGAATCAATAGCTCCTTTTTATTGTTGTGTAGTGTTCCATTGTATGGAAATGTTGGCTCGCCATTCACTTATTGAAGGACATCAAGGTTGTTTCCAGGTTTTTGCCGTTATGAATACAGCTGCTATAAGTGTTCATGTACAGGTTTTCCTGTGAAGGTAAGTTTTCCTTTCATTTGGGTAAATGCCTAGGAGTAGGACTGCTGGGTTGTATGGCAAGTATATGTTTAATTTGTAAAAGAAAAAAGAAAGAATGAAGGAAAACAGTGAAATTATTTTTCTAAAGTGGCTGTACCATTTTTCATTCCTACCAGGAATGAATGATAGTTCCATTTGTTCTGCATCCTGACTGGCACTTGTTTTGTTTTGTTTTTAAATATGGCCGTTGTAGTAGGTAAGTAGTCATATCTCAGTGGGGCTTCAGTTTGCATTTCCCTAATGGTTAATGTTTTTGAGCATCTTTTCATTTGCTTATTTACCATCTGTATATCTTCTATAGTTAAATGTCTTTTCAGGCGTTTCGCCCATTTTATTGGGTTGTTTTCCTATTGTTGAATTTTGAGGGTTCTGTACATATTATTGATATAAATCCTTTATCAGATATGTAGTTTATGAATATTTTCTGCCCAACTAATAGTGTTTTTCAGGAAGTAAACAAAACAATTATAATTGTAATTTATCCATGTTTTCTTTATGGATTGTGTTTGGTGTCATATCTTAAAATTTTTTCCAAATTCAAGTTCATGAAGATTTTCTTCTAGACATTTTATAGTTTTACTTTTTACGTTTAGGTCTATGATCTATTTTGGGTTACTTTGTGTGAAACGTTTGGGGTCTTTTTAAGGCATATTTTTGTGAATATGGATGTGATTGCTCCAGTAGCATTTGCTGAAGAGATTACTCTTTCTTCAGTGAATTGTTTTTGCACCTTTGTGAAAATCACTTGGCTCTATTTATGTGGCTCAATTTCTGGGCTCTGTATTCAGTTCTGTTGATCTTTGTGTTCATTCTTTTGCCAAATCACATTTTCTTGATTGCTTTGGCTTTACAGTAAGTCTCGATATCAGATAGTGTGAAATATTCAAGTTTGTCGTCCTTTGCCCAAAATATTTTGGCTATTCTATTTCCTTTACGTTTCCATATACATGCTAGAATCAGCTAGTTGATATCTTTCAATTGATACCTATTTTATCAGATTGGAAGGAATTGACATCAATATTAAGTTTTCCAATCCAGGAACACAATATCTCTCCATTTATTTAAGTTTCCTTTGATTTTTTTCCCCCAGTGTTTTGTTGTTTTCTTCATAGAGGGCCTGAAGATGGAGTTGATAGATTTAAACATAAGTGTTTCACTTTTGGTAGTATTTTAAGTGGAATTTTAAAGTTTTAAATTCTAAGAGCTCATTCCTAATATATAGAAGTACAGTGGGTTTTTGTATGTTTCCTTTTTATACTTTTAATATAATCTTGAGTAATGCCCCTATTTTCATTCCTGATAGGACAATTTGTGTGATTTCTCTCTCTTTTTTTTACTATCAGTCTGACTAGAGGTTTATCAATTTCATTTATTTGAAAAGAACCAGCTTTTGATTTCATTGATATTTTGTATTATTTTTCTTTTTCCAATTTCATTGATTTATTCTCTTATCTTGATTTTTGTCTTCCTTTTACTCTCGGTGTTTAATTTTCTCTTCCGTCTCTAGTTTCTGAAGGTGGGAGCTATGATTATTGATTATGGTATGATTTTTAATTTTCTAGTCTAAATATTTGATGCTACACATTTCTCTCTAAATACTGATTTAGCTGAATTTTACATATTTTCAATTTAATATTCATTTAGTTGAAAATTGTTTTTAATTTCTCTTGAAACTTATTTTAGACCTGTGGATTATTTAGGAGTCCATTGTTTAATTAGCAAGTATTTTGGTATTTTCCAGAAATCATTCTGTCATTGATTTCTTCTTTTTTATTGTGGTAAAATACACATAACATAAAATTTACCATCTTAACCATTTTTAAGTGTAAAGTTAGTGCTATTAAATACATTTATAATGTTGTGCAACCGTCACCATCATCCATCTCCAGAATTCTTTTCATCTGGTAAAACTGAAGGTCCATACCTATGAAATGTAACACTCCTTTCCTCCATCCCCTCAGCACCTGACAACCACCATTTTACTTTCCATCTCTATGATTTTGACTGCTCTAGCATATCATATAAATGGAATCATAGAGTATTTATCTTTTTGCGACTGGCTTATTAAACTTAACATACTATTTTCAAGATGCATCCATGTTGTAGCGTATGTCAGAGTTTCCTTTCTTTTTAAGGCTGAATAATATTCCATAGTATTTATATACAACATTTTAATTATATATTTATCTGTTATCAGACACTTTCGTTGCTTCAATGTTCTAGATACCATGAATAGTGCTGCTATGAACATGGATATACAAATGCCATTTTGAGACCGTGCTTCAATTCTTTTGGGTATATATCCAGAAGTAGAATTCCTGGATTATACGGTAGTTCTAGTTTTCGTTTTTTGAGGAACTGTCATACTATTTTCCACAGCAGCTGTATCATTTTACATTCTCACTAGCAGTGCACAAAGGTGCCAATTACTCCAGTTCCAGCCAACACTTGTTTTTTTCTGTTTTTATGATAGTAGTTATCCTCATGGGTGTTAGGTGGTATCTCATTGTCATTTAAATGTGCATTTCCCTAATGACTGGAGATGTCGAGCATCTTTTCATCTGCTTATTGGCTATTGTCTTTGGAGAAATATCTATTTAAGTCTGTTGCCCATTTTTGAATCTGATTTTTTTTGTGGTTGAGTTTTGGGAGTTATTTATATGTTCTAGATATTAGCCTTTTGTCCAGATATATGATTTGAAAATATTTTCTCCCATTCTGTAGGTTGTATTTTCACTCTGTTGATTGTGTCTTCTGATGCACAGAAATTTTTAATTTTCATGATGTCCAAAATGTCTATTTTTCCTTTCGTTGACTATGCCTTTGGTATTGTACTTGAGAAATCATTGCCAAATCTAGTGTCATGAAGCTTCTCCACTATATTTTCATCTAAGAGTTTTATAGTTTTAGTTCTTACATTTAGGTCTTTGATCCCTGTTTTGAGTTAGTTTTTGTATGTGGTGTTAGGTAAGAGACCAACTTCATTGTTTTGTGTATGGATATCCGATTTTACCAGTACTATTTGTTGAAAAGATTGTCCTTTCCCCATTAAATAATTTTGGCACCCTTGTTGAAAATCATTTGACCATATATTTGAGGGTTTATTTCTGGGTTCTCTATTCTATTCAATTGGTTATATGTCTGACCACTATGCCACTTTTATTCAACATGGTACTGGAAGTTCTAGTGAGGAAAATTAGGCAAGAAAAAGAAATAGAACATCCAAATTGGAAAGGAAGAAGTAAAATTAATCTCTGTTCACAGATGATATGACCTTATATATAGAAAACCCTAAATAGTCCACAAAAAAAGTTAGAACTAATAAATGAATTTGGCAAAGTAGCAAGAAACAAAGTCAACACAGAAAAATTAGCTGCATTCCTATACGCTAACAATGAACAATCTGAAAAGGAAATTAAGAAAACAGTTTCATTTACAAGAGCATCCAAAAGAATAAAATAATTAGGAATTAACCAACCAAGGGGGTGAAAGACTTATAAAATGAAAATTATAAACCACTGCTCAAAATAATTTAAGGAAGACAAATAAATGGAAACATATTCATGTTTATGAATTGAAAGACTTAATATTGTTAAGATGTCAGTACTACTCAAAGTGGTCTACAGATTCAATGCACTTCCTATCAAAGTCTCGATGATGTTTTTTGCAGAAGTAGAAAAACTAAATCTAAAATTCATATGGAATCTCAAGGGACCCTCTCCCAGTTCTGCACCATAAAAAAGATTTTCTCGATGTTTTCTGTGAAGATATGTTAAGTGCACTTCTATTTTGCATCTGTTTATATAGGTCTGCCATCCCTATAAGTTTGCAAGCTATTTGTGGTCATGAATCTTACCACATGGTAGTTATAATTTAATGTGTGACTAGATATTGATATTTTACAATTGGTGTTGGAAATAGGCAATACACATTCTTCAGCACCATGCTCTTTTATAGAGTAAGTCAAAAGAAATCAGAGACTAAAGAATGAGTATTTCTTTGCGTGAAATGAGAATTTCAATAATTCCTATAGAACTATGGAATCCATAGTCCGCAATATTTAGTCTGATTATATTTTGACATCTTCTTTTGAAATAAATTTTATGTGTATTTTCTAACACTGTTGATATTTTTCCATTTTCTTGATATTTTCAGTTGCTTGTTGTTCAGATTTCCTCAAAACTACCTGTATCCTATTTTATCTTTTATATACACCAGGTGTTATGTATTTCACTTGGCTAGCTGTCATACTTTTATTTCTGTAAAATATATTTATACATTTTATTTTTATTTAGAAAATAACACTTTTGATCAGAATTAAAACTGTGTTAAATTTCTTTCTAGCAATATAGTAAAAACACAACATAATTATAAGAATTTTGGATTTTTAGTATATGTATTTCCTTTCTATAACACTTGAAATTAATATAAATCTTGAATGCAAAAGAGATCTCTTCTAAAGGGTGGGAATCAGTGTGTGTGGGGACAGGCTTCCAATTTCACAAGAGAAGGAAAAAGAATCCTATCCTTGTATATGTTCACGGAATGTTTCCTAATCAGGAGATTGGTTAATGCCTGTCTTTTGATTAGGCCCCAAAGGACGGGGAATAAGATTGGACCCTTATAGTAGCATCATTTATTCCAGTAGTGAAACCCGAATTTATTTTTCTGTTTTCTCATATGACAAAAGAGAAAGAAAAATAAGAGCAAATGTAATAGTCTGGAATCAGTTGGGAGGTAGAACTTAGTTCATTTTAGTAATATGAACTTGAGAGATTCACAAAAGATCCGAAAGATGGGTTTACATTTGTCTAAATTATATGTTCATATTGTTTCACATTAACATATGTAATAATATATCTGTGGTGTTTTACGATCAGAGAAAACAGGTAGAAACAAAACTAGTTGAGCAAAGACTTTTGCTACTCTTCAGGGTTATTTAACTAAATGACATTTTTCCTGTGTTTGCAAATAAAGATATTGATTACAGAAAACCAAATAAAGAAACGTAAGCCCACAAAAATTATGCCACAACACTTCTTAGCATAATAATCTATTAAAATATAATAATACTATTAAAATACTGTGACAGTTGAATTTCTGTTAATTTCCAATTTTGTGACAAAATTGCCAAGACATCAAAAGTTAGGTGAAGACTGCAGGACCAGGAATTTTCACGTTTAATTTTGAGAAGTTACAACCACGAAATCAATACTGACTCCAACTTTATTTTTATATATAAGCCAAATTTCACTTTTGCAAACAAAAAAATTGTGAGACTAACTTTTAACACTTGGAAGTCTGTACTTTCCACTAGTTATTTTGAGGTGATAAAGGGTTTTGCAAATGCTGTCAAATGAAATATGCATTTCCAACTGCTACTAGGATGACCAAATGTATTCTTGTATATAAGATGTGTCTTGTAGTCACTTAAAATTGTTAATTGTCTCAGGCAGGACCTCAGTGATACAAGTGATAATTTTGGTTGAACTTGGCTTTTAAAAATTTCCAGCTGCTGCTGTTTCTTCAGTACAAATAGCATCAACCATATAGGTTACCACCCATTCATCATGTTACCTAACATTAAAAGGAGCCACACACATGCACTCTTAATGGTATAATTCATGCCTGAAATGAATCGGAAGATCATGAAAAATACGATGTGTGTATCAGTCAGTACTCAGTGTAGGGAAGACGAAACTCTCAGATGTTTTAGGTATAAAATTATTCAATACAGGAAATTAGGTGAAAGTTAAGTAAACAGGAGCAAAATCTAGGCTAGGCCTAGAGAATGATTTCTAGAATGCTATGTAACTTACTTACCATAGGAGCTATTCCCTTTGAGACCACAACTGGAAGTTTTGATTTCAAGAGCACACCTATAATTATGATCCCAGAATTCAGAAATCACTCCTGAAAGTTCCTCTCAATGCTAACAAACTGGGTGGATATACGGATGTGATACAGGAAAATCTCATGTCTCCACAACCTTACTTGCTCGTTAAAACCAGCTAAAACTCTCAGGAAGATGGGTTGAATTGTATCTCCAACAAAAAGATAGGTTGAAGTCCTAGCTTCTAGTATATCAAAATGTGACCTCATTTGGAAAAAGGGTCTTTGCAGACGTACTCAAGTTAAGATGACATCATTAAGGTGGGTCCTAACCCAAAATGATTGGTGTCTTATCAAAAGAGAATACTTAGACACAGAGACAGGCCTGCACAGAAAGAAAACAATGGTAAAGACACAGGGAGAATGCCACGTGAAGATGGAGGAAGAGATTGGAGTTATGCTGCCACTTGTAAATCAATGGATACTAAGAACTGACAGTCATCCTTAGAGGCTAGGAAGGGTCAAGGAAGGATTCAGCCCTATAGACTTCAAAATGAGCATGATCCTGCTGACACCTTAATTTGGGACTGTGTAATGTCCAGAACTGTGAGAAAAATGCATTTTTGTTATTTATTTATCTATTTTGGGTGAGGAACATTGGCCCTGAGCTAGCATCTGTTGTCAGTCTTCCTCTATTTTGTATGTAGGACACCACCACAGCATAGCTTGATGAATGGTGTGTAGGTCGGTGCCCAGGATCCAACCCTGTGAACCCCAGGCTGCCAAAGCAGAGCATGCAAACCTAACCACGGCACCACTGGGCTGGCTCTACATTTTTGTTATTTTAAACCATTCAGTTTTAGGCACTTTGTATGGCAGCCCTAGGAAACCCATGCAATGGCCTATACCTGTCTTCTGCTTTCAGATCTTGAAATTGCATTTGATTTATGGAACCTTATTTGCATACATAACCCTAGCTGCGAGAATGTCTGTGAAATGGAATGCTTAGCGTCCTGCCCTTTGCAGTATAATTAGACATTCTAGAATGAGGCTGGAAAGGAGGCTGAGTGATTTAATTCATACTGTCCATCTTAGCCTATTTTTTTGCAAAATTATTAGCAAATGAAAATGTAGAACAGCAAAATATTTTAATATTCCAAACTCCACCATATATTTTTCCTATTAGTTATTTTTTATTTGTTTTTTGTGATAGAGTCAAAATATCAATGATAGAATTAGTACAAGATGGAATCAGGGACAGAAGTGTGAGGAAAATATATTTTGGTGATACTTTCCTAAAATCTTATTGTGCAGATATAACCCTTGAGTGTACAATAATAATTCAGAAATGTTTTCAGCCTGCCTAGAGCTCATAGATGACTTCCCAGGACATTTGATCTAGCAAATGTGTTTCAGTTGGATTTGTGGTAAAGAGAAATCTCTTAATGAACAAAAAAAAAAAGAGAGAGAGAGAGGGAGAAAGAAGTGTTGGTTATTCTAATTTCAGTAATATGAAATTTAGAAAAGCCACGTTATTCCTTTGCCTCCTACAGAAGTAGATGTAAAGGAAGAAAGCCTGGCCAGATCTGCAAAAGCAGACTGAGAGCAACAGGCTTCCGGAGGGCGCTTACTGGACAGTGACTCTAATGAGCAGCACTCTGCAGGTTTGGAAGGGCCTATGTAGTAAGAGGTGATAAATAAATGGTAGTACTCACATAATAAGAATTGAGTGACGAATAAGTAGAAAAAAGAAAGACCTTTATGGAATGGAAAGTATAAGAACCTGTGATGATAGAGATTGATTTGAATTGGTGAGTGTGTGGGGTGGGCAGATGGGGCTTTGGCGTGGAGAATGAGACAATAAGAGACTGCTGTGGGAAAATATAGTAGTAAGGTGAACTTTAGAGTTCTTTTATTTATTCTTCCCTTCCAGTGTCTTGAGATGAACAATGTCTGTCTCCCAAACCTATGATAACCCAGGGCTCTGGTCCAGAAGTTCTCAGGAGTGAATTCAGTAGTTACAGAAGCCCTGACTTTATGAAGTGTTGAGAAGAACTGGTGAGGACAAAGTAACTAAGAGCAGCCACTTTCCCATCCCTCCCCAATCCAAGGCCAGGTAAATTACAACCTAGGAAGTGTCTCCTTGGAGATCACTTCTCCTCACGGGAAAAGATGAAGCCTTTGTTTGAGAACTTGGTTTGTAGGTAAGAGGTGGCTATGATTTTCTGGTGATTTCTCTTCTACCAGAGGGCTCATCCGTTTTCCACCCTACATTCCCTGAGGTTTTGGAGATAAATAATATGCATTGTCAGAATTACTGACATTTCTGAGGAGGAGGAGGTCACAGACTGAAATAACAAGGCATTTAAGAATTTTTTTAAAATAAAAGATAATACATTGGAATATACAGTTTAACGGAATTCAAAATATTAGAACAGATGCACCAAAAATTTAAAATTGCAGTAATAGAATTCAACAATAAAATAGGGAAGATATTAACCATCTCTAACAAGAGAAAGAAAATAAAGACACAGAAATATTAATAATGAAAATAATTGTTAAAATAAAGAACTATTCTAATTAAGACTCCATTCAGCTTTTTATGCAACTTTAAAGATTGTTCTAAAAGTTATATGGAAAGGAATTACCTGGGTGCTTCTGTGATGTGTGGGTAAGAGACACTTGTCACATCCAATACTATCAAGCTGTTGTAATTAGCATAGTGTGGCATCAGTGCGAGGATATATAAATTGACCAATGAAACGAAATACAAACTCAGAACAGAATCACAGATGTATGGAGTTTGGCATATGTAAGAGATGGCATGTGAGATAAGCATGGAAAAGAGAGTGCTTTTTTTTTAAAAAAAAAATTTTATTTTTTTCCTTTTTCTCCCCAAAGCCCCCCAGGACATAGTTGTATATTCTTCGTTGTGGGTCCTTCTAGTTGTGGCATGTGGGACACTGCCTCAGCGTGGTTTGATGAGCAGTGCCATGTCCATGCCCAGGATTCGAACCAAGGAAACACTGGGCCGCCTGCAGTGGAGCGCACGAACTTAACCACTCGGCCACAGGGCCAGCCCCAAGAGAGTGCTTTTTAATTAGAAGTAGAAAAAAGGGTTATTCATGAAAAGAGAAAATTGTACATTTAACAATCAACTCCAATTGGATTAGAGTCTTAAATATAAAGCATAATTAAAAAAACAGGAAAGATTTCCTTAAAAAGGAACAACAAGCATTGGCTATAAAATAAAAGATTAATTAACTTGAATATATAAATTAAAGTCAAGTACCTTTACTGCTCTTCTTCTGCCCTACTTCTCTGGCCTCATTTTCTTCCTGTATTTCTCACATTGCAACATTCTTTTTTGCATTATTGCATTACACTTTTCTCCAGAGACTCCCTTCTCCATTTTCCAACCCAGAAAATTCCCATTGCACTCAGAAAAATAAAGCACATTAGTCTCATAATCTACCTTTGATGTCAGTAATAATTTTTTTCTACTACAACTGTCTCAATATATTTCTAGAAATATAGAAAATTCGAGTATATAAAATATAGAGTATAACTTATATTGTAATCATGGCCTTTTAAGAATAAAGGAATGAAAGCAGTAAAATCACTGAAGTTCTATAGTAAAACTGATGAAGAAGAATCATAGTGTCATCTATGATATTACTAAAATTCATGGAATCTCATCAATAAACAATAATGGTTGAAGATCTAAAGTAAAAGAAACTATATGTATTAGCATATATAAAATATAAATAACCATGATTTAGCTGAAATGTACACTATCAGCCTTGAACAAGTATACTGATAAAATTAACAGGTTGGTATCCCTAATAAATGAATATTAAAAGTTGACATGAAAAAAGAAAATGGTTGAGGATCTTAAAGGAACCAGAAATGTGAAGACCATTTTACTTGAGGATTCTTTTTGAATTCAAATATAGAACTTCTCCAAGGTTCTAAAGCAAATTTTCTCAGCAGTCATCCAACAGTACATTTTTGTCAAACATTCTTTACCAAATTGGTCTTTACCAGTTGGTCTTGAAAAAAACCAACCTTTCTTCAGAAGCAAAGTGTATCTTTTCTCACAAGGACATAAAAAGGATTATATTAATAAATGTAAGAAAGTGCTCCAAGCAGACCCATGCTTATGAAATGTCTTGAATCTTAGATTTAAATGCAGCCCTATAAATGCTGACACAATTGTGCTACATTTGACTAGTTTTACAAAACAAACAAACAAACAAAAAACAACAGGCAACTCAGTAAGGGCTGGAAATTTAAAACACATTTTCAAGTATTGGAGATTCAGAACATCATTGGGTGTTTGGACCAGAAATAAAGTCTAGGAGAAACCACTGCTGAAGATTCTGGAATGACGGCATAAGAAGTGCAGTAAGCCCTTTCCCCAACAACATAGTCATTTAACTGGAGAAAATTATTGAAAAAAATTATTTAAAGCCTCTTGAAAGTGTCTTAAGGGCAAATAGCAAATGAGGAAACATTCATTAAAGGAAATCTGGTATACCTCGGTAAGAAGAGTGAGAGAATGTGGCATTTGAGCCATGCCCTTCTTCCTTACCCTCTTCCAAGAACTGTTTTATGGGAATTCTACTTGGGGTGATTTACTCTGAGTGGGTACAGGCAAGAATACAGGGCTCTCTTTCCTTCCAGAACTCAGTTTAGGGCTATAGTTTCAATTTAGAAGGGGCAAGACACCAGCGTTTCTCATCTTCCCCAGCTCTATGTTGCAGAAGCTCTATTCCTAGGGAGTGTTATATGAGGACTGAGGCTCTCTTAAATCACTCAGCTCCTTTACATAGGAAGGGAAACTTTACTCCAGACACAGCAGGCTGAAAATACTGGGAAACTGAGTGCCCCTGACCCAGTTTACTTATAGGGCAGAGCTTCCAAACCATGGGGGGCAATCTGAGAAGACCATTGGCTACCACCTTCCCCTAGTGCCCATTTGTAGAGCAGAGATGTCATTCTGCAAGAAGGGGATCACCGTTCCTGTCCCCAGGTTCTGTGTAGCGGCATACAGTTTCCGCCTGGGAGAGAGGAAGCGTGTAAGGATAAGGAGCTCTATAGCTCTGTCAGAGGAGACTGATTTATTTGGATCAGAGCCTGGAGAATTCCATGACTCGTGGGTGTTATTGCAAATAATGGAAATCTCAGCAGAGATCAATTAAGAAGATGCACATAGCCCCACACTACTAGTGGAAACAAGCAGAATGGCAGAGCATCTAGAAGTTTAACAGAGACAACCAGGGAAAGGGACAGCCAAAAAGAGCCTCCTAGGACTAGAGTCAACCCTGAGGATTGGGAAGTCTGAGCATAGTCACTAGTTTGTAAACACTCAGGAACAATCAGAAGAGAATGTGAGACAGACTGGAAAACGTTCCCAATCCGCACCCAGATTCATCAACAAAGGCTGGACGCCTCACCCGTACAACGTACTTTTGCAAACAGATCTACGCCCACTTACATCGTAATCAGAATTTTTGAAGTCAAAGATAAAGGGAAAATCTTGAAAGCTCTAAGAGAAAAATGACTCATCATGTACAAGGGAACCCCAACAATTTAACAGCAGACTTGTTACCAGAAGCAACGAGGCCAGAAGGCAGTGGAATGACATATTCAAATTGCTGAAAGTAAAAACTACTGACCAAATATCTTAGATTCAGCAAAATTATCTTTCAAACATGATGATGAACTAAAGACGTTCTCAGAAAAATAAAGGATGAGAGAATTTATTGTTATCAGAGCTGCCTTACAACACTTAAGAATGTTCTTCAAACTGAAAGTAGGCAGCATCAGACAGTAATTTGAATCCACATGAGTAAATAAAGAGTGTTAATAAGAGTAATTATGTAGATTACTGCAAAAGACAATATGACAATAACTTTTTTCTTTTTTCTTTTGATTGATTTAAAAAGCAGTTGCGTAAAACTATATATAATTGTATTGCTGGGCTTAGAACATAGAGACAAAATATATCTTACAATAACAGCACAAAAAATGAAGATAGAAACAAAATTGTAGTAGAGTAAGAAAACAATATGAGATGGTAACTCAGATCTATAAGAATCTCATAAATAAAGAGAAATCCCTTTATTTCCAGAAATCTCATAAATGAAGAGAATCAGAAATGACAAATAAAGTTAATATAGCAAACTCTATAAATTCATGCTTGCTTTCCTTCTCTAAGCTTCTTTAAAAGACATAAGATTGTATTAGATAATTTTAACAATGTATTCTTGGGTTTGTAACATATATAGAGGTGACGTGTAACAATAGTAGAACAAATAAGAAAGAAGTGAATGAAGCTGTATAGGAGTAAAGTTTCTGTATTTCACAGTAATTAAGTTAGTATAAATCCAGACTATATTTTGGTAATTTATACTGTAAGCTTTAGAGCAACCACTAAAAATTCAAAAATATGTTAAACATTATTCATGAAATTAAAACATTATACCAGGCAATCTCTACAAAGAAGTGCAAAGAAGGCAGTAAGGAAGAGCAGAGGATTGAAAATAAACGAGTCATATAGAAAACAAAAAGGAAAATGGCAAATATAAATCCAATCATATCAATAATGGTAACGTGAACAGATTAAGTATTATAATTAAAAGGCATGAGATTAAAAAATAAGTTCCAAATTTATGCTGGTGATAGGAGACATATTTTAGATTCAAATATGCAAATAGTTTAAAAGTAAAAGGATGGAAAAAGATAGATCATGGAAATAGTACCCATAAGAAAGCTGGAGTGTCTATAATATCAGAAAAATAGGTTTTACCACAAAAATTACTACAAGAGAAAAAGAAGGGCATTTACAAATGATATAAGGATCAATCCATGAAGAAGATATAGCAATTATAAATATACACGCATCTAACAATAGAGTCCCAAATATATGAAGCAAAAACAGAATTGAAGGGAGAAATAGGCAATTCAACAATAAAATTGGAAAACTTCAATACTCTACTTTCAATAAAGAATAGTACAACTGGGTAGAAGGTTAGCAAGAAAATAAAAGAAGAGCAAAAATATAAACCAACTACACCTAACAGATGTCTTCAGAACACTTCACTTAATAGCAGAATAAATGTTCTTCTCATGTACACATGAAACATTTACAGGATAAACCATATGCTAGGCCATAAAAAAAAGGAACAATAAATTTAAAAGATTCAAAATTATTCAGAGTATGTTCTTTAATCAATATGGAATTAAATGAGAAATCAATAACAAAAGGAAATTTTGTAAATTCATAAATATGTGAGATTAAATAACACACCCCTAAATAATGAATGACTGAAAGACATGACATACCCAAACTTATGGAATCCAGCCAACCAAGCACCCAGAGGGAAATTTATAGCTATAAATTCTTATATGAAAAAAAGAATTATCCCACATCAATTACCCAACTTACCATCTTAAGAAAATAGAAAAAGAAGAGTAAATTAAACCCAAAGCAAGGAGATTAAAGGAAATAATACACATTATAGCAGAAATAAATGGAAGAAAAATTAAAAAATCAATAGAGAAAACCAACAAAACCAAGTCAGTTCATTGAAAAGATCAAGAAAACTGACAAACCTTTATCCAGAATAAATAAAAAAGAGAAAAAAATTAAATTACTAAATTCAGTAATTAAATGGGATATAACTACCAGCCTTATAAAAATTGAAAGGATTATAAGAGAATACTATGACCAATTGTGTACCAAAAAATTAGATAACTTAGATAAAATGGACGAGTTCCTATGAGGACACAAAGCAATAAGGAATTTTGAAAATTTCAAAAAGAAATATAAAATCCAAAAGACTTACAGGTAAAGAGAATGAATTAGTATTTAAATAACTTCCTACCAAGAAAATCTCAGACCCAGATACCATCTCTAGTGAATTTTACCAAATGTTGAAATACCAGTTCTTCACAAACTCTTTAATAAATAGGAAAGAGGTGATATTTCACAATTCGTTCTGTGAGGCCAGTATTACACAGATACCAAAACCAAAGACATTACAAGAAAAGAAAATTAAAATTAAATATTCTCATGAATATTGACACAAAAATCTTCAAAAAAAAAAAAAAGATAAAGCAAATCCAAGCACTAATAAAAAGGATTACACACCATGACCAAATGAGGTTTATCTCAGGAATACAAAGCTATTTAACCTCTAAAAATTCTGAGTAGTATACCATATTAATAGAATAAAGGACAAAAAAATACCTGATCATACCAATAAACATAGAAAAAGCATTTGACTAAATCCAATACTTTTTCATGATAAAAACACTTAACCAAAATGGGAATAGAAGAAAGCTTCCTCATCCTGATGTAAGGCATCTATAAAAAGCACACAGCTAAGATCATATCTAATGGCTAAATTCTGAATGCCTCCTCCCTAAGATCAGGAACAGAACAAAGATATCCACTCTTGCTGTCTCTACTGAAGAGTGCACTTGGCTCTAGCCAGGGCAATTAGGCAAGAGAAAAAAGTAAAAGGCATCAAGAGTGAAAAAGAATAAATAAACTGTCTCAACTTGCTGGTAACATAATCTTATATATAGAAAATCCTAAGAAATATGCTAAAAAATATCAGAACTAATAAATTCAGCACAGTTGCAGGGTACAAAATGGATATACAAAAATTGATTGTATTTTTATAAACTTGTAGTGAAAAATCTGAAAATGAAATTAAGAAAACAATTTATTTAAAACAGCACCAAAAAGAATATAATACTTAGGAATAAATTTAACTAGTGCGTGACTCGTACACTGAAAACTGCAAATCGTTGTTGAATGAAATTAAAGAGGCCTATGTAAATAGAGAGACATGCATCTGTTGTTCATGGATCTGAAGATTTAGTGTTGAGTTGGCAATATCATCCAAATCGATCTAAAGATTTGATGCAGTTCCTAACAAAGTTCTTGCTGGGTTTTTTTTGCAGAAATTGACAAGCTGATCCTAGAATTCGTTTAGAAATGCAAGGGAAATAGAATAACCAAAACAATTTTGAAAAAGAATAAAGTTGGATAACTTCCCAAATTCAAAACTCGCTACAAAGCTACAGTATTCAACACAATGTGATATTTGCTACCAACACAGAGCTATAGATCAATAGAATCAAATTTAGAGTTTAGAAATCCATATATTTATAGCCATTTAATTTCTGACAAGGTGTAAAGAATAAAATGGGAAATGAACAGTTTTTTAAAGAAATGATGCTGGGACAACTGGATATGCACAAACAAAAGTGAATTCAGATGTCTATCATGAACCATACACAGAAACTAACTCAAAATGAATCATACACCTAAATTTAAGAACTAAAACTAAAAAACGCTTAGAACAAAATAATCGTGACATTTGGTTGAGCAATGGTGTCTTTAGTGTGACATCAAATATGCAAGCAACAAAAGACTAAATTGGAGTACATCAAAACTTAAAACTTTTGTGATGCAAATGATACCATCAAGAAAGTGAAAAGACAGCTTATAGAACAGGAGAAAACATTTGCAAATTGTATGTCTGATAAAGGACTTATATTAAGAATATATAAAGAACTATTAGAACTGAATAATAAAAGACAAATGACTCAATTTAAAAATAAGCAGAGGATTTGAATAGCAATTTCTCAAAAAAGATAGACCGTTGGCCAATAAACACATGAAAAGATACACAAAATCACTAATCCTTAGGGAGATGCAAATCTAAGTCACGATGAGATACCACTTCACACCCACTAGGCTGGCTATTCTTGAAAAGTCAGACAATAACAATTGTTGGTGGGAATACAGAAAAATTTGGAACCTTGTTGTTAGGAGTGTAAAATTGTGTAGCCACTTTGAAAAATCCTCGAAATGTTAAACATAGAGTTACCGTATGTCCCAGCAATTCCAGTCTTGAGGTATATAGCCGAGAGGAGTGAAACATATGCCCACACAGAAACATACGCACAAATGTTCATAGCAGCATTATTTATAATAGCCATGAACTGGAAACAACCCAAATGTCTGTCAACTGATGAATGGATATGAAGAATGTGGTATAATTGTGCAATGGAATATTATTCGGCAATAGAAAGGAATGAAGTAGTGATACTTGGTACAACACAGGTGAAACTTGAAAATGTTATGCTAAGTGAAAGCAGTCAGTCCCCAAAGACAATATATTGTATAATTCATTTATGTGCAATAATCAGAATAGGCAAATCTATAGACACAGAAAGTAGATTAGTGGTTGCCTGGGTCTTGGGTAGGTGTTGGGGAGTGATGGCTAATATGAATGGTTTTTTTCGGTGGGGTGATGAAACTGTTCTAAGCTAACATTGTGGTGATGGTTGCACAACTCTGAATATACACTGAATTGTATACTTTAAATGGGTGAATTTTATGGCATGTAAATTATATGTTAATAAAGATGCTAAAAGAAAGGAAGAACAAACAAACGAAAAAAAGAAAGCCTGCGTTTTGCCATGGTCTTTGTGAGGAGTTTTGCCAACTAAGTTAGACAGAATACAGTCCTCACAAGACCACTCTCACTTCTGACACCAACTATAAGTTCTGGGATTTCCCGAAACTACTCTCAGTTTCAATAATTCTCTAGAAGGACTCCCAGAATTCACTGAAAGCTGTTATACCTGTGCTTGCAGTTTACAACAGAAAAAGGATACAGATTAAAGTTAGCCAAGGGAAGAAGCACATAGGGTGGAGTCTGGGAGAAATATTCCTTGTGCTGGTGTAAATGTATGGAGTATTGACAACCATGGAAGTTCACCTGAATCTTGGTGTTCAGAGTTTTGTTGGAGCTCTGTTACATAGGCTTGATGATTAACTGACCAGCCCTTCTGGGTGTTACCCAAAGCCTCAACCCTCAATCACATTTTTATAGTATCCATCATGGCCCAAGGTCTCCAGGCAAATTCCAGGCATGACACTTTATAGATTACTTCCCAGAAACAGAGGACAAAGGTCAGACCTCTTTTGGGGCAAGCTAAGTTTTTTACTATACAGGGGTCCTTTTTTCATCACATTGGAAAGACTTACCTCCATTGGAGTCTCTGCTGTACTCTCTTGTCTTCTGTACTCAGTGAATCAAAGTGTTCTCTTGTATAGATGTGCTCATTAAGCAAGGATGCAGTGGGGTTTGTAATGGTGTGTAATTCTGGTGCTGCTCATAGCCAACACAGAGCGATCAGATCAAGACCCCTGTGATTGTCCAGGTTTATTCAATATATGTTATCCTTGGAAATAGTGGCCATTGCACCAAAACAGGTGGCAGTGTTTTAAACTTAGTGTCATTCAAATACTTTGAAGAGTAATGTTAACCAATTTTTAAAATATATGAAAATTATATCAACATTGATTTGCAAGGTGACATATGAAGATGTCAAACCCACTTTTATACCACTGATTTCTTCAATTTTTTTGGCTTGGGCAACCTCATTCTCACATCACACTATTCTAACACTGAAATTCCGACCCCATGGGAACTCTCCACTGTGTTCAGAGCTCCTCTAACTCTGAGGTAGACAGATAACAAATCGAATACCTACGGATTTCCTGAGCAGAAAAGGTTCCTTCCTTTCTCCTGTGATTACCACCTTTCTTTTACTCCTTCTTCATCCAGTAATTTCCGCTCCCCACTCCCACCCTTCCCACACAGGCAATATTGGGTCAATCCTCTTTATGTTCCCACTCCACGGTATCTCATCATGCTGGAAAGAACCCCAGAGATCTTGTGGTGTTCCCACAGAAATGAAGTGACTTGCCCCAGGTCACACTGTTCTAGAACTCAGATATCTATCCCCAAGATCATTAGTTTTTCTACAACAGGAATTTCTTCAGTTTTCAAAATAAAGCATCAGATGAAGCAAAAACTGCTCAAAAACTGAGAGAAGTGACTCAGAGATTGACAATAATTAGACAAAGTCTCACATGGTGAAAATATTCAGTGAATGTTTTTCTTTCTTTTATTCCAAAGTTGTTCTTCTGAAAATGAGTGCTTTATGTATGTGCTTGACATTGTACAGGAAGACACTAATTCAAGAAAATATAATAACTTTCTTTGTCATACTATAATATTGATGTTTCTTCTGTTCTCAAAATTTTGCCCGTTTCTTATAAGCTAGTAGGAATGAGAATATATTTCTTACAGCTCAGCATCTTGTAGTTTAATTTACCACATTTTAAAGAATTCTCCTAGTAAATTTGTAATTGTCTAAGTAAACTATACTTTAAAATTTAATATATAAAACATGAACATTTTATGAACAAACCAATTAGGCCTAATACATTTTTATGCTTCTAAATTAACAAAACTGCTTTAGATATACAAGAGATGCTAAAAAGTAAACATTGCATTTGTTTCTATCTTTCCTGAAATATCTTCATTTTAACTACAATAGCAAAAAATGGAGAGAATTTTGGAGGCTGCAAAATCTTTGTAAATTAAATCTCTACTCCTATGGGATCCTTGTTCCTATCTCAGACACTCTAAGGCACGCAAACACACACTTTTTCCTATATGCAAAGGAAAAGGCATAGAAGATGAAGGAAACTAGTGTTTAAACTCTTTAAATATTTCCTACTGCTTTTAGGCTCAAGTCTACACTCTTTATCACGGTTTGCAAAACCCAGCGTCATTTGGCCACTGCTTTCTCTTCTGACCATTAGCACTTTTGAACTCCTTACTCCAGTCAAACTAACAGACTTTTACTTTTCCAAACATATTGTGCTTTGTCTCATGGGTAGGCCTTTGTACTTGCAATTTTCTACATCTGGAACACTCCTTCCTCCCTATCCTAGATGGTTCAATTTAGGTGTTGTTTCTTTCAGTGCCTGATACATAGTAAAAATATCAAATATTGGTTGGATTGGTGAATGAATAAATGAATGAACGGATGAGTGACAAAGAGAGCATTTGGTGATGAAAGTAACCCACACTCTGTCCTCTCCTTCTGGCATTGCTTTTTGAGTAGCAGAGACCAGGGCTACAGAAGACAATGAAGGGAGGGATATGGGAAGACAGACTGAGGGACTGGCAGAATTGCAGCAATGGATAAGGGATGAAAGGAAGAGGCCGAAATACCTGGAAGATGTTATATATACCAGGACTTGCTGAACCCTTTGCAATAACCCATAATGTTCTTTCAGTTTTCATCACATTGCTGTATACCAGCATATCTGGTATTTTTCTTGGTAGATTTTGCTTTGGTCCTCTATTTAAATCCTGTTGGTAACACTACCCTAAGTATTAATTTGTCATGCCCATTTCTGAACCCTTTTTCCCCACTCCCACCTCAATATACTGCTATCTGGAGGAACAGGGCTAAGCAGTCTATGGGCATTGTTTATTATTATAAGTAACTCTTGTTTTCATCAAGTCATCTCCAGTCTCACTTCAAAAAGATCAAGTTTTAAGAAATATTTTCCCTTGTTTTTAGGCTTTTTTTGTTTACTATATTCACCAAAAGCTTAGGATGCTTTTAATTTATATCCACCGATGTAATTAAGTTCTCCTTACCTTGATTTCTGTAATCAAGTTAGGTCCTTACATCGTCACTTATTCTCTAGTATACTTAGCTTCCTTGTTAAATCATGTTTCTGTTAACTTGTTGAACAGTCACTGGAGAAGGTGGAGCCAAGGGAAGGATATGAGTTGGCTACAATTCTTGGATGAAGCGTGTGGATGCTAATGAGGCTTGAGCATGATGTGGATGTCAGGGAGCCACAGTGTGTCTGGCTTCCTTTTGTGGTACTGAGAATGTGTTTGCCTTGGGCCAATGCCCTCTTGTCAAGGCTCTCTCAAGTCTCACCTTTTCATACAACCTGTTCTGCTTATTCTAGTTTGAAGTCTCCTATCTCTGATCACCTAAAGGATGAAAGACTATGCAACTTAAGTTACAGTTTATATTTTTGAATTTTTATTAACATATATTTATCTAGTCTCTTCAGATAGACTGTGCTCCCTTCAAAATAACACATCCTTCATAGTTAGGGTGATGTCTTAAATGTATTCTGTACCTCTAACAATATCTAATCAATTTTGGGTACAAACATAAAATGCCCAAATCTATAGAATGGAAAAGGACTTAAATGGGTTGGAAAAAATACATGTTTATTAAGCACCTATTATATACTGAGTATTTTTCCAGAATGCAGTGAAAACTCTGCCCTTAAGGAACTGAAATTTATTTGGGGAAAGATATAGCACACAGTTTAAAGGTACAAAAATGTGCTATGGGGATTTAGAGAATGAGTTCTCACTTAGTGATGGGTGCTATCTAGAGAGACTCATAGAGGAGGCTTTGAAAGATGGCTAGAATCTGGTGGGTGGGAAAGAGAGGAGGCATATTCTATGCTGAGGAAATATTTATACCCTTTTTTTGACTACAAAGTATTTTCAATAGAAACTTAGTTTTAGTGAATATTATTAATCACTTAAATGAAAGGAATTTGTATGTAAATAAATCTAGAGAGGGCTGAGCTAAAATACAGTTCCTATTTATTATAAGATTTCACACAGTATTTCTATGTTAAGTAATATGAATCCTTAAGACCAGCATAAAGAAAGTGTTTTCGTAACTTATTTGATTTTGAAACTATCATTTCCCGAAGTATTCCTTGGGACGAGTGTTCCCAAGAACAGACTTTGGGAAATGTTGAACTAGCTGAAGGGGTCAGAGACGTGTACACGTATGGGATGTTTTGTAGACTCTCTGATAGCTTGTGATGACCAATTCATAGTAAACTTCTGTGGTAATGATAATTTTAAAAACATTGATGTAATTATAGGTTGAAACATAGTAAAATGCCTAATTTGAATCTTCCTCCCTCGGTTACAGAGAGGCAATAAAGTGTTTTGACTATCAGAGTGAGATTATCCAATGAAGAAGATCATTCTGGTTTAAATGTAAAGAATGCATTGCAGAGGCCAAACATTTACAACAGAAAAACCATTTGGGAGGCTATCACAGCAGTACAGGCGAAAGAGAATGAGGATATGGACTAACGCAGGGGTAGCAAGCATAGCACTAAGGGGCAGATAGGAGGCATCATAAAAATAGAATACACAGAAACATAAAGATTCACCTTTAGAAAAACTGTTAATGAAATTCACCACCAGAATGAATTAAGGAGAAAAATATGCCATCATCTTGACTATATCAGCAAATATTATATAAAATTCAATACTCATTCCTGCTTTTAAAACAAAGAAAAAACAATCTCACAGTAAATGTGGAATAGAAGTAAACATTCTTAACTTGATAAAGATAATATATCAGAAGCCTATAGCAAACAGGCTATTTTATGGTTTTACATTAGAGCCATTTTTATTGTAGTCAGGATTTATTGGAGGTCTTAGCCTGTAAATAAGATAAGAAAAGGATTAAAAGGAATAAGGACTGTGAAACAAAGGTGTATTTATTTGTGGGTGGTATGATCTTCTATATAGAAAATCTCCCAAATATTTAGACATATCATGAGAATTAAACATAATTTATACAGAATGGCAAATTGAAGCTTTCTAAGTGCTATTCCAAACATTTATAGCATGAATTTATTGGTACTAGAAGCTAGAAATCCTAAGATTACATTTACCAAACTCTCTTTCAGCCCACATCCCACATGTGATCTGGCTTCTAAAACAGACACTCACAGGAGATAATTAGAACTAAAAGCGAGGCAGAGAACAGGATTCTATTGTGCTCCCTGGCAGAGAGAGTTGGAAAAGCATTTGGTTTTGGTTTTCTACGGTGGCAGTAACAGTATCCCAGTATTTGGATCCTCCCTAGTTTGTAAATGCTGAGGTTTCCATCTTGGTGGCCAAGGAACTATGGCCCTGGAGTTAACAGCTGTGGATGAGCACCTGATGCCTGGGTTGTGGCTGAGTTGTGGTCTTGGAATCAGCACTTGGACAGTGACTTTGTAATTCCCCAACATTCGATTTCTGGCAGAGATATTTGTTCCCTAGGCAGACGGGTTCTAGGATGCTGTTCTGGGTGTCTCTCCTGGAAGCTCAGCCTACTACTTGCTTCTCAAGCCCTTTCTACAATTTGGAAGCACTTAATTCCTGTACTAAATCCTTTTCTTTGGGGGAGGGTACTAGAGTGGTATCTACTATCCGTAAGACCCTGACTGATACAGATTGCTTGATATAAGATTACTACTATCCAGTTTCATTTCTATAAAAGAGCAAATAAGTAGTTTATAAATAAATTTAAAAATGCCCATTTGCAATAGCAATAAAAAAGAATGAATGACCTTTTCAAAGAAAATTACAAAAACTTACTTAAATACATTACAGAAAACATAAAACATGGGAAAACATATAGTACTCATGGGTAGGAAGATCCAATTTTGTAAAAATGTCAATTACCCTCAAATTGAAATAAAGATAAAATGAAATTTCTCCCCAAAATTACAACAGTTTTTTTCTTGAAATTTGACAGTTTCATTCAAAAATTTGAAATGAATAAAGTGTCAAAAATTGAACCAATTTGTATTGACTTAAGCAGTGAGTGACAATGACAACCATATTGACTTAATCTTTGGATCTTTGGAGTAAGTAATGATCCGGGTTAGATAAGTCCCCTCACTTTCCTCTTTCTTTTTAACAGAATAGGTTTACCAGAGTCTACACAAAACCCCTAAAAATTAGGGAAATTTGTGTCTTTATAACTTGAGTTTTTTAATTTTTGAACACAACATATCCCTGTGTATCCCTTCCTCAATTCTCTCAATCATATTATATACTTTTATGAGTCTTACACATTTTTCATTAGATACATTAATAAATATTTGCTGTTTTTCAATGATATTACATAGTATTACGTTTTAGGTTTCACTTTCTAGCTCTCTGTTGGTGATGTATAGAGAAAGCAATATATTCACTTGCTGTTCAGCCACCTTGATAAACTCAGTTATTATTTCTTATAATTGATGTGTTCCTTCTTTTGGTCTTTTTATGTACAAATATTTTATTTGGGAATGACACTTTTTTCTTTCTTCCCAATCCTTATTCTCTTATGTACTTATCTTGCTTTATCGCACTAACTAAAACCTCCAGCACAGTATTGAATAGAAGGAATGATAGTGGGTATCCTTATTTCAATTTGGAGGATAATTTTTAATGTCACTATTGAATTTGATGTTTACTATAGTGGTTTTGTAGAATTTTTTCAGATAAGTGAGATGTCATTCTAGTCTTAATTTGCCTGGAATTTTACCATGAATAGGTTTGAATTTTAAGAATTATTTTTAGTATCTATAAATACAATCACGCGATTTTTCTTCATTAGGCTATTAATATGGTATCTTATTGTGTTCAGGCTACTATACCAAAAATGCCATAGACTAGGTGGCCTACACAACAAACGTTTATTTCTCATAGTTCTAGAGGTTGGGAAGTCCAACATCAAGGTGTCTACAGATTCTGTGTCTGGTAAAGTCTCCTCTCCTGGTTCATAAACCGACATCTTCTCACTGTGTCCTCACATGGTGGAAGGGGTGAGGTAGCACTCTAGCGCTTCTTTTATAAGGATACTAATCCCATTCATGAGGGCTCCACTCTCATGACCTAATCACCTCCCAAAGGCTCCACTTCCTAATACCATCACATTGCAGGTTAGGATTTCAGCATATGAATTTGGGAGTTGGGGGGGCACAAACATTCATTCCGTAACATGTGGTAAGTTACATAGATTGATTTTTAAATATTCAACTAAAGTTCTGTTCCCAGAATAAGCACAACTTGATGCTGATATATTATCTTTTTAAATATATTGCTAGGTTTGGTTGGCTAATATTTTATTTAGAATTTGTGCATCTATGTTCATAATTGAGATTGGCCTATAATTTTCTTTGCTTTTATGATTTTTTTGAAGTTTTGGTTTCAAGGTTATTCTGGTCTCATAGAATGAGTTATTGTTTGTTATTTTTCGGTTGTCTTGAAGGGTTGTGTTTGATGTTGCTGCTTCTTTCGGTGCTTGGTGAAATTCACCAGTGAAGATACATGAGACTAGCATTTTTATGGATATGATTTTAATTTCAGATTCAATTTTTAATAGTTTTGTGATAATTCACATTCCTATTTATTCTTGTGTCATGTTTTTGGTAAATTGTGTCTTTCTCTAGGAATTTTTTTTTTACTTTAATTTTTAATTAGTCGTTTATAGCTGTTCATAATATTCTTTTATTATCTTTTTAAAAAGCTAGTTGACATTTAAAAAAATCTGTCACTATTAAAAGTTTACTCATGCCTCTTTGAAATTCATTCCTCATGTCCTTTCTCAACCTCCATCCTCAGGGATATGTAAGTCACTACTGATCTGCTTTCTGTCACTATATATTATTCAGCAATTCTTAGAATTTTATATAAATGGAATTATAAGAATATATTCTATTTTGTTTGGCTTCTTTCACTAAACATAATTATTTAGTTATGTGTATGAAATAATTCATTTTTTTATTGCTTTGGTAGTATTCCATTGAATGGATATACCACTCTGTTTATTCATATACTTATTGGTGGACATTTGTTCTTACATGTAAAACTACTATGAACATTCATGTATAAGTCTCTGTATGAACATGTTTTCATTTCTCTTGGTTAAGTATCTAGGAGTGGAAAGGCTGAATCATATAGTAGCTGTATATTTAATTTTTAAGAAACAACCAAACTGTTTTCTGAATAAGTTGTTCCATTTCACATTCATGAAAATTCTACTTCCATCAAATTCTTACCCATACTTGGTATGGTTAATCTTTTTAGTTTTAACTATTCTAAGAAGTGTAGTGGTAGCTCAATCTAGTTTTAATTTGAATTTCCCTAATGGGTAGTGATGTTTACCATCTTATCATGTGCTTATTTGCCACATCTTGTTAGGTGAAATGTTTATTAGAATATTTTGCCCATTTAAAAATGTGTGCTATTTACATCTTTATTGTTGAGTTTTGAGAATTCTTTGTATATCTTGAATACAAATCTTTTATCAGATATATGATTTGCAAATATTTTCTCCCACTTAGCGTTTGTCTTTTACTTCTCTTAACAGTATCTTTTGAAGGGCAGAAATTTTAATATTGATAAAGTCAAATTTATCAACTTCGTTCTTTTATGGTTGAGCTCTTGGTGTGTCTAAGAAATCTTTGCCTAAGCTCAAATCACAAAATTTTTCTCCGAAGTTTTCTTCTAGAAATGTTATAGTTTTAGGTTTTACATTTAGGCCTATGTTCCAGTTTGAGTTAATTTTTATATATAGAGTGAGGTATGGACCAAACTACCTTTAAAAAAATATGATTATCCAATTTTTACAGCACTGCTTGTTGAACAGATGATCGTTTTCTACAGAATTGTCTTCCACCTTTGTTGAAAACGTATTATTCATTTAAGTGTGGGTCTATTTCTGTATACTCTCTTATGTTCCATTGAGTTATTTGTGTATCTTTATACCTGTAACAGATTGTCTTGATTACTGTGGTTTAAAATACATCTTAAAATCAGGTATTTTTAGTTTGCCATATTTGTTTTTCTTTTTCAAAGTTGATATGTACATTCTAGCTCCTTTACATTTCCATTTGAAATTCAGAATCAATTATCAATTTCTACAAAAAAGATTGCAGGGGTTTTCATTGGGATTGTGTTGTATGTATAGATAAATTTGGGGAGAATTGACATCTTAACAATGTTGAGTCTTCTGATCCACAAACATTATATATCTCTCCATTAATTTAGGTCACCCTTAATTTCTTTTTTTTGGGGGGAGGGAAGATTAGCCCTGAGCTAACTGCTGGCAATCCTCCTCTTTTTGCTGAGGAAGACTGGCCTTGAGCTAACATTCGTTCCCATCTTCCTCTACTTTATATGTGGGATGCCTACGACAGCATGGCTTGCCAAGTGGTGCCATGTCCTCACCAGGATCCAAACCGGTGAACCCCGGGCTGCCGAAGCAGAACGTGTGCACTTCACCACGGCACCAGCCAGCCAGCGCCCACCCTTAATTTCTATTAGCCGAATTTCCGAGGTGTCCTCTCAGCAACCACTGGTGTTCTCCCTTTGTGCTGCTCTTTCCTCTCAGGTAGTCTTTCCTGAGAACTCCAGCTTCCTGGGGTCCTTGGAAAATGAACTCTGTCTCCTCAACTCATAGAGTCCACCAGCCTTCCTCCACTGTGGCCTGGAAACTTGCTCAGAGCTGTGAGTTTGATGGTAGGACTCCCCTCTTTTGTTTTCTGTCTCAGTTTTAGCTCTTACATGTAAAGCTACTATGATATTTGTAAGCAGGTCTTCAAAACAACATGCCTTTTGTTTTTCTTTGTTAAATATCTAGGAGAGGATAGGCTAAGTTTGATGGAATGTGAACGTGTAGATTACAACATCTTGCAAAACATTGTTTCATGTACGTTTTGGTTGTCTCCTATGGGAGGGTGAATACCATTCCTTTTATTCCATCCAGGCCTGCGGTATTTCCTTTTTATGACCATAAAGTCTGTAGTACTTGGTCTACCTTCTTAGTTTGATATTGGTTATTTCTGTCTTCCCTCTTTTATTAGGATCAGTCTCTTCAAAGTTTCATTAATACATTGATATTTTCAATTAGAAATCTTTTGGATATTTAGTTGATCTCTATGGTGTTTCTGTTTTAATGTCTTGCCTTAATTTTATTATTTCCTCCTTTCAACCTTCTTTAGATTTAATTTAGTGTTCTATTCTCAACTTCTTGAAATAGATGATTAGAACATAGATTTTTTTTTAGCCTTTTTATGTATTTTAAGGCTATAAGTTTCCTTCTAAGCCTAACTTCAGCTAGGCCCCACAAGTTTTGAGATATCACATTTTAGTTAACATTCATTCCACTTAAAATAATTTATATTTAAATTATGATGTCCTCTTTAAATTATATTAATTAATTTAATTATAAATTAAAATTTATTTCTTAATTTCTCAAAGTATAGGTAAGGAAGAAGGAATATAGTGCGATATGGAAGAAAAAAACCACGTCTGGATGGGGATAGAAAGAAGTAAAACTGTATTTATTCACTCACAACTTGATTTTATAATAGAAAGTCCTAAAGAGACTACCAAAAAAAATCTACAGAATTGATAACTCAGTTTAGAATGAATGCAAGAAATAAGGTGAATATGAAAAATCAGTTTCATTCCTATATATTTGCAATTGAAATTGAGATAAAAAATAGCATTTACAATAGCCTCAAAATTGAAATAATTAGTATATTTTGTCATTGAAATGCTAGAGGCATGAGACACTGAGGATCATTGGGAAGAATGCTGGGGGCAGAAGATAAATATGGAAGAAATGGTTATGAGAAGGACTCTAAAGCAAAAATGGATACAGAGAGAGGACTATGAAGACGATAGCACCAAGGTTGTCATGGTGAGTAATAAGAACAATGTTGACATAACAAAAATAGGAGAGCAAAAGGAAAACTGATTTCAGGAAGAATAATTAATGTCTTTGAGCAAATGAAGTTTTAAAAGCCAGAAAGATATTCATGTAAAATGCTTCCTACTGGATCTTTCCTTCCGCCTTCCCTTGAAGTAATGAGTCTATCTTTTTCACCAGTGCTCTGTCCTTGCCTCTCTCATTCTTTATTCTTTCTCTGAGTAACATACTCACTCTCAAGGCTTTACTACAGTAGTCATGTTGTTGCTTCCCAAAGGTCCATCTCTATCCTCATCTCTCTCCTAAGCTCCAGACTAATGTGCTAACTTCTACCGATACTTCCACCCGGATGACCAAAAGCCAACATATACAAAATTTATGTTTTCATCGAATCCGACTCCTTTTATAGGTTCATTTTCTCAGTTAACAGCATCCCTGTCTGTGGTATCTAAGCTAAAACTTGAAGTAATCCTTGACATCCTCCATTTCCCAACCGCCACCTGTCCTTGAACATTTAAAAAATTCTCCTTGCTTTTCAAAACTCGTGGATACTATTGAAAAGGCTCTTAAAATTATTTTCTTTGCTCCCACCCCCACATCTTCACTTGCCTAATTGTTAAACTTGTCGTCTTCCTGAGATTATTACAACAAATTGAAGTTTTAAAATCTGCCTCCATTCCAACACTTTTCCAAATTACTTTTTTACAATATTACCATATTGTGCAGTCATATCAGACTTTCTCAAATACCATGGAGAGCCCATAAGCCTAACACAAATTTCTCCAAGCCCGACTCCAGGCTCCTTTGCCCCCCACCTCCATCAACAACACTGTGTTCTGGCCACGTTGGATTCTTCACTGGCCCTCAAACACGCAGGTGCTTCCATGCACACATGCTTTATCCATACTGTTCTTCCAGACTCTGACACTCTTGTTTATCTTTTTAACTCCTACTTATTCCTCAACACCTGGCTTAAGGTCATATTTTGCTACGCCCCTCTTTGCTTGTGTCTTCAAAATAATTAGTACATTTTATGAAATATATGCAAGACCTGTCCACTAAAATCCACTGAACATTTTAAGGGAAAGAAAGAAGATTTAAATTAATGAAGGAATATACTGTGTCCATGCCTCAGAAAATTTTATATTGTTAAGATATGAATTTTCCCAAACAGATCTGTGAATTGAGTGCAATTCCAATAACATCCTAGCAGTCACGGTGATTATTAAATGTATGTTGGGGGCTGGCCCAGTGGTGAAGTAGTTAAGTTCAGTACTGCACTTCGGGGACCCATGGTTCACAGGTTTGGATCCCAGGTGTGGACCTAGCACCACTTGTCAAGACACACTATGGCGGCAGCCCACATAAAGTAGAGAGAGATTGGCATGGATATTAGCTCAGCTAAAATCTTCCTGAAACAAAAAGAGGAAGATTGACAACAGATGTTAGCTCAGGGCAAATTTTCCTCACCAAAAAAAAAAAAGTATATGAACATGTAAAGACCTAGAGTAGCCGAACAAAAAACCAAAAAACTTAGAGAAACGGAAGTTAGAGGACTTACTTATTATAAAGTAACTAAGAGACTGTAGTATTGACACAAAGATAGACAAATAGATCAATGAAACAGAACAGAGTCCAGAAAAAAATCCGCAATTATATGATCACCAGATTTTCTATAAAGATGCAAGGGAAATTCAATAGAGAAAGCACATTCTTTTCAACAAATGGTCCTGGAATAACTGGCTATCCAAATACAAAATGATGAACCTCTATCTATACCTCATTGCATTGACAAAATTAACTCCAAATGAATCATGACTAACATAAAACCTGAAAATATAGAAGTTTTAGGAGAAGATCTTTGTGACCTGAAGTTTGACAAACATATCTTAGATATGACACAAAAAGCACAATACACAAAAGAACAAATTGATAAACTGTACTCAGTCAAAATTCATTACTGCTCTTTGAAAGACAATATTAAGAGAATGAAAAGACAAGCTAAAAATTGGGAGAAAGTGTTTGCAAACCTATATCCAACAAAGAATTTGTTTCTAGAATGTACAAAGAAATCTTAAAACTTAATAATAAGAACACCAAGCTACTGTTAAAAAAATTAAATATATTTATTTAATTTAAATACTTAGAAATATTTTAACATTTATTTTAAGTAAAAGAAGATATAAAGATGGCAAATAAGCATATGAAAAGAGGCTTATCATTAGTCATTAAAGAAATGCCAACTAAAACTGCAATGAGATACTATTCAGAACCACTTGGGCCAGCTGTGGTAGAGTAGTGGTTAAGTTCAGCACACTCCACCTCAGTGGCCCAGGTTCAGTTCCTGGGCATGGACCTAAACCACTCGTCTGTCAGTGGCCATGCTGTGGTGGCAGCTCACATACAAACAACAGATGTTAGCTCAGGGTGAACCTTCCTCAGCAGAAAACAAAAACAAAAACCACTAGAATGGCTAAAATTAAAAACAAAGCTAGAAAACAAACTGCCAAGTGTTGCCAAAATGTGGACAATTGGAACTCTCAAACACTACTGTTGGGAATGTAAAATGCTACAATAACTTCAGAAAGCAGTTTGGCGGTCTCTTATTAAGGTATATGTACGTCAGCCACTTGAACCTGCTATTCCAATCATAGGTATTTCCCTAAGACAAATGAAAGCAAATGTCCACAGAAAGAATTGTACACAAATGTATTATAGCAACTTTGCTTGTAATAGCTGAAAACTAGAAACAACCCAAATGCCCATCAATAGATGAGTGGATAAATGGAAAGAATATAGCGAAATCCCATGATTATACTGGCTGTGGTGACATGATTTTGGGTATTACACATAGGGCATTGGCTTATGTCTTCCGTTTGTTGCATTTTAAAATGGTTTCAGACAAAATTGCTTATTAACATCTGTAAAAAGAAGGAGGCAACCATGTAGGGAACAGCATAGTTAGGCAGGGAAGAAGAAACTTCTATCTCAGGAAATGGTGTGCAGAGGGTGGATCCCTAAGTATTCAGTTTCCTCTATATTCTTTCAGCCCAATCTCCCCTGAGGAGGAGGGTGTAGCTCGTGCCAACCAACTAGGAGACTCCTGGAGTTACTGTCATTGTCCTTCCAGTCTTAGCTAGCCACAGTGTGTTAGTCAGGGCTTTCCAGAGAAACATAACCAATAATATATATATGTATATATATATATATCTATATAAAAGAATCTCTCTCTCTCTGTATATATATAATATATATAACCAATAATATATATATCTCTATCTCTATCTATCTATCTATCTATATGTAGAGAGATTTATTATAAGGAATTAACTCATGATTATGGAGCCTGAGAAACCCCAAAATCTGCCATCTGTAAACTGGAGGCCCAGGAAAGCCTGTAGTGTAATTCCAATCCAAGTTTCAGGGGAGCCAACGGTGTGTGCCCCAGTCTGAGTCCAAAAGCCCAAGAGCCAGGGGAACCCATGGTAAGTCTCTGTCTGAGTGCGGGAGAAGACTGATGTCCTAGCTGAAGCACTCAGGCAGAGAGCTAATTCTTTTTTACTCCACCTTTTTGCTCTATTCAGGCCTTCAGTGGGTTGGACGATGTCCCCCCACATTGCCAAGGCAATCTGCTTTACTCAGTCTACTTATTTAAATGCTGATAGCATCTGGAAACACTCTCACAGACTCACTTAGAAATAACGTTTGGCCAAATGTCTGGGTATCTCGTGATCCAGTCAAATTGACATATAAAGTTAACCATCACACGCAGGTTCCAGAATATCCCCCACAGGTATTTGAGTCAGAGCTGAAAACAGATACCAAGTGGCAACAAACTCGGCCAAGACTTGGACGGACTTAGTGTGCAGTGACAGACTGCAAACTCCTGACAGGGTACATGGACTGACTCATCTGGTCATTTTATAAAACCTGCATTTTACACAATTGAATTTGCATTATTGTTATTTTTATTGATATCGGTGTTGCATTTTGCTGAATTTTCAATATACTTGCAACATATATAACGAAATGGGCTCATGATATATCAGAAGCCCTTATATAGTGACAGAAAGAAGATAAATAAACCATTGCAAAGATGGACAAATATATAGAAAAATGCAAATGACCAAGAAAGGTTGTGAAAAAAAGTTAAGCTGTGCTAAAAATCACAGAAATGCAAATTAAATCAAAACAATACCAATTTTTGTACATCAGATGGGAAAAATTGTTTTAAAGATTGAAAAGTTTTTGTTTTGATGAGTTTGTGAGGAAATAATCATTATCTTCCAAGGTTAGTGGAAATGTAAATTGGCACAAACGTTTTGAAAGGCAATTTTCCAGATTTTATCAAAATGTAAAACACACATAACCTTTGACCCTGAAATTTCATGTTTAGGCTCTTCTAGAGAAATAGTCACAAATGGACACAAACTTATATGCAAAGGCATTCATTTTGTCACTGTTGTAAGCAGTAAAAAAAAAGGATGTGTACTAAATGTTCATTAATAAATTTAAAGTTAAATAATTTATGATATATATATATATAGATAGATTATTTAATACTGTGTAGCTATTACAGAGAAGGCGATAGATTTATTCATACTGCCATGGAAATATCTCCAAGATATACTGTTATGTGAAAAAAAATCACGGAAATTTATCTATAATAAGATCCTGTTTATTAAACTAAGACTGTGTATGCTGGGTAAATTTGTAAATGCATTGAAAATAATCTAGAAGAAAACATTCCAGAAGGTTAGCCTTTAATGACAGTTCTCTTTAAGGAGGGAAGTGGAAATGAGTGACAAGAGGTCGAAAGGCAATGTTACAAAACCACCTTACAAGCTCATCATTTATGGCAATTTAAAAAAATAAAAGTAAAGATACGAAAAAATAAAATTAACATGATTTGTCATCTGAGTAAAATGTGGGCATGGATGAATTGGAATCAATTGACAGTATCTCTAAGAGATTTAGAATTTGAATGGATGGTATTCAATGAACGATATGTGGAAAGGATTTGTTTTGAGAGAAAAAATTATTATTATTATTTTGGAATTGCTGAATTTTTAGTTCCTTCAGGTTAACACGGTGGCCTTCCAATGTAGTTATATAGAAGGCAGTGCTTACTACCATGAATACCAGTATCAGAACAACATTTTCACTGAATACAAAAATCACATTGGAACTTGCAAGAAGTAGACAAAGACATGGTTAAAACTACATTTGTGAAAAAAAATGAAATTCTTTACCCCAAAAAGTTTGGTATCAGCTTATATACGATACTATTACTTCAGTTGTTCATTCAATTGTCTATTTGTCCTTCTATCTTTTTCTTCTTTTTAAAAAGATACATAGTGGATTAACAACAGATCTTCTAAAGATGAATAGTTAAACAAAGAGAAAAGGCCATTTCAAGCAGAAAGAGTGAGAGAAAAGGAAAATCAGCTGAATATGATGTTATCACAATTCTAAAACTCATTGCCAATGTTTGAGAAGAAGTTTCTGCAAGTGATGAGGCTGGGGATGAGCTGAGTTAGACATTTCTCAAGGATAGCGCACCAGCAGATTGGCTGGTAGATTTCACCCGGCCATTAGGATAGGCTTTTACCTTTCAGAATGGGTCATTGGTTGAGGGAGTATCACAACAGAGTCTGTTATCTCTTAGCTTGGGGGCCACTGAGAAGTGAAGTCTGAAGAACACATGAGCTCCTAAAATAGTCACTTCCCATTTAGGATCTCCCCAGAACAATGAGAAGCAATCTCATATTCTAGACCTTACTTGGTTATTAAGGGAAATGAAGACTATAGGATCATATCTACAAGATTTAAAAGTTGACATTATGACGAGTGACCGAATTTTTGTCAGAGCCCAAGTCAGGCAAAACACTATGTTTATCCTCAAATATCATTTCTGACACTCTTACGTATCAACTAGAATTAGAACTGTTATCCAGGGCCCACAAAACTTCAAGATTATGAAGAGAAGGCCGACTGTAAGAAAATTATTAGGGCCTTTTTCAACCTGTATTTTGTTTGCTGCATATATCATTGTGTAGATAATTTTTAAAAAGTAAAAATTTAAACTCAGAAGGGAATTTATGTCTCTGATCCAGATTTTAATTCAACAGAGATATTATCAATTAGATAAAACACCACTTTATTAGCAAATGAGTAAGTTTAGAAACCATCAGCAAACAAATATGTATAATTGTTTAAATTATATTGTGTAAATCATGTATAAAAATTGTATGAATACAATGCTAGCCATCGCCATGTACTTGAGTTAACAGCAGACTTAGTAAACAAATAAGCAAAAAGAAAGTAAATTTATGATATTTACAATCTCCTGAAGATTACATTAGAGAAATAATTAAAAGGATGATAATTCTAAAACATCTGGGTGCCATTTACTTACTTTTATTTGGGAGAAAAGAGAAAGTTGTCCTTTAAAATAGGATAATCTGAGCTATAGAACATGGCAAAAATGACGCAAGATTCTAAACCTTCTTTCTGAGGCTTCTTTCCGATGGACTGCGTTCAGTGCCATTTCCATTCCTGGTGCTCCTTTGACTTCGCTAACTGCTTCTGTCTATAATCTTCACTGCATTCCCTTTCCACTTTTCTCTTTCTACCTCCTCTGTGTCACCATCCTCTGTGAGTTAACCCTCTCTTTACAAGAAACTTGGAAACAGGAATGTTTTAAAGACTTTAGCTAATATCTTCATTCCCACTTCTTTCTCTGAGCTTAGTACGTTTCTTACTACTCCTACATGTCTTCAGTTCAAGTCAGCTCAATTCACTTGATTTGACTTCAGTAGACATAGCTCCTCATCTCTGTCTGATAGTGTTCTGGATCCTGGGGATTTCAAGATGAATAAAACCTGGGACCCATACTCAAGAATTTTAGTGGTAAAACCAAGATACCTACACAAACAACAATAATGTAATGTGAAGAGTGGCAAAATTGCTGCTCCAAAACAGTGAGAATTTTACTTCTAACAACTGGGGCAAAGAGAGCCTTAGAAAAATGTGAACTTTAAGCCAGGTGTTGAGGAATAAGTAGGAGTTAAAAAGATAAACAAGAGTGTCAGAGTCTGGAAGAACAGTATGGATAAAGCATGTGTGCATGGAAGCACTTGCATGTTTGAGGGTCAGTGAAGAATCCAATGTGGCCAGAACACAGTGTTGTTGACGGAGGTGGGGGGTAAAGGAGCCTGGAGTCGGGCTTGGAGAAATTTGTGTTAGGCTTATGGGCTCTCCATGGTATTTGAGAAAGTCTGATATGACTGCACAATATGGTAATATTGTAAAAAAATAATTTGGAAAAAAGTTGGAATGAAGACAGATTTTACAACTTCAATCTGTCGTAATAATCTCAGGAAGATTGTAAGTTTAACAATTAGGCAAGTGAAGATGTGGGGGTGGGAGCAAAGATAATAATTTTAAGAGCCCTTTCAATAGATCCACGAGATTTTGTAAAGCCAGGAGAATTTTTTACATGTTCGGGGACAAGTGGCGGTGGTTGGGAAATGGAAGATGTGAAGGATCACTTCATGTTTTAGCTTAGACATCACAGACAGTGATGCTGTTAACTGAGAAAATGAACCTATAAAAGGAGTCGGATTTGATGAAAAGATAAATTAAATTTTGTATGTGTTGGTTTTTGGTCATCCGGGTGGAAGTATCGGTAGAAGTTAGCACATTAGTCTGGAGCTTAGGAGAAAGATGAGGATAGAGATGGACCTTTAGGAGGCAACAGCATGACTACTGTAGTAAAGCCTTGAGAGTGAGTATGTTACTCAGAGAAAGAATAAAGAATGAGAGAGGCAAGGACAGAGTACTGGTGAAAAAGATAGACTCATTACTTCAAGGGAAGGCAGAAGGAAAGATCCAGTAGGAAGCATTTTACATGAATATCTTTCTGGCTTTTAAAACTTCATTTGCTCAAAGACATTAATTATTCTTCCTGAAATCAGTTTCCTTTTTGCTCTTCTATTTTTGTTAATAGAGTCAACATTGTTCCTGTCACTCAGCGTGTAAACCTTGGTGCTATCATCTTCCGAGCCCTCTCTCTATACCCATTTTTGCTTTAGATTCTTTCTCATACTGATTTCTTCTATTTTCATTTTCCCCACCCTGGCCCTCTTCCTCAAGATCCTCAACATCTCGTGCCTCTAGCTTTGCAATGACCTACCCAATCTTTTCCTTCCTGGTGCTCCTGTCTTCTTACCACAAATACATCGATCTTCTTAAAACTTGTCTTTCATTGTATCAAGGGCAAGGGGGTTCAATATCTCCACATTATTTACAGAATTGAGTTCAAACTGCTTTATGTGTCATTCAAAGTCTTTCATAGTCTGATTTCACCTTCTCTGTGAAGCCTTATACTGCTCTCCTGCATTCGTGTTTTCTCCAGACAAGTTGTTCCATGTATTGTAACTCTGGCAGTAACTCTACTTCTCTCCTTTTGGTCTTCTTTACTCCACTCTTTCCCCTATTATTTCCATCATTCCTCTGTATATTTCAAGCCCAAGTATCACCCTTCTGTGGTTCTAAGTTTTAAAACTACTTGTTTGGATCTTATCATAAACAAACAAGTACTGTTAATTTTTTGTGTGTTCATTTCTCTGAACTGCAAGTGCCTTGAAAGCAGGGCATCTACTCCAGGATCCTACATGCACAGGGATAAAGTTTGGCTTATGTCATTCTCAAGGATATGTTAGACAAATGAAAATAATCATGGGATTATTACTTCTGAACTTTGAGAGAAATTTTTCAAACCACCAAAGGATTTGGGGCAGCAAAGAGATTTTACAGCAAAAATGATGTTCTATTGTTTACCTTCCCCCTAAAGCAATCTTCTTTGAGATCCTGTTGTTGTTTTGCATACATTTGTTGTATTAGGATGTCAGGAAAGCATATCAATACTAGGCTACACTCCTAGATTCTCCCTCTTGACACAGAAGATCAACCCACCTGAGTTACTGGGAAGGCCGGCGCAGCTTTAAATTATTATTTCTGTCAAAATCAAGAGAATAGCCATCATCATATAATACATCTTAATACCAGAGCAGATCAACTGGAGACTCACCTGGGGCTCAGATGACTAGTGGATCTTGAATCATGTACAGAATGGACTATTTTGTATGCGTGTGAAATATATTTCTTTGTATAGAGAAACATCCTTTAGGACTATTTTATTTTTGTGATCACTTCTGTGTTTCACGTTTGCCATATATTTTAAGGGCACACCTGATTCTCCTCTGTTCTTTCGTGCACCAGCCCAGTGCCTGACTAGTGGACACTGTGCTAAAGCTGACCTCCTCTGCACAGCTTGTTCATTTCTTCTCTGCTTGATTTCTGCTCCGCTTTGGTCGGGGAACATTTTCTGTTACTCTTCATCATGACTACTGATTCCCTATTTGAGATCTATGCAATTTTTCTTTTCTAAAAACTAACCTTATCTCATACGTGTTGAAACCCATTGTGTTTATTGCCAATATCATTTTGAATTCTCATCTTAACCTGAATGTTGCTAAATATATCTACCAACCTACAACATTTTTATCCCATTACTGACGACACTGATGAACTTTTAAAAAAATGAGTCCCAGTATTCACCCTGGCAGAACACTGCTTGCTATGTCCCCTCCGGGTAACATTACTCTTATGGAGGAAATTTATTCTGAATGACCCTCCAACTAGCAATTAGGCAGTCTGGGCCATAATTTCTCATTGAATTGATAACGGTGTAATGAAGGAAAGAATGTAAAGCTTTGCTAAAGTCAAAAGGGGCTCTACTGTCTCTCTTCCATCTACCTGTCCTGTCATTTCTTCGTAGAAGATTAATCTTGTAATTTCCTAAAATGCTGACACAAGCTTTATGGCTTCATCACCAAGTAGTTGATGTCCTCATTATGGCCTTCTGGTGGCTAGGATAATTCTTCTTACAACATATTTGAATTCAGACAAAAGATGGAATTTCAGAAAGTTACTAGATGTGGGCTTTCTTTGTTGTAATTTTTCTATTTCTCCATAATCAAAGGGGAATGTCTAACAAAGCTTCTGCAGTCTTAAATTTGACTGCTAAAATCCTTTCTGCCTGTGATACAATGGAGCTCTGTTGTGGTCTACAAGATTGTAGCATAGGCTCTGTTTCTCTTGTGTAATGGTTATTCTCGAATACGCCAGAGGAGGACTTAGTAAAAGCACAGAGTATATTGTTTGAGTGCTCACCATGTCCTAGTGACTCTCTTCTAAGCACCACTTTATACATCATGAACACGAGCCATTCAAAAGGGGCAAAGAGGCCCTTGAGGGTAAATGTTTGATAAAGGATGGTTACGGTGTCAGAAAATAACTTTCCTCTGATGCTGATCTTACTTTGCGTTACTGTATAGGCTGAAATAGTCCAACTCACCAAGGTTTAATTTGGCTGGAATTAAAATGAATTGGCCATGACACCCAGTCAATAAACTGGCATGTTTTTACTTCTCTGAACAGTGACTCATTAGGCGAGTGAAATGACAAAAGATTAGTGTATGTGTCGACTGCACGCATCTCCAGAGATATCCAGATTTAATGTACGTTCATCAAGGTACTATGATTCCCTTCAAAGCTACACTTCAAGAATCTCCTGAACACACACTGCAGAGCTTTGGCTTTGTAGGGGCTTCAAGAAGGAAGATATCACTTCTCCTTGAAGGACGTGACATTTGAGTTGCATTTAGTTTGCATCTTACTGAATCCATCGGGTCTTCTAATCTTTCTTATCATATCCTCATTAAAAAAATGGTCTTTCTCTTTATGCAACTCTCTTGACAGGCCCTATATGAATTTGATTTTCCATGTTTGTCTATTTTGCTGTATTTCTTTACTATTTCTGTTGCATCTTTGTTTTTCTAATTCATCAGTTTCTGACTTCATCTTTCTTTCTTTTAGCTATTCTGTTGATAGATTGTGCTATTTTTCTGTCTTTTTTGTGTGGCTTACTTGTATTTGATGTAGAACTTATTTTCATTTTTCCTTAATTATTAATAAGGAAATTTAATGCTATGAAATTGCAACAATAGTTCTGGCCACATGCCTTCTTAGTAAGGAGGCAGACTAAGTTGCTCTAAAAAACAGATCCCAAAATATAATGGCTCAAAGAAGGTAGTAATGTATTTATCTTCAATATAATAGTCCCAATAAGTAAGCCATTGAGTGCATGGGACCTAAGTTTCTTTCATTTTCTTATTCTGCCATTCCTGCAGTATTGATTTCATCTGCATCGTCAGAAGCAAGACAACACAACTCACAGATCTAGTCCACAGAATAGAGAAAGAGTAAAAGTCCAGAATAAATGACTTTCTCTTTAAGATGATGATCTGGAAATTGCACCAATTCTCTCTCTAAATCCCATTGGCTGGACCATTGTTACCTGGCCAACCTAGTTGCAAAGAAGGTTGGAAAATGTAGTCTTTAGCTTTGCAACTTTCAAAATCCATATTGGACCCCCACCCATATTTTTTTTTTTTGAGGAAGATTAGCCCTGAGCTAACTACTGCCAATCCTCCTCTTTTTGCTGAGGAAGACTGGCCCTGAGCTAACATCCATGCCCATCTTCCTCTATTTTAGATTTGAGGTGCCTACCACAGCATGGCTTTTGCCAAGCAGTGCCATGTCCACACCCGGGATCCAAACCAGTGAACCCCAGGCCGCCAGGAAACAGAACGTGCGAACTTAACCACTGTGCTACAGGGCCAGCCCACCCACCCATATTTTAATAAGCAATGTCCTCATTTTTACTATTTCCTAAATAGTTTATAATTTAATTTTTCTATTTGATTCAGTAGTAATTTTGAAGAATTTTTAAATTCCATTAATTTGTGCGTGTGTGTGTTTCTTTTTTGAGGAAGATTGGCCCTGAGCTAACTGTTGCTAATCTTCCTCTTTTTGCTTGAGGAAGATTGTCACTGAGCCAGCATCTCTGCCAATCTTCCTCTATTTTATATGTGGGATGCTGCCGCAGCATGGCTTGATGAGCAATGTGTAGGTCCATGCCAGGGATCTGAACCCGTGAACCCCAGGCTGCTGAAGTGGCATGAATGAACTTAACCACTATGCCACTGGGCTGGCCCCTAATTTGTGTTTTTAAAAATTATTTCTTACTAATTGATAACTTAATTCTGTAGAGACTCAAGAATTAACTCTGTTTATGTTCTTCATTTTTGAATAAGAGGGCTTGGGCCCTTGTAAATTATTATAAATATTTCATGAGATTCTTGAAAAGTCTAAAATCTGTTTGTAGGATTAAAAATCCAAATGTAGCTCATAATTACTTTCTTAATAATATTTTCAACTTGTTAACATATTTTAATACTTTTTGTCCATGCATCTCACAAAAGACATCACTGCATGAAGATCTCCCACAATTATTATGTTGCTGACATTTTTGCCTCATGTCTTTTTATTCTGTCATTCAACACAAAATTCCATGACATGTTTATTCTGAACGTTATAAGTTTTATTAATATAAAATAACCCTATTTGTTCTTTTTAAATTTTTATTTGCATTTAATATTTTATGCTATTAATGTTAAAGTTTTTTCTTTATTTTTATTCTTTTAGTGAGTTTAGTCAGGAGAGAGTTGAATTATTTTGGGGTGTAAAAAGATTTATTCAGCATGAAGGGTGCTTGGTGGTGGTGGAGAGTGTGTGTGGAATATTTTGAATAAAAATAAACAAACCTAGGGACTCCCTGATAGGGAAGGAATTGAAAAACCCTTTTCTTTCCCAAGATTCAACTTACTGAAATCTATCAGTGTGGTTAAGAGTGTCCAGATTCCAATGCCTGGGAATAGATAAGCTTCCTGAGATAACCTCACAATGAGAGCTTAAGCGGGCTGGATCAGTGGACTTGTCTGAGCACAAAGTTGGTTGTTAAAGGTGAAATGTTCTTCTTGGTTGCTGTGACAGTGGACATGGAGCTTTCCCAGTCCAGCCATATTTAGGCTAAGCTTTTGCCCAGAGGAACGAGGCCTGCAGTCAATCTAAACTGCTTTAACATTCAAGAGCCCAGATAAATGTCAGCTAAGAAGACTTTGGTGGATTGTAGCATGGAGGGAAGAATGTTCTTTGTGGAAATTTCTCTGTGCTAGATTATATGATTGTACGCTATCCCTGAATGTGGGTGAAATATATTTCCACACCCCATTCAACGGCTTTGGCATGTGATCATTTTGATTAGTGGAATTGAGATGATGTGCCATCTTACTACCAAGCAAATGTTTTAAAGAAAACGTGATGTTCAGTTCAGCTCCTTGTGTTTTTTCCTTCAGCCGTGAGAATAGCATGCTCCAGATAGGAGATGTTTCTTCTCCCAAACCCTAGAATGAAGAATTATGAAACATATCTGAACTGAACCCTAGCATAGAACATAACAGCAACTGATCAGCCACCCATGTAATGTGAGTAAGAAATAAACCTCAGTTGTTGTAATTCACTGAAATCTGGGGGGAGGCTATTGATGACCAATAATTGTTTTTAGTACATTTATGGACTCAGATGCTCTTATCTTTGGTTATTTCAAGGAGGTCCTTTAAATTTGGATCCTGTGTCTCTTTGACATGATTCTAGTAGTCTTTGATAATTTCTTGCTTTCAGGCACAAAATGTCCAAGTCTTACACATTTACATTTCCTGCCCCCAAACATAGATTCAGCTATTTTTCCTAGAAATCCTGAATCCTCTTAATCATAAATGAGATTTAGAGATCGTAATATACATAGTAAGGCTATGAATTGCTGCTGAGTTGCTATTTCTGTTAGTCGCTTTTGGTGGATAAAATTAGAAAATATATAATTTATACAAAGGGAAGATAAATCAAGAGTTCCTGCCCATCTTTCCAATTTAAAGATTATAATTTTTATTTAACCCTATTAAAATTGATGTAATATTTGTATATCTTTTCTCTTATCCTGAAAATCTTGGATCCTCATGATATTAATAATGTTTGCTTGTTCTTCACTCTATTGATCATCTTTCTATCTATTTATATCTGTATCTATCTATCTATCATCTATCTATCTATCGTATTTTCCTTCTTAATATTATTTTGAATCAGTTTTGAGGCCAGTCATTTGCGCTTCTTGAGCAGCTGATTAAGTCCACACTCCAAGTACTTCTCAGGGCTCTCACACTCTGGGGTTACTATGTACTACCTTAATCACCTTGGGGCCGGGCATCAAGAACTAGGGACATCCCCTATGTCCAGGAACCAGGGGAATTATTCAAATCAACCAATCCACAGGAATCCTGTGAAACCTGGCTAACCCCTCCCCACTTGCCATAATAGGAGCAGCTCCCTCCAGCTTCAGCTTGCTGTTGTGTTGACCCTAAGGCAACCCCCTATGTGGACCTGCATGAGCCTTCTCTTCTTTAGAGCTGTAAATAACAAAGAATTCTGCCTTTCATCTATCCAAGTGTCATTGTTTTGTGTCCCACCAGCAAAAGGATCTTTAAATCTTATAAAACATGATCTGTCTCTCTCTTAGTTTCAAAATAGCAGCACTGATGTTATTATCAAGAATCAGGTAAGTTAACACAGTTTAGATATCTTTGTGCTTATTTTGTTTTTAGAACAATTCCCACTAGGGAAGTGCAGCCAAATACTGTATGTTTCAAAAGCCTTCTTGTGAAATACTTCTCTTCACTTGAAATAATTCTCTGTGTGGTTATGCCAACACTTTGATATACAGTGAGGCTCATTTGTTCCAGCTTGTTTTTGATTTTAGGAATTGCTTTGCTTTTCAAAAATTTAATTTCATTTTAAAATTATGCAAAATATTGCAACATAGTTGCAAGTTTATATATATATATAAACAAGATATATGAAGGGAAGACTAACTTAATTAACTGCCCCCCAAACCCACTCCTATTCTGTCTTTTTTGCTATAGGTTATCATTTTTACTAGTTCTTTATTTCTCATCCCATCGTTTCTTTATGTAAAAGTATATACGTACATGCACACATGTGCGCGTGCATGCATACACATCTATTTTCGTACTTTTCTTTCATCAAAGTTAGCATACTATGAACACTCTTCTGTACCTTACTTTCTTAATTAATATTTCCTCAAGATGACTTCATACAACCTATAGCATTTCTCTTGTTCTTTTTTAAAACAAATTTATTGTTTAGAACAGTTTTACACTTACAGAACAATTGCAAAGATGGTACTGAGAATGCGCATGTACTGTGCACCCGCCTTCCTCCGTTATTAATGCCTTGTGTTAAAATGGGAAAGTTTTTTACCAGTAGTGAAGCAATATTGATATATCATTACTAAAGTCAATATTTTACTCAGATTGCCTCATTTTTTATCTAATATTCTTTTTTGGGTCTAGGATCCCATCCAGGACAGCACATTACGTTTAGTTGTCATTTCTCTTTAGGCGCCTCTTGGCTGTGATAGTTTCTCAGACTTTCCTTGTTTGTGATGACTTTGATGGCTTTGAGGAGTATGAGACAGGTATTTTATAGACTGTCCCTCTATTGGGATTTGTCTGCTGTTTTTCTCATAATTAGACTGCATTAATATATTTTCAGGAGGAAGACCACAGAGGTAAAGTGCCATTTGTAAGATATCATATCAAAGATACATACTACCAGTTATCACTATTTATGTTGACCTTAATCACTGGGCTGAGATAGTTTTGTCAGGTTTCTCTACTCTAAGGTTAATCTTTTCCCTCCCTTCCATACTGCTCTTTTTGGAAGGAAGACCGTATACACAGCCCACATGTAGAGTGGAGAGAGAATCCTCCACTGCCTTGGGAGTAGAGTATCTATATAAATTATTTGGAATTCTTTTGCATGGGAGGTTTGTCTTTTCTCCCCCATTTATTTGTTCAGACATTTATTTATATTGGTATGTATTCATAGATATTTATTTTATACTTCAGATTATAGTCTGATACTATTTTATTTATACTATTTCTCACACTGTCCTAGTTTTGGCCATTGGGAGCCTTTTTGGTTGGCTTCTGTGTCCTTCTGAAATGTACCAACATTTGTAGGGTTTTAGTTATTGCTTTTGAGCCCTCCTTTACTCCCTTTGGCATGACAATATGCTCCAGCTTTATCCTGCATATTACCTGCCCCGGTCCTAGAATCCGCCATTTCTCCAAGGAGCCCAGGTTCCTTTTATTGGAAAACGGTATTAGAAACCAAGATCTGGGCACACGGTGTGCTCATTGCTACTGGGGTGTCATTCCTTCTAGGCCCTCTCAGCTGACAGAGCAAGGAAATATATGTAGGTATGGTTGCACATTTATATACACATACCTGTAAATATTTCTATACATCTGTATTAGTAAACAGTAAGGTCTTCAACTTAATCAGTTATTGTATAGTTCATTCTGTCTTCCTCCTTTTGCTTTATCTGTAAACTCCCACTAAAGTTGGGAGCCTAAAGAGAAACCTGTTAGTTCAAGGAAAATGACTTTATGAATGAGAGTATAATGCTTCTCAGCAGTGTTTGTCCCCCACTCCCCTTAGTTGACAGACTCCAGTCATTTCCAGAGCTACTTAGGTCAGTGCCACTTTCTCCCAACCCCTTGAATGAGATTGTTTCATACATTTGTAATATAGTTAGACACTTTTGTCAATCTGCATTCCATGCTGAGATCCCCTGACCAGAAGATTTCCCTTTTATTGCTTACACTAAAGCACATTCTTTGTGCTATAAAGTTCTATGGGTTTTAACATATGTATAATGTCATGTATTAGCCATAATATCATGCAGAGTAGTTTCACTTCTGAGGGGTGGGGGGAAAGCTTCCCTTATTTAACACATCCCCTGAACTCCTGGCAATCAATGACATTTTTATTGACTTCATAGTTTTGTCTTTTCCACAATGTAATATAACTGGAATCATACAGTATAAGGCCTTTTTAGACTGTTTTCATTCACTTGGCAATATGCATTCAAGGTTCATCCATGTTGTTCTAGGACTTGATAGTTCTTCTTTTTCATCGCTAAACATTATTTCATTGTGTAGATGCACCAGTTTGTTTATCCATGTGCCTGTTGAAGATAATCTTGATTGATTTTAGTTTTTGTAATTTATAAATAGGCTGCTATTAACATCTGTATTCAGATTCTTGTGTGGACAGAAGTTTTCAATTTAAATGGATGAATCCTTAGGAGCGTGATTGCTGGATCATGGAGTAAGACTATGAAACTGTTGAAATGAATTTTAATAATGTATTTTATTTAACCCAATATATCCAAAATACTTTCATTTCAACATGTAATCTATATACAAATTATCTAAAAGATGTTTTACATTATTTTTTGTATGAAGTCTTTGAAATTCAGTATGTATGTTATACCCTCAACAATCTATTTGGACTGGTCACAATTCAAGTGCTTAATTGCCACATGTGGCTAGTAGCTACTGTCTTGGGGGCAGCAGAGCTATAGACCACAATTTGTTTTCTTGAAACTTCTATAACATGTTGGAAAATAGAGATTCTATTTTTAATTCTACTGTTAATAGTATAGGTTTATAAAATTCGTGTTTTAGTCTATAGCTCTCAGATTATTAAAGTTAAAAACAAACCCATTTGTGAATGTCCCCATACATTTTGAGGAGTTAGTATGCTTTTATTGACTCTGTTCTAATTTTCCAATTTTTATTAATTTAATCTAAACTTCTGATTCCAAGGTGTTATTACCTATTTTTCAGCCATATAAAATGCATTTTTTCAGTACTAACTTTGGCTTTTACTTTTAATTTTTTCTTGGGCCATATCCCTTCTAACAAAAGTACCCCAATAATTCTTTAGTGTATCATAATGAGGTACTTATGCAAGATGTTGAGAATCAGGTACTATGAAATATTACCCCTTACAGTCAGCCTGTATTGAACTCATTCCTGTTTCTTCTATTTTTGTTTCATACCTCTCCAATTCTTGATCAAGATCACGCATTTTTACCCAATGAGCCCAATTATTTTCTTCTTGTGGCTGTTTCTCTCAAGCACATCATACTGTGTCATTATAAGATCCTCAGCAAAATTTTTTGGTTAAAGACATTACTACTTATTGCTAGAAAACTCTTTAGTGTTAGAGCTTTCTCCTAAATAATAAAATAGTTGCATTTCAAAAACTTTTATTTTGCCATGAGGTAATTTGTACAGCACTGTACAATGATTTAGGCCTATTACAAAACCATAATTCTTATACTTACAAGAATCTTTTTCTTCAAAAAGCCATATTGCCCAGCATGCCATTCTCTTCCATGAATTTGCAACTTTACTTTTATGTTAACAGAAAACCTTATTAATCCAATATTGGTTTATTTAGGAGAGCAAGAAGACTGCTAGTCCCCAGATATCTAGATGCTCTGTTACTTTAATAAAAAAATTTTAGATAATCTCAAGCAAGTTAATTGCAATTCTGTATTTTTTTTCTTTCTCTGGTCCCCTGTGTTAAGAATTAATAAGATTTTTACTGCATTATGTTAGCATTTTCCTGATACTAAAATTAAGCTTATAGAACTGTAGTTTCTAGGGTAATTCTTTTTTACATTTTAAATTGATGGTGGTTCTCTGATTTTATCATATTCTACTTGTTTTCCATGATGTCTCAAATTATTACCAATATCTATGTACATAACTTTATGGGTTTATGTGTGTCTTTGTTTAATTAAATCTATTTTTGCAATTTCACCAAAAAGATAAGTTAGTAGGTCCTTTCTAAAGTATTTTCTTTCAAATATTGTTCTCATTATAGAAACAGTCACTATAGATTTCCTTTAAGTAGCACACTTACTTCTTGCCAAAGTGCTAGAATAAGGATTATCTGTTGTGTAATTGTATCCTGAAAGGGAAGGGCGTATGGAAAAGAGAGAGAGTAAAATATAAATGAGGGAATCAGGAACCACAACGGGGAGGGAAGGGATCCAAGGCCCAGCAAAGAGAGTCTCACATTAGCAATTAGGAGGTGCATCTCTTCCATAACCACTTTTATACTTTAGATAATTAGTGGGCAGTATGGCAGGACTGGCACCAAGGAAAATTAAGGTTCCCATATTTATGGATAAGGTTCTGAAAAACCCACTGGTGTCTGTCCCTTTTTGCCACCTTACTTTTGATCACTATGAACAACTAAAATAGTATAGAAATATACCTGGGCTTGGAAAACAGGAAAGAGTGCCACTTGTGTGCTGGTCCTCAGATTGCCCCCCACCAAAGCTCACCAAGTGCCAAGGAAAAGTAATGACAAGAGAGCAGTGCATGTGTACAGGCAGGACACGTTTCTGGATGTCAAGGATTTTAAAGACAGCAGAAACATTCAGGCCAATATATGAAGAACAGAGACATGAACAGACAAGTCAACAAACAAAAACAGGTTACCCACGAATTACAAAAGTCAATTTGATCTCAAACTTCTCTCAAACATTAACCCTTTAAAATAAAATCTCTGTAGGTTTGTCTAGCTAGTTCGTTCACTGCTGAAGGACACAGAGAGAATAGTTCAGATAAGAAAGCATACAGACAGTAGAAAAATCATATGCCTTATTGAAAATTTTCTTGAGCATTGCAGTGTACACAACTAAAAACCTCAACAAAGTAAGATTGTGAATAATCATTGACATCAGTTAAATATTTATGTTATTTCTGGTTAATTTTATTTTTATTAATTTATTGCATACATATTGTGGAAAAAAATCAATTAATGCAACAACATTCATAACAAAAAGCAGCAATGTCCTGCTCCATTCTCCCAATCTCATAGTCCTTTTCCCAGAGGCAACCGCTTTCAATTCCTGAGGCTGTTTCTTTTGGTATTTTAATACACATTTTTATATAACACACTTATAATTCTATTTCTTAAGCTATAAAATTGAGACATTATTTATTGGCTTTCTTTTCTTAGAGCTGAGAAATCAATTCTCTTTTTACTCCTCCTATCTTCCTATTCATATCCCATTTTTTTGTTAAATAAAAAAATCTATTCTTTATTTGGCTAAATAAAGGATTTATACTATTATGATTATGCAAATCTAATTCCTCGTTGAGCCAAGTAGTATAGTGTGATTATTTTTTTCCCTTTAACATAAAATGTTATTTTCTTGAATGTTATAATTATTTTATTATTTAATTTCTTCACTTTTCTATAGAAATAATGTTATTTTCCCCTAAGATTTGAATAGATCTGTCAAAAGTTTAACAATAATTTTTTTCAAATATGCACACAAATATATCCCTTCCTATTTTATTATTGCTAATATCATCATTATTATTTTAATCCTGGAGGCCTTCCTTCTTTACCTTTCTTACCTTCTCCCGGAATTTTTCCTGGCTTTTTCGTCTTGCTTCAAACTTTCATCCTGAGAGTTTTGTGTTATTTGTGTTTGCAGATCGGTGTTCTTCTGTGTGCTTTACTCTCTTGTTTTTCCAAAATAAGCCTCCTAGGAACTTCCAAAGTTTTTGAGAGGCATATTTTTGGATTCTTGCATATCTGAAATTGACATTATTCTATCCTCACCTCTTATTTATAATTCAATTTAGTGAAGACTTTTGCATTGAAAATCAGTTTTCCTTAGAATCTGGAAAGTATTGCTCTATTTTCTTTCAGCTTTAAGTGTTACTGTTTATTTTCTGGAGTCTATTACCTTGATATTCTCTCTGTAATTTTTAGATTGTCCTCTATCCCCGTATTCTGAAATTTCATGATGAGATGTCTTTGTGATTGTTGATTAATAGTTCACTTGCAGATAGGAGAGAAATGTGCTATTCTAACAGCTGTGTATAAAGATTTTCAAGCGACCACTGTATGGTAGGCCCTGTACTCCACAGTATCTATTGCCTCTGAATGCTGAGTCTAGAAGTTCTACAGCATGAATGGGATTAGGTCTTACAAATATTCCCCCATTGTAGGCACTTAAGTAGTAACATGTCTATTATTCCTCCTGTTTTGGGTTTCTGACTCTCTGAAGTGTGTTTATATCTCAAATTTATTTTTACTTCCTCTCTAGTTTTCTTTGTCTTAGTGTGTTAACACTAGTTTATGTCCTATAGTGTCATTTAAGCAGGGTTTATATTGTGAGCAGAGATAAATACCTGTTGTCCATCTACAATTATTAACTGAAAAGAAAACTGATTTTATGGTTACTAAATATAGTCAGAAAATAGCATACAAATACAAAACTAACTGAGAAATCAAAGAAATAATTACTAGTTAAAATATTAAATAATAGTAAACTGGGATTAAAATCCCTGATTATAAAAAATAAAAGATGTGGGAGGACAAAGGGAAATGGTAAGTTTTTTCTCATTTATTCATATTTAATAGAAGAATTCAATAGATATGCTCTTATTTATAGCATTGACATTTAAGTAAATATTAGTTCAAGTATGTTTGTAATAGTAAAAAGAATGACTAAATGTTACCTCAATGGATACTGGAAAGTTACTTGGTAAAATTCAAACTCCATTATTGACAAAATACTCTTAGTAGATTAAGAATGATAGGATATGACTTCCTATTCTGACTGTGAAACAGTTTGTAGCATACCTATGCTCTGGCCAATAACAATGATAATAGCTTGAAAAAATTTATATGAAGGCATTTGAAAGCTGCCAAAGTAACAAGGACTTGAAGGGACAAAATCTTGATGAGAAGGAACCACTGATAGGTGAGAATTTTTCATATACAATTTACAGAAATCAATAAAAAATCATCTAATGATATCAAGAAATAGAGAAAAAATGGCAAGAGAAAGAGATCCACATGTTTAATAGACACTGGACTAGTCAGACAAATTTTAAAATAATCATGATTAATATATACAAGAAAATAGATGAAAACATTGAGAATTTCATCAGAGAATTATATTCTATAAATAAAGGTGCTAAGGGAAAATCTGGTAATGAAAAAAATCAATAATTAAAATCTAGAAATCAATATTCATGTGTTTTTGGTTAGGTTCCCAAGAAATAGATCCTGAGATGAGAATTTGTGTACAACTGATTTATGAGAAAATATTCCCAGAAAAAAAGAATGGTGTTGAGTGAGAAAGTGGGGCCAGAGAAGAAAGGAGGCCAAGGAAGGGCGAAATACCAAGTAAAATCCCTTCAGGGAGATCTTGAGAAGGTGTAAATCACACCTAAGTGCTGTCCTAATCAGAAGCAAGGGAATAAGAGTGTTTATATTTCTGTGTTTGTCAATTCTTGGTTAAGAGACTACCTCAGAGGAATGAAAATCCCAGGTATGCTGACAAAGATGGCTGAAGAAGCTTGAGGGCAACACTCTCCCTAAGAGATAAATGTGTTGAACTGTGAGTATAAATATGGTTCTATTAAATGGGCTTATTAGCATATTACACATGACAAAATAGAGGATTGTATACAGGAAGCTAAGTCAATAGAATATAGTCATATGGAAACACGGAGATATAAAATAATAGATAATATAGAGAAAATCATACAGAACTTGATGAAACTAACTGAAATAAATGTAACTGAAAGCCCAGGTTTCGGGGGAAGTAAAATACAGAGCAGAAGAAATATCTGAGGCACTAAAAGCTGAGAATTTCCCAAATTGACATAAGATGTTAAGGCACAGATTAAAAAATATTCTAGAATAGTCTATTCTATATTCTCTCATATATTCCCAGGCAGAATATATGAGAGAAAAAAATATATCTATGAACATAATAGTAAAACTTTTGAAAACTGATGACAAAAGTCTTAATAGCTTGATTTACAAAACCATTACCTTAAAAGGAAAAGCAACCAAATGGATAATTGATATCTAAACATATAGGATGGAAACTGAAAGACAGTGAAATGACAACTCAAAAATTCTAAAATTAAATGGGTGCTAACTTAGAATTTTATACTTAGTAAAATTATCCTTTAAAATGGAAGGCAAAATAGAGACATTTACAAGGAAGAGGGGAAAAATATATGCGAGAATTTTCTACCAGCATACCCATAGTAAAAGAAATATAAAAGAGGACATAAAAATTTGTCAGATGCAGCTAAAGCTATACTTGGAGGAAAGTTTGAGCTTTAAATGTGTATATTAGAAAACAAAAATCTGAAAAATCAGAAAATTATTTCAAGTAGAAAAGAAATATAGGGAAAATTCAAAAATTATAGAAGAAAAGAAATGATAAATGTAAGTATTAGATGATTTTATAATAAAGATAAAATACTGAGGATCAAAGTAAAAAGTATTCGTTTAAGAAGAAGAATAAAATTGGTAAACTCTAGTAAGAATAAATAAAAGTAAAAAAGATGGCACAAATTACCAGTTCTTAAAATGAAAATGGACATCACTACAGTGGTTACGGATATTTAAGAATGTGTATATTAAGAATAACCTTAGCTAATACATTTGTCAATAAAAATGAAGTAGATGAATATCTAGAAAAACAAAAATTAGCAAAACTGATACAAGAAGAAATAAAAAATTGGATGTATCCTATATCAATTTTAAAAACAACTGGAATGGAAGAAACACACATAGAAATTCCAAAAGAATCTGCAGATCATTAGATTTAATCAGTGGATGCAACATCAGTATTTACACAGTCAAGATAGAAAACAATTTTATTTCTACAAACAAGCAACAAATATTACCCTTGACAATAGTTTTAAAAAACATCAAGTATATAGAAACAAATCTAATGAAATGTGTACAGATCTCTCCAGAGGAATTTACAAAACATTGAGAGAGATGGATGAAGTCCTATAAAATTTGTAGATATACCACATTCAAGAATTAGAAGATCCAATATTTTAAGATGACAATTTTCCCCAAATTATAGATTCAATGCAATCCTAATAAAAAATCCAAACAGACTTTTGGTGAAAATTAGCAACCTGATTTTAAACTTTATATGGTATTATAGGCTGGATTCCTTGACAAGCAGACTCTGAGATAGAAATTAGCTTGCAAGTCTTCTTTCCTATGGATGGAAAGCGGGGAACCAAGACGGGATAGATGGAAAACTTCATTATAATGCAGTCTCAACAGAGGGGTCAGCCAACATTTAGCTAGTTCTGAAGCTGAGATTATTCATCAGATTTATTTTGAGAAGGTAGTGCCTTTATTGGTGACTCTCCTACTTGTCTGCTGAAACCTCAGCATGAGGAAGAGTCCATAAGTAGTTGTAGCTTATAGTTCAAAGGAGTCTTACTATTTCTCCCTGGTGGAAGTGTTATTCCTTTGGGAACCAAGGCCTCTAAACCTGCAGAACCCAGAGTTATGGAAATGGAAAGCAAAAATTCTTCAGGAATGTACCTAGAAGTAAAGAAAAGTAAAGCCATTCTAGCCTTCATCCATTGGTTTCCAGGCCAATGTATTCTACCTTTTGGGGATATAGCTCCATAAAAAGGTCACTATTTAGGGCCAGCCCCAGTGGCCTAGTGGTTAAGTTCAGTGTGCTCCACTTTTGTGGCCCAGGTTCAGTTCCCAGGCATGGACCTGAACCACTCATCTGTCAGTAGCCATGTTGTGGTGGTGGTTCACATACAAAAACAGGAAGATTGGTAGCAGATGTTAGCTCAGGGCAAATCTTCCTCAGCAAAAACACCAAAATAAATAAATAAATAATAAAGTTCATTAATTTAGAGTAACACTGTATCCTGTAGTGCGGCACTGCATCCTCACAAAGTACTGCCTTGGAGCTGATGCTTCAGCTGTCTGTTCAGTATTGCTCAATTGTTCTATGACTCTCATAATATATGAAACAATTAAAGAATTCATGGTCATGTGCCCACTCTAGCACCTTTTTGCTGTAAAGTGTCTCTCTTGGTTGCCATGATGTTAAGTGGGATGCAATGGCAGCCCTTTGAGAGTGGTGTTGACTGAGGCCCAGCTGTTAGGAAAGGCAAATCCACACTAGCATATGTATTTATTCTCATTAAACAGAATCATTTCCCCTTCTAAGATTAAAAGAGCTTTATGAAGTCAACTTGCCACCAAGTAGCTGGTTGGTTTCTCCATAAAGAATGATCATATTCTTGACTCAGCTTTGGTCTCTGTTGCTGGCAGGTTGAACGTTGAGTAGTGGGAGTAGTTATATTAGCTTTAATAATTGGAAGTCCAGGAATTGGGCCCATTTATAGCCTCCATCCATAAGTCACATGGCTACAATGTTCATGTGTTCATTGTGTCAGCACTCATTTTAACCTATGGCAGAAGTTGGCTGAGATCCACTTCTCAAATCATTTTGTCTACCTGTTTATTTAGTGCTTTTTCTATAGAGGATGCTCTATTGAGGGTTAACATGCTCGTTTTATATACAAACATATATACAAAATATTTATACTTTGCGTTCATTCTCATATGTCCACATACCAATGAGCATGAGTCCATTTATATTTTTATCACACAGTGTATGAACAGGTGCATTACCCAAAGCTCTGCTGTTGGGAGATTTTCCCTTCACCATGTCTTTCAAAGCCACCCCTAAGTGGCATGGTAGTGCAGCTGCTATCCATTTTTGACTTGCAGCAACATACCAAGCCAACTCATCCATACGTGACACCGTGGGCGAATGCTGATCCACTCGCAGTGGATGGCGTGGGGATCTAGATGACCTACTAGTGCAGCTTGCTTACGTCTTCTCGTCTTGTTCATGCTCACTTACAGATGCACCACTTCTATTTTACAATGGGCTCATCCAACTTATGACTTGGTAGGTCTGGCAGAGCCCAGTTTATGATGAGCAGTTCTGTTGCCCCATGGTCATGTGTTCTGACTCTACCATGGCCCAAAGCACACCATGAGCTATCTTTTCAAATGTGTATCTATCATTGGAATTTTTGCATTTCCACCTTGCTTTGTGTTCACCATCACTTTTCTCAAACTTTTAGCAGACATCGTAGCAGCATATTCATCCTGCCTTCTGGAATCCTTGCCAGTGTGTCCCCGTACCTGAGTCAGCGTTCTCAAAATGGTTGACTTTTCATTATCAAACTTCTTTATGTCCCACACCCTTGACCAAGATCCCTCAGAATCCAGTTCCATGCATACTCTCCCAGCTTTGGCCAATACATGCAGTTAGGTCCTGCAGATCCTTTGTCATACAGACTCCTTCCTCTGTTAGCAGGTCTAATCCACTATTGGTATAGTGGCCAAGGGATGAATTGAGGTAGATCCTGAGATGAGCATAAGTTTTGTGTTTGCAGAGAGGATTTGCATCATTTTCAAGCAAAGAGGGAGTACTAGTCCTTAAGAGAGAGGAGTGAGCAACTTCTGCAGGCTCAGGAGTTTTAAGGGAATCTGAGGAGTCAAGATTCTTCTATGTATCAATTCAAACGTCCCCATGAGTCAGGGTTCCAGACTTCCCAAACCAGAGTCCTGACCTTCGCATAGTAGACCTTCTTAGGCTGAGAGTTTAACCTTTGGGGCTCTGCCATTCTTATGATTAAGTTCTGGAACTATCCTTTTAATCTGCCATCTTGTTGTTTTTATACCAAGGAGGCTCCTTGCCTCTCTCACTTAGCTTTTAGTTGTGATTAATTACTCTCAGCTATTCACTGTCTGTAGTTGAGCTTAACAACAGTTACTCAATCCCACTGTCCTTATAGTTACTGTATTCCACATATTCCTTAAATACCTGATACGTTGTGCTGCTGGTGTATTCACTTCTACCAGTATACCATCCCAGTTCACCATAGGTGAAGGTTTCAACAATCGCCCTGCTACCTTGTAGTGGGGCTATCAGTATTCCACCTTAAGAAGTTATCAATTTCTTGTTACCACCAGGGTGATGGGCAATCCAGGTCCAAAATCCCATTTCAGAGTTTATTTTCTTGGACCACTCCTGGCACCAATTGTCACAGATTGGGTTTCCAAAGAAGCACATTCTGAGGTGGAGATTAGCTTGCAAGAGGTTTCTTAGGAGTGTTTTTGGGAATGACACCCGAGGAAGGGAAGGGCTGGAAGCAGAATTAGACAAGAAGAGAAGTTGAACTGAAATGTAGTCTCAGCGGAGGACTCAAGTAGTCCTATGAGGATCTTCGAAGCTGAGATGACTCTTCAGTTTGTCCTGAGTTTGAGCAAAGGAGTCAGACATTTATACCCCACAATGGTCAGCCATTAGATATAGGCTACAATTAGGAAAGGGGCATCCCCTTGGGTGAAATGTCTCTCTCCAGTTAAGGCAATCCCCAAAGGGGAGTGAACACTGAAGACTTTCCTCTGGGAGAGAATTGTCCTCCACTGAAAGAGAATTTAAACAGGACTTCACAGTATTTACCACATAAAGAAATGAAAGGCCAGGAATACTCAAGACAATCATGCAAAATAAGAACTAAACTGAAAGACGTACACAGGCAGATATCAAAGCCTGTTTTAAAGCTATAGTATTTAAATGATTATATTATTGGTGTAAGAATAAATAGACCATTGAAACAGAATAAAGAGTCTGGAAATCAACCCATACATACATGAGCACTTAACTTACCATGACAAAGTTGGCATTATACTTTGTGAAAGTATATCTTTTCAAAAGATTAGATTGAACCAATTAGATATCCATATGAAAAAATTAATGGACATCCAAACTCAGACCATACAAAACATTCAGTTCTAGATGGAATATGAAAGAATATAGAGGCTGAAAATGAAAGTGTTTAGGCAAAAACACACACACACACACACACACACATACAGGAAGATATCTTCATGCTGTTGAGCAAGGAATAAAGCATTAATTCATTTAAAAAAAGCCAATTTCATTAATTTGACTATTAAAATTAAGATGTTTTATTCATCAAAACACATCAAAAGACCTTAAGAGATTGTAAAGCAAGCTACAGAATCAAAGATCTCTGCTACAAATATTTGCTTAACTAAGTCATATCCAGAAACATGTGAAGAACCTGGGCAAACCTATAAGATGATGTACTTTAACACACTTACCTGAATGATGAAAATTAAAAAGAAAGTTACGAATTAAAACAAGTGAAGGTAAAGATGTGGAATAGCTGGTGCACACATATTGCTTGTGAGTGTTAATTGATACAACCACTTTGGAAAACTATTTCATAGTATCTATTAAAGCTGAACATATGTATACTCTGTGGCCCAGTAATTAAATTCTTAGTCATATTCAAAACAGAAATGTGTATATTGACTAAAAGATGTGTACAGTAACTTCATGGCAACGATATTAGTAGTTGGCCTAAACTGGAAACAATCTAAATGGCCATAAAAGGAATAGAATGAATAAATAAGCTGAGGTAGATTCGTACAATAGATAATTATAATTATCAATGACATTCCACAAACTAGTATTATAGAAATACAAATTTAGATGAAACTTATGTAGTATTGAGTGATAAAGAATCAAGACACAGAATATGTATTATGGAAAAAAAAGGTGTGTGTGTATCTATTTCAAAAGCAGGTAATATATGGTATTATACATTAGAATATTTGTTTCTTTTGCATGGGACTATAGTAATTCTTTGGGGTCACCAAGATACTTCTAGAGGGTTGGAAATATTCCCTATCTTGCTCTGGTGCTGATTACATGAATGTGAAATTTCACTGAGCTATATACATACAGTTTTATGTATAGTGCTTTATGCCTTTTATACGTTGTGTTATTTCCAATAATTAGGCAGGATACACCTGTAACATGAAACAGCTACCACTAATATCGAAATGATATTGTGCTAGTGGTGGTTCAATGAATGTCAGGAATCAATAAAAATACCCTATTTCACTATTAATATTTAATATGTTTTGCAAGTTCTATATGATGCAATAAGCTAAGAAAAATAAATTAGGAATATAATTATTATGAGGTAGTGTCAAAATTATTATTATACGTGACATGAAAATCTGAGAAAATAGGAGAATTCACTATTAATTATTACATTTAACAATAGAAGTGGGGAAGTTGGCTTGTTTAAGAAATATATATGTACCTGAACACCATTGCTATTTAGTTGCATTAACCTATTAGAAAATAAAAATTTTAAAAATCATATCAATAATAGCCAAAACCCAGTTTATGCCTGTTATTAATAGTGTTCCCTTTCACTATTAAAGTCTACTGGTTTTATTAACAAATATTATAGTTATCCTACTAATAAGCAATAATAAATATAAAATATGTACAAATAAACCTAATGAGAAATGTCAGATAAGTGCAAAAAAACCCCCTGCCAAATATAATGAATATATGGAAGCAAATACCAAGACTCAATACTAAAAATATTAATTCTCCATATAACACAATTTATAATATGATATAATTCCAGTCAAAATACCAATGGATGTTTTTGAACAGTTTTAAAGATGTTTCTAAAGGTCATCTTGAAAAATTAATGATTATAACATCCCACAAATTCTGAAAATAAAAGAATAATGAGAAGTGGTTTGTACTGGTTAATATTGAAATGGTATTAGAATGCCAAAGTCATTAAAATAGTTTGGGATGGGATAAGAACTGACTGATTAATTGTACCAAGTAGAAAACATAAAGATAGATTCAACCACATTTATATACAGAATGTGACACAGTTCACATGAAGTCAATACAGGAAGTAACATATATTTGGGGAAATGATATATTCTAGATGATTAAATAGTTAAAACAAGAAAAGGGGGCCAACTGTGAAATGCCTAGAAGAAAATGAAGATATGGGGTTCAGGGAAAATATTGTCTACATAAAAGAAAGACAACAAATTCTAGAGCCGGTTTTATGTTTTGCATAAATAACAATTAAAATTGATATATACTATAAAGTTATTATCAGTATTAAAATGAAAATTAAAAAATGAGAGAACACATATAGTGTTTAATAACATTACTATATGAAAGGTTTTAATAATTAGCAACAAAATAGATGAATGCACTAATAAAAATAGCCAAAATATATTGCTATATACTGAAGGTTTGTGTCCTTCCAAAATTCCATGTGTTGAAACCCTAATCTCTGATGTGATGATATTTGGACAGAGGTCCTTCGGTAGGGAAGTACGTCATGTGACTGGAGCTCTAATGATCGGCTTAGTGGTCTTATAAGAAGAGGCACAAGAGAGCTTGCTTCCTGTCTCCTTTCTGCCATATGAGGCTCAACAAGAAAACAACCATCTGCAAACCAGGAAGAGGGCACAAGTGGGTCCATCAGGAACCCAACCGCTCTGGCAACATGACCTCAGACTTCCCAGGCTCTAGAACTGTGAGAAACACATTTCTGCTAAGCCACCCAGTCCATGTATTTGTTATAGCAGCCTGAACCAAGACATGTTTGAGCATATAATTAATAATGATATTAATTATCAGTCATTAATAAAGACAAAAACACCTAGTTAAATAGTTCCTCACAAAAATCAAAGAGATACACATTAAGAAAGTGGGACTCTCTAGTTAACCCATCCTCTTTAATTTAGGCCGTAATGGCTTAACCCATGAATTTATGCAAGTACTCTAGGACTTTTTAGTTTTTGGAATGGATTAAATTTTTTTTTAACAGATCAGTTACTCTACTTGCTCCCATTTTTGTAATTACCAATAGGGGATGGATTAGTGTTTTTGAGGACCAAAGAAGAGCAACAAATTCAGAACAATGATATCTAGTATTGGTATTTTTATTCTTATAAAAGCACTTAATAACTATAATTTCATTTTATTCTCATGTGCATTTTATTGTAAGCCTATTTACAAATTCATACTTCCTTTCCTACCACACAATAAAACTAAACCAAAATAGAATATTATGGGTATCTCTTTATTTTTAAACTTTAGTTGTAAAATGCTATATTTGAAAAGATATATAAATATATTAATATTAGGAAGTCATAGATGCAGGCGAAAATAATTATGATCAATGGTAAATAGAATAGTTTGTTAGAATATATAACAGATGAACTTCAAACCCTTAACAGTGTAGAAATATAAGACGCAAAAAAGCAAAGAATTTCAAGGAGAGATCAACAAATCTGTTTATCATAGTGTAAACTTTTAACAAATGTCTCTCAGAATCTGATGAGTCTTGCAAAGAGAAAATTAGTGAAGATGCAGAAAAACTGGACACCATTAGTAAGCTTAATACAATTGATTTTTATAAAAACTGTATCCCCAAAATAGAGAATAAGCATTATTTTTAAGCACATATACAACTGATCACATATTAGTCCATAAAGAAACTTTTAATGAGTATAAAGTAAACAATATCATGCAGACCGAATTCTGTAAAAAATGCATTATCATTAGAAGTAGTAATCTAAGTTGGTCAATAAGAGCTGGTAAATTTGAATCTAAAGATGTTTACATAGTTTATGAGTCAAATAGGAAATCTAATGAAAATAGCAAATTATTTAGAAGTGATCATCAGACTTACTGGATGAAGCTTCAGTTTAGAGGATATGGGTAGCCTTAAACCCATTTGTTAGAAAAGAATTATATAAAGAATAACAAAGTTTAAGATGTCTGCTTCAGGCCAGGAAAATTGAAACTGGATCTAGCCTCTCACTTTAAACAATTAGAAAACCAAACAAAATGTATGAAACAATGATTTTCAAACATTGGACAACAGATGGCGTAAAATAATGAGACCTGGGAAAAGAGAATCAAATAAGGTGAGCTGTATGATCACCTCTAATTTAATGATTGAAGAGAGTTTTCAGGATGCAGAGTAGAGAGAGGGAAATAAAAATAAATCCAATGGTTTACAAGACAGAATTCAGATGTTGGGAGGCCAAGAGAAATCATAGAGAAGAGTACCGGAGAAAAGAAAATTGAACAGGGAAAGAGAGTTCCCGAGGTTTGCACAGGAGTCCTCCAGAGACATCAACTGAGTACTGATTGGTGCATGTGGGTGAGGAAACTAATGCAGTTGAGGAAAATCCCATGAGAAAGAATCATGTGGAGAGATCTTGACACATGGTCAGAAATAACTATTATTCTTATCAGTCAGACTTCTTACCAAGCAGAGCCCTGGTACAAAGGCTACCTGGGTTCACCTAACAAATCCTAAACACAAGACTTGAAAGGATCAGATTGGTTCCAAATAACTTAACTGTATAATATAAGGAAGCCCAAAAGTATTTAAAGAAATTTTAAAAAATTCAATATGCTTGTTGTAAACTTGACAAAGTCTGGCATTGAATCAAAGTTACCAGCCATAAAAAGAAGCAGAAAAATAAAAGCAATAATGAGGAGAAGAAGTAATCAATAGAAATAGAACCAGAAATAACAAACATAGGAGAATTAGTAGACAAGAACATTAAATACATGTTGTAAATATGTACCATATACTCAATACAGAGAGGAGGGCATGAGCTTGTAAAAGAGAGACATAGAAGATATAAAAAAGTCCAAATCAAATATCTAGAGAGAAAATTTAGACTATAATATGAAAAATACATAGATGGGTTTAATGGCAGAATAGACATTGTGGAAGAAAAAAATTAGTGATCTTGAAGATGCGGCAATAGAAACTCTCCAGAATGAAATACAGAGAAAAAAAGAATTAAAAAAAAAATAGCACTGTGGCAATGAACTGTGAGAAAATATCAAGAATTCTAATGTGTGTAATTGGAGTCCCAGAAAGATAGGAGAAAAAACATGGAGAAGATGAAGATACTTAAATACTAGACAAAATTTTGCAAATTTGATAAAACTGTAAAGCCACAGATCCAAGAAGTCCAATGAACCACATTCAGAAGAAATCTATACCAGGGCACATTATAATACACTTGCATTAAACTGGTAATTAAAGAAAAAATCTTCAAAGCCAATGATAGGAAAAAGACCCTATATACACAGAACGGGAAAAAAAGGATAAGGATAGCATATTTCTTTTCAGAAACAATGTAAATCAGAGAATAGTTGAACAATATCTTTATAGTAGAGAGAAAAATTGTCAACTTGGAATTATCTAGCAAGTGAAAATATCTTTCATAATGGAGGTGAAATAGCCTGTAACATATAGAAAAGCTTAGAGCATTATCACCAGTAGACTACCGCTATACCACTCATGATTATAAGAAATGTTAAAGAGAATCCCTTAATGAGAAGAAAAATAATGCCTGATGTAAATTTGGATATACACACAGAGATGGAAAGCATCAGAAATGGTAAATATGTTGGTAAATATGATATATTTTTCTTATTTTGTAAATTTCCTTAAAAGATGTTTGACTTGTTAAAGAAAAATAATAAAAATGTATGGTGGGTTTTTAATATAAGTAAAAGTGAAATGTAAGACAATAGTACAAAGGTCAGGAAGGGTGAAATAAAATTATGTTTTAAGGTTATTTTATTACATGCAAATTACTATAATATTATATGAAGGTAAACTGTGATAAATTAAATCCTAATACAACCACAAAAAAGTGGTACATGTAATAAGCCAATGAAGGAGTTGAAATTGAATAATAAAAAATAATACAAGGGAAGACTGAAGAATAGGAAAAAGGCAACAAAGAACAGATAGTTTAGTAGGAAGATGAAAGATTTAAATCCAACCATACAAACACTAAAATTAAATGTAAGCAGTCTAAAAATTCGATTAAAAAGTAGAGATTATTAAATTGGTTAATGAAGGAACTACATGCTGTTTACAATAAGCCAACTTTAAGTACAATCACAAAGATAGCTTAAAAGTAAAAGGATGAAAATATATATACCATGCTAACAATATCAGAAGAACGCTGGAGTGGCTATAGTAATATAAGACAAAGCAGATTTCAAAGTAGAATGTTAGCAAGAGTAAAGAGGATCATTTCAAAATGATAAAGAAGTCAGTTATACAAGAGTACATAACAATTCTAAATTTTTATGCCTCTAATAATTAGATTTAAATTATTTGAAACAAAAACTGATAGATCTGAAAGAATTAAGAAATCAACAGTTATAGTTGTAAATTTCAATAATACTCTCACCCACCACTAACTGATAAAATAATGTAAAGAAAACTAGTAAGGCTATAGAAGACATGATCAATGCAATTAATAATTTTGACCTGATTTACATTTATAAAGCAGTCCACCCAAAAAGACTCAACCATATTCTTTTTAAGTGTACACAAAACATTTAATAAGATACACTATATCCTAGACCATAAAACAAATCTGAATAAATTTAAAAGATTTCAGATAACACAAATTATTTTCTCTCACCACATGGAATCAATTTAGAAATCAACAACAGAAAGATATCTGGGAAATCCTCCAGTATTTAGAATCCAATCAACACACTTCTGAATAATCCACAGGTCAAAAAATATCACAAGGGAAATTATAAAATATTTTAGACTTGAGGAGAATGAAGACACATCATAGAAATACTTTAAGATGCAGCTAAAGCAGGGCTTAAAGGGAGTTTTATAATATTAAACATTTAGGGTTAATAGATCTATAATCAATGATCTATGCTTCCACATTAAGAAAATAGAAGATTAGTTTAAACCAAAAATAATCGTTTTATGGGAAATAATTAAATAAGAGCAGAAACCAAGGGAATACCAAGCAAACAAAATAGGGGAGAAATCGAGGAAACCAAAAGTGGGTTCTTGGAGAATATCAATTAAATTGATAATCATGTAACTAGATTATCAGAAAAGATAGAAAAGATAATATAGCAATGTCAAGAATGAGAGAGTTGGAACAGATTCTATAGACACTGAAAAGGCAATAACTGGATATTATAAATATGTCTATAAATTTGACAACATAAACTACATATTGATATCCCTCATGGCCATCAACAAAAGATATTCTTAACAAAATTTTAGGAAATATAATCCACAAAATGTATAAAGCTGATACATCTTGGCTAAGTAGGTCTTTTACCTGGAATGTAAGGTTGGTTTGGCATTCTTAAATCAACCAATATATAATTCATCATACTAAGTGATAAAAAGAAAAACCATATGAGCAGTTTAATAGATGCAGATAAATCATTTCATGCAATTAAACATTCATATTTGATAAAACTCACTGTAAACACAGAACAGAAGAAAATTTCCTCAACGTGATAAAGAGTATGGATGTAAAACTTACGTTTCGTATTTAATGGCAAAAGTTAAATGTGTTCACCTAATATCAGGGACAAGCAAGAATGACTACTTTCACACTTCTACTAAACATTGTCCTGGAGGTTGGAGCCAGTTCAGTAAGACAGGAAAAATAAACAAAATAATAAAATAAAATAAAAAATGAGAATTAAAATAAAATATATCTAGATTTTAGAGGAGGATGTAAAATTATCATTACCTGCAGACCACATAATCACCCATGTTGAAAATTGTAAGAAATGGATTAAAAAAACTTCTAGAATTAATAAAGTTGCAGGATAAAATGTTATACAAAAAATGATCGTGTGTACTAGCAACAAATAATTTAAATTGAAAAAAATACCATTTAAAATGTCCTAAGAATATGAAATAGGGACTACTTCAGTAAATTATGTACAAGACTTATAAACTGAAAACGACAAAATGTTGTTGAGCAAAAGCAAAATGACTTAAATGGAGAGACACACCATGACCATAGTTTGTAACGCTCAATATTAAGATGTCAGTTCTTTCCAACACTATCTATAGACACAATGAAAAATGTATTAAAAATTCTAGAAATTGTTTTATTTTGTAGAAATTGACAAGCTGATTCTAAAGTTATATGAAAAACCAAAGACTTAGAATATCAAAAACAATTTTGAAAATTATGAGCAAATTTGAAAGAATTGCAGTATTTTATTTAATATGATAGAATTCTACAGTTATCTAGACATCATGGCCTTGGCATAAAGATAAATATTTAGGTCATTGGAACAGAATAGAGAATCCCAAAATAGACTCTCAAATATTTTAGTTATTTTATTTTTATAATGGTGTTAAGGCAATTCAATGAGGAAAGGAAAATCTTTCAAGAAATACTGTTGGATATGCAAATACAAAAAAAAAAAAAAAGAAGAATCTTACCGCTTACCTAACACTAAATGTAAAACTTAATGCTTAATGTGGATCATAGATCTAAATGTAGGTATTAAACGGCATTGAGTTTGGTAAAGATTTTTAAGTAAAAGATGAGAAGAATGAACTATAAAAGAAAAAAAAATCCACTTTCATCAAAATTAAAAAATGCTTTTCAAAAGAAATTTAAGAAATCAAAAAGAACAACCATAGACTGTGAAAATATATTTACAAGACTTATATCTGGGACAGGACTTGTATCTAGAATACATAAAGAACGCATAATCCAATAATAACATGACAAACCACAAAATGGGCAAAATATTTGAATGGACACTTATCCAAAGAAAATATATAGATAGAAAATAAGTACATATGAAGACGCTTAACATCATTAGTCATTAGGACAATGCAAATTAAAACCACAGTGAGATAACTCTACACACTCTATAGAACAGATAAAATTGAAAAGGCTGTTTCTGCCAAGTTTTGGCAAGGAATTGGAACAACTCATATACTGCTTGTGGAAAAGTTAAATAGTACAACTACTTTGGAAAACAGTTTGGCATTTTCATAAAAATTTAAACATACATCTATGAAATGAAACAGCCATTCCATTCCAAGGTATCTAGCCAAGAGAAATAGACATATAAACCAATCTTTCTAGTAGCTTTATTTGTAATATATGGAAACTGAAGGCAACCCAAACTCTTTCAATATTGAATGGATTAACAAAGTGTTGTTTAATAAATCTGTCCAATAAAATAATATTCAGCAATAAGAACAAACTATTTTACACGTGCCTCAACACAGGTGAATTTCAAAAGAAGTATGCTCAGTGAAAGAAACCAGGCAAAAAGAGCACATACTCTCAGTTTTCATTTATGTAAAATTGGAAATGAAAAATTATATTGATGTACCACATATCAGTGGTTGTCTGGCGGATTGTACAATAGGAAGACAGAGTAATGGATGCCTTACAAAAGAGCATGAGGAATATCTCAGGGTGACAGAAATGTTCAATATTTTGATTACATTGATGGTTTCATAGGTGTACATATATGTCAAAGCACATCAAATTGGGAACTTATGTCCGATTTATTTGAGACATGTCAAGCATATCTCAAATCTGTAAAATATAATAGCAAAGTAAACCTGAATCATGTATTACAAAAGAAAATAGAAATAAGAGTCAGGATTGTTGAAGTAGAAAACATTCCCAAGAAAAACAAAACCAAAAAAACTAAAAATGAATGAACCAAAATCAAAGGCTGGTTATTTAAAAAGACAAGTAAAATTGATGTTCATCTGGCAATATATTTAGAGGGAAAAAAGAGAGAAAATATTAATAATATTAAGAATTAAAAGAAGAGTATGAAAAGATATATAGAGAGGTTTAAAATCATCAGAAATGATATCAACTCTTTAATAATAATTTTTAAAACATATTTAATATGGACAATTCCCAGAAGAGTAAAATTCACCAATTTAAAATCATTTGAAAACTGAAGTAAAGGTATAATCATTATTTATTTGTCAAAGTATATTAACAACTTGGCCCCAGATTAGCACAATTTTACTGATGAGTGTTTATCAATTTTTAGTTAAATTATCACCTATCTTATATTCACCTTTACAAAGAAAAGTTAAATAGGAAAAATTTTCCAGTGCGATTTGGGGGCAAAGCAGAAATGATATCAAAACTGAATGAAGAGACTGGCAAATAGAGTTTTTCTCAGAAATGCAAGAACAATTTTACATTACAAATCACTGATTAAAAGAAAAAAACATTATTTTATCAATAGATTCAGGGAAAAGCAATCAACTTAATTTAAAAGTCATTCATAATATAATATTTAGGCCAACTAAGAATAGAAAGAAACTTCCTCACCTTAATAAAGTCTCTCTTTCAAAAACCTGCAGGAAATATGCACAATATAGAAGGATTCCTTATAAGGTCAGAGAGAGTTTAAAGATACCTGATATTGCTCCTCTTATCCATCACAGTATTACAAGGCCTAGTCTTTGTAATGAGACAAGAAATAACACATATGAATGCTAAGGTTTTGAAAGGAAGAATTGCATTCTCATTATTCAAGACAATATGACGAGTACATAGAAAATCCAAGATCCATTTCAATCTATTAGAATTAATCAGAGAATTTAGCAAAGTTGTTGAAAATTAATCAATAGGCAAAAATCAATAGCAGTCCTATATGTTAATCTTTTAGTTTGGGTTGCCCCTGAAAGTAGAACCTAAAACAAGAAGTTGGGGACAGCTAGTTAATTTTTGACATGAACTCAGGGAGCAGTAGGCAGGAAGCAGGGGAGTGAACAAGGAAGGATGCAAGGGTTAAACATGGTTGAGTTAGTGAGGTCACTGCCACAGACAATGGGTGTTTGCTTTTACTGTGGCAACTGGGGAGCACAAAAACTTTCAGAATTGCTGGTGGAAAGAAGAGGTCACTGGCTCATTTATCCGTGGCTCCTGTCCTATATTGGTTAAGATTTGTCCTTGATGGCATTGACTTACCCAACTGCTCTGCTGTGCATGTGGTGTGTACCTAGTGGGCTTCTGTGGATTCAGAGAAGGCCCGAAAAATCTTTCACATGGACCTGTCTGCCACAACTGAGGCTGAAATTAGAGGTGAGTGGAGGGGATGTGACATAAGACTCCACAGGCATCAGTGTCAACCAGGGAGACAATATAGTTTTTTTTCTTTAACTTTCCAGTCACAATAGCAATTATCTATCAATCATCTATCTCTCTACCTATCAATTTATCTATCTGAGAATAAGCCCACTAAAAGACTTGTGAAATCATTGAGGAAAAAATTACAACATTTTACTAAAGGACATAAATGGAGAAGTATGATGTTCATAGATGGGAAGACTCAATATCTTAAAGACATCATTTAACCTCAAATTTAACAATAAATTTGAAATAATTAGCATTTAAAAAGAAACACTACAGTGATCTTGGTGGAACTTGACAAGGTATGTGTATATGGAGGCAAATATTAATGGAAGCCAAAGGGAACTGGATTAGCCAAGATAATTGAATGAGAATAAAGAAGGAGACCTTGCCCTCCACAAGGTTTTCAGATATATTACAAAGCTGGAGAAATGTTAAAAAAGTGTTTTGAGGCGGGGACTGAGAAAAACATATAGTTAAAGGCAAACCTCAGACTGGGAGATGAAGTTTGCAACCATTTAACGGATAAAGGATTAGTATTTGTATAAATAAAGAACAATGAATAAATAGGAAAAAGACAACCCAATGGCAAGATGGGCAATCAACATGAGGCAGAAACTCACTGAATAGGAATCCCAAGTAGACAATAAAATATGAAAACAAATCACTAGTAATCAGAGAAATGAAAATTAAAACAGCAATGATACACAATTTGACATTTATCACATTTGAAAATACAAGTTCTAAAGTGACAACTGTGGTAAGAATTTGGAAAATGGGAATCTTCATGCATTCTTTCAAGTGAATGTTGGTACAGAGCCTTTGTGGATCAATTTTCCAGTATCAAATGATGCTGCTGATGAATTGACCCACTGAAACATATCTGTTTTGTTCATTGCTCTATCTCTAGCACCTGTATCAATATCCAGCATATATTAGGTTCTAACTAACTATGTACCCTGCGTTAGTAAAATTTTTAGTAACCTTTCATTGTATAAATGACCATCTCCAAAATTAACGATTTAAAACAACTTACTGCTTGTGAGTCTGTGGGCCAGCAGCTTGGGCTGGAATGGTTCATCCCTGTTTTCTCATAATGCCATCTGGACTCACTAATAGTTTTAAGCCTTGACAGGGATTTGTGGGGCATCTCTCCTTAAACTCTATTACCCTCCAGGAGATTAGCCTGGAGTTTTTTCACATGGTGGCAAAAGAGTTTCCAGAAGCGAGAGAGGGTACCCAATGTGCAAGCAGATTATAATCCACTCCTTTTATCACATTTGCTAATATCTGTTGAAAAGTGTGAAGAATATGAGACTTTATTTTACTTGCAAGCTAACAAATTAGCCAGCTATAGTTTTCTGGAAGCTGGTGGAAGATACGAGTCTCTTGGTTCGGAGGCACAAGATTTTGTTATTCACAACACAGCAGGTAGCATGAGTGCCATGTTCATGTCTGTACTCTTTGCCTCTCAAGTCATGTGAGAGTGACACAGAGGTGGATGCTTCAAACGTAGTGAGTTTCAATCACAGCTGAGGAACTCTGAGCTTACAGAACCTAAATCTTTTATAACAAGCTGAAAGCAAATCTGCCTTTGCCCTAGAGGAAGACATCATCTCTATGATATAAGATGTTAAGCAAATCTGTCCTTTGCTCTGCGGGGAGGTACTATCTTTATCTTCTAAAGCCATTTGCTATATAAACATCATTGAAAAGATAGGCTGAAACAAAAGACCAATTAGTGCCTTGTTTCTAAGATGTGTAGAAATGTGAGAAAGCCATGAAGAAGTATCTTCCAACAATGTCCTATTGGCCAAAGAGTTATATGCACAAGCCTAGAGTCAATATGGGAGGAGACAATACAGGGAGGGGCATGAGTACAGGGAGGCATGATTCATTGAGAGTCATTACTGTAATGACCTATCACATCCTTCAATCCAACAATTCACAGCAGGTATAAGATATTCTCACACACATATACAAGGAGACATATAAAAGTATGTCCATTGTAACATTTTTTTGGACAAGTAAAATATTGGATACTATTTAAAAGTTCATCAAAAGGCAATGATATATAAATTGTGGTATATTCATATCAATAAATAACAATAATGATGAAAATAATAATAATGAGTAACTTTTACTGAGTGTTAACTAAGTGCAAGGCATTGTTATGAATAATTTATATTATAATCTCAGCTCATAAAAATGTTATGATGTGCAGAGGCAGAAATATTGACCAAGATTTGAAATCTAGTGAGATGGTTGGTCTGAAATATGCTGTATCAAAATGGGTATTTAGAACAAAAAATTGAGTGAAAAAAGTACATTGTGGGTGGAGTCAGTATGAATCCATTTTATAAAATGTAAGGACAAAGAAAACAATACTTTTTGTTCATATTTTTTTCCTTTCACATCTTTAGTCCTTTCTATATATGTATATGGGAGCTCCAAAGTTATTTTTGAGCTTTTCTTTCCTTCTCTTGCTGAATTCTACCCCCTCCTTCCACTATTAAAAATACATATTTTATTTAAAGCTGGGAGTCTGATGCTGTAGCCAAGCCAAGGTTAGTGAAGAAGATTTCTTTGCGCAGCCTGCAGGTGGGTCTTCTTCAGAGTTCCTCTGGGCTCCTAGGAAGAGTAGCATGTATCTGCTGCTATTCTGAAATATTTATTTTTGATACAAACATAATAAATATTCTTTTCACTTTTGTCCTTTGGCATTTTCCCTTATTTAAATTACATTCACCAAACGTTTAGATTTTTCCAGCCCTCTATGAAAACCACTGCACGTTTTTTATCCTATCCTCTGATATTCTTACCTTGCAGCCTGTTATCAAAGATTCTTACAAAAATCCTGCCTTTAAACACATTGATGTCCTAAAATTTCTAATGAAATTCAACAAATATTTATTGAGCCACTTGGATAGTCTTGCCATAGGTAACCCAGGGATGAATAAGATATGGTCCCTCCCTTTGAGGAACTCACAGTCTGGTGGGAGAGAAAGACCCATAAACATATTAACCTAACTGTGATGTGATATGTGCTAAGACAAATGTGTTTATAAACTACTTTGGGCTCATAGATAAGGGAGTGATTAATTCTGCCTTCAAGGCTGAGGGAAAACCGTAGAAATTAAATGACATCAAGTTGAAACTTGATAGATAAGTAAGGGATTCCACAAGAGAAAAAGTGAGCAGGGATATTCTGAGAAAGGTAAACAGCATACACAAATGGCTGAAGGATGAAAGAATATGGGGGTTATAGGATATGGTTGGTGAAAAGTGAGTTATGTTGAGACAAAGTTAGAGAAAAAGCTTGGTGGTTAGGAGGGAGATTTGGGGGCCAGGATGAGGAGTTTGAACTTTAGAATGCAAGCAATAGGGACTTTTAAAAGATTTGGGGTAGGGGAGCATCATGGCCATATTTTTGTTTTAAAAAGTTTTTTTTGGTCCATTAGAATGTAGGCTTCATGAAAGTAATTGCCTTGTTTGTTTTACTGTCACGTACCTGGTATCAAGAACAATCCAAGCATATAGTAGGTGCATGTAGTAATATTTGCTAATTAATTGAGTGACAGCTAGTAGTGGCGGCAGATATTTCAGGTTAGACATTTATATATAACAGTCCGGGGAAGGGATGAGAAAGATCTTTATTAACAAGCATTGTTTCATTTTAATGGTTAATACCCCTCAAATTAGGGAGACCATAAAACATATTGTCCTTATTAGGAAACCTTTGAAAATACAAGAGGGTGCATTTAAAAGTATTCTGGAGGTAACAGGTGAAAACTGGACAATGTGGTGGGTGTATCTCAAGCTCATGTATTGTCAGGGTCTCAGCCCCAGGTCAGTGCTCAGAGTGGGAGGTGGGGAGGGGGTACCACGAGGAAATGGATGAAGGCTGAGAAAAACAAGGCCTCATATACATGTGCTTGTCCTTGTGGGGATGTGTATTTGTGGGGATGTCTGCTTTGTAGTTTTTACCTACCTTTGGAGTTATTAAAGGTTTGTGAAATATGGTACCCTGATATCATTTGAGAGAAAATAGGTAAGACAATACCCAATTGGTGGGACAGAGTTTCCCCTGAAGGAAATCTTCCCACTGAGGGATCAATACTGGGGCAAGAAGTGAGCACTGAGGGGGACGGCCTTAGACTGACATTGGTGGAAACCATTTCCACTTTTCCTGTGTCTTTTGACATTTGGGTGCTAGGGCACCGAGATCCTGAAGCTCTTTTGGTCAGGGTAAGAGGGTACGTTGGCTTCTGCTTTGAGGAGGCAGATGAGAAATAAGTCAAGACTGTTAACTGTTAAAGAACCTTAAGGGTAGGCATAGGTCTGTGCGTTCAGAGCGTACATACAGCTAGTGGTAGATATGAGTTACTCTTTGTGTTGCGCCGTTTGTTATCTCCAAACCATCTGTAAAATTTTCTTGAAAATTGTAGATTTTCTCTGCTTCCATATGGGAATGCAGGGAAACAGCCGAGAGAGAAGATTCTGCGGGTGCAGGGGTGCTGAGCCAGCAGCAGCTATGTGGGGTAAGCCCCTCTGAAGAGGAAGGGGCTAACTACAGAGGAAAAGCAGAGGCCTGGGTTTGAGGGGAGCAGAGAACTGAGTCAGACAACCGGGAGTCAGGATGAGCAGGCTAGATTTGTGGTTCCTTGTCACATGCCCCAGACACATTTTGGAAGGGAAATCTGGTAAAAGGCAGGACTTCGCAAAGTCAATGAGGGTTCAAACATCATAATTGTGTATTTAATTTTCTATAGCCCCAGGCTGGTGAGGCTAAGGCATATGGGTTGAAAAAAACAAATGCGGTGTTTTTTTTTTGTTTTTATGGGATTTTTCTAATTCCCAGAAGCAGAGGAGTTTTTCATCTCTCTTGCCTTATTTTTTTCTTGTTGCCCAAATGGCCACCACCACCACCACCAAAGTGGCCATAGTTTCATTTTAATTCCCCTCTTCATGTTCATGATTACCCTTTCCCCATCACAAGTCACTAGTCTTTTTCTGTAGCCCTGTTTTCAGTCTCCACTTACTGACACTGATGCTGGCTCTGAACTGAGGGAAGAAAGAAAAATTCCGGGCTTAACATACTCCGCTCCTGCCATTTTTCTTCTTTCTGCCATTGCTTTCATTGGTTTTGTCCCCCTACCTTTCTGTGTGGCTAGTGTGCTGTGTTCTCACAGGCCTCCTCCTGTTTTCTTCTTTTTATCACTTAAGTGGCTACAATATCTTGTAGAGCTGTCTCTCCTTTTCCTTACTCCATAGCCACATCAGCCACTCCCCAGCAGACCTCAATAACTCACACTTACTCACACACACAGACGTTATTTGTTTCTCTGAGTATCCCTAACAAGGAGCTGAGGTAAAGGGTCATTATTATTATTTTACCAATAATGAAACTTATATCCAAAAAGGTCTTGATGAAAGCTAGCCAGTAATAAATGACAGAATCACAAATCTTAAGTCAATTACAGAAAAGTCAACTTAGGTATGTTAAAAGTCACAGAAGCTGGGAGCTCTCTGGAATCCAAAGCAATTTCCAGAGTGGGTGCTTACCAAACCAACTAATGAGAGAATGTAAAATTTGAGTTCCTGGTGGCCACTAGCCATGTAGGCAGTACTGTTCTTCCAACCTCTCTTGACAGTCTGGACACCCAGCAGCACTGTTGCTGTCATTAAGAGCCACCATGATGGCAGGCTCCACTGCCAATTTAACCAGCTGCCAAGTTAGAATAGACAGTGAAGTTTGGTAAATGGTTAGAACTGATACTATTTAAAAGCAGGAAAACTGTGAAAGATAAAGTGAGATTTTCACTGATTTTAAACAGCGTTAGCTTAATTTGTGAGAAATGTAAATATGACCCTCTGGGAATGTCAGGTGCTCACATTAGTGACTCTAGCATTTATGTAAGACAGAATACACAGAAGCCTGGTGCTCATATTTTAGGATTTAAGAACTATAGTCATGGTCCTTTAATAACTATGCGGCACTGTTACAAATGTCTCATTAACAATGTTTCCATATCATAAAGCCAGATGGGAGAGGCCATCTTTTCTTTATCAGCCTCAAAATAAAATGTTATCATCTCTGGGATTTGAAAAGAATTTTGGTGGCTTCAATTCTTCTTCCTCATCCCCTCATCATTGTGACTCCCACCGTCAGCCAACTTTCTGTTGTTCTGAATTGCTCTGCTCCAATGGGAAAGTCAGCTAATTAAGCTGGTTCTGTTATTCACCCTGGCTCTATCAGCCACCCAGCTAATTTACACCATTGATTTCCACACTTGGTTGAGCCTCAGGATTATCTGGGGGATCTTGTTTAAGATACATATTCTTGAGCCCCACTCCAGATGTCCAAATTATAATTTCTAGGAGTGTGGCATGGAATCTGTATTTTAGGAAGTTCTGCAGTGATTCCTATATAGACCTGTACTTGGGCACTATTGAAATTTGAAACTTCCCAATCTGATGAGTGGCTGAACTGGGATGCGGAGGGTGTCCCTACTGACAACTCTGAGGTTGGCAGCAGGCCAAAAAATGCCAAATGGTCATGGCAAAAGCATGTGTCTCCTTCTGAAGATGCTAGGGAAATTTCAGGATCTTATGGGGCCATGGATGGAGTTATAGATATGAAGAAGACTAGATTTGTTCTGGAATCACTCTGGGAGGTCCACCTTTTTTATGGGCTTCTTTCACTGACCTAGTGGACAGCAGAAAGTGTGTTCAAGGTTTGGCAAATATTCCATGCTGGTGAGAGCAATATAACGTATGTTGGGGCTATGTGTTTTGAGATAAAGTTAGAAAGGATGTTGGTGCCATATTGAATATCTGCTTAGTAACAAGATCTTTCAGTTTTGAACAAGTAAACATTAATATATGCATCTATTAAATATTATTCTTATAGTGCAATAAATAGACAGTTTTAAAGCAAAGGAGTGGCATCATCAGATATGTTTTAGAATGCTATCCATTTAGCAGTGAGCAAGATGGAATTGATTGGAGTGGGAAAACTTGGAAGTGGGGAGATCAGTTAGTTGCCAGTCCCTTGGTGAAGAGGGCTTGAACTCAGGCAGCGACCATCAGAATATACAATCAGGAATAGATTTTGAACTAAGGACTGGCAGAACTTTTCATACTGACTATGTAGGGAGATGGGTCAGAGAGGGGAAGTTAAGGATGACTCAGATGTTTTAATTTGAGTGACGGGGGAAATGATCATTTCCTAAACAGAGACAGAAAACACATTAGGAAGAGCAGGCTGTTCCCTCTTGAGCTTGAAATGCCTGTGGGGCATGGAGTTGGGGCTATTCAGAGGGCAATTCAGCAGGGTGATTGGGACTGGAGTTTAGGAGGAGGAAGAGAAGATGGAGGATTCAGAGAGATTGGTCACTGAGGAGGTAATTGGATCCTTGGGGGAGTGGATAAGATGGCTCAGAGGGAGTGCACAAAGTGAGGGGAAAATTAAAGGTGGAAGCAAAGGCACAAGAAGAAGGGGAAAGTATAGGTCAAGGGTCCATCAAAAAGAAAAAAAAACATCTAAAGAAGTGTCAGAATACTCAGTTCCTGGTGGAGTGGGGGCTGGGTGGCTAGAATGTGTGATGCTGGGATGCGGTTTGTGTGTGGTGGTGGTTGAGATGGGGAGGGAGGGGCATGTGGGAGTGCTCAGATGAGGATTTCTCTCACCCTAGCCTTAGCCTACAAGAGATGCCAAAACTAAGGCTGTGAGCAAAGCCAAAAGCTGAGTAGGAAACAAAGGTCCAACAGAACGAAAAGAGGGGTCTAACCAATTGTGAGAACCTCACTGCCAACTTCGGCTGCTGCCTGCCCGAGGACAGAGTCAGGACCCAAGGGCAGCAGACCGAGGACTAGCAGTGGATCTGGAACCCACTGGGTCTGGAGGCATCTGGCTAAGCGTTGTGTCCTGCAACTTTCTTTAAATGTGTCAGCTGCGTATTGTGTGGGCAAACTATCCAAATGCAACGGTCAAGGGATAGATCATGAAACATAGGTAAGTGTTTCAAAGCCTTCCTTACAGTACTTTCTGAAACTTCAGTTCTGTGCTTGTCGTATTACTATATGACAATTCCCAGTAAAGGTCTGATGAAGGAATTAATGAATGAATCAGAGTAGCAGACAATTTCTGGGAGTAAACTAAATTCCTAGGAATCCTGAAGATGAGTACCAGCTGACAGTTCTGTTGAGAAAGCCTGGGGATGCTCATCTTTCTGGCTAAAACATCAAGGGGAAGTGCATTCACCAGAGAAAACATCCGGGTCACTTTTGCTTTCCTTCATGGCATGGAAAACCTCCCATCCTAATCCCTCTGTGGAACAGAGCAGATAGTCCTCTTTCTTCCCGATGAGTTGGAGAGCTGATAGATAAAGAATAATGAGCCCTATCAGAATCCATAATTATCTCACACGATTTTAGTTTTATAAACTTGTAGTGCTATAATTTTCTGTCTTTTCTTCAAACCATTGTTTTGAAAGACTGCAGTGTGTTCTTTATTTTCCCTGCACCAGGACTGCCGTCATCCGGCATATCACATCCACTATATCATATTAATGGCTGCCAGCTCAACAATTTGATACTCAATCCCATATATCAACCACTGATATAATCCATTGCCATACAGTATATTTCATTTGCATTTATCTTTTCCATATACAGCACTCTCTTTTATCACTCTTTCAATGGCCCCTTTTCTCCCCCGCTGTTTATTCTCACCAGCACACATCCATACATTCTTCCTGGCTGTGTTATTAATAATCCCTACAAAGCTCTTTCTCCCCCTTTTCCCTTTTCCCTTCTCAGTAACTGACAGCTCCTTAGAATTTGGCCTTTTAATGCGGTAGAGTTGGGCCTGAATGAGGATGTTTCTTTGTTATTTTCACAGACATTAGCATAGCTGCCTGAGCTGGGACTCAGGCACTTTCTCTAGATATGATTTATGACATGAATCCAATTTATGGCCGTTTAAAGGAAGGCTGAACTGGCTGTAAATCAGCAAAAGCACATAAAATACTCATGAGAACTGCTGGAATCCATCTGCATCAGCCTCCATCACCTGTAACAGCAGCCAATCAGCAGCAAAGGGATGGAGCTGTCATGTGGGCAGAGGGAAGCAATGGCAATGATAGGCTTGCATCAAGGAGAAACAACTCACCTGATGACAGTAGACAGAACAGACATGAATTTAAGGTGGGTAAGAAAGGTCTACAGGGGCAGAGGGCGGGGGTGAAAATTTGGGCTGGTAGCTAATGGGTACATATTAAGGAAATATTGCAAAGGAAGGCAAAAATAACTAACATATTTTGTAGTGGTTTACAGTTTACAAAGTAACTTCATATGTACTTTCTCATCTAAGCCTATTGGCAACCTGAATAATTGAGTTTTACTATTGTCTATGAGGGAGATGTAGGCTAATTAAGTCCATCTTCTCCCTAACGTATATAGCTAAGCCAAAAAAAAAATAAAAAAATATAGTGAGTTATTTTGTGTTGTGTAGTCAATTAATTAATTGAGGAAAGACATTATGGTACTATAAATACATTGCTAGGCACCAAGTGGCATTTTTGCCACAAATGATTTATTCTTTCTTTGCATGTGAAGATGCATAAACTCTTGAGAGGTTTTGGTTATTCTAAGGCATTTGTCTCCCAGTGCACTGTTGCAAAGAAAAACATCATCCCTCAGTTAAAGCCAGTTGTTCCTTCCTTCGCCCTTTAGCTCTTTACTTGTATAAATATCTAGCAATTTTGTCTTTCATTGTGCCTTATGCTGTGATGGCACACATGTGTGGGTGGGTAATATTTGGACCTATTAATTTTTATTTCTTGCTCCCTATTCTTTTGCTGTCCCTCATTTTTCCATCCAAAGAGGTCACCTGTGCTCTGTCCATTCCCCCGGGGAGTTATGTGGTGCAGAGAAAGATAGAAGTAGACCTGAAAGACCTCCTAGCCTTCATTTCCCAAAGACACAAACGCTCAATGGAAAAAAATTTCAAATAGAGCAGGCTATGTGGGAGAAGCAGAAGTGAGAGATGGATCAAGCCCTGGCTAGTCCCCCTGTCATCTGTAAAGAGATTTCTCTGTGCTGGGAAGAGGAGAGAATGGGAATACGGAGTTACAGAGCTCTGGTGATCTGGGCCCTGCTCCTTGGCAGTATTGCTTGGAGAGCACAAGACTCCTGGTGCCTTTGTCACTTTAATTAAAAATATTTTCACTTAATTATTTCTAAAATCCTGTGTGTATGTGTAAGTATGTGCATGCTTATGCATGCATTTTGATCCTTTTTCCCCTCATGATAAACCTGCTTCAGCTTTTTCTCCAAGTCCATTGATAGCATATTCCCTGACAAGTGCATTTTCCTATACCTGGTCTTTTCAGGAGGTTGTATATTTCCTAATGATTTTTTACTATTTCCCTCACCTGCTTCCCTCACCTCCCATAAATTATATCCCTTTGACAAACTTTTCCCCAACTGTGCATAAGTTGAACCTTTCAGAGGAAAGATGCTATAAAACATCTAATCGATAAATAACCTTGTTCTCTTCATAGAGTTAAGAGTCAATCAATCTTTACTCCTCCACGTAAATGTGCATATCTTATCATAGCTCAAATCCCATTACAATTATTTCCATGGGGGATTTCTTTTTGGTTGCAAAGGAGATTCTGTAATAAGTAAAGAGGGTACCTTATTTACCAGAATTTTTCTCCTTCTTCACTCCTACATGGGGGAAGGGAACAGAAAAGCTAAGTGGGCTCTGCAAATGGTAGGAGCTTAGTACCTGGGTAAGGCGAGATCTGTATTCTGACCTTGAATGAGCTAACCTGAACAGGCCTGTATTAATTTTCAAGCAGCATCCAGGGCATGGACAGTAATCCCTGGAGGGCACAAGAGCCTTTCGCAACAAGACTTTAACACATTCAAAGCATGTAGATGAACTCTGCATGGGATTATGTAGTCATTACCTTTGATTAAATTTAATCACTATAATTTATGAAGGACATGAAGTTGTTTGGTTCTGAATTGTGACTTGTTGTTTATGTTTTATGAATTTGGTGGAAATTTGCCATCACGCTACTTTGTTTTGGTCGTGTTTGTGTGACTTAACAACTTTCATCATCTCATCCTCTTCTTCAGTAGAGTGAATTCCCCTTCAGGGTGTAGGCTGGAGATACCAGAAGAGGCCTTGTTAGGGGGCCACAAGTTAGCAGTTAAGTAGAAACTGAAGATTTCAGTAAGAGAAGATTCTCTAAGACAATGGCAGGGATCAGGGCTGGAGGGCCTGGGACATTGCACAAAGTATGTTGTATGTGAATTCAGCTGCCTTGAGGTACAATTTCAAATCATGTTATTTGCCTATGATTCCAATTGCCTAGCTACTTATAAACTATTTGACTCTAGTCAAATCTATTAACTTCTCTCTGCGTCAGTTTCTTTATCTTTAAAATAGAGATTGTAATAGTTTATTTCAAGATTAACTGAAGTCTTTCATGTGAAGTGCTTAGAATAGTTTGTGGCACATAGTAAGTGCTAAATAATGTTACTTATTAATATTTTTGTTACTATTGTTGTTTGCACTTCGTTCTTCTTATCACTTCTTACTAAAGCCAACCTAAGTAAATTTTATTATCATGATTTATTTGGCCTGTAGCTCCTTTATATTATTTCTAAATTGTTATGTTATCACCACTTCCTTCTCTGACAACTTCTATAATCCACATATGCTGCAATTTAACATTGCATATGTTCTCACTCAATGCCTATACATTGAATCAGTTCTATCCCAGCTCCATAAATCCTTGTCAGTGAGCAGACTGAGCAACAGCGTAGATTCCTAAGTCTTGCCCATCTGGTTTTCCATACAGTCTTTCCAACTCAACTTTTTGGTTATTTATCTACTCAAATTTATACCCTATCTATTGAAAAAAAAGGATTTCAGGCAGTAAACATCAGTATCAGAAAGCTAGCAAGACTTTCGAAAGGAGTTAAATTGCCATATTAACAATTTAGATTGTCTGTGAAATTCTTTTCCTGAAAGCAAGAGTTATTGAATGCTGGAGGAGGTCTCCAGATTGTTTCAACTAAATTATCAGAGCTCTAGGCTCACATATTTGTATCCAAGTGTTACGTGAGCATAAGGCAGGAAGTTTAGGCCTACAGGGAGCAAGGACCCTCACTCACAGATCATATCAAAACATCCCTTTAGGGGCAGAATATCTTATTGAAACAAAAACAACAAAATAGAATTGATATAGAACTGGGGAGGGGATGCTTGGATCCACTTTGTATTTAAGAGGCAGATATTGGAAATATTAAAATTTCTATTTCTATTTAATTGTTATCACGAGTTAAGAATAGCAATGCTCTCCAATCTCCCTTAATAAAAGAAAAATATGGGTATGCATACTTAAAAATACAAGTTCCCAGGCTCCATCCAAGATATTTTAACCTGAATCTTTAACTGTACCTGGTAAAACTAGATGTTTCACAGGCACCCATATGATTTTTTTTTTTCTTTTGAGGAAGATTAGCCCTGAGCTAACATCCACTGCCAATCCTCCTCTTTTTGCTGAGGAAGACTGGCCCTGAGCTAATATCCGTGTCCATCTTCCTCTACTTTATATGTGGGACGCTTGCCACAGTATAGCTTGAAAAGCAGTGCATAAGTGTGCACCTGGGGTCCAGGATCCAAAACGTGAACCCTGGGGCCACTAAAGCTGAATGTGTGAACTTAATTGCTGTGCCACTCGACCAGCCCCACCCGTGTTATTTTTATTTTCAAGTGATGTTTGGAAAACACTGAATTGATTGGTCACTGGTAACTCACCCACCTCCTTTTTCTCCCCTGTGTGTTGTCATAGGATTCCTCTTAGATTAGGAGAACCATCATAGCTAAAGATTATGAGCAAACATCATGCAAGGCCTAGAACGATGGGGAACATTTAGCATCTTTGGAGCTCATAAGAAATATTTCCCAGAAAACCTGTAGAATTGAAAGATAGAAGATAAGGTTACACTTTAGTTCTGACATTTATGATCTATGTGACTTTGTTTAGTGCATTGACCTTCTATGCCTCAGGTTTTTCCACCCGTTAAATGAGAATAATCACATAATAGGTTCTTCATAAAATTATGAGACCAAATGAGACAAAGAGTGAAGTATGACATAGATGTTAGTTATTATTATCATTCCTTTATTGGGGCTTCAGCTGTCCAGGGATGACTTGCCCATCAATCTTCAATTATTTTTTTCCTCTATTGTCATTTCAGTCACACAGCTATAGTATTTTTTTGTGTACCTCACTGACTCTATTCTCCCTTTTATTCTTTCCATGCCTTATTTTTTCATCTGAAGTGTAACGCTTAGATTCCTATACTCCATTCCACCCTCTTCTCCAAAGCTGAAGGCTTATCTAATGCCAACCCAGCCATTTTTATCTCCCAGAGTAACAGGGGAAATGTGAAGTTGGCTGTTGGCACTGCTGCTTTCTATGACTTCTCTTTTATTATGGGCAAAGTTATTCCACAACTTGACTAGTTGGAGCTGAGATAAACAAGCTTTCCAAAGTCACAGAACCCAGAATAGAACTTGGATTTCTGACTCATCAGAGGCAGTTTAAAGTTTTTCTCCATCTGCTCTAAAAGCATAAAGAGCCTCGTGGTTCTTGTGCTCCAGTCATTAGTAGAATTAGGAAGGAATACCCATCCTATCTTAAAACATCTGCCTCCCCTATGGGTGCATCCACGCTACCTCATTCCCTGGCGTGCTCTTACTCATCTAAAATTATGGAGATCAAAGCACTCTCCACAAAGGGACTGCAAATAGTCTATTGTTCAGGAAGTTTGAAGACTTTGAAATGGATGGAAAGGAGAATGGTCTGATGCCAATCCAGGGCAAAATGTGGACAAGAATAGAACAAGGACAGGAGGACTTGGAGAAAGCATGCAGCTAGTGTGTGCATGGATACACATCTAGACTTTAATGTGCTGAAGAAGCACTCCAGGGCCTGGTTAAAATGCAGATTCCAAAGCAGAAGTTTGAAGCGGGGCCAGAGAACTACATTTCTTACAAGTCCCAGGAGATGTTCCAATTGCTGCTCTGCAGACCACATTTTATGAGCAAGACGTGAGGCAACAGTATGCACATTAAGTTTGAGCAGCATCGATCTAGAGGGATTCTCAAACTTGGGCTATACATTGGAACTACTTGAGGAACTTTACAGACTGTGGCTCCACACCTGAAATTGTGATTTAATTGGTTTGGAGTGTAGCCTGGTCGTCAAATCCACAGATGACTCAAATACATGGCCAGGTTTGAGAACTCTACATTTCTTTCTAGACTAGACTGATGCTTGTCAAAGTACGGTTCCTGGGCAAGGCGCGTTAACAGCATGCGGGAACTTGTTAGAAACACAGATTCTCAGGCTCCATCCCAGACCTCCTGAATCAGAAGCTCTGAGGCTGGAACCCAGGAATCTGTGTGTTAACAAATTCTTCAGGTGATTTGCATGCACAACAAGTTTGAGAACCAGGGCTCTAGCAGAGGGCTTGTTAAAACACAGATTGCTGCCCCTCTTTCCTGAGTTTCCGATTCAGTAGGTCTTGGACGGAATCAGAGACCTTACTTTAAGGCGACAGGGCTAGACGCAGGGAACATGGGAGAGAAAGAGAGATTATGGCTTTAAAATAGCCTGGGCAGGAGCTTACCTGGAAAAGAAGCAAGAATGGGCTCAAAAACACACAACTAAAGGTAAGAGCAGAAAATCTTTATGGTAAAAACTAGAAATGCTTAAAATTATTTCTAAATTTGTTTAACATCTTTCTTCCTTACTAGAAGGGAACTTTATGAGGTCACGATTCATGTTTTCATTGCTAACTGCTGAATGAATGGATGGAATATTTTAATGACTTAAATTCAGGAATATGAATCTGTTTCTATATCACCTACTCATATTCTTTCCTTCATTCATTTAACAAACGTTTATTGAGTACCTGTCGTATCACACAGTGTGCCAGATGCTGGGGAAGGTAGGATGGATAGTCACAGTCTTTGTCCTTAAAGAACTTAGAGTTCCTCTGACCTTCATTCGCTTATTCCTGCATTCATTCTTCCATTTCCTTTGAGGTATTTGTTAAGCACTTACTCTGTGTCAAGCACCTTATGAGGTGCTATGTATAAGTTAGCAAATCAAACAGATTTGACCCTACCTTTGAGAGGATTACGGTCTATTGGGGAGAAATTAACCAATAAAATAGGTACATGAGTGAATATACAATTTCAAATTAGGAGTAGTGCTCTGAAGGAAATGCAGAGTGTGGTTATTGGAATAACCGAGGAGGGAGCTTAACTTCAATCGACAGAAAAGAGCCCCTTGGAAGGGACAACACGTGAACCCAAAGGAGAAGGGACACAGTTAAGGTAGTGGTTCTGAGTCTCGGCTTTAAAATCTGATAGCCTTACCTTGGCTGGAAAACTTAGTAGTTGTGTAACCTTGAACAAGTTACTTTAACTCTCTAAACCTTGGTTTTCTCATCTGTAAACAGAATGGTAATGTTATTTACCTTACAGGGTTCTCATGAGGCATAAATGAGATAACTCATGTAAAGTATTTAATCTGATGTATGGAGTATTTTAAGTATGTATTATTTTAGAGAGATGGACCCGCCATGTGAAAGGCCATGTGTTGGCTTTGTTTAGATGCTGGAAATACAGACAAATATGAAGCAGTTTTGTCCTTGAAGAGCTAACAGTGTTATGATTATATAGTTTATATATATATAGTTTATATAGTTTACTCTGAATAAAAATCTTGCACAATATAATGAAGACAAGCGTGGTGCAAAGTGCATCAGATGTTATGGGAGAAAGTAGCTCCGACAAAGGAAAAGATGAATATCCCTAGTTCTGAGGTCTTTGTCAATAAATGCTTCCTGGTTTCTTGAATCATGGCTGTGTACAGGTTTACCAGTAAGCAAGTCTAGGATACCCACCTCGCCTTAGGGGCTTAGGGAGGGCTGCATTCTTGTGCATAACCGTGCGTGGAAGCAATGCCATATCCCCTGCCTCTCTGAATCCTGACCCTGGGAACCACTGAAAAGATGTTGAGTTGTGCAACAATTCATTAAACTCTATACATTTCTTTAGTGCATTACATTCCACGTAGTACTCAGTTTATTGGTATCAAGCAGCTAAAAAGTAGTGTTACATGGCTTTAGAGATGTCAATAATGAATTTTAATAATAGTAATGGTAATATAATAATAATAAATACTATTTATTGAGCTTCTGCTATGTGCCAGGCACTGCTATAGAGACTTTATATACATTATCCCATTTTATCCTCAAAAAAAACCCCATGAAGTACATATTATTTTTCAGACATGGTAATAGGCTCAAGAGGTTAAGTGACTTGGCTAAGTTCACCAGCTGGAAAGAATGAGACAAGAGGCTGGTTCTATTCTGTATAAAAGCCTATGTCCTCCACCCCTCCACTGTTTTTTTCTGTTGCTCTTTTCCCATTAAGCTTGGGGTGCATTCTTCATCTTTCATCTTTGTTTTCACTTTTCCTACTAAGCAGCGCAATAATGTAGATTTAAGGTGAACAGAGGAGCAAGGTCCTCTCTCTCTTTCTTGATTTTGATTTTTCACACCTGCCTGGCTTGAAGCAACGGTGGGGTTGGCATTAAGTATTACCTTTGCTGCCTAAGCCCAAGCAGAACTTATCTCCATCTTTTTAAAAAATAGATAGTTCCAAATGTTTTGCTAATTAGGGTCAGTTTTTCTTCTCATATACTTCTTGTCTTTTCACATATGGAGTAAAATGGAGAACTAAGGCATTTGTGAAAATGCAGAATAGAAAATGGGTTTATCTAAATTGTCTGACTGTTGTGAGACCCCAAGATTGGCAATTGGGAATGGATGGTCCAGGAAGTAGTTTGCAGTTATCGTCAGTACTGGACTGATGACTGGTTGGTATAGTATTTGACTTTTACTCTCTGTTGTGTAGAAAAAAATTTACTATACTAAGATACGGTCCTTATTTAATATGCTTCTTGAGCTCATGAAATAATGCTAATTGTTGCTTCATCATTACTAGGCTGCAACATGTTTTCTGAGTTTCCACCATTCACTAAGTATTATATGCATATGAGAGTACGTGGTCTATTTTCAGAAGTGGTACATCTTGGTTCCTATCCCTGCTGTAGAGATACCAAGTAGAGAGAATGTGGGGATGGTTACCATGCTTTGTTCCGCCGGCATTTTGGCTGGGAAAGATGGACTCCACTCCCTCTATTTCATTAGAAAATCACTTTGTGATATTTGTGTTTGTTTGGGAATCTATTTTCAAGCAATCACAGTACTGAATTAAGAAAATATTTATTCACTCACCCTGTATTAATACACCCTGTATTTACCTTTCTGGGCCTCGATTTTGTCAGCTGCTCAGTTTATCCAGTTCTGTTCAGCTCTAATATTAGGGCTCTCAGATTAAAGATTGCCAAAATGATTGCCAGTTCTTCACTTCTACTTTGCGTTTTCTGGATATGGTTGTTGATGACTGACTTCTGAGCACTGATGTCAATGAAAAGTTATGACTTTAGCCAGGTAGAAATAATGCATTGGTGCGTGACATTAATGTTCTCAATTTCTCTTAACCTCCTGGACTGTGAAATTCATGAGTACCTAAAGCACTTTGAAATTTTTAAAACATGTTTTTTTTAAAAAGCAAAGCTATATTCTTTTAAAGTAAATGTAAAAATATGAACTTTGTGCTAATATTGGACTTACAATTCCACCTGTTATTCCATTTGGTCTTGTGTTAATCCCATGAATTGGTCCTCTTCCCTCTAGTTTATAGATGAAATGAAGATGCTGTGACACTAAGATAGCACAGGAGAACACAAGGCTTCAAGATTGCCCAGGTTCAAAACCTGACCTTAACGCTTACTTAGTTACGGGGCATGGATTGGTTAGTAAACCTTGTAGTCTCAGTTTTCTCAAATGTACTAGAATGGAAGTGATATAATGATACCTAACTCCATAGGGTTGTTCTGAGAATTCAATGAGATAATGAATATAAAACTTCTTACCATATTATTTGTTATATGATAAGAATTCATTAAATGTCTGTTATTATTGTTGCCCAAGATCACAGGGCTAGTATGTGGTGAAACTGAAGTTTGAATTTAATGTTCTTTGTCTCAAAAGTCCATATTCTTACCAGGGTACTGAAGGGATCAGAATATACCATCGAAAATATGCCACTTTGGCAAGAGGATTATTTTAAGCTGAAGGCAACTGAAAAACAGCAGATGCAGAAAAAAAATTTTTGCCCTCCCCCTTAGTGTCTAAATGCAGGGTGTAAGCTTCCCTTTTTGAAAGGGACCCCCTCGCCTCTCCTGTACCAGGAAGAGGAGACCACTCTTATCACTGGAGATGACACCGACTTAAATCTGCATGAACAAACCTTACTAAAATAACCCTATCTTCCATTAGTTTCCCCATAGATTTACCTTTCCACAGTTTACCACCCCCAAAAGGCCAAACCGCTTTTCCTTTGTCTTATCATGTTTCCAAAATTTATCGTTCTTTCCTAGAATGATATACAAGCTCTCAGGTTTAACCGCTTTTTCAGGTTTTGCACCTCTTTTCTAGGAAGCCCTCCATGCCACATAAAAATATTAACATCAAATAAAATTTGTATGCCTTTCTCCTGTTCATCTGTCTTTGTCAGTTTAATTTGAGCTGCCCCAGTTAATGAACCTAACAGCGTAGAGCAAATGTGTTCCCCCGACCTTACCCCCACAGTACCTTGCCTCCAAAGATAAGTCATTAGCCTAAGACGATTTGTGAACAATTACGTCCAATACTTGTGTGGGTATGTTGGTTTGAAACCGTTGTCTTGAAGGTCTTATCCCTGTTCAGTCAATTCTCCACCTAGCGGTCAACATAATCTTCTGAACATATAAATAAAATCGTAACACACTCCTTCCTAAACGACTTCAGTGGCTTTCATTGCTCCCAGGATGAACTCCAGATTTCTCATCCTGGCCTCTGCTCTGTGTCTTAGGACTTCTTCTTTCTCACTCACTGTGCTCAGCAACACAGTCATCCTTTCAGTTCCTGAACTTGGGAGTCTGTTCACAGTATCAGGGATTTCACACATGGTGTTCTCCATGCCTGGAAGAAGATTTCCTCCATTTTTCTCTTGGTTAATTCTTATTTATCCTTTAGACCTCAGCTTAAATAGATCTTCTCAGAGAAGACATCCCTAATTACATTACTCCCTCAGTCTTTCTGCCTCCCATAAATGCCATCCATAGATCATAGCACTTCCACAGGTGCTAATTATGTATTTATTTATGTTTTTCTTCTTAATATCTGACTCTCCCAATATGCTGTTAACCTTATTAAGAGCAGAGACTATATGTGTTTGTGCAACACTGTGTGTGGGCTGCAGAA